>NC_067399.1:344867516-345497516 GCF_016432865.1 Antechinus flavipes | reverse complement strand
ACAATAATCAAATACTCTATAATAATACTCTAATAATCCATTATTTGATTATCTCTAAACTCTAGCTTTTGGGATTAAAAACTCACTATTTCACAAAAATTGCTGGTAAAACTGGAAAATGATATGTCAGTAATTTGGCATAGACCTGTATCTTTTACCCCTTACCAAAATAAGGTCAAAATGGGTACATGATTTGGCCTTAAAGAGTGATAAAAGCAGATCAAGAGAGTAAGGTATAATTTACCTATCAGATCTTTGGAGAAGAGAGGAGTTTATGACCAAAGAAGAACTAGAGAACATTGTGAAATGCAAAATGGACAACTTTCATTACATTAAATTAAAAGATTTTTGTACAGACAAAACCAATAAAAGGAATTAGAAAGCCGGGAAAAAATTTTTACTGCTAGTATTTCTGATTAAGGTCTCATGTCTAAACTATATAAACTGTGTCAAATAAGAATACAGATCATTCCCCAATTGAGAGTCAAAGGATATATGACTATGAATAGATGATTTTTAGATGAAGAAATTAAAGCCATTTGTAGTCACATGAAAAAATGATTAAAGAAATGCAAATTAAAACAACTCTGAGGTAGCAACTCACCTCTCAGATTGGGTAAGGTGATAGGAAAAGATAATGATAAATGTTGGAGGAGATGTGGGATAACTGAGAAGCTAATGCATACTTGGTGGAGTTATGAACTGATCCAATTTGGAATTATGCCTGAAGAGCATAAAATTATGCATATCTTTTGACCCAGCAGTGCTACTACTGGTCCTATATCCCTAGGATGATAAAGGAGGGAAAGGGACCTACATATGCAAAAATGTTTGTAGCAACTCTTTTTGTGGTGGTAAAGAATGGAAAAATTGGTAGATGCCAGTTAATTGAAGAATGACTGAATAAGTTATGATATATGAAGTTAATGGAATGTTATGTTCTATAACAAATGATGGAAAAGCTGATTTTAGAAAGATCTGGAAAAATCAGAAAACAGAACCAGGAATACCTTGTACACAGTAATGGCAAGAATATACAATGATCAAAGGCTTGATTGATTTTCTCATTGGTTCAGTGATCTAAGGAAATCCCAATAAACCTGGATAGAAAACACCATCTACATCCAGAAACAGGACTATGGAGATTAGATATAAATCAACACATGCTATGTTCACTTTTTTTTTTAAACCTCTCTACCATGATTTTTTCGCTTTTTTTAATCATTTTTCTTTCCCAACATGATTCATAAAGAAATGTGTATTTTTAAAGTTAATATACATATATAACCAGGAAATAAAAGTCAGAATTGAAAAAAAAAAATCTAGAAAGGTAAGTGGGAGCCAAATTATTTCAGACTATGAGTAGAAAACTGCCCCTTGCATGTAATAGGGAATTATTGAAAAATTTTAAGACAGAATGCTTGATCTGTATCTTATGAAGAATATTGTGATCTGTTTATATAAGAAGGACTGAAAAAGGGAAAAGTAGAATCAAGGAAAATGATGAAGAGGCTATTGCAGTAGTAGAGACAAAAGGTGAAGAAGTTCTGAAACATGAAAATAGTCATCTGAGTAAAAAGAAAAGGATGAATATTTACTTGTTATGGGCCAGAATTCTTGTTTTTACTTTATTCTGTTTTTCCTTTTTACTCTCCCTCCATTCCCCCAGCAGACTATAGTTAAGCAAGGATATGTTTTTGTATAAATATGTGTGTGTGTATGTGTAAACTACATAAAAATATATTTATATACATGCCTATATAGATATATACACACATTTGTACATATACATCAAAACAGTATTAATATGGCTGACATTTAATATAGATTTCTTTCTTTTGATTGAATCTTTTGTAAGTTTGACTTTGTCTAAAATGATTACTTCTCTATTTTTTCCTGTTATTATTTTATGTATATCTTCATTTCCTATCCCTACTAATTCCTCTTTACTTCTACACACTGGCTTGTTTTGCTATTATTTTATCTCTCTTTCCACCCCATCCCACTCCAAGTGTTCTCCCCACACTTTCCCTCCCTTTTTATTCCATTCCCGTTTATCTACAATTCAGGGGTCCTCAAACTATGGCCCATGGGCCAGATGCGGCAGCTGGGGACGTTTATCCCTTTCACCCAGGACTATGAAGTTTCTTTATTTAAAGGCCCACAAAACAAAGTTTTTGTTTTTACTATAGTCCGGCCCTCCAACAGTCTGAGGTACAGTGAACTGGCCCCCTATTTAAAAAGTTTGAGGACCCCTGATTCTACATACTCTCTTTAATCCACAATTATTCCCTCTTCCTCTTATTTTTAGGTTTTGGAGGATGTTCTATATATTCTTCTTGGTAAATATATGTTTTGTTTCCTCTTTAACTTCTTCCTGATGTGAGTAGGATTTCAGCTCTTCTCCCTCATTTAATTCCTCAGTATTAGTTCTTTCTCTTACAACTCATTTGAATCTCATAATTACTGTTTTAGCATTTCCTACACAGTTTTGCTTTTTAAAAGTCACACCACAATCTCTAGTCCAGTGTTTCTTTTGGACTTCCCAATTACTAATGACTATGTTTACATTTCCACATATAAAACATAAACAGTTTGTCCATTTTGAGACCCTTGAAATTATTCTTTGATGTTGGCTTTTATATGTCAATTTTTCTTGAGTTCAGGTTTGTTTGCAAGGTCCAAATGGAATACAAAAGATAATTTGTAGTATTCGGGCTGGCTTTTGTCATAGTCTGACCCAGTCTCCTCTAGCAGTCTGATAGTTTGCCAGTCTCAACCAGTCTGACTCCCCCTGAGTCTGACTTTGTCCCCAGTTTAAATACCCTATCATAATTACATCATTACAATATATTGAATGTGTGTGAACTAGAGAACTATTACATCACCATACTAAGTTCTAAGTATATATGTGAACTAGAGAACCATCATCTCATAAATTCCACTGAGTTAACACCTTGTTTCAAGTATACTTCTCCAGAGTTCCAGCTCTCTACAAGAATTCAAAAGTTTTTATCCAGAGAAATCTCTTACAATGTTTTGACAAAGACAAAAGAAATTTCTGAAATTTGTATAGTAGAGATTTTTACAAATTATATTATCTCAGTACTAATCTACTTCGGTGATTCCTATTGTGGGAGTCAGCCACCAAAAATACTAGAACCATCATAGGTGTCCATATGACCTAAATCATCAATTATCCAACTATTGTTATGATTTCTTATAATTTAAAGAAGTTGGAGCTCAATGAAGTATGTTGATCTTTGATCTTAGAGATGGTGGCCCTTTTATTATTTCCATCTTTTTCATTGAAGATGGCATTTTTGAAATCAGGTTCACAACTGGAGGCATCTAACAACTAGGTTAGAAGGACTTCATGGTCAATCATATCATTGCTGAATTTAAGTGCAAGTACCAAAAACAAGTGAAAACAAGAGGGATGTTCTTTGCCTCTATGACACTTGTGAATACATAAAACATACCGTTTCTTCTAGTACCCAGACCAGTGGTATTGAGGTTGACTTCCTCTATGAATGACTTCCATATATCTCTGTTACCTGTATTCAGAATGCTGACTTTTTCCCTTGGCATGCTGGACCTTTGGAAAAGGCTGTAAAGGATTGCCACACTAGATAAGTGATGGATCCATGACACTATCTTGATATAACACTTCTTTGGTGTCAGGGAGCTGAATAAGAATATAGTCTTGATGAGGTTATTAGTTATGGTGCAAGTATCCAGGTTGCCGGTTTGTTTGGGCATGAATATGAGAATGTTTAGGACTTGCATGTTAATAACTTGTTAGTGACTTCATGGCTAGAGTGGAATAAGTATAAACCAGGGATTAGAGAGGGATTAAAGGAAGCTGATGACTTGGGAAACAAGAGTGTTATAGATATTGATCTAATATACTGAAGTCCCTGAATCTTAAGGCAAGGATTAGGAAAAGAGTTAAGACTATTATTCAGGAATAGAACAATTTCTAGAGAAAGGATGAAAATGATCAGTTGCTGTGACAAAGATCTTGACTGGATAATAGAATGAATTTGAGTCATTCCCAATTGATGAGCATCTCTTCATTTTCCAATTCTTTGCTACCATAAGAAGAGCTACTACAAACATTTTTGCACATGTGGGTCCTTTTCCCAAATCCTTTAAGATTTCCTTGGGATACAGACCCTGTAAGGGCATTGCTAGGTCAAAGGGTACACACAGTTTTCTAGCCTTTAGGCATAGTTCCAGATTGCTCTCCAGAATGGTTGCATCATTTCACAATTCTACCATTATGCATTCTACCAATGCATTAGTGTTCTATTTTTCCCACATCCCTTCCCACATTTATCATCTTTTCCTGTCATCTTAGGCAATCTGAGAGGTGTGAGGTGGTGCCTTAGAGTTATTTTAATTTGTATTTCTCTAATCAATAGTGATTTATTCTCCAAACTTTGAAATCACTATGAAGGATATCACAGTTTATTTAATAATTTTTGCAGTCTCAGCATCATTTCATAATTAACTGGAACTTTTAGTGGAATTTACTTCCCTTCAGCCCATATAAACAGTTATAAAATTTTATTGTATATATCTCTACAAGATCTGAATGTCTTTCTACTCATTAAACTCATACCTAAATTCTGCTCTAACAACTTCTTGCCTATACTGTCGGAATAATCTTCAAATTGTTCACACTGCTTCAAGCCTTTTCCCTTCTCTCATCCTTCATATACTTGTCTAAAGATTTTCATATGTTTTTCTGTTATCCCTAGAGTCAAATGTAAATTTCTCTTTTTGATATTTGAAGCTCTTCATAACCTGGTTCCATTTAACTCTTGCCAGCTTTATTATATAGTCCCTCCACATATTCTGTGATCTAAATATACTGCCTTATTTTTTTCTTAGACATGATAACATGTTTCACTTTTATAGAAATTAATTTTACAGATTACCACTGAAATAGAAATTGAAATGGAGAAAATATTAGCCAAAAAGCTTAAATGTTTCCACATTAATGAAAAAATTTACAGTTCATTGTATTATGAGTATCAGGTAAACTCCACTAAAAGTTCTTGTTAATTATGAAATGTCCCATTTCTCACTTACTTGCTGTTCACCCTCACTGGAATACTCTCTCACTTCAGACAGGAGAAGTGCTTACTGCCTTGTAGATTGATAGATAATTACTTCCTTGATTGATTGATTGTTTAGAAGTTCCACTGGCAGCAACAAAGAGTTTATCTTTTTCCTTTTGGCCTAGTGTGTTAGGGATACCAACAAGGAGCATCTGATACTGGAGAAAATGAATCTCTTCTGAAACTCTTAATGTAGGAACTAAGCCTGAAACCTTTTCCTTCCTCTTTTGCTTCTAATATAAAAGAGAAATTTAACTACAGGAAAAAGTTAAGAGCATAAGTCGCAAACAATTTCTGATCTGCACTGACAAAGGAGTTTTAAAAAATGATTCTTTTTTTAATTACCAACTTGAAGACATCAACAAACATGAATGTTTTCAAAAGTTAAAAAAAAGGAAATGTTATATGAAATCATGAATCTCCAAAATAGCTTCGTTTTGTTATAAAATTATATTTCATAGGGTGATATGATACTTGTTTGTCCATGTCCCCTTCTGAACTTTTTTTCTTAGAGGAAATTTCATCATTGAAAATTCTAATTTCTAAAAAGTAAAATTAAAGAGTAAAAGCTGATCAGTAACTTGAAATATTGTATGTAGCATAGCATAATGATATTCCATTTTTTTTTCCTAAGTTCATTTCACTACTTCTGAGGTGTGACCCATTCTAGAATTTTTTAACTGTTTTTTCTTTTGTCTCAGACTTAATTTTTTCTTTCACTTTTGCCTTCTTCCAATGTATTTTTTGCTTCTTCCAATTCTTCTTCCTTGTTTTAGTCTCTTGGGTTCTTATGTTCTCCTAACACAACTGTAGTGAGGAGTGAGGAATAATTCATTCTCTTTCCTCTAATTGATCCCTAAGCAATAGAATAATAACAAAGAGTAGCTAGGTGACACAGTGATAATAGAGTCTGGCCTGCCTCCTGAAGTCTGGCCTGAAGCCAACAAGACTCATTCTTCCTGATTTCAAATCTGGCCTCAGATACTTATTAGCTATATAACCCTGGTCTAAGTCACTTCACTTCAGTTTCCGTGCCTTTAAAGCTGGAAAGGATATGACAGACCATTCCAGTATCTTTGCCAAGAAAATCCCAAATGAGGTCATGAAATGTCAAACACAACTGAAAAGCAATTGAACAATAGAATAATAATAATAATAATAAATAAAAGAATTGATATTTAATATTGAGTATATTAGTTTGAAAAGATTCTACTCTTATCACCTTTTATAGTATTACAAAAGTTTGCCAGGAGAAAAAAAGCCTTGGACTGTCTCATCCAAATGGAAAATTGTTCACTGGAAGGACTTCTGTCTGAGATTTCTTTGTAGTTTTCCTTAGAGAGTTGCTATAATATGATAAATATTTTGGTTATGGCAATTCAAGAAGATTAGCTAATAAGTTGTCTGGATTCAAATTTTGGTCTGTAGAAAAGGATATACACACTATTTAAATCATAGTTCATTTTGAAAAACTATCAGTAAACTAATGATGATGGAAATATCTTTCAAGTGGAACAAACATGATATTCTTTCATTTTCAGAATATGACAAGAAGAGGGAGCAGTCCAGGCAACCTTGAAATTCCAAAAGATCTTCCTGATATACTGGAAAAGCAGAATCAGATGCGTCCTATAGATGATCCAGGTGTGCCCTCAGAATGGACCTCTCCTGCCAGTGCAGGCAGCAGTGACCTTATCAGCTCAGATAGCCATTCTGATTCTTTCAGCGCTTTCCAGTATGATGGCCGGAAATTTGACAGCAAGTATCTGGTTTTCTGCTTAGCGTTATAATTATCTGTTAATTTGACCTGTTTTCCCACTGCTAATTGCCTAGAACTTGTCTACATACCATAAAATAGATATGCCTTTGTTTTCAAAAATATCATAAAATATTATACAGGGTATTCCAAAAGTTTTTTATTTATTTTAAGCTATTAACTGACATCAGCACTACTATATATATTATGGGCATTCTAAATAACAGGAAGAACACCCACTTTATCAGTACTGTAAACAAGTCAAAATGCAATTCTTATCCTAGAAAACAAAATTTGATTTAATATTGGAAAAAAAATAGGTTTAGTAGGAATGAGGCAGAGGTAAATTTGAAAAAAATAGGAAGTTTTAAATCAATGAGAATTTTAAGCTTAAAAGGACATAAAACTTTTTGGCATACTCTGTGTATACCACAAGTTTACATACATGGATCACAAAAGTACTTCTCTCTGAATGGCAATTTTCCCCAAATGACATGATATGTTTCAGTTTATTAAAAACATAGTTTATTTATGTTTATTATTAATTATTATTTAAACATTATAGTTTATGTTTCAGTTTATTAAAAACATTAACATATATAATATATATTTTAAAATCATAGATAAAATTTTGGGGAGAACTTAACTCATAGCAATAAACATTTAATAAAATATTATAAGTATTAGAGACAGGGTGGCAGAGTAAATAACAAACTGAATTTAGAATAAGAAAGCCCGTGAAATCAGGGAGATGCTGTCAGGCAGAGGAGATGGTATAGGGTAATATATAATTATTTTCTGTTGTAGGCATCCATTCAATTTCCCCACTATGAAAAGGGCTGCCACAACATTTTTGCACATATGAGTCCCTTTCCCTTCTTTAATATCTCTTTGGGATACAAGCTCAGTAGTAACATTGCTGGATCAAAGGGTATGCACAGTTTGATAACTTTTTGAGTGTAGTTCCAAATTGCTCTCCAGAATGTTTGGATCCATTCATAACTCCACCAACAATGCATCAGGTGTCCCAGTTTTCCCACTTCCCCTCCAACATTCATCATTATTTTTTCCTGTCACTTAGCCAAACTGATTCTGTGTTTTACCTGGATTGCGCCCACAGAATTATTCTTAATTGTTTACTCTTCACTTTATTTAAAAGTTCCAGGCTTCTCAACTCTAAGTTGGAACAATGCTTATTTCCCTGTTTTCCTTTATCATGTTTTTATTTTTTATTTTTTTCAGAAAAAACATTTCTGAAACACTGTGGTTTGCATTAGAATTAGGTTTACTTTTTTTTTTTGGGGGGGGGGGGGGAGACATGAGGCAAATAGAGTTAAGTGACTTTCCCAGCATCACACAGCTCATAAGTATTAAGTGTCTGAACCCAGATTTGTACTCAGGTCCTGACTTTAGAGCTGTTAGTCTATCCACTGTCCTATCTAGCTGCCCCAGACTTATTCTTTAATCTGTATACACATTTTGGTCTTTTGCCTCACTCTAGGTATCATCCTTTTTATGACTACTTAGAGCAGTATAGCAATTTATTATAAGTCTGAAAGAACCTTGCACTTAATAAAGTACTCATAAAAAAATTCTATATTTTATTGATGCTTCTCCCCTCCCCCATTACTATTATTTTGAGGTAAACTTCCTTCTTTATCCAAGAAACCCTTCCTTAGTCATTCTTAAGTGAAACCAACGGACGTAATCAACTACATAACTAATAGTACACAGTACTTTGTACTCATGCTCCCTACAGAAGGGAAAGGAAGGTATTTCCATTTTGGGGGGTGAAGTTAATTAGCCAGTTTCAATTAAACAATTTTTCTTTTGCTTTTATTGTTCTATTTTATTTACATTATTGTAATTATTATATAAATTGTTCAGGTTGCATAATTTTTCATTTTATGTGTTTTTTCTAATTCCCTATATTCATTTTTTTTATAATAGTCCCTACTTTTCTGCAGAATGGAAAGAAAAACATTTCCACCTTTTCTTGGTAGTAAAGATTTGTCAGTTATATTGGTCAAAATTGGTCAGTTATATTGATCATTGTCCCACTCTTAACATTCATTTCCATTTATATTATTAAAATCATTCTGTGTATATTGTTTTCCTGGTTCTGCTTCCTTTAAATTATTTCATATATGTTCTTCATTGTTTTTCTAAATTCCTTATGTTTATAATGTTTTGCAGAACAATAATCTGTTAAATTTATATATCATAATTTTTTCATCCATTATTCAGTCAGTAGTTTTTTTTTTGTTTGTTTGTTTCCACTTTTTTTTAGGTATGGCAAAAAAGTGCTATGAATATTTTATATTATATAAGTTCTTTTTTTTTTCTCTTGTATTTGACTTTCTTGAAGTATATACCTACCAGTAGAATCTCTAGATCGAAAATTAGTAACAGTTCAGTGACTTATATTACACAATTCAATTTTTTCCCAGACACTTGTACCATGTCACAGTTATACCAACAGTATGTTAAGGTGATTGTTTTTCCACAGACCCTCTTCTTGTTTTTTGTCATCTCTCTCAACTTTCATTGTCCAATGACACTGGGTAAAATTTTATCATTATTGATTTAATGCAGTCTTTCATGTCTTTGTTGATAGCGTGCAATCTTTTGAAAGTTTTTGATATCTTTTGACCATTAAAAAAAAAAACCTAGGGATCATCTTTTGACTGTATATAATTGTGGAGTTATTATTCATTTATTTAGTCATATTTGTGTCGAGGTGACCTCATAATGGGATTTTCCTGGTAAAGATACTAGAGTGGTTTGCTATTTCCTTTACCCAATAGATCGAGGCATACAGAGGTTGATGTTAAGTAACTTGACATGATTAGTGAGCTCAAGTCTTCCTAACACTAGGCCCAGTGCTTTAATCCACTAAGTCATCTAGCTGTGTTTGTTTTCATTTTATCAGAGATTTGATGCATTTTTTTTCCTGGTTGATTATTTTCCTTCTCCTTTTACTGCATTTATTTTGTCTATGTAAAAGCTATTTAATTTTATGCAGCAAAAATTATTTATTTTCTCTTATGATCTCCTTATCTCTTTTTTAAAATTAAGAATTGTCCCCCAATCATAGTAATGAAAGTTATTTCATTTCATTCTCTTCTAAAGTTTTTTTATTTATATTTATAACTTAAGTTAATATGTTTTTCAGTTTTTCTAGCAGTTCTAGACAAATAGGAATCTTTCTCCATTCATTTATTTGAACATGATTATTGAATCATGTAGACTTATTGTACACTGGGCTGTATCTGATCATTTTTAATTCTTAATTCCTCTTTTTCACTGATCTTTTCTATAACTTGTTCTTTTATAGTTGATTGGTTCACATTTAAATCTTTTTTATTTATAGATTTTAGCTTTGGAGTTGATGCTGCAACACTATCTTCTAGTGAAATTGATGCAAATTTAGGACATCAACAAAGTGCAGAAGACTTGGATATGGCAAGTTTAACTACATTGCACATAGATTCTGAAACAAGCAGTCTTAACCAACAGCCATTTTCTGCTGAAGTTGCCACTATTACTGGTAATAATAATAATAATAATATGTATATAGCACTTTTAAGATTAATGATGCATTTTACATTTATTAACTTTGGCAAATAAATATATGCTTGCATGTATTATCCCTTTTAAATAAAATTACTCATGAATTATTAAATATATGTATCTATATATTTATATACACAAACATATATGTACTTTTTTAAAAAAAGAAATTGGCAAATCCTGAGGATTATAATTTTATTGAAGAGAGTGAAATTACCATTTTGGAACAGTTAAGAGAAATTTAATGCCTTTTTCATCATCATGAATTGTCTAGGTTTTTAATAGACTTCTTTGACTCCTCACTTTCTCTTCTTCTCCATTTTTCCCTAATGCCCCTTCTGTATTGTAGTATTGCTGCCATACTGATGAGGACCATATGATGTCATCATGCCTAGACTATTGCAGTAGGCTGTTTAAGTCTCCCAGTCTCTCCCCACTCCAATCTATCCCTATTCAGCTTTTATCTTTATCTTTCTGAATTATAAGTGTGGCTATGTCATTCACTTCATTTAATAAGCTCCAAAAGCTCTCTTTTACTTCTAGTATCAAATATAAAATCTTATGTTTGCCTTTCAAAGCTCTTCATAATCTAACTCTTTCTACCTACATTCGTATTACACTTATTCTCCGATCCAATAACATTGAGTTCATTACTATTCCTTAACTCTTAGCTTCCCTTCCTTCAAATTTTAGCTTAAATCCTATCATCTCTAGGGAGCTTTTTCCAGTCTCTCAATGCTAATGTCTTCATTTTGAGAGGGTCTTCAGTTTATTCTGTATATACCTTGTTTAGACATAGTTATTTGCATATTGTGTCCTGTATTAAGAGTATAGGCTCCTTCAAAGCAGGGGCTTTTTTTTAATATATATTTGTTTATTTGTTTTTTAATCCTTAGTACTTATAATATTGCTTGGCATATATTAAAAGCCTAATAAATATTTTTAAATTTCACTTAACTTCTCTGAACATGAATGTAATATAGAAAGGTTTCAGAGTTTATTGCCTAGTAGAGGAAATCTAGGCCTTACATAATAATATATTTAAAGATATATGGTTTAAGAATTTTATTCTCACAACTTTGTGAATTTGGTGACTGCTTTTCTTAAGACTTAAATTTTAGAATATAGTTACTTCCTTAAGTATATATACAATGATCCAGTTCGATTATTTAGTTCAAGGTTAATATCAGTTCTGGGCATAAGTGGTTCAAAAAACATATAAGAAATGGGGCAGCTAGGCGGTGTAATAGCGCACCAGCCCTGAAGTCAGGAGGACCCAAGTACAGATTGCCTCAACAAAAAATTATCTTATGTGTGTGTGTGTGTGTGTGTGTTTGTGTAACAATTTATTATGGAAAGGCAAACTACATGTTGGTTATGTGACTCTGTTTAGGCCACTCAATCTCTCAGTGCTCTAGGAAGACAGGAAGTTGCAGAGAATGTGCTGACTTTGAATAAAAGGAAGTGTTTCCTCAGCTATAAGTTCTCTATGCCAATGAGGTTATAAGCATAATCCCTATTTCCCTATTTGAAAAAACCCTCACACATTTCCATGTTTGTTTTTGTTATTGTTCAGTTCTTTTTTGTCATTCTTGATGACTCCAAATCAAAATCCTAAAAAAATACAGTAGTCTCATCATAACCATTGCACTTTACATAGATACATGAAATTCTCAACAAAAACAAAATTTCTTACTATATTTAAAAAATAGTTGTAACAATTCTGGTTACTAAAATAACTCATACAAAAATATATACATACATACATACATATATACATACACTTATTTTAAAATTTTCACAATCCACAGAAACTTAGCCAGCCTTCAGGACCCAAAGCTTATTCCAAAGGTTAAAATCCAAAAATTGGGGATGGAAGAAAAAAAGAATTGTTGTTGTAAAGGAGTCCTCTTGATACCAAAATAACTATTCTGAGATTTTAGACTCTCTGCTTCTTTAATATGGTAATAGATATTCCCATCTAGTATGTTACTTGGGTAGAATATATTTATAACATCTAAATAATTTTAAATAATAGTTACTTATGAAATGTATATATGTAAGACTGCTATTTATTTTCTATACTGGCATATAAGTAATCTTTATTATAGTTCTGTTTTAAAATCCAGATGCCAGAGTTGGAAGTGACCTCAAAGACTTATATTATCTAATCCAGTTTACCAGGGTGATCCATTCTATCTTACATGCAGTTGTAATTGTAATCAAATTAGTATTTCCTGTCTATGACTTCTGTTGTCAGTTTTTTGTCCCTGCTCTCTACCATCTCTTGCTTTCCCCACCATCTTCTAGTAGAATTTGTGTATTTCCTTTTTAAGTGATTATCCTCAAGTATTTGATGGCAGCTATCATATTTTCTTTTTCTCCCACTCATACATCTTCTCTTAAGTTAAACATTTCTATTTCCTTCAGATTTTCCTTATCTGACATACTTTGTAGACTTTCTACCATGCTGTTTTCTTTCTTTTGGATACTCACCAGCTTATCAGTATGTCCTCTATGATATGTGATACACATTTTTGAAATAACTGGATTTGGGGATTTGGGTTTTACTTTTGTCTTTCTATTGTTGTTCTCTCATTTCAATCATGTCTGACTCTTGGCAAAAATACTGTAGTGGTTTGCCATTTTCTTCTCCAGTTCATTTCACAGGTGAAGAACTGTGGCAACAGGGTTAAGTGACTTGCCTGCAATCACACATTTATTAAGTGTCTGAGGCCATATTTGAACTCAAGAAGATAAATCTTCTTGACTTAATCACTGCATCACCATTTTATTATTACTCAGGTTTTATAAGATGTTTGACCAGGGATTGTTATAACTAATTTTTTATATAGTAAGAAATTATGTTGAAAATTTCAAGATCCCACCATTAAAGATATATACAGTAGTATATTATAAGGGCATTAAAGCAGATATACTTAGTTATTCATTGGCTTTTATTGAAAAGGTTATTCAAGAGAGAATTGTCTCAAAGTGGAATTTATTTTACTCTCTCAAGAATGGCTAAATTAAATCTATGTACTGAACAAGCATTTATATATAACCTATGATTAAAACTAGAGATAAAATCAATACTAAAAAAAGTATGTTTTGCAAAATGTTTTACATATATTCTCTCATTTTGTCTAAACAATAATGCTATACAGATGAGAAGATAGAGGTAACAGGTTAAGTGATTTGCCCAGGATCACATAGGTAATAAATGTTTGAGGCTGGACTTGAACTTCAGGTCTAGTGCTCTATCCATTGCACCATCTAGCTGATTTATATGACCCAGAATTTTAAATTCAAAAATCTTTTCATGAAAGAAAAGTTTATTTTGGTTGAGTATGAACATAAATACAAACATTATTGCCAACTATTTGTTCTCTTTTTATGAAAGCTCGATTTAGTTCAACAAACATTCATCAAGTCCCTACTGTGTACAAGACATAGATAATAGGCAATAAAGATACAAAAATAAAGAAATCAATCCCTATCCTTTAAGAGTCTATTACTACTTAATAGAGTCTACATAAAACATGTACCCAAATAAATAAATACAATCCCATTGACTGGCATATAATGGGAGCACTTACTATATGTGGACTGATGGAAGGAGGGAGAAATTTTTAATTAGAAACATCGGAAAAGGTTCTCATCCATCTCATAGTTTGTGTTAGTTTCTTATCTCCTATTTCCTTTTTCCATCTGGCAACCCCTAATAATTAGCAAACTTCTCTTTATCCTATATCTTTTCATTTCACCTTCTTTTCAATTTCTTGTAAATAAGGCATTTCCAGAAAACACTGGAAAAACACATCTCTAATTATTCTCTCTGGTACTGCAATCTCCTTCTCATGTCCTCCAACATACTGAGTCAGAGGAGGAATATAAGTATACTTTATTACTTTACAGTAGTGGTCCTCAAAGTGTAGTCCAAAGAATTGTTGGGGTCTCTGAAATCTTTTCAGAGGGTCGACAAATTCAAAATTATTATTTTTTTTAAATAACTTTTTATTGACAGAACCCATGCCAGGGTAATTTTTTACAACATTATCCCTTGCACACAGTTCCGATTTTTCCCCTCCCCCAGATGGCAGACAGTCCTATACATGTTAAATAGGTTAAAGTATATCCTAGATATAATATGTGTGTGTAGAACTGAACAGTTCTCTTGTTGCACAAGGAGAATTGGATTCAGAAGGTATAAATAACCTGGGAAGAAAAACAAAAATGCAAACAGTTTATATTCATTTCCCAGTGTTCTTTCTTTGGGTGTAGCTGCTTCTGTCCATCCTTGATCAATTGGAACTGAGTTAGATCTCTTTGTTGAAGAAATCCACTTCCATCAGAATACATCCTTATACAGTATCGTCATTGAGGTATATAATGATCCCCTGGTTCTGCTCATTTCACTCAGCATCAGTTCATGTAAGTCTCGCCAGTCCTCTCTGTATTCATCCTGCTGGTCATTTCTTACAGAACAATAATATTCCATAACATTCATATACCACAATTTACTCAACCATTCTCCAATTGATGGGCATCCATTCATTTTCCAGCTTCTAGCCACTACAAACAGGGCTGCCACAAACATTTTGGCACATACTTTCCCTTCTTTAATATCTCTTTGGGGTATAAGCACAGTAGAAACATTGCTGGATCAAATGGTATGCACTGTTTGATAACTTTTTGAGCATAGTTCCAAATTGTTCTCCAGAATGGCTGGATATTTTTTATTTCTAATATAGTAAATAGCTATAAATATAACCCATGTGAACAAAAACTCTTTGAACAGATCCTCGATGTTTTTTAAGCAACATAAAAATACTGAGAACAAAAGTTTGAGAACCACTGCTTTACAGTGTTAATTTAACACCATCCCCTTGCCACCATCACTAAGTGACTTCTCTTTACGTTCAGTTCATTATCTGTTCTAGATTCTTGTTGAGTCAAGTTTAGGTAATTTCCCCTCTTTCTCAGGGAGTTATGTACCTGGCTCAGTTTTCCTTTCTACCATAATACCTGTGCAGTTTTCATCCCATTTCAGGCATTTCATTATATTTAGTGACATCTGTAAGAATATCTGACTTCTCAGTTAATCATTCTCATTCTACCTGGACCACTGATAGGAAGGGCTATGCATTTAATCCCATCTTGTGCTACCTCCATGATTCTGAACACTGAATTCTTTTCTCTTGTAGTAACTTTTTCTTCTCCCCTTTTCTCTCTGCCTCATTTCTTTTAAACCTATCCTGTGTCCATATCCTTATTTCTGTTCCCTTGATTCCATCCTGTTCTCCCCAGGTATTGTCCCTGCTCTGGCCTCCCATCTTTTTATGTTTCAGTTCACATGGTTGACTATTTCATATATTCTCTGTACCCTACCCTTGTATTTTCTAGTCTTTTGTAATATCACTAACCTTAGACTGCCAAACTAACCCTGAGAAAAATATGTATGATATCTGTAACAGTGCAGTTGAAAACCATGCAGTCTGAAAGAAAGAAGGAAAGAAGGAAAGAAAAGAGGGAAGGAAGGAGGAAAAAAGGGAGGAAAGAAGGAAGGAAATCACTTATAATTGTAAATTTACTATATGCCACTTTTACAAGCTTTACCTCATTTGATCCTTACAACAATGTTGAGTTATTAGTGCTATTAATATCCCCATTTCATAGCTGAGGAAACTGAGGAAGATAGAAATTAAAAGAGGCCAGATTTGAACTCAGGCCTTTCTGACTCTAGGCTCACTGCATTATGTACTATTTCACTTAGCTTAAGGGAAACCTGAACACTGTCTTCAGAGTTTAAGGGGGTCTTACATAGAAGAGAGATTAGACATTTTTTGTTTGACTCCAAGGGGAGGGACTAGGAACAGAGCTCAGGTTTCATATCCATAGTTTCTTGTGATGACTGCGTATTTTAAAATCAGCCAGAGTCAGGAATTCAGGTTTTCGGGAAAATCCTCGATCTTTATTCTTTGAGGAGGTGAAGGGGGATGGTGATAGGAAGTGAGAGCAGTCATGACACAAACCTAAACAGCCATCTCTCTCCTCTCTCTCTCCACTCATCAAAATCATCTCTACGTCATTTCCAATACACCACATCAAAAACTTGCACAGAGAGTGGGCGGGGCCATTCTTTCTCCAAGCATATATTAATAGAGTATCATCCAATTGCTATTTAGCCTCTGTGCATCAACTCGAGCTTCAGCCCATTACAGTTTCTCATTCTCATTTCTATGGAAGACATAATTTGATCCAAACTAATTTTAAAAATAATATATATTCAGTGGTTTCTGTTACATATTTATTATTTGCCTAATAAGTCAGATAATGTACACAATGTTCCTGTAATCTTCCAGTTCAAAATTGCCATCTTTGGTTGCCATTTCTCTATATAGATGGTATTCTTTTATTAGAATTATAATCTTACTGAAAGCATACTTTGTTATATGTATCTCCTGTTTTAACACAACGCCAAAATTATTTTTAAAAATTACTATTTTATTTTTCTCTCAATTATATGTAAAAACAATTTTTACTTTTTTTTTTTTTTAATTTTGAGTTTCATGATCTCTTTCCATCCCTTCCAACTCATTGAGAAGGTAAGCAATTTGACATAAGTTATGCATATGTAGTAATACAAAACATTGCCATTTAAGTCATGCTGTGAAAGAAAGCAGAGACAAAAATCAAATCAAGAAAATAAAAAAAAAGTATGCTTCAGCCTATATTCAGACTCTACCAGTTCTCTTTCCTTGGAGATGATACCACCTTTCCTCATAGTCCTTCATAATTGTCTGGGATCCCTGTATTGCTAAAAATTACTTAAGATATTCACAATTGATGTTACCATGTATTGTGTTCCTGGTTCTGCTCATTTTACTTTGTATCAGTTCATGTGAGTTGTCATAAACTCTTAATAAAAAGCTGTTCCTTTGACCAATATAAATATTGTATGTGACTTGGTGCATGTTTTTTCTGATGCTGTAATATGCACTACTTTTTTTGGGGGGGAGCGGGGTGGAGACAACTGGGGAATTGATGTATAATTTTAAAAGTGATTTTATGAAATTTTATTTACAGGTTCAGAAAGTGTTTCCCCAATTCATTCTGCTCTGGGATCCAGATCACAGACACCATCCCCTGCTAATCTGAATGCAGATCATATTGAACAGAAGGATCTTCAATTGGATGAGAAACTCCAGCAGTCTGTTTTGCAAACCCCAGATGACCTAGGCAATTATTTGGAAATTAGAAATATTCTGTTTTTTTCTTTTTTTTCCCCTGCATTAGAATTAAGGTTGTTAGTAAAATAAGATTCTTTGAATTAAAGAATATATTTCATAGGTATTCCAATAATCTTGGAATCTGGAGGAAAGTTAAATTTTGCTATAACATTTTCCTTGCCCTTTAAAAACAAACTTCTCATTTATTTTAAACTGTGACTTGAAAAAAAAGTTCTGCTGATTTGATTACTATTCACACCCTAGATTCATATATTCTGTTCTTCATACATATTAAATTATCCTTCTTTGGTATTTACTAACACAGGTAATAAATAATATAGCACTATTATCCTTATTAAAACTTGTGGTTATTTAGAAGTATTTGAATAGTTTTCCTTTAATAATCAATTTTTAGGAGAAAGTTGGCTGATTTACTTGGTTTTCAATGAAAAAGCCACAAATCATAGTATTCCTTTTTGGTTGATTTTAATTCTTCAGGTTATCAAATTTTGTATTTTAAGTGTATGTAGAAAGAAAGTAACTCACATTTATAAGTGCTTTAAAGTTTTTAAAGCACTATTCTCACAGCTGCTCTTTGAGGTAAGTATTGTACCTCTTTTTTTCTAATTTGCAGGTGTGGAAATGGAAACTCTTAGAAGTTAAAGGTCACATAACTACTGAATATCAGAGATTAGGGTCAAATTAGGTCTTTGCTAATTTCACAGAAAGGTCACATAATTACTAAATATCAGAGATTAGGATCAAACTAGGTCTTTCCTAACTCCATTGAAATACAGCAGTATAAGAAGATGGAATAATTCTTAACAACTTTGGAAATTTTTATTGCTACAAATCAGATAGGTAATTCTCAGACTTTATTAAGCATGCAAACACATAGTAGCAGCAGCAACATGATAATAGCTAACATTCTGTAGTATTTACTACATACTAGGCACTATGCTAAGAATTTTACAGTTATTCTTATTAATTATTATTCTCATTTGATATACACCACAATCCTGGGAGGTATATGCTATTATTATTCCCATTTCATAGATGAGGAAGCTGAGGTTGACAGAGGACTCGCCCATACTCACCCAACATAGTATGTGTCAGAGGCCAGATTTCAACTCAGGTCTTTAAGATGCTAGGCCTAGCGCTCCATCTAGTATACTATCTAATTGCCCCAATCATGAAATTCATAATAGTTATGTTATTATCAGTAGGTCAGAAATGTTTTTGAGAACATATTGGAAAAATTTAACAAAGAAAGAGATTAAAGCAAGTGACATAAAACCTGTATACCGTAGTCATGAAATACACTTGCTATGCTAACAAAATAAAAACAAGTTAAATTCCTGCATTGTTTAATCAATTGCTCTTAACATTTGATTAAGTCTCAATTCCCTAGGACAGAATTTTCTTCTTTATTATCTCACAATGCCTTTATTTCCCCTTTAAAAAAAAAACCTGCCCTTGGATTGCTACACTGTTCTTTAGTTTCACTTCAAATGGATATATTTAAAGGGAGAGAAAAACTTAGATTATTTTATTTCTTCTTAGTTTTATAAACCTGTTGTTGTTATCAATAGAATTGATAAGTGTGATTTTAAGAGATTATAAGAAAGTAATTTATGATTTTATCCAGAATCTTATCACATCTCCTTAGTCTTCTTCATTTTTAATGAAAAAAAAATCTGAAGTAATATGTCAGTTTTTTTTTTAAGGATATTACAATTCTAAAATTTGTCATGTTCATTAGGAACTATTCCACTGTTTAAATATTTCTTCTAGTTATGTTGTATATTTGCAGAAGAGGTGTGCGTCAGTTGTGCATCACAGCATGAAGTCTGCTATTTATCGTTTTTAACATTATTCTTGTGATTTGCAAATATTGGGATCATTTTGTAAATTACTTCCAACTTCTTTAGTTGAGAGGCAGAATATCTTTAAAGATTTAACTGGTTTGAGAAAATACGAGGAAAAGGGCAGTCATGCTTAGTTTTGTGAGGGTATGTATGTTCCTTAAACTAGTTGGTAAGGTATCCTTTTGAGGATCAGATGATTCTACAACCCACAAAAAGTGAATTGTAGACATGTACTGTATATGAAAATTTTAAAGGGAATTTTCTTATCTTCTTGTCAATCTATTACTTGTTATTGGTAATAGTCTTGAGTAACCATTCCAGACTAAAGCATTTAAAAAGATTAGTGAACACATAGAAAGCAAAAAAAAAAATAAAACTTGGTAGAGAAAATGTGTCACGTTGGAAATGAAAGAATATGCATGTTAGGAAAAGTAAGAATAATTATGTATTATGTGGTATATAAAAGCTAGATTATAACTATTGCCAAGAGTAAAAGTTTTTGATTTTTCCAAGAGTACGTGAATAATGATTTTTATGTCTTTGACAAGAGAACATTAGCTCAAATTGTAAGCACCAGAAGTAATTCAAGTTACATGTAAGGAAGTATAATTTTTATAGTAAAGAAAGTTGTAGAATTTCCTTATAAATACATTCAGTCAAAATAAAAAATGTTCAGATTCTTTAAATAGTTTAGTTCAAAGAATCTTACGTGGTTATTTAAACATATTAACAATTAAAAACTACATTAAGATTTTTCATTAACAACCCAGTTATGGTACTAAAATTGTACATTATTTTTCTTTTTTAACATTTTTAACACAAAGGATGAATATAATAATAGCATACACATATATGTGTATGTCTGCATGCATACTTGACATATAACTAGACACATATGCACACACATACACAAAAAACCCCAAACATAAATGCTTATTATGGACCAGTCACTGTACAGTGCTATTTTTATGTTGAAACTGAGAAGAACATGAGTTAAGTGATTCATAAAAAGCTATTAAGTTTCTGAGACTGCATTTCAATTCATGTCCTCCTGACTCCAATCTGTTTTGCCAATTAGTTTATACAGTGAATTATTGTGGTAATTTGATGCTTTAGACTTTTTTAGGTTTATTCTAGAGAGATTATTTAACAACATATAAAGAGACTGATAGCCTAAGATTGTGTTTTATACTTAATGGGAAAAAGTAAAAATGATATAAAAACTGTTACTTATGTAAACTTAATCTTAGATTATTTCTGAAAGTAGAAGTTTATATTGTACCACATCATAAAGGAGCATTTGAATATAATATTTTTTTAAAATATCCAATAAGTTTTCTTTTTCAGGTAATACTTTCAGAACTTAACAGAAACACTCGAATTGATGAGTTAATTGATCTGAATGTAGAATTTGTTAATATTTAAGTATTTACTAATCAATATGGTCATTGTTTGTCTTATTTCCAATATAATTGACTTTTGTTGTCTTTGTTTTTTCCTCTTAAAATTTACAGAAATTTTATTTACAGTATTATTGCATTAACTTCTAGAAACAAGTGAGTTCCCATCTGAATGCTGCAGTGTGATGGCAGGAGGTACTCTCACAGGATGGCATGCAGATGTTGCTACTGTAATGTGGAGAAGAATGCTAGGCATTTTGGGAGATGTTAATACTATTATGGATCCTGAAATACATGCTCAAGTGTTTGATTACTTGTGTGAACTTTGGCAGAATTTAGCCAAGGTAAATTAGAGGGAAAGGGAAAATGAGATGGGAGAATTTATCATAGAGAAAAAATTAAAAATCCTTTGTTTATGAAATTAGCAGTGTACTACAGAATTGCATAAATTTCAATTATTTTTTTTCTTTAAAAAATTTCAGATTAGAGATAACCTTGGAATTTCAACTGATAATATGACCTCACCTTCTCCACCAGTTTTAATACCTCCTCTGAGAATCCTTACTCCTTGGCTTTTCAAGGTAAGTTAGTTTTTATTTTTGAAATAAATACATATATTTTTATTGTTTTGTTCCTTAACAATTCTTTTTCTTGCTAGTTATTTTTGGTGGCACTGCTTGTGCATGATGGTGAAAACTATATAGAAACTGGTATGAATTAAAGCATTTAGAATTAAAGGCTCTCATAAAGTTGATGTAATTGAACATATTTATTTACACTTAATTAAGTAAATATTTTTATTCCTGTCTCCATTTTTTTTTTTTTTTTGAAATTTAAAATTGACTTTTTAATTGTAGGCAACTATGTTGACTGATAAATATAAACAAGGCAAATTACATGCCTATAAACTTATTTGCAACACAATGAAAAGAAGACAAGATGTATCACCAAATAGAGACTTTTTAACACATTTCTATAATATAATGCATTGTGGACTACTCCATGTTGATCAGGTAAGTTTATACTTTCTTAAAAATCCTATCCATTTACTTTTGATCCTTGATTTTCTTTACTTTTTTAATGAATTAATATTTCAACTAGCTTTCGAGATATTTCACAGAAATTTTATTTTTCTTATTGAATAGACACATTTAATATTAAAGGTGGATTAGTTGTTTCTAAGAAAAGAAAAATGGTTTTTGAACATTGCATATTCATCTATTGGTCCAATAATTTGTAAACTTTAATTTTCTGATAAATCCTAAAATAAGTTAACTCACTATTACAGGAACTACATGTAAGATGGCAATTTGTGATATATTCAGTCTGTTATGAAATAATTAAATCAGCAGCAATAATCTTAACAGCTAATTCCGTTGCCCATTTGAAAGTAGAATAAATTAATTGTCAATTTAACAATTTTCCCTTAGAGTTTTTATATGGAACCTTTTCACAAAGATCTGAGATTTCTAAAGTAGCTATCTACCTTTGAATTTTGGAACTTAAACTTAGAATTGCATAGGGAAGCAAATGGGGCCAGGAAAATTATGAATTTGTGCTTCACAGTCTTGGAGAAAATAATGTGTTATATTCTGTACCCTGCTAAATAGTCTTCCTCCTTCTTGTAGCAGTAGAAGCATCCTGTACTGTACCATTTGAAATCAAAAGATTTGGACCTGCTTTCCTCTAAGCATATATCAGGAATTGCTCATTTGGATAAATTAAAATTAACCTTGTTAACTATTTAACATATAATATTTAACATTAACTATTTAAATTCAGTTTTCAGTCAGTTTTCTGAAGACATGTCTTAGTAAAGCAAACTATAGAAATTGTTTTTCTTTCTGTAGTTTTCAGTTTATCCATATGCATGTATGCATGTATTTGTAATACTTTTTTTTTCTTTCCTATTTTTTCTCTTAAGGATATTGTAAATACAATCATCAAGCACTGCTCCCCTCAATTTTTTTCACTTGGCTTGCCTGGTGCCACAATGCTTATTATGGATTTTATTGTAGCAGCTGGTAGAGTAGCTTCTTCAGCATTTCTTAATGTAAGTGTTCAGTTTTTATTTTTCTTCACAAATCAGCAAATTGTGCATAGTGATATACAAAGAAGTGCCATTGAAGAAAACAAAACTGATAGAAGAACCAGAATGATTTATTGCCCATAAAGCTAATGATTCAGAAAGTTTCAAGAGGGTATCTCTTGATGTATATAAATGTGTAATACTCATTTTATAAAGAGAACAAGGACAATTAAGGAATGAAAAATGTCCCATTGAATTTGGATATCAAATTGTCACTAATGATGTTTTCAGGAACAAAACTGGAGATAGAAGCCACATTTTTGGGAGTTAGTAGGTGATGAAAAAGTCAAGGGAGGTATACATATTGTACTTTTTGAAAAGTTTGACAATGGATAAAAGCAGAGATAATAGAGAAATCTGAATATGCTTGTTAATAGTAAGGAAGAAGAAATGAAAGATTCATACTAAGTTCTAGTGAAGAAAATAGGATTAAAATCACAGGTAGAGGAGTTAGCCTCATATTGAAGGAAGGACACCATTTTTGCCTGAGAAGGAAGGAGAAGAAAAATGGGAGGTAGAAGAGGTAAAGTGAATGTCCCTTTTGCATCTATAAAATAGAAAACAAGATTCTCTTCTGAGGGTCTAGAGGCCTGAGAAGAACAGAAAAATTTTTAGAACAATTTCTTTGGAAATTTTAAAGGAATATGAATAAGAGATACTAGAAAGTATGAAAGCTCAATTTTTCTTGGGTGATATGAATTTGTAGTCACCTCCATTAGGTATAATTTCACAACATCTTATAGATCTAATAAACCTGGAAGCTAGAGTAAATTAGATAGTTGGAATAACTCAGCCATGGAGACTGACAGAAACCTGAGGAGTAGCACATGATCCAAAGGATCATTTTGTGATGTTAGCTAGATCATTTCTAAAGTGGTTGACCATAGATCCAGGCTGGGATGAGTGAAACTAGACTTGATGGATGGGAAAATCCTAAAGAATTGAAAAACTGGAGGTTTTGATGAAAGATAAAAAACAATGAATGATAAATAATGTGATAAGTCATGATTTGGTGATGTAAAGAATTTGATTATGAGATGAGATAATCCAGAGAGCCAGCAGTTCATAGTGTGAAGTTTTATACATAAAAATATTTTTCATGTAGAACAGTTTATATAGTAGATAAAATTAAAACTTCATATAACATGCAGCATTTCACATGGGGAATTTTTATTGGAAAAATATTGTTTTAAAGGATATTGATGATGTTCATAGTGATAATAACCACCACTTTTTATGTTTTACTATTTGATTCTCATAAAATCCTTGTTCTTTTTATTACTATTTTTACAAATGAGGAAATTGAAGTTCAGAAAGATTTTTGAGTTTCCCATGGTCATATGGCTATTAAATGATAGAGGTATGGGATTTGGACCTCAATCTTTTAAATATAATTCTAGTGTTCTTGTCATTTGTCTCAGTCTATTTTGCTATGACTGTGTTCATCATTGAACATGTTTTAGTGAATGAAAGGGAATTTGCATAAAGGTTATTAAAATTATAATTATGTCTTAATTACTTGGGCAACCTTTATAATTTTTTTGTTGTGTAATTCAGATTCATTTCTACAGTTTTGTTACAGAGCATAGCATTGGATTGAATTTTTTTATTCTTAATACATACAAATGCCATTAAATGCATTTATCTCATATCTAGGCACCAAGAGTAGAAGCACAAGTTCTGCTGGGGTCCCTTGTATGCTTTCCCAATTTGTATTGTGTACTACCTGCTCTTCATCCAAATATGCCTGATATTGCTGTATCACAATTCACAGATGTCAAGGTAAGGTATCTTATCAATAAGATCCACAATTAATCATTTATTCACTGTATAGTTTTCATTTTTCAGTGCTAGTTTTTCTTTTGCAACTTCTTTATTCTATTTCCTAAGTCTCCTTTGTCAAATTATCTGTTTATATATTTTTTAAGGTTTGCATAATGCTTTATTTTTTTAATTTTAGTAGTATTTCATTTCTCTAATTACATGTAAAAATAGTTTTCAACATGCATTTTTATAAAAATAATTATAATTTTTTATTGACAGAACCTATGCCTGGGTAATTTTTTACAACATTATCCCTTGCATTCACTTCTGTTCCTACTTTTCTCCTTCTTCCCTCCACCCCCTCCCCCAGATGGCAAACAGTCCTATACATGTTAAATATGTCACAGTATATCCTAGATACAATAGATGTGTGCAGAACGGAACAGTTATCTTGTTGCACAGGGAGAATTGGATTCAGAAGGTAAAAATAACTCCTGAAGAAAAAAAAATGCAAATAGTTTACATTCATTTCCCAGTGTTTTTTCTTGGGTGTAGCTGCTTCTGTCTATCATTGATCAATTGAAACTGAGTTAAATCTTCTCTTTGTCAAAGAAATCCACTTCCATCAGAATACATCCTCATATGGTATCGTTGAAGTATATAATGATCTCCTGGTTCTGCTCATTTCACTTAGCATCAGTTCACAACATGCATTTTTGTAAGACTTTGTGTTCCATTTTTTTTTTCTTCCTTTGTCCTTTCCTTTTCTTCTCCCCAATACAACAAGCAATCTGACTTGGGTTTTACATGTACAATCATTTTAAACATATTTCCATATTGTGAAAGAAAAATTCAGAACAAAAGTGAAAAACCATGAGAAGAAAAAGGTAATCAAACAATACAAAAAGTGAAAATAGTGTGTTTCAATCCACATTCAGTCTCTATAGTTCTCTCCCTGCCAATGTGGATGGCATTTTCTATCACAAGTTTATTGGAATTGTCTTGAAATACTGAATTGTGAGAAGAGCCAAGTCTATCATAGTTGAATATCACATAATATTCTTGTTCCCATATACAGTGTTCTCCTGATGTCACTCAGCTTCAGTTCATGTAAGTCTTTTCAGGATTTCTGAAATCAGCCTGCTTGTCATTTCTTATAGAATGATAATATTTCATTACATTCATATACCATAACTTAATCAGCCATTTTCTAACTAGTGGTCATTCACTCAATTTATTCATTCAGTTTCCAATTCCTTGTCACCACAAATGGAATTCCTATAAACATTTTTGCACATATGTGGGTCTTTTCCCCTTTTTTGTTTTTTAAAAGATCTTACTAAAGCTTCAGGCATAGCATTCCATTTGTCACAGAGTCCTGTTACCAACTGGGCACTGGCAGGGGAGTAACTGATTGCTCTGCCTTCCAACTGTTCTACTTTGAGCTGGAGATAGCAGGAAGAATCTCATGCTTGGGCTTTACAATGCTTCTATGATTAGACAGTCTTGTCACTTGGACCCCAGGACAACATACATCAAAATACACTTGAATGGCACCAAGGTTAAATACAAAATGGCTTTATGTAACTTGAGAGAACGATTTGACAGAAGCTGCTAACTTTCTAGTAGAAAAGCTCTTTAGCCCCTTCTCATAACTGTTTATATTTTAAAAATAAACAAGTATTTTATTGATAATTTGATATTTTTTAACAACACAGAAAAGCGTTTCTTTTTTAAGATTTATTTAATTTGCTTTTTTTCAAATTAACAAATCTTTTTTCTTTCCCTCTCATCTCTCTTCCCTGCCATGTTAAAGAAAAACAAACCCCAAGCCCCTTATATAATATTCATACTCAAGTAAAATAAATTCCTACATTTTATCAGTGTTTATCCATTCACATGTAGTTATTATTGAAAGTTGTTTTTCCTTCTTTTACTTTTCCCCTTCTTTGTACATCCCTCCTTGTTTGCAATAAAAAAGGTGGTGAAGAAAAAGGAATATGATCAACACTAATAATCTGTTATTGAAGTTTGAGGAAACTGAGGTAAACAGAGGTTAAGTGACTTGTCCAGTGTCACACAGTTATTAAATAACAGTGCTGCTATTCAAACTCACTTCTCTTGACTACAATTTCAGGACTCTGTATATTCTACCATACTATGTATAAACAGATTAGCTTATTAGAGCAGGCAGTAAAGTGTGTACCAGTATAACAGAAAGAATAAATATCAGTCATGATATGTAGTTGGGGCAACTGCAGTCTTGATGTGGTTAGTGACAGTACAGAGAACTGTGAAAATTGGGGTGGGAATCCCCTTAGTGTGCAGGCTCAGTGTGAAATAATTCACAAACCCGAAAAGTCTTAATGGCAGAAGGGAAGGTTATTGTTGACACTGAGAAGCCAGCTTTGCTAGGAAGACAAACTTCTTAGTGGCAAGGTCCTGTCAGAGAAATAGAGGTTATCACTGAAAAGAAGGTATCTTCACAGCAGGCAAGAGTCTTGCTAGGCAGCTGTGCCAAGAGGAAGAGGTCCCTTGGCAAAGCATAATCTTTTTTCGGACTTCTCAAATACTTGCAGTTCAAAAATGGTCATTTTATTGGCAGTCTGGGGGTAGGGCTTCCATGGAATGAGATTGCTTCAATGTTGTCACTGCCCCCAGGCCTAGATTTCCAGTTGAATGAGATCACTTAAGTTCGAGCTACTGGGAGTGGTCCTGGGCTAATATCAGGTCCAGAGCTCCAGCTGAGTGAAACCACTTAAGTTCTGGGCTAATCTTAATGAAACCACTTAACTGCCCTGAAGGGTAGGTTTCTGTTAGGAGAGTTTCAGAGCTCACCCCCCATAGCTTCCCCCAAAAAAGTCAGGGGGACAATTTCAATGTTCACCCCAGACATTCTGACCTATTTAAATTAAATATGTTGATGCTGAGTAATGGAAAACTAGATAAAAGATTAAATGTCTTCCAGCCAATTACTATTTATTTCCTACAGATGTTTGATGCATTAAATAACGACATTATTAATTCATCAGAGATTGAGTTTAGATCTTGCCTCTGTCTTTTTAATATATTTATAACTTGGGTGATACACTATTTCCCTCATGGTATTTTTTTTTTTTTTTAATAATAATAAAAGGGTTTTACTTGATAGCCTCTGAGGTTCCTCCAACCCTCAATCTGTGAGTCTATAATTTGCTATGGTTCAAACATCAGAAGGAATCTAGAAACTATTTCAGACAGTGAATATATTTCATCCATGTTAATAATCAAAAAAGAATCAGTGAATGGGAGTACATGAATTCCATACAAATCAGCATGAACAACCTTGAACATATGTTCATATGTTCAAAGAGCATTTATGTTTCATAGGTTTCTCTGAAAAAAACATGATTAAAGCCTGAATATAAAGGAAATATATTCAAGAAATGTAGTGATTAAACTTCAGAATTTTTGTCATATAAATATTCCATTCTTCCAGGAAAATGGCCTTTAAGCTGTTTAGGAAAATTGACTCAAGTTTTTGAGATTTATCCTTATCTTTGAGAAAACAAAGAGCTAGCTATTTCATAAAAACCAAGATATGATTCACATTTATCCAGAAGAGATGTCATTACTTCTGCAATGAAATTGTTAGGAAATTCAACCATAAGTTAAATTCCCAGGTAAGCAAGTCAGATTAAGTAGTAGAAACAAGGTAGATAATAAGTACTTCAAGATAATAGTTCTGACACTTTAAGTATATAGATATTATTACTGTGAGACCATCTTCAATGCCCTTTTATGTCTGGACCACAATTTGGGATCATTACCCACTATTTACTTTGGTGGGGTTGTAATCTATGACTTCTCCAAACTGTTCTTATGGGGAAAATCTCTTTAGTCCCTTAAGGGCTTTTTTTAGTAATCTCCATTTCATGATCTGGCTTCCACTTCACACCACCTTCCTGGGTATCTTATCAACATTTCGGGAAGTTGAACCTTAAGAGAGGATATTTAACAGCGTTATCTTTTACCTCTCTTTACCTCTCTCTAAGGATAGATAATTTGTCCTCCTGTCTTCTTATATTTGTTCCACCCATTAATTCTGAATTCCTAGCTGCCAATATTTAAACTTCTTTCCTCATCTTCATTTCACCACTCCTTCATGTATATCAATATCAGTCTTTTCTCTTTTCCCTAATGTCTTAGTCCATATCTGACCTCTTCCAACTTATTCTTAGAATGCCTGCTCCATAATTAACATAAAATAATATAATTGTTTTCAACTGAATTCTCTTCATTCTTACTCTTTCCATCTTCTGGCCCTCACTAATACCTAGATCTGTCTTGATGATCCTGCTTCCCTTGATAGCTTCACAATACTCTCTCTCACCTCACTGGTTTTGATGGAAGAGTAAGAATGCTTCTTGCTCCTTTTTGCTCCTTCTAGACTTTCCTATTACCATCTTTTCAAAGTAGCCTTTGCTTTGCTGTCCAAATGTATTCGTTAATCCAGATTTTGATGGCTATCATTTGTAGACTGTCAGATCATTATCCTTCCTTTTTCAGTGAGTTCAGCACATGGATGATCCCCCCACTCTATTTAGCTCATAGTAGGGTATTTCCATTTAGATACTGATACAATCTTAAAGACTTTGTTTTTATAGCTGCTCAGATTAATCAGTTTATATGACCTTTATTCTATCTCACTTCATGCAGAAGTGATTACTCTTGATCTTTTTATTCAGAAATCCTGAAGTTCCTTTATATAATTCTAATCTTTTAAAGAAAGATTATATTTTTATATCACCTACATTTCCCTCTGCATATTTTTCCTGACCCTCAGAGAGCCATTCCTTATAACAGTGGTTTTTAAAAAGGAAAAGAGATAGAAGATATAAAAATTTGCAGATAAATTATAATGAACAGTTTTAATCCTAGAAAAAAGATTAAAAAAATATACTTTTTTTCCTCTCAAAAAAAGATGGTGACTGAAAATGCAGAATATACCATCAATATAGCCTTAATTGAAATGTTTTTTTTTAATTGAAATTATTTTTGAAGAGGATGGTGAAGGTTTTGAGCAGTACCTTATAAAAAGCAATATAACTCCATTCTAAATCAGCAAGAAACAATGCTTTTAGAAAGCATTTCAAAAAGACTCAAGAAAACAAAATTAAGCCTTCATTTAATGATAAAACTGATCTTAAACAACTAGACAAATTAATAGTGGGAAAAAATTTTAAAGCGCTTTTTGCCATCTTTGATACCAAATATGGACCTTATAATTTTACAGTCCAAGATAATATTGTATTTAAAAAGTAAGAAGGGCAAAAAGAAAGATTGTAAAGTAGTTATATAGTAGGCTGAGTATACACAAAGGTGGTTTGTGCTGTAGGTGATAGAGATTTGAAGGTATTAAGGGGAAAATTAAAGTTTCTGAAAAAGAGGAAAATAAAGAGTTAGATAAAAATTTTTTTCCCTTTTTTAAAAAAATTATTTTTTAACACATTGCTTTATGAGTCATGTTGGGAGAAAAAATCAGAATAAAAGAGAAAAACCATGGGAGAGATAAAAAAAAAGAATTGAACATACCATGTATTGATTTACATTCGGTCTCCTTTAGCTCTTTTTCTGTATGAAGATAGCATTTTCTGTTCAAAATGTCTTGATTGCTTTGAATCACTGAACCACTGAGAAGAACCAAGTCTTTCATAGTTGATCATCGCACATTCTTGTTTTTATTGTATACAATGTATTTCTTGTTGTGCTTGTTTCGCTCAGGACCAGTTCCTGTAAATTTTTCCAGGCCTTTCTGAAATCAACTTGTTCATTTTTATAGGGATTGATTTTATTACACATGCACAAAAAAATGGTCTCTGAGAAAATAACTATAACTAATTATTTGCCTGTTTGCCCTTTTCTATAAAATCATGATGCCCATAATTTACATACACTTTCAGAGCATACTTGATAAAGATGAGTCAAGCTTTTTTGCAAATGACATTTTAAATTTTAAAATTTAGTGAAATATACAGAAAATACAAGATTGTTACTTGGTCATTTTACTTGTGTCCAATTCTTTATGACACTAATTGAGATTTTCTCAGCAAAGATAGGATAATTTGTCTTTTCCTTTTCCAACTCATGTTCCACATGAGGAACTGAAGTGTAAACAAGGTTAAGTGACTTGCCTAAGGTCACATTAAATGTCTGAGGCCAGATTTTAATTTAGTGTGATTAATCTTCCTGGCTTCAAGCCTGGAACTCTATTCACTGTGTCATGTAGCTTCTCAAAATACAAGATACAACTGTGTTTATTATTTGTCAACTATAAGTAATACTAATGTCAGCACAACATTGCCTGCAAAACTCATTTAACAAGATGTCTCATCTGCATATGGTAAAATTATCTAAGGTTCCTTGAAGAGGATAAAATAACAGAAATGACTTCAACCCTCTGGTTTTAATATCAAGTGAATCATAAAACAAGGAGATTTGTACTTGTGAAAGTCTTCACCTCTTATGGATGATGACCAGTTCAAAGTCTAAATTACCACTTGATAACCAGTGGATGATGACATCCTCCAGAAGCTTCTGCTGGCCATGACATCATAACAATTACTTAAGTCCTTAGATCACGGAAAATTTTCCTAAGTGAAATTCATAATCACTAAAAAGAGCTTAGACATATTATCCATAGATGAAAAAGGTGATTGAAGCTTGCTTAATAACTAGACTATAATCTGTTATCATGCTAGTCTAACTATACTTATATCTTGGATAGATTTTTCAAAAAGTAGCTAGCAATTTACATCAGCATTTTACAAAGCACTTTACAAATATGATCTTATTTTATTATCACAACATCCCTAAGAAACATATACTAGTGATCATTAACTGTTTTATAGATAGGTTAAGATGGGTTAAGACTTACTCAAGGTTACACAGTTTGTAATAAGTGTCTGAACCAGGATTTGAAATCAAGTCTTACTGACCCCAAGTCCAGCATTTTATCTACTGTGCTGCTTAGCTACCTAATCCCTATTCCATGTGCTAGCTTTTCATTACACTATTGTGTTCCTGCTCCCCTGACCTGCCAGTCTAATGTTTTCCAAGCAAAACATACCTTCTTCCTTTATCTGCTCCTCAAATGTTATAGGACTCAGAGCCTGTCATCATCCTTGTTGTTCTCTTCTGGATACTCCTTAGCTCATTAGTATCTGTCTTAAACTGTTCCCAAATGAATTAGCTCTTTTGCTAGCTTTATTGAGGACAAAGTATAATGAGACTATTACCTCCCTAATTGTGTGAAGTATGACCTGCTAAATGCAGCCCAAGTTTGCATTAGCTTTTTTAAATGCTATATCACATTACTGATTTGCTGCCAGATGTAACATTACTGATTGACATTGAAATTGAGTCCACTAAACTGCCAAATCTTTTATGTAAAAAGAATTTTATTTTTCACCTCTCCTCTCCTTCACTATCTGACAGATACATTTTTTGTATCTTTGTGCAAAGCATTACTTTTATATCTATTAAACTGCTCAAGCCTCTCAAAACTTTCTGTAGCCTGAGTGTCTCCAGTGTGATAAATGTACTAAGCAGCTTTATATTATCTCCAAATTTGATGATCATATTGGTCATAAAGCGTATGATTTTATCCAAGTCATCAATACAAATGTTAAACACCATGGGGCCAAGAATAGATCATTGCCTTACTCCAGTGGAGATCTACACTGAAAATGAACCATTTTAAAGGATATGAACAGACAATTCTCAAACGAAGAAATTGAAACTTTCTAGCCATATGAAAAGATGATCCAAGTCATTAGTAATCAGAGAAATGCAAATTGAGACAACTCTGAGATACCATTACGTACCCTGTCAGAGAATGACAGGGAAAGATAATGCAGAATGTTGGAGGGAATGTGGGAAAACTGGGACACTGATACATTGTTGGTGGAATTGTGAACACATCCAGCCATTCTGGAGAGCGATTTGAAACTATGCTCAAAAAGTTATCAAATTGTGCATACCCTTTGATCCAGCAGTGTTACTACTGGGCTTATATCCCAAAGAGATTTTAAAGAAGGGAAAGGGTATGTGCAAGAATGTTTGTGGCAGCCCTCTTTGTAATGGCTAGAAACTGGAAACCATCAATTGGAGAATGGCTGAATAAATTGTGGTATATGAATATTATAGAATATTATTTTTCTGTAAGAAATGACCAGCAGGATGATTTCAGAAAGGCTTGGAGTGACTTACATGAACTGATTCTGAGTGAAATGAGCAGGACCAGGAAATCATTATATATTTCAACAACAATACTATATGACGATCAATTCTGATGGAAATGGCTCTCTTCAACAATAAGAAAAACCAAATCAGTTCCAATAGAGCAGTAATGAATTGAACTAGCTACACCCAGGGAAAGAATTCTGGGAGATAACCATTGCATAGAATTCCCAATCCCTCTATTTTTGTCCACCTGCACTTTTGATTTCCTTCACAGGTTAATTGTACACTATTTCAGAGCCTGATATTTTTTGTGCAGCAAAATAATGTATGGACATGTAAACATATATTGTATTTAACTTAAACTTTTAACATGTATTGGTCAACCTGCCATCTGGGGGAGGGGGTGGGGAGGAAGGGAAAAGTTGGAACAAAACATTTTGCAACTGCCAATGCTGAAAAATTACCTATGCATATATCTTGTAAATAAAAAGCTATAATAAAAAAAGGGGGGGCATTTCCCACTAATTGGGGCTTCATGGGTAGCATCCATATTTCCCAGAATAAGGTGCATTATGTTACGCTTTGTTGACTCTAATAAAAGAAATTATTATTTTCTACAAAAATAAAAATGAAAATGAACCATTAACAACCACTCTTTGAGTCTGACTATCTGAAATATTTTGATAAAATCTAGGTAAGCTATAACAATTCTAATACTTCTTTACTAGTTTAGTAAGAGTGTCAAAAAAGGAAATAAAGTTAATGTCATGTCCTGGTCTTGATGAAGTTTCATTATCTTCTTGCCTGTATTTCTTCCACATTTCTTTTTTAAAATCTAAGTTGGTTGATAGGTTTTCTGAGCATCAACATCAATCTCTAAACAAATTTCCATTTTTCTTTTTCACAAGAATTGTTCTTTATGTTTCTTTAGAATGCTGACTTCCCTTTAAGCATTGTGCTGTGTGGATTCTATCTCTAGTACATTTGAACCTTGTGAAAATGAAATAAAACTTAAGGAGAAAATTGGAAGACCTATAGTTTAGAAGAGAAAGTTGTAAACCTTACCTAAGTCATGGTCTTCCCTATAATTTTAATACAAACTAAACAAATCTGTAATTCCACATGACAGTAAAAAATATTAGGCATTCAAAAGATTGAATAAATAGAAAATACAAGATAGCAGATATCAAAAACAACTGGAATACAGTTCAGGAAGAGATAAATTTAGGATTCATTAGAATACCATAATAGAAAAAAATCTTGTACTTTATCACAAATGAAACTTTCCCCAACTTATTAGAAACAAAGGGTGAAGTAAAAAAAGAAAAAAATTCACTTCCTAAAAAGTTCCCCACAAGGAAAAAAGGCTCAGGAAATACCATAGTGAAAATCCAGTGCTCCCAACTCAAAGTACTACAAAGGTATAAGAAAAAAATTCAGATAATAAGAAACCAAAGAATCACACAAAATTTGGCAGCTTTTCTTATGAGCAATTTTATTATTATTATTATTAATAATAATGATTAATTATTGTAGAACAAAATATTTCAGAAGACAAAAGATAAAGATTTACCCTGCAAATATGTGCATAATTCAAGCAAAAAAATGGATTGCCAATGAAATAAAGTACTTTATCACATTTCTGATGAAAAGATAAGACCAGAGTTGGGTAACAACTTTGAAATGTATACATAAGATTCAAAAGAAATTTAGAAAGAAAAATTTGAATGAATAGAAAATCTATAAAATGTTATAGTATTAATATTCTGAAAGGAGGAAAAGGAAGTAAATGGCCCTTTATTAAACTTAATAGTTTCAAAATTTGTTGGAGTTAAAAAGAAAACAATTTCTGGGGAGGAAGGGTAGACAGAGTGATTCTCTTCTGAGGTTTAAGGGGGAAAAGAGAAGGAAGGGTAAGAAAAATACAATACTGAAGTAAAAAGGAACTTGTTATACTGCATAATTAGGATCTTTGAGAAAAAAAGGAAAACAAAGAAAAAGATTTGGAGTGGGGCGAAGCTGCAGATAAACTTTGCTCTTATACGAGTTGCATATGCTATATATAAGTTATAGAATTCCTTACTGTGTTGTACATGCACAAAAAAAAAGTTTAATGTAAAAATATACAAATTCAACAGAAATAAGTTATAAGGGGGAGAGAAATAAATCGATAAGAAAGAGTACAGTATAGATAGCTGTGAGTCAAACAAAATTCCTGAAGATGAAGGATGGATTTAGAGAGACATAAATAAAGAAATGGGGCTGCTATGTGATTGGGGTGGCTGAAATGTCAGGTCTGGAATCAGGAAGACCAAGTTCAAATGCAGTCTCAGATTTTTTTTTCCTACGTGAGTCTGGGCAACCCTGTTTGCCTTAGTTTTTCCATCTGGAAAAGGAACTGGAGAAGGAAATGGCAAATCACTTCAATATCTTTGCTAGGAAAACCCCAAATGAGATCACAAATAATAAGAAAAACTGAAATGACTAAACAAAAACAACGGAAACCCAAAGAATTTGAATCTTTGAGAGTAGATTTCTTCTAAAACAATTGGGGATTGGTTGAACAAATTGTGGTATATAAATGTAATAGAATAGTATTATTCTATAAGAAATAATGAAAGAGACTATTTTTAGATGATCTGTCATAGTATGAAATTATAACAATGAAGTGGCTAGAACTAGGAGAGAACAGTTTTTTGTTTTTTTTAATTATAACTTTTTATTGACAGAACCCATTCCTGGGTAATTTTTTACAATATTATCTCTTGTACTCCGGTTCTGACTTTTCCCCTCCCTTCCTCCACCCCCTCCCCCAGATGGCAAGCAGTCAAGAGAACAGTTTGTAAAAGGAAACTTTTATTTGCAATATTGCAAAGAAAAATAACTTTAAAGTTTTAAGAACTACAATCAATGTGCTTTTTAATTGTGATGATAGAGAATACTTAAGAGTTTCTTGTACAGCAAGGAGATCAGTTCAGTCAGTGCTTAAAGAAATTAATTCAGGCTATTCACTGAGCCTCAATACTTTGACACATATCAAGCAGACAGGACTTGTTGAAAAAGGCACTGATGTTGGAAAAGATTGAAGGCAAAAGGAAAAGTGAGATATTAACAAAGAGCACGAACTTGGACAGACTTCAAGATAGTAAAACCTGGTATACTGAACAACTACAATCACCAACTTCCCTCCAGTGATGCAGATCACAATACATCTGTGCTTGTGACTCTCCTCCTTATCTTCCTATAAGTTTATCACAACAGGATCTCCTATCTTGAGATAGCTCTTCCTTGATTTCTTCCAGCATCATAAGGATACTAATGGAGTATTCTGGCTATCCATCTAATATTCTTCATCCTTGCCACATAACTAGCTAATTATTCCTTGCCAAAAATCTTTTATTGCTTTTTTTTGGACCATGTAGCTGCTTTTATCTTGGAGTCTGTTCACACTCAGTCATGTTGTCAAACATCTTCGATAAGGATAAACATGGCATTAATGTCAGCTACTGCATTGATGGCAAATTCTTCAACTTGAAAAGACTACAAGCCAGAACTGAATTAGAGGGAGTGTTGGTGCATGATTTTTTGTTCGCAGATGATTGTGCAATCTGAATCTGAGATGCAACAAAATATGGATTGATTCTCTGCTACTTGTGCTAATTTTGGCCTAACATTTAACATCAAGAAAACATACTACTCAGTCAGCAGCACTCTGTTCACATGCGGAATCATCAGTTACAGCAAGTGGAGAAGTTTTGAATGTAGATAAGTTCATTTATCTTGGCAGTATCCTTTCCAGGGATGTCTATATTGATAATGAGATTGATACATGCGTTGCCAATGTTGAGCAAGCTCAATGTTTGGGAGGCTCCAAAGGAGAGTGTGGGAGAGAATGTACACTGAGGGTCTACAGAGACATCGTGCTGACCTCATTGTTGTATACCTGTGAAATCTGGACAGTGGCATTCCAGGAAACTGAATAGCTTCCATTTGAATTGTCTTTAGGAAGATTCAGAAGATCATCAGGCAGTATAAAATACCCGACACTGAGGTCCTTTCTCAAACTAAATTGCCAAGCATTCCAACTCTTCTGCAGAGAGCACAACTCTGTTGGGCTGACCATACTGTTTGATGTCAAATGTATGCTTACTAAAAGGATTACTTTATGGAGAACTCACATAGAGCAAGTGTTCACGTGGTGGTGAGAAAAAGCAGTATAAGGAGACTCTAAGGTGTCAATAACTTTATAATCGATATGAAAGAGATATAATATGAGAGAGACTGGCACAGGATTGACCAGCATGGTATACACTCTTCAGAGAAAGTACATTTGCTATATGAGTAAAGCATAATTGAATTAGCTCAGAGAAACACAAGTTAAACAAAGTTAAAGAATCCACCCCAAATGTTCATATAGACTATTTGTTTCTGACCCATGGCAGAACATTTTGAGCTCATATTGGTCTGACAAGCCACAGTTGGACACTGTAACTTGACTAATAGAGAGATGCCATTTTGATCCTCTTTGAGAATGAGGATAACACCTAATGTCACACATGTCTATTACTTTTTTTGATACTTATTTTTAATTGCTTAAAATTAAATTTTTTTGTAGTAACAGCGAGACATAGAATATATGGGATCAATACTATCCAAATTATAGAATCCCAACATTTAATTATAGTGAAATCCCAAATAAAATCTTAAAGGAGATTTTTCATTGAACTGGAAATTTAAAAAAATTATGTGGTAAACTGATTTGACACTAATGTCAATTATATGGATAAAGTAATTGGATTTATTAATGGCCATTGACACTAGGCAGGAATGTTAGATTTATTATTTTTAGCATAATTATAACCACTGGCTATTTTTATAGTAATACAAATGTTTTAACCCATATATTAAATCATATAACAATCCAGGTTTCCTTAAATCTTAAAAAGTACATTAAAAGAGAGCAGAAAACAATAAATGTTTGTCTAAATTATGGTGGAAGATAATAACTGCTTCAGTGCAATAGAGAGTTCTGTTACAACTAGTTCAGATGACAGTATTGGAAAATATTAGATGTTAAAAGCAAAAAAAAAAAGTAAAACATTTAAAATGTTATATGAGGAATGATTAAAAACAGGAAAAAGAAAATTTCAGTTGCCCCAGTGGTCAAAGGGCAATTTATAAAAGAGAGAACATGTTACATGAGAGAACATATACCAACTGCTGGACAGTAGGAACAGAGTGGGTAAATAAATAAATCCATATTGAGGTTTTTCAGAAAATTAACATTGGAAGGACTAGATGCAAGGATCCTCAAACTTTTTAAATAGGGAGCCAGTTCACTGTCCCTCAGACTATTGGAAGGCCAGACTATAGTAAAAACAAAAACTTTGTTTTGTGGGCCTTTAAATAAATAAACTGGGTGAGGAGGATAAACATCCTCAGCTGTCGCATCTGGCTTGCAGGCCGCAGTTTGAGAACCCCTGGACTAGAGAATAAGAAATTTAAGATTGAAGGGATAGAGCAGTGTATCTTTATATATATATATATGTGTGTGTGTGTGTGTGTGTGTGTGTGTGTGTGTCCTTCCTTGATCCAGTGATGTGTCCTGGAGTCATCTCAAACCTGTTTGCAAAAGCTGATTGTTAAATTTTCAATGTTGAGCACTCACAGTTTGGAAATCAACCAACATTACAGATTATGACTTGATTTATTGTTTTGTTGATCTCATAAACTTGCGTCTGTCTTAGCAGATTTACCTGCACACCCCTACCTAGCCCTATAATTTCTTGGTCATATTGAGGAAGAAACTTTATTTGCTTAATGAAAGTTGTCAGCTGTCTAGATACTTATAAAGTGGCCAGGGACACTAAAAAGTTAAGTGACTAAGTTTTGAAACTTTCTGACTCTCTTTGTGAGAGTTTTTTTTCTTTTTTCTGACTCTCACTGTCCACTGTGTCACACTACTTTACTCTATAAATGCATGAATACATTAAAAATATGAATATATCTCTATAATATATAGTTCATTAGACACACACTAGAACATTTTTAGAGGAGGATAGGTATAGGGACCATTGACTTCGTTGGTATGACAAATTCCCTGTAGGAAGAGTCCCTCTACCAATGTTAAAGTGTTGCCTAAAACATAGAGTATGAGTAACTTCAGTTCATATAATAAATATTACAAAGGTAAGACTTGAACCCAAGACCTTCCTAGTTTCAAGACAAATTATTTTCAATATGCTATAGTCATACTGCTTTTCTTTAAAAAGTAGATTTACATGAATATATACATTCATATGTTTATATCTCTATTTTGTGTTACACAATCTCCTTTCAGTGTGTGTGTGAACTATGATGTATACAGATGCTTGTTAGAAATAAAATATGTTCATTTTCTGACAATCACCATTTTTTCCTTTTGTTTTAGGAACTCATAATCAAAACTGTGTTAAGTTCAGCAAGAGATGAACCTTCTGGTCCTGCAAGGTCAGTCAGATAGTTACTAATTAAGAATTGTTTGTGCATTTTGAGTTGACTAAACATAGTTTGAAATATTCCTTAAGTCATTCTTCATTATAAATTTAATTTATTGTGAATGCTTAATTCACTACTAATTTTTATGTCTATGTGAATAAAACCTGATTGAGTTAAGAGATTAATTGGTCATTTATTAAGTTTTGGAGTCTTAGAGCATTTTAAGTTCAAATTCTTTACTAGTTTTTAAAATATCATTGTCTTATTTTCTTGAATGACTTAAAGATTTTCATATATATTGAATCCATATAAATTTACACATGAATTGTGTTTTAACAAATAATACCTCCCAAACTTTTGCTTCTTAATGTTGCTTTGGTCCAAATTAAGTGAATTTCCCGGAGTTACACAATTATAAGGTGCCCAAAGTGCAATTTGAATTCTGTTCTTCTAGACTACAAATCAAAGAAGAAATCTATCCATTTTACCATCCTGCTTCTCAAAACATTGCTCAGTGTGGGGGGCTTAAGCTTCAGTGCAATAAAGAAGAGAAAGTTGTAAACTAAATTAAAGACTATTAGGTTAAAAAAAAGTATGTGTATATGAAGATTAGTTTATAGCATAGTTTATGGCATTTTCTTGGATTATTGACATAATATACCAAAAAAATCAGTTGAAATTTGAATCAGCAAATTAGCATCTGTGTACTATAAATCTTCCTTTATTTCCATTTTTCATGCTTCTCAATTTTAGACTATTAAAGACCTCATCCAACAATTAAAATTTATTATTAGCCGCTTTGTACTTTCTGAGGCACTCTTGCTCTCATTTCACTTAACAAGATTCAGGTAATTTGGACCAGCAAATTAAGCAAATCAAATTCCATACTGTCTTCAACTCTCAAGCCTCATGCTCCTTTGTCTTATTACACATTCTTTGTCATACTCCGGACTTGGATTGCCCAACCATCCACAATGGAGTTCTCAGAGAAAGTTAAGCAACTATGATCACTGGATACATTGTAAATTTGTGTTCTCTTATCTTCAGTTCAGGCAATTAGGTCATGGGTAGAACACCTAAAATCAGGAGGATCTGAGTTCGGATCCAACCTCAAAGACTTACTACTTGACTCTACTCACATAACCTCTGGTTGCTTCACTTTCTTCAACTTATAGCCATAAAAATTAAAGAAATTATCAGGCTCTCTTTTTTTATTTTCTTAACCTTATATTTTGGTTAAGATTATTTTGAGTATAGACAGTTTTCTTTCTTAAAACCAAGATACCTATTTGTAGTAAACTTAAAAAAAAAAAACTAACAATTTTTTTGAGTGGTTACTTTTATTACTCCATTGTTCTATGTCTACCTGCTTTATTTACAGAGTAATTTCTCAAGTTAATTTTATATTTGGATGGTTTTGTATTCATAATTTATAGTTTATAGTCTGCTTAATTTTTAAAAATGCATTTATTTAATGAAATTAATGACCAAAAAACGTGTTACTTAGAATATTTGTTCACCCAATTTCTGTTTCATGTAGAAATCATAAATCATTTTATATTATATAGAGGTTTTTTTGGTAGTTTTATTTAAAATCATGCCTAGTTTTATATTAATACCATTTGCTGTTTTTTTTTCCCCCAGATGTGTTGCTCTCTGTAGTTTAGGAATTTGGATCTGTGAAGAATTAGTTCATGAATCTCATCATCCTCAAATTAAGGAAGCTCTGAATGTAATTTGTGTTTCCTTAAAGGTGAGATGCTTTTCAAAGACATTCGATCAAACAACTGTATGAAATACAGATTTTTGTTGTTCTTTTTTAGGGCATGAGGGAAACTTGATTCCTTTCAAATACTGCAGTTTGGAATTAGAGAAATTACATTTTATAAAATCATCATTGTCATTTTCTCATTAAATTACATCTTCAGTACTAATATCTCCCTTAGTAGTACTCCCAACTCTTAGAAGTCAAGGAGTATCTTTTTGAGGGTCAGTTTCATCTTATTTTTCCTAATCTTCTGCTTTGTGTCCAAAGTATTTGTGAATGTTGACATAGTGTAATTATTTGAAATATAGGAAAAGTAGGAAAAGCTTGTTCTTTTTTCTCAAGGACACTTTCTTTGTTATGTATTTATTTTTCCTATATGTTGTTCCTTTCTTCTAATCTAAATTCCAAATTGACATGAATGACTTCCAATTAAAAGATCCTAAGTGTAACTTTTGTACTTCTGTTTGCCTCAGTGAAGCTTTAGGTCCATATGGTCATCAGGGCAAGTTTGATCACAAGTAGGAACATACTTCTGGAATTAATGCCAGTAAGAATAACAGTGACTATTTAAAAAAAAAAAATTTATTGACAATTCTGTTTTGACATGACCTAAATTTCTCATTGCTTCCCTCCTGCAACTGTTCCCAGAAGACTGTCCTTTATAAAGGGGGTAAAAAAAAAAAAGCACTCAGCAATAATAGCAAAAAATTCTGATATTATATGCAATATTCCATATCCAGAATGTCTTCCTCCTCTGCAAAGAAATGTCTGAGAAGAGGGCATATATTTTCCCATATCTTTTGGGGAGTCAAGCTTGGTCAATATTTTATTGCATTTCGATTTTGTTTTCTTTTTGCCATTCATTGTTCTATATTTTCCCCCAATTTTATTTACCTTATCTTGCATCAGTTCATTGTAATCGTGCTCCATTATATATATTATATTCATTGTTCCTTATGGCCCAACAATATTCTACTCATAATTAAGGATTAAATTAACAGTTTTAAAAAATAATTGAATTAAATCAATTCTTTTTTTTCCTGTTGTAGATAATAGGCTGTAAACATAATATAAAAGAATACATAATCCAACACTTGTTTATATTTTTCTTGGTAACACATTATGAATATTTTTGGTAGCATCAATCTTGTTAATGAAATTATTTCATAATTCCTAAGCATGTGCAACCTGTCATCAGTAGATGGCAGTCCAGAAACATTAAAAATAACATCCATATTTGTATTAAAAAATTCCTTATTCTTTTTAAAAATTTTTCAGTTTCCAAATAAAACTGTAGCCCATGTGGCTTGCAACATGCTTCATATGCTGATTCAATATGTACATAGGCTTCAGATTTATCAACCTGATTCGCCCTTGAAAATTATTCAAGTAAGTAATTTTTCATTTACTTTTTCTTCATGGTTTAGAAAATCTTGGGGTAATGAGACATTTTGGTTTGTTTTTCTTCAGTTGAATAATCTTGAATATAATTTAATCTTATTTACAAAAATGACAAAAGGCATTGAATCATTTGGAGTCAAAAATCTTAAATTTAAATCCTACTTTGGATACATACTATCTCTTGTCCATGGAAAATTTATGTAATATTTCTTAGCTAAGTTTTCCAGATTGCTCTACTGAATTTTTAAGTGGGTTATAATCTGTGTTAATTCTCGGATTTCCCATACTACTGAAGTCATAAATCCTTGGTATATTTACATTTACATAAATTCTTAGTGCATAGAAAATTGAAAAAGTCCTTTTTTTGTAGGTTTTCATTAAGCAATATATATAAGTTGAATAAAGATTTCTAATACATTAAAAAAGAACCTTTAGTGGGATAATTTTTATTTCTGAAATCAAAGGACCAATTGTGAAGTATCTATGTGAACATTCCTTCCACTTCAGGATCTTTACAACAAATAGAAGGTCTTCTAGACTTATTATTTTAAGTAGAGAAAAACTGAAGTGTTGGATTAGGAGGAAGCAGTGAAATTCTGCTCTTCTCTTTCCTTCCCCTCTTCCTCCCCTCCCCCAACATATATAGATCTAAGAAACAGCTGAAATCAAGTAGTGAGTTTTTGATAAAATAAAGGAAAAATCCATGTGGGTCTTTTTTCTAGGCCAGGATCACAAATTTGACTTACATACTAGAAACCAGGTCAGGAATTATAAAACATGGGTAGGAGGAATCTTCTTTCTACTCAGCCTTCTAAACAGAGTTGAAGTACTTTTTAATAGATGGATTTAAATCTTATCAGACTTAGAAGAGAGATACTCTCTGAACCTATTGTATCTTCTAGCTAGCTAACAAGACTTAGGCCTACCAACTATGTACTGGAGTCCCACTCCTGGGAGAAGAGTTATGTTGTCTAGACTTACACTAGAGTCTGGAACTTGGAAAGTTCAGGAAGGCTGTGATTAGACCACTGAAAGTTTGTAGTTTCTTAATCCAAATCACCCTGTCGTCATTGATCTTTTAGTACCTTGTCAATGTAGTGGCAAGAACTCTGATATGAAACCCTGATTGTAGAGCATGGTACACCAATTCCATGAGAAGAGCCCTATCACAGAATCTCAATGTGAGAATTAAAGTTGGATAAATAAATGAAAATGAGTAAAAAGTAAATAACCAGTGTGATGCACAAGATATAAATTCAGAAGGAAAGAATAAACACATATGAGTAAAATCTCAAATTAAAACAGGTTTGCCACAAAATAAATTAGAATTCCTAAAAGAAATGAATCGAAGCTTTAAAATTTATATCATTTATTAAATGATTGCAGTAGAGGAAAGAAATGGAGTAGAAATAAGAACGTGAGGTAAAAGTATTGGAGTGAGCATTAACAATTTAATGAAAGTTCAACTGTTATTTCTATCATTTTATTCCTGGCTGCACTACTTTGGAAATTCTAGGAAGCTTCATCAGCTTGCAATATCCCATAAGCCTTGTTATTCTACCTCATCACCACATACTCCAAAATCTCCATTTAAAAGGAGCTTAGAATTTTATCTCATTTCTCATATGAGATAACTGCATATTTTGTCACTTTTGAGTTTTCATGCCCCCAATTGTCTCCCTCCATCCTTTCAGCTTCCTTTTATGTGTTTGTCTTTCCCAAGTAGATGTGATATTTGTATCATGAGCATTTAGTATATATTAGGTAATTAATAAATATTATCAATAAATAGTACAAAGCCTTAAACTCCTTAAAAATTAGAATGGATCAAACAGAAGTCATTAACATGGGACCAGAAGAAAGACTAAAGCAAAGTCAAAAGATTGAAAAGAAAAAAGGAAAGACAAATTGATAAAGGAGAGTTAATTTAAATTTCATTAAAGTGAAAGCCGTGATTAAAGGACCATCCTCGCTATCATATTTCAAGAAATCATGAAAGAAAAGTGCTCAGACATGTTAGAACAAGATGTCAAAAGGAAAATAGAATTCACTGCTTACTTCTTAAAGAAATCTTGGTGAAGAAAATTTTAACCCAAATCTAAATTTGTGAAGGGAGTTTCCTCAGCTGGAGTTCCCTGCACTAAGGAAGGACTTCAGGCCCAAAATAAAATAGATTCCTATAGACTGCATAATATACTGATTTAGAAGACCTCAAATTAACATTATTCATGATGTATTTTGTTTCCATTTTTTTAAATACTTGCCAGTTTTCGGTCATCCCACATGATGGTTTTCAGGCTCTCCTTCATGTACCAGCTCTCTTAGTATCAGGTCACTTAGTACAGCCCCAACTCCAATCCCTGTTCCTGTAGTAGAAATAATAAGACATTTTATACACAACTAACCCCTCGTTGACATTTTTAAGTGTTAATAAATACCTATTAAGCATTCAGAATATCTTCTTTCTCTGTGATTTATTTATTTACACTCTTAAATTTTTTTTAACCTAGTCAAAATTAAATAAATAGTCATTCTGTTAAGGGAAGACCTTCTCAGTAATAATTACTTTTTATATTCTCTCTGAGCCATTAGAATGAGCAAAAAAAGTCACCCTCTGCTTCCTGTGTTACCTATCCTTAATCACTGGATGGGCATTGTTAATGAGAAACATGTGAAATGCAAAGGTCACGGAATTTTAAGGTACTAGAGCAAAATCTTTTAGGATAGGAATAGAATTTTAGAAAAATTAAATTTGATATATTTCTGGTACATAATACTTTTACATAATTGGCCATGAATTAGATTAAAACTTTACAAAAAAGCAGAAATATTAAATACAATCTTTACTGAACAAAGTACAGTAAAAATGAAATCTTAAGGAATCATTGTAAAGAGGATGAAAACTGAATTGATGACTTATTTAATCCCAAAGAATTAGTTTGTCAAAGAATATGGCTTAGAAATGATAGGTAATTTCATTAAGGATAATCAGTAAGAAACCTTATACCAAAAATGTTGGGATAAAAGAAATTTTATACAAGTAAAGTTTTCTTGCACAAAAGAAAGTAACCAATCAACAAATTAGGCATGAACTTAAAAAACAAAAACAAAAACACAGGGGGCACCTAGATGACATATGGATAGAGTACCAGCCTTGAAGTCAGGAGGATCCGAGTTCAGATCTGGTCTCAGACACTTCATGCTTCCTTGCCATGTGACCCAGGGCAAGTCACTTAACTCCAATTGTCTAAGCAAAACAAACAACAACAACAACAACAACAAAAAAAACATAGATTAACAACAAATTAAAAATAAAACCCCAAAATAGTAATCTTGAAAACCAAAAAAAGATTAATAAAAATAAAAAATTTTAAAAATCATTTCAACTAATTGATAAAAGTAGGAGGTATTTTTAGTACATTAGCTATTTTGATTTTTTAAAAAGAAGAATAATCACTTTATGAAAAGTGACAAAGAATTCATTACAAGTGAAGAAGATATTAGAAACAGTTTTGTTCAACTATATGGCAATATAACAAATACTTTAAATGAAATAGATAAATATTTACAAAAACATAAAATGTTCAAATTAGCATTCAGAAAGAAAATTTAAACAACCCAATTTCAGAAAAGTAAACTGAATCGGCCATAAGTGAATTTATATTTGGGGAGAGAAGGGAGATGGATACTTGCAAGCAGATGGATTTACAAAGTGAGTTCTATCAGATATTCAAAGAAACAATTCTATTATTACACAAAATGTTTGCAAAAATGGAAAAAAGGATCAGGTAGCATCCTAAAAAATTTCTTATATAATGAGAATATGGTCTTGATATCTAAGCCAGTGATATCAAAATAGAAATTTTTTTTTTTACATTTTTAAGTACATTTCTAAAAAACCTACAAAACAGAATTCTAAAGGAATATGATTCCTGGTGAATAATGATGCAAAAATTTAAGTAATATATTAGCAAAGAGACTATAGCAACACATCAACAACACTATACATTATCGATTGGATTTTTACTAGGAATCTAGGGTTGGTTCAATATTAATAAAAATATAAACCTTACTCTCCATATTAATGAAAAAAATAAAATTATATGATTCTATCAGTAGCTGCAGAAAAAGTTTCTAACACAACTCAACACCATGTCTGATTTAGAAAAGCAAAACACTAGAATTAAATGGGCCTTTCTTTAACCTGATGTCTAAAACTAAGAGCTTGCATTATCACTGAAATGTATATAAACTAATATTTTTCAAAAAGGTCACTTAATGAAAGCAAGGCTGTCCATTCCTCTTCAGTAATGCTAGAAATACCTGCTTCCCAATAAGACAAAGAAAAAATTGATAAAATAAGCAGAGCAAAGATGCAACAAAATTATCCTTTTTTTTTTTTTTTTTTGCAAATGATATATTTTACTTAAGGAAATATAAAAATTAATTGAAGCAATAACTTGGATATGACCACTGGGAAAATTTGCTTTGCATAGACAATAGAAAAGTTTTATTTTGCTTTTGTCCAAGAACATTAGCAAATTGTTTCATTTCTTGATGATACATGTGTATTTTTTTTCCAAAAAATGTTTAGTGTCTTCTGCTGTTTCAGGTATCATGAGAAATGATTCATCAAAGTTGTCACCTCCAACACAGATTTCATCTCTTTGTAAACTTTTGTGTAGCTCAGGTTTACCTTTGTTTTCCTTAAGGCCATTTTTGCTTCCTTGTAGAATTTTTCTGGAACTGTGATATCAGTGTTCAAGTGATACCTATACTTTTCATTGCTATGGAAATTTTGACACATCTTTTTCATGTTTTTGTCAGTTCTCCTTTGTCCAGTTTCATTTCCTGTGCTTTCAAAATGATCTTGCATAATTGATTAAACTTGTTTTCTTTATATTCTACTTTGCTTTTTAGTGAAGTGATATTGTTTGTAATTTTTCACTAATTTTCATAAAATTTTACAAACCCTGCTTATATTCTAAACTGGTGGTGCCCTTGGATTCCATATCTTTCTGTTTTTCAAGATCAAGTGTTTGCTTACTGAGGAGTTTGTATCCTCATTTGTTTTTTGATTTATATGTTAAACTTCCTTTGAAATAGTTTTTGTCTATTAATGTCTGCTTTATCTCATTTCTAATTTTTCAGTATTAAAGGCTTATTTTAATGGATTAGATTGCAGTTGCCTTAGTTGCATTCCATCTCAATTTAATTCTCATTTTGTGCTTTGCTTTAAGAAGTCAGTGGTCTGACAGATCAGTAGTCTACACAGAAAAGCAACAGAGAAATTATTTTCACATAAATAGCCATTTGTTTCTTGTCAGAAGAATTAAATAATTTTTTTCATGATTTTTTGATTGCTTATCTTGTCTGGCAACTCTTCTTTAAACTCTTTTTTTTTTTTTTTTTGCTGAGGCAATTGGGGTTAAGTGACTTGCCCAGGGTCCCACAGCTAGGAAGTATTAAGTGTTGAGGCCAGATTTGAACTCAGGTCCTCCTGACTTCAGGGCTGGTGCTCTATCCACCTGTGCCATCTAGCTGCCCCATCATGATACATTTTTAGACATATTTTTCATTGTCCTCCCCTAAGCTCAGCTTCACATTCAAGCCAAGTATCAAACTATATATTAATTTGATTCCAAGAGTTTTATTAAATTTTCACAGAACTTCTAGACACTTCATCCACTATGACAGATGCTAGCTGCACAAATCTTATGTTTGTTGTCTTATTGCATATACTTATTATGAAAAATAGCAGAGAAAGTGATCAAGTGTCCCTGGAATTGATTTATCATATAAATATATATATATGTATATGGAAAGAGAGAGAGAGAGAGAGTTTACTATCTTCTTTAAGTTTATTTTAGGCTAAGAATTCAGTTCCCTCAGTTCATCCATATATTTAATGGTTACAAGCCTCCCTCTCCTCCCCTCCCCCACCATTTTAGTTAGCCTCTTGAAATTCTTATAAATTTGTTTATCTGTAATTTTCTCTTCTCTAAAATATAATGTTCTCTGTGAGCAGGTTTCTTGAAGGGCTTCTGAAGGCAGCCTTACTTTCAGTTCAGAGTAATAATCATTTCAAATGTAGCCAGGAGTTAAAAGTTCAGATCCTTTATTTTCTCCTTCAAAATAGCCCTGTTAGCTTTCTTAGAGGCCTATCTCTCTCCTTGTATCCGAGAGTTCTTTCCCCTAGTCCTTTGTCTCTTCCAGCTTCAGCCTCTAGCTCTCTCTGAATCCAAAGCCTCCAGCCAGCACAAAGGTGGAAAATGGAATGAATCTGACTCCGCCTCCCAAAGAGTGGGCTTGTGGGTTTCTGACTTGTGAATCTCCTGAAGTCTCTAGTGGAGGCTCCTAGCTTATATACACTCTCCAAAGGCTCCAAGCTTATATACACCAATGGGTGAACTCTTTTAAAGGTGTGAACTGTCTTAAAGGTGTGAACTCCAGTGTGTGAACTCTCCTACAGGTGTGAACTCTAAGAGTGTAAATTAAATACATAAGCATTGTCTCTATCAATTCCAGTGACTTAACACCTTGTTTCAAGTTCTGACCCATAACATTTATCTATCGTTCATTTTTTTTTTAATAGTAGCTTTTTATTTTCAAAATACATAGGAGAATTTTCAACATTCACCTTGAAAAACTTTGTGTTCCAAATGTTTTCCCTTCCCTCCCTCTACCTCCCTCTCCTAGATAGCAAATAATCTAATATATGTTAAACATGTGTAATTCTTCTATACATATTTCCACATTTATCATGCTGCACAAGAAAAATCAGATCAAAAAGGAAAAAAATTAGAAAGGAAAAAAAGCAAACAACAACAGCAAAAAGTGAAAATACTATATTGTGATCTACATTCAATCCCCACAGTCTTCTTTCTGATTGCAAATTGCTCTCCATCATGACTATTGGAATTGACCTGAATCACTCTTAAAGAAGGCTAAGTCCATCAGAATTTACCGTCACATAATTTCATCCTCTCTTTGTGTTGATGTGGGCAACATTCTTTTCTTTATCTGTTCTCAGGAATCATGACTAATTATTTAAATTGCTTTTTAATAATTATTGAATATTAAGTATGTACATGGAAATTATAAATGTAAACTTTACACAGATAATTGTAATTATTTTTTTGAATATTCTGACTTCATAATTGCTATGTAAGTTGACCATTTACATATTTATGGAGAGTGAGGTTCTTCTCCCAAATTGCTTTTTAAAATTTAAAATTTCAGAACTTTCTCGCTCAAAAAGGTGGTTATTATTATATTTTGGGCTAAGTGTCCTCCATAATACATCATAATGGTGTCCATTTGAGATTTGAATAACATTTATACACATAAGAGATGGACCATTTTAAAATGTGGCCTATATGCATATTATTCTGCACAGTAATATAAATTTTTTATCTTTGAATCTAGATTTTGTTTTCCAGTTGCATACAATCAGTTTTTCCCTTTTACCAAGTACAATCAGACTATGCAGAGAAGAAACCAAGAATTATTGTTTCCACCAATTTAGATGAGGAACTAAAGTACAAAATACTGAAATAATTCATTAATGGTTACCTAATTATAGAACTGGAAATAGGCCTTTTAAAAATTGTCAATAATAAAAAAGTATGCTTTGTGAATTCATAAATGTACTGCGTTCTTTCAGATATGTCAGTTGTATTAAAACAGTAAATATCCAAATATTTTGAATTCACTTCTAAAACTCAAACCTGATACAGGAAATTAAACTTAGGTGAATATATGTCTCATAGGAATAAGAAATTTAAATGATGTGGGGTAATATATGTATAACAGAAACAAAAAAGTTGAATGTATAGGATAGCTATTTGTTATTGAGGGGACAATGGTTTTGAAGCATTTCATTCTTCATTTTTGTTTTTTAAAATTGCTGTCATTTTTCTGGTATTTCAGCTTAATATTGGGGAAATAAAATTAATTTTACATATTGCATTAGGTGGCACAATAGATAAAGTGGTGGACAGTTACTAGCTCTGTGAATATGGACAGTTCAATTAATCCTGTCTGCCTCGGGTTCCTCATCTATAAAAGTACTGAGAAGAAAATGTTTAAACCACTCCAGTATCTTTGCCAAGAAAATCCCAATAGGGTCATGAAAAATCAGAAATGACTGAAAAACGATTGAACAAAAAAAATTAAATCATAACTTGATATTTTAGATGATGTTTATGCTTAGTTTAATTTTGCTTGTGCATGTTCTATTTGTGTGCAACTGCAAAAATAGATTATATGCTATTGTATTTAACATATACTTTAACATATTTAACATGTACCTGCCATCTAGGAGAGGAGGTAGAGGGAAGGAGGGAAAAAGTTGGAACAAAAGTTTTTGCAAGGGTCAGTGTTGAAAAATTACTGATGCATATGTTTTACCAATAAAAAGCTATAATAAAAAATAATAAAAATAAAATTTTTGAAAAAAATAAAATACTTTCAGAAAAAATAGATATATAGATTATATGCTTGAAATTTGGAGGTGCTTATAGAGATTGTTCTTTTAAAAAAGTTTAAATGTATTAAAATGTTTAGAAATGATTATATGCTAGTATAATCATAATATACATTATTCACAAATTTAGAATAATTATAACATTTGAAAATTAGAATTTAAAGGATTTTCATTAGTCATTAGATTTTAAAAAAAAAATAACTTTTTTTCTTTGCCTATAGATACTGATAGCCACTGTTACTCATCTTTTACCAAGTACAGAAGCTTCATCTTATGAAATTGACAAGCGGGTAATTGAATACAACTAATATTTTATGTTATAAATTGAAGTTATAAGAATTTATTTTTACAAATACTTTGGATATCTGTAGATATGAGCTCTTATAAATCTGTAATGTATCATGCCTTGCAGATATGTTAGTACTTACATTATTTTATAATATATCAATATAATTCAGTTTCTCTTTAATAATTAAATTGATTTCATGTCAAAGTTTTTTTTATCCATATCTGTTTTATAAAGTGTTCAAATTATAAAGCATTGTTTAGAAATTTGTTGTACTTTCTTCAAAATTTTGACTTCGGAAATTGGGTATGTTAGTTTGACATTTTAATTACACGTTTCTGATTATAAATATCAACATGTCAGATACACATTCAGTTTGAGTTATAACTCTGAAGACCAAAAACCTACTCCCTACTTAATTTCCAAGATTATAAAGCTAGTTATGATATTTTTAATATAGTTTGCCATATGAAGATTATTTCACATTCCAAATTTGGTGGGGAATAACATTTCTTAGTTCAGTTGTTTAAAACTTAAAAGGATCAGTATTTTAAAATGCTACTTAAAGCTTCTTTGGTGAAAATAAGTTGCATTTGAAAAAATGCTGGAGCAAGTTTTGTTTTTTTCTTTTTCCTCCTAAGAGATTTGTGAATCACCATGGTAAAGACAAGAAGTTAAAGTACATAAACAAAATATTTCAGATAAATTACTTTGGTAGGCTTCGTAAAGCATCCCATTCTTTATCAACGTATCTTTTGATTCTCATTCTATATTACTCCCTTTCCAAAGTCTGACATCTAGCCAAACTGTACTTCTTTATTATTTATACATGGTACTTCTGTGTCCCACCTCCATGACGGTGCACGTGAGCATTCTACATGCTTTCAAACACTCCCTCTTCATTTCCATTTTTTAGAATGTCTGGCTTCCTTTGTGACACAGTTCAAGTGCTTCCTTTAAACAAAGTTTTCTTTAATTCCTCTCTAGTAGTACTTATCCTATCCTCACCTTTTACTTAACTTTATATTTATTTTTATTTATTCTTCATGTATTTATTTTGTATACATACATTTACGTGCATATGTTTGTGTTATGTTTTTCTATATTGTATCTCCAGTGCACAGTACTTTCCTGGCACATAGTAGATGCTTAATAGATTTTTGTAGATTGATTAATGGTAATCCATTTTAATTACATTTTTACATATTGTAGACAGTTTAAAATTCTAATATGTTTTATTTCCTTTTTTTTATCCTGTTTAATGAATTTCATCTTCACTGGGCTTAGCTAAAATTTTAAAATTCAGTTCTTTCTATATATTCTTTGTAGTACTTGACTTATTTTTGCTGAAGATTGAAATTTTTACTAATGAAATTATAAACTAAATAACTGTGGATGGCAATATTAAATTTCAAGATCCTGTCATTTATGATATATTCAATGATTAAAATCTTCTGTTACAGTTGGTGGTATCATTACTTTTGTGTTTATTGGACTGGATCATGGCCTTGCCTTTAAAGACACTATTCCAGCCAGTTCATACAACAGGAGCTGAAAATGATAAAACAGAAAAGTCTGTCCTCAATTGCATTTATAAGGTATTTCTACTTGACTATTTCTTTGATATCCATAATATGTCACATTTAGACCTAGATATATAAAAATTTGATTTGCATTTGTTGAATGAGAATTTTTAAATTTATTTTTTGCTAAAATTTTGAGAATTTGGGTTTTTATTTGATACTAGAGGAATGAATTAGATGCTATCTATCTTGATGCTATTATCTTGAATCAGTCCTTTTTGCTTTGCTTGATAAATTTATTGATATAAGGAACTGAAAACTTTTTTAAGGAGGAGGACAAGGGAGAAAGTTGGTGTGTTGCATATATACGTAAGTTAGAGTTCCTTCAACTCTATTACTTATTACCTAGAGAACTTCTCTTTAGAAGTTTCCTTGTCTGTTTTTAGACCAGAGATTGGTTTAGATGATGTACAAAATTCCTTGTTACCAAATTATGTTACCCTCAATACTACCAAGTTTTATTTTCTTTTAAGCTTCTTTTAATACTTAAGTTGAAAAATAAAATATGGCTTATTAATTTCCGGGGCTTTCAGGTTCTTCATGGGTGTGTTTATGGAGCTCAATGTTTCAGCAATCCCAAGTACTTTCCCCTAAGCCTATCTGATTTGGCTTCAATTGATTATGATCCTTTCATGCATTTGGAGAGTCTGAAAGAGCCTGAACCTCTTCATTCCCCTGATTCAGAACGATCTTCAAAACTCCAACCAGTCACAGAAGGTAATGATGAATGATGATGTTCAGAATAAACTTGTGAGTTTTCCTCACTACACAATTTTAGGGGATGTAGTAATAGAATGAAACATTTTGGCCATATTAATCCAAATGTGGTTATAGGATGGATTTGTTGTTATTTTGAAATGTAATTTCAAAAAATGATAGTTAAAGTAAATGTGAAGATATATTTTTGTAGGTTGGTCATTATTGGATTGTTGGGGAGGGGGGGGTTTGGCCAAAATCTGTCATTTTACCAATATTGGATAATGTAGAAAGTCAATCCACTGCTAAATATCACCATCTCCTCTATAATTTATTCAGGATTTCCTAGAGGGACACAAAAAGGTTAAGCAATTTGCCTATAACCTTCATAATATTAAATACCTAAGGTAATTCCTTTTTTTTTTTTTTAAGCCAAGCCTTTATATAAACTTAATTGTTAAATAGTTACATATGTGGCAGATATCTTCCTTTAAAAATATTTAAGGGTTTGAAATAATATAAGTAGTTAATCTAAATTTTTAAAAGTTACATTTGATCATCTTCAAATCTAATAAATCAGCAAAGATTTATTGGTGTATGTAGAATGTTCAGGGAACTATGCTTGGCAACACAAGGGATACAAAAATAATGTTAATTCTTTCCAGAATCTTATAAATTTTTTTGGAGAAACAAACCCAATCTGAATATGTAGATATTCAAATAATAAGGATTTAAATAGCATTTTAAGAAAAAAGATCTGCCATGAAAGCAGTTCATAATGAATTAACACAGACCATAACTGCAATAGACAGCTTTGCAGTGATCTCTTAAATGAATTTTGCAAAATTAGAATTAACTATTGAGTGCCAAGGTTACTTAAAAGTAAGGGTAACTGTATGAGGGGAAATAGTTTTCTAGTGTATGAGGAAAGCCTCTGGTGTGAAGGGGTAGAACATTTAATTTTTGTTCAAAATAGTATAATGACCATTTCTGGAATTGAAATAATGTTTAAAATTGAATTTGTTTAATTATTTAATAAGACAATTATAGGATTTTATACAAAATATATTGTGTCAATATCAGATAGCTATAGTAAAGACAGAAGAGAAAACTGTTGAAATAGATGCATTTAATATTGATAATTAGTACCATGCTTCATCTCTACTAAACTGAGGCCTTTAGATTACCTTCAAGGTATTAAAGATTAGATAAATGCAGAATCTTTTTTTAATAACTCTGTACTAACAGTAGGTGATTTGCATTCTGTAGTAATTACATTCTAGGGTGGTTTTTAAAGGGTTTTTTTGTTGTGAGGTTTTTTTAATATAGTGAAAATGATTAATCATTTTGCCCTTGTCCTAGGCATGCTTCATCATCCTCAAGTGCTTTTTTGGCCAAAGAATTTTTAACATAGAGCTATTCCCAGTAAGCTCAGTATTGCATTGAATGAATTTGATTAGAGAACTATTGGCAGGAGTAGCTATAATTATTAAATTCATTGAAGAATGTAGCTGTGGTTGCTTTTTTTATTAAGTAGTAGTATTATTAGCTAAAAGTCATCATATTCAGGGACAGAATAAAAGAGGCTTCCAGAGATTATTCTTTTCTAATCATAGGTGTACCTGTATATATTATGCAAAACCACTATTTAAAACATCAACCACAATTAACTTCCTCTACATGTTCTATTTTAAAGAGCCACAGTTCTTTATGCCTTTCTGCTTTTTAAGCTATAATAATCTATAATTATGGATTCATAGCAAATGCTATGGGATTTGTTTAACAATCTCAAAAGACAACACTGAATAGACTTTATTAAGTGAATGCTTGTCATGCAAAATCTTTTTACTATTGATAATCTGCATTTTGGATTTTCTTATAAGGTAATTTCTTCTTGAATCTGCAAGTTAAAGTTGTTTCATTGGAAAAAGCATTGACTCTGAGTCAGAGAATCAGCATTCTCTAAGATCAGAGAATCCTGCCTATGACCTTAGAAAAGTTAATTATTTTCCCTAGATTTCCTTAGATTTCATTTTTCTTCATCTCTAAATGAGGAAATTAGATTATATAACCCCTAAGGTCTCTTCTAGCTCTAGATTTTTGATCTTTTACCCATTTCTAAGTGCCTTGAGTTTGTAAACTATATAACTTAAAAAAAAATTATGGCTTAAAAATCTACAGTTAAAATGACAAAATTATCCATATTTTACATTGTAATATATAATATGACAATGTATTATATAATTATATATTAAATTAATGATAAAATTAGCTATATATAAACCTGTGTGTGTATTTCACTTCTAGATATTTGGGTGCCTTCTTCAAATTTACCTAAATTTCACATTAATATGAGATGCTATTTTTGTTGGATAATATTTAAACTGTACTGTTAACCTGTCTAGGCAGGCAAATTGTTTAGAGGAAAATTCAGTCATAAAATATTTTAAAGGTTAATAACTTGGCTTGTTTTCTTCCTTTTATACTTTGTAGAGAAAAGACTAGTAGTATAGCATGGTTATTCATTTATTAAAAAGTTGGAATATTTTGTGCAAATAATGGAATAATTTGTTGAAGCAACCAACTCACTGATCTAACTAGAAAACTGCTTATCATATTTAGACAAAAAATAAATTTTAAGTCTTATATTTCATAGATTGCTACCAAACACAATTACTTAAATATATTGTGCTGCTCGGTATTCATTAGGGGATTAATAGTTATGATCATTTCCAGAAATAATAATCTCATTAGTAACAAAAGAATTTTTTTTTGTCCTTACTGAGCTTTCAGCGAGAAAATTTGAATTCGTTTTGCAAATTTTGCAGAAAATTGAGGTACCAAAAGTTTCAATGATTGTTTCTAGATTGCTGTGCAATCATGGACAAAGGTTAGGAATTTTTCACATTTCTCTTATTAGTTCTAATATATTATTTTTCCTTATTAAGAAGGAGAGCTTATATGTTCTACAAAACAGGTCTACTGCTCAAAATAATGACTCCCCTGCTGATGTATGTAGAAAAGAGAAATCCTTTTTTTTAATTTTTAATTTTTTTCAAATAGTTACTGTTTTTTGCAATTATTTTTTTGAAAACTGATTTGGATTGTGTCAGTAACCTTTAGAGTATGCACATCGGTCTTTTACTAGACAATTAATACAACAATTTTTCCCCAGTATAGATCTTTCCTTCTGATTCTACCTACTTTGATTTTTATTTTTTGTAAAAAAGTTTTAATTGTATGTAATTAGAATTGTTTATTCAATAATTCAATCTAATAAGCATTTATTAAATGCCTACTATGTGCAAGGTACTGTGCTAAAGTATGAGGTATAAAAAAAGAGGCAGAAGATAGCAAATATTAATATAAGGCAAGCTATGTACAAGATAAATAGGAAGTGATAGAGGAAAGGCATTAGAATTAGGAGGAAGTTGGAAAAGGATTTCTATGTAAGATGGGATTTTAGTTTTTAAGTAAAAATTAAAGGAAGCTAGGAAAATTACTAGATAAAGTTGAAGAAGGAGAATATTTCCAGAGATAGGGGGCAGCCAGTGAAAATGCCTTGTATCAGGAATAGACATATAGTATCTTTTTTGTGGAACTACAAAGGAATCATTGTCTTTTAAAATTTCTGCTATAATCATCTTTGATTAACAGTTTTTACCTTACACATAATTTTGAAAGATAGAACTACAATTCTTTAATTTTACTATACCATGGCTTTTTATACTTAAATTGTTATTGATTTGAAATTTACTATGATAAGATGTTCATTCTTGCACATGTTTATAGGTCTTACTTAATATACTTTACTGATCTAATTTCCTTATCTATTTCTAGATTACTTTTTATAATTGTTGCTGTTTATATTTACTCATATATTTTATATTTTTAGTAGGGATAGATGGACATAAAGTCTTATATTTGGGTTAAAATAAACACTCCAGAATCTAAAATAGAGGTGTGAACTAGACAGCAGTTTGTCTGAAGTTTAGTCTTCAGTAAGAGGAAAAAGTTAAACAACAGCCAAGGAAATCTAATAGGATTTTATGTTAAATTAAAAGTGACAATGATTTAGCAATAAGCTGATTTTCTGCCCTGATAATTCTCTGGCATTTAAACCCCATCATTACCTACATCTTCTTACACCTGTACTCTTCAATTCAATCACACTGACCTCCTGACTGTTCCATGAATAGTTTAAGCTTTCTCTTGCCTCTGGGGCATTTTCTCTTGTATTCCCTATACTTGGAACATTCTCTGCACTCTGGTCTGACTACAGCATCCCTGATTTACTTTGTTCCAATTAAAAGTCACTCCTTCTATTTTCCCCAATCCTTCTTAATTCTGTACCCTTAATCTGTTTGTTATTTGTATATATTATTTTGCATCCTGTTGTCCCCATCAAATTGTTAGCTTCCTGAGGGCAACAACTATTATTCTTCTCTTTTTGTATCCCCAGTAGTAGGTTCAGTACTGGCAAATACAGGGCACTTAATAAATGTTGATTGAGTTCTTTGTGTCTTATTTTAGGAAAAATGTTGATAAAATTGGAGAGTATCCATTGCAGAACAATCACTGGAGGCCAGAAGACCCTCTGTGTTTGTGTATGCAAGGACTGGTTAAAGAAATTATGGGTATTTATCCAGAAGAAAAGAAGGCTTAGGGGAAGTTTTAATGGCTTCAAGTATTTGAAGTTTTACCGGTGGACAAGATTAAATTTGTTATTCTTGAGTTCAAAATTCAGAATTAGGATTGCTGAGTAAAAGAAGCAAATTTACGCCTGATATAAGGAAGTTTATAAACAATTAGAATGATATAAAAATGAAATAGTCTCCTCAAATATCAATGACTTCCTCCTCCCTGGAGAATTTTACTTTTTCAGTATTGGTGGAGAGAATTCATTTTTAGATTTGAGTTGAGCACTATGTTCTGCAGAGTTTTCTTGAAAATTTTAAACTTTGTCATTCTCTTAAATCTAGTGTTTTCATATTATTTATTCATCATATTCTTTAATATTCTGAAGGCAGTATGACAGTGGAAAGAGTGCTTGATTTGTAATCATTGAACCTGGGTTTAAATCCTAGCTCTGGAAATTATTAGCTATGTGGCCTTGGATAAACTATTTAATCCTTTTTGGGCCATGAAAATTAATTCTCTTCAATTAGATAATTGGAGACCAAAATAAGTCTTTCTTTAGTTATATTATTATTTGTTAGAATCATAGTTTTTTAAAAAAGAAGGAAGGAATGGAGGATTCTTGATTTTAATGAATTTGAGAAGAATTCTGTCAAACTATTAATTAACAATTTCAATATTACATAAATTATTCTAAAAAAAATTGAGGAAAAAACTCACTATCAAGCTCCTTTTATGAGACATACTGCACAAGTATAGAGCTGGTAAGGATAAAGCATCAAAAAGAGAATTATAGATCCTTCTCAATAATGATTTCAATTCAGAAATTTGAAATACAAGAGTAAAAACCTAGGCTGTCTCTTCCCTACTCTATTTAATGGGGTTTTAGAAGAATTAAAAAGTATAAAGATAAATGTAACAAAATTGATTAAATAATGGCCTGTTTGTTGATGAGAGGGCTATCTCCAATTGTTCTGATCTGTGTCTTGCCACTGGACCCAGATGGCTCCAGAGGACAAAGTGAGACTAGTGACTTTGCACATCCCTTTTTCACTTAAAACCAGTTCACTTGCATGTCATGGCATCACTTCCCTGGTGTCACGCTCTTCTTCAAGAACAAAGAACAAGCAACAATTAAATTTGTTGTTAACATGATAATTTATTTAGAAAAATTTAGTGAATCTATAAATTCATAAAAATAATGAATAGCTTCAACAAAATTGTAAACTACAAAATAAGTTAATAAAGTCAGCATTTATTTAATATTCAAGAAGGTGTAAAAAAAAAAAAAGATAAAATATCCCTCAATAAATATTTACATAATTTGCCAAAACCCTGGGGTATTTTGATTTATCACAAACTTTGCAGCTATATTTGTTTGCTTCTATATAATTTATACTTAATGTAGTCTACTAATTAACATTTTTAATGAGTACCAAATCATTTTAATACTTACTGCTTTGTAGTATAGTTGATATCTGTACTGTATATCTATACCAGTGCTAATAGATCCTCTTCCTTACTGCTTTCTTTTACTATTACTACTTTTGAGATTCTTGACCTTTGGTTTCTAGATATGAATCTGGTTGTTATTTTTTTCTCAATAAAATATACTTTGTAGTTTCATTGTATAGTGTTTACTAAGTAAATTAATTTATGTTGTTTCACCATTTTTAAAATATATGTTCAATCTGTCTATAAGCAATTAATGTTCTTCGATTACTTAGGTCTGTATTGCTACAAAGAATATTTTAGAATTCAATTCATATAAATCCTTATGCATTTCAATTCATATAAACTCATGGATCATATACTAAGTATCTCATAGATGTCTATATTTTGAAGGGAACTTCTATTTTTGGTCCCTTTTGCTAGTTTTTGTTTGGTTCTAAATAACTCTATTTAGCCTTGTGTTTTCTCCTTGTGCCCTTAGTTATAACTTGCTTGATTTCTTTTGATTGATTTTTTAAGACTGAGTACTTTCATATATCCTATTTAGTTTAAATAGTTTGTATTTCTATAGATATTCATTGATTTCCTTTCAAGTTTTAGATTTATATTTCCAGTATAATCTGAATTCCTTGAGAATAGGTATCATTTTATTTTTTGTACTTATGTCCCTAATATCCGGCTCTACTTATTTAAATGATTGATTGATAATGTTTAATTGTATAACACTTCCTAATGCTTCTTTTTATATTCTGTAGTCAATTCACCTTGTTCATTTTACATTTTCATAATGTTATCTTTCAGTTGAAATCTTTCATTCATCTTTTCAGAAAACTGCTTAGCTTTGTTTAATCAGTTGTAAACAAAGTATATTAGTATTGACTATACAAATTTGTTCACACACTATAAGTCATTTTTAATGGCAAGCCAGTTCATAACCCAAAGGCTCAAATGTCTAGTAGCTTCTGGTTGCTAAAAGTCTTTTGCCTTTTATGGTGTAACCATCAGGTCTGGCATGGCTTCTCTTTAGGTCTTTCAGTAGAGTCCTCGTTTCTTTAGGGAGACAAATCTCTTCTCCATTCCTGATATTTACAGTGTCCACAACTGTAGAAATGCTAATAAGACTGGGATCTCAATGAGAAACTCAAAAATTCTTCAGTTCTCTGTAATTCATAGGGTTTTTCTCTTTTCAGAGGGGAAGGGAAAGAAAAAGCAAGGTGAAGATAATTTTCACATTTTTCTCAAATAATTCCCTTATGAGAAATTTTTGCCAGGCTGCTAAATAACAGAATCCCTCTAATCAATAGTAACTTACAGTATTTTTTCATATGACTATCACTTAATTTCACCATCTAAAAATTGTCTTCATATCCTTTGACTATTTATCAATTGGGGAATGACTTCTATTATAAATTTGACACAGTTCTTTATATATTTTAGAAATGAGACCTCTATCAGAAACATATAGCTGTAAAGATTTTTTCCCAGCTTTGTACTTCCCTTTTAATCTTGTTTTTGTTGGTTTTGTTTGTGCAAAAAACTTTTTATTTAATATAATCAGAGTTGTCATTTTGCCTTTCTTAATGATCTCTAGTTCTTCTTTGATCATAAATTCCTCCCTCCTCCAAAGATCTGATAGGTAAATTATCCCTTTTCCTAATTTGTTTATTGGCATCATCCTTTATAAAGGCCCATGCACCCATTTTGACTTTATTTTGGTATGTAGTGTGAGATGTTGATTTATGTTCAGTTTCTAACATTATTTTCCAGTTTTCCCAGCAATTTTTCTGAAATAGTAGGTTATTATCCCAGAATCTGTAGTTTGGGGGTTTATTGAATACTAGATTATTATAAGCTTTGATTATTGTGTCATGTGTATTCTATTCCATTGATCTACCACTCTTTTAGCCAGTACCAAATGGTTTTGATTACTGCTGCTTTATAATATAGTTTTAGGTTTAGTACTGCTAAGACATCATCCTTTGTATTTCTTTTTCATTAATTCCTTTGATACTCTTGACCTTTTGTTCCTCCATATGAATTTTGTTATTATTTTTTTTAGTTCTATAAAAAGTTCTAGTTTTGGCAGTTTGATTGGTATGGCACTAAATAAATAGACCAATATAGATAGAATTGTCTTTTTTATTATATTACCTCATCCTATTCATGAACAGTTGATATTTTATTTGTATGAGAAGTGTTTTGTAATTGGTGTTCATGTTGTTTCTGGATTTGCCTTGGCAGGTAGACAACCAAGTATTTTATTTTGTCTACAGTTATTTTAAATGGAATTTGTCTTTGTATCTCTTGCATTGGGCTCTGTCAGTAACATGTAGAAATGCTAATGATTTATGTGGATTTATTTTGTATCCTGAAAAGTTTTCTAAAATTGTTAATTGTTTCTAATAATTTATTTAATTGATTCTCTAGGAATCTCTTAAGTATACCATCATATCATATGGAAAGAGTAGTAATTTTGTTTCCTCATTTCCTACTTTAATTCCTTTAATTTCTTTTTCTTCCCTTATTGCTAAAAGCTAACATTTCTAATACAATATTAAATAGTAATGATGATAAGTAGGCATCTAGCTTCTCTTCATTACAAATAATGCTTACTGTTCATTTTAGATAGAAATTGCTTATTATTTTAAGGAAAGCTTCCTTCATCCCTATGTTCTTTATTGTTTTTAATAAGAATGGGTACTATATTTTGTCAAGATACTTTTTCTGCATCAATTGAGATTATCATATGATTTCTGTTAGTTTTGTTATTGGTGTGGTTGATTATGGTAATAGTTTTCTTGGTGTTGAACCAGCCCTGCATTCCTGGTGTAAATCCCTCTTGGTCATAATGTATTATCCTACTGATAAATTTCTGTAATCTCTTTGCTAATATTTTATTTAAAATGTTTGTATCAATATTCCTTAGGGAAATTGGTCTGTAATTTTCTTCCTCTATTTTAACTCTTTCTGGTTTAGCTATCAGTACCATATTTGTGTCATAGAAGGAATTTGGCAGTACTTCTTTATCTATTTAGTTTACATATATTAGAATTAATTGTTCTTTGAATGTTTGGTAGAATTCACTTGTGAATCAATTTGGCTGTGGAGATTTTTTCTTAGGGAGTTCATGAATGACTTGCTCAATTTCTTTTTCTAAATGGGAATATTTAAGCAATTTATTTCTTCTTCAGTTAATTTGAGCAATTTATATTTTTGTACATATCCATCCATTTCAGTTAGATTATCAGATTGGCTGCCATACAGTTGGGCAAAATAGCTCTTTATTATTGCATTTTCATTGAGGATAAGTTCACCCTTTTCATTTTTGATGTTGTAATTTGGTTTTCTTCTTTACTTTTACTAATAAAATTGAGTCAAAGGTTTGTTTTTGGGTTTTTTTTTTTTTCATAAAACTAACTCTTAGTTTTAGTAATTAGTTCAGTAATTTTTTTAGTTTCAATTTTAGTAATTTCTCCTTTGAGTTTCAGTATTTCTGAGTTGGTATTTGGTTTTGAATTTGTTCTTTTTCTAACTTTTTAAATTGCATGCCCAATTCATTGATCTCCTGTTTCTCTATTTTAGAGATACAAAAATTTCCCCTAAGAACTGCTTTGGCTGTATCCATAGCTTTTGGTATGTTGTTTCATTATCATTCTCTTGGATTGTTTATGTGATTTGTTGTTTAACCCACTCATTCTTTAGAATTAGATTATTTAATATCCAATTGGTTTTTAGTTTATCTTTCCCTGGGCCTTTATTAAATATAATTTTTATAGCATCGTGGTCTGAAAAGGAAGCATTTACTATGTCTGCCTTTCTGCATTTGATTTTGAAGTTTTTATGCCCTCATACATAGTCAGTTTGTTGGTGCCATATACTGTCAAAAAAAGGTGTATTCCTTTCTGTCCCTATTCAGTTTTCTCAGAGGTTTTCTAGGATTCTATAGTTTCTCCCTATTTTCTTATTTATTTTGTGGTTAGATTTGTCTGATTCTGAGAGGTAAAAGTTGAGGTAGATGTCCTCCATAATACAATTTTGCTATTTATATGCTACCACTTGGTGTGTGTGTATGTCTGTGTGTGTGTGTGTGTGTGTGTGTGTGTGTGTGTGTATATATGTATATATATATATATATATATATATATATATATATATATATATATATTAGTATTAGTATTTCATTGTTTATGGTACCTTTTATCAAGATATACTTTTCTTACTCATTTCTTTTAATAAGATCTATTTTTACTTTTGCTTTATCTGAGATCAGAATTGCCAACCCTGCTTTTTTTTTTTTACTTCAGCTGAAGTATAATAAATTCTGATCCAGTCTTTTACATTTATTCTGTATGTGTCTCTCTGTGTAAAATGTGTTTCTTTTAAACAAGATAATGTAGAATTCTGTTTTTTAATCCACTCTGTTATCCAGAGAGTTCATCCCACTTACACTCAACAGTTATTATTATTTAAGGGTTAATATCTTGCTTTGGGGTGAGAGGACAAGGGAAATGGTCTAGGCAGAGATATGAAGCCAGGAGATAGAATGTTAGATAAAAGGAACATTTGACATTGTTTATCATTGCCTTTTGGATGTTCCCTCTATCTTTGGTTTTTATGCCATTTTATTTATATATCTACTCCTTAACCTTTTATCCTCTTTGTAAGATGCCCCTTCCCAACTTTGTATTCTGTAAAACTTCTTTGGTTTTAGTTGTGTTCTGTGGCCTTGGAAGTGATGTAATTGGAAAAGATACGTTTCTTCCTCTAGATTATTTTGCCCATATTTGCTCTATATGATCAGAATGCTTAGGCCATAAATATTGCTGGGCTGTTGTCTGATAGCCTGTTGGTCTGTGATGACGGAGTTTTTGAGAGAACTGAGCAACAATAATGACATACTTAAAATTGACACAGAAGTAGAACAAAATATTTCCCTTTCTCCATCCTTTTTTCTCATCCCTTAATTTTATTTTTTTTAAAAATATTATCTTATAATATTCATCTCACACCCATATTCTCTATGTACTCTTTCTAACTGCTCCAATAATGAGAAAGTTCTTATGAATTTCAATGATCATCATCCCATGTAGGAGTGTAAATAGTTTAACTCAAGTCCTTTTAATTGTAAATACTTTTAAGTCCTTTTTATTTCCTTTCCTATTATATTTATTATATTCCTTTTATATTTATTTTATTTATATTATATTCCTTTTATAGTTCTCTCGAATTTTATATTTGAAAGCCATATTTCTATTTAACTCTGGGCTTTTCATCAGGAGTGCTTGAAAGTTGTCTGTTTCATTAAATATCCATTTCCTAAATAGGACTTTGGGCCTTGAGTCAGGAATGAATTCAAATTTGGTCTCAAGACACAATGACTAGATGGCCCTGGCCTAAGTCACTTAACCTTTGATTAACCTTGGCTTCCTCTGTTGTCAAATGAAGATAATAATGGTACCTGCCCCACAAAGTTTTTGTGAGGATCAAATAAATAATTGTAAAATTCTAGGATATAGTGCTTGGCATATAGGAGGCATCATATAAATGTTTATTCTCTTCCCTCTTACATATGAATATATCCAATTCTCACACTCATTGAAAGACATTTGTGCTCTCTTTCTTTCTTTACTCTTTGTCTCTTTCAGATCCTGATATTAACCACTTTATTTCTAGTCTACTAATTTCAGACTTCTTACTATTTTTTATCTTTCTTAAAATTTTCTGCTTGTTTACTAAGCTATCCCATCTGGACTGTCATTTATCATTCTTTTTCTACTTGTTTGGCTTAATCTTAATTCAAAAGAAAGGAGTTCATACTATGTAACTGTTCAAACTAAATTATGCCAACCCCCAAAAACCATTTGTTGTTTCTAGAAATAATAACATTTCTATTTACAAAAAAAATTTTTTTTAACATTCTGTATCCCAAAGTATAACAGTTGGATATTCTATTTTACCTTAGACTCTTTTCCTCAGTTTTTATTTTTTACCTTATATTTTATTTTACCTTTATATCTATGGCTAACAAAAAAATTCCTTATTTCTGAAATATTGAACATTATCTATAAAATCCAGAGTTATGTGATCAAATTTTGATGTAAATCATGTGAATATAGAAATCCACTCAAGAAATAGGAAATTTTATCAATAGAATTTATTCCATGGTTTTATTTTGCAATTATTTTGTTCCTCATTTTAATTTTTAACTTGTTGACTTTATGAAGGATAAAAATATCTGGTAATTTTGCAACCATTCTATTATCCTGCCTTTAGTAATAAATTTAAATTTGGGACCTATAGATAAAGATATTGAAACAATCCTGACTTACTTTTTATTGAGTGCATTGTCAGCATTTCTGTATCAAAGAAGTTTCATTTTTCCTTTTACTCCTGTAATACAAAAGTGAAATTAGTATTTATATCTAATATATTGTTAGTAGAATTTTTTGACAGTTCACAAATATGGTTTTTTAAAAGTATAAATGTGTTATTGTATTGTTTGCTATACTATGTGTTTTAAGCATCAGTCAACTCACTCTTTTATTTTTCTACTTACAGTAAAAACTCAGATTCAACAAGGATTAATCTCAGTTGCAGCTCGTACTGTTATAACACACCTAGTAAACCACTTAGGTCACTATCCAATGAATGGTGGTCCTGCTATGCTAACAAGTCAGGTTTGTGAAAATCATGACAATCATTATAGTGAAAGTTCTGAACTTTCTCCTGAGCTTTTTGAGAGTCCAAATCTCCAGTTTTTTGTATTGAACAACACAACATTGGTATCCTGTATCCAGATAAAATCAGAAGAGAGTATGCCTGGAGGAGGATTATGTGCTGGGCTCACATCAGCTAATTCAAATGTCAGAATTATAGTTCGTGATCTGTCAGGTAAATATTCATGGGACTCTGCCATCCTTTATGGACCACCTTCTGTAAAATATTCCTCAGAACCAGTGTCATTCATGTTTTCATTGTCTCATCAAGAGAAGTCAGAAGATACTTTAATTTCTAGTGAATGTCTAGAAGATATAACTGTTAGAGATGGACTTGCACTCCAGATTAAGAAGAGATTCAGAGAAACAGTACCAACTTGGGATACAATAAGAGATGAAGAGGATGTTCTTGATGAGCTCCTCCAATATTTAGGTGTTACTAGTCCTGAATGTTTACAAAGGACTGGTGTTTCACTCAACATTCCTGCTCCACAACCTATATGCATCTCTGAAAAACAAGAAAATGATGTTATCAATGCCATCCTTAAGCAGTACACAGAGGAGAGGGAATTTGTTGAAAAGTACTTTAATGACTTAAATATGAAAGCTATGGAACAAGAAGAACCAATGCCTCAGAAGCCTCAATCAGCATTTTATTACTGCAGATTGCTCCTCAGTATATTGGGAATGAATTCCTGGGACAAAAGGTAAGGATCCAAGAAATCTTAGAGTTTACATTTTAAAACTTTTTGGTTTATAAGTCAATTTTAGTGATTCCTTCTGCCTTCCTTTACCAATCTCTGGACATAAATGAATATATTAAGATCAGGGAGGCTTATTAATATTCAGATAGGAAAAAATTCAGATAGGAAACATCTGGATGTGAATCATTATGGAAAGAAAAGGGCTAGCTCTATGGCCATTAATAATACGTGTGTGTATCCATATATAATGTGTGTGTTTATTGTACTTTCACATATTTTCATTTAGGTTCTATATTCTTAAAATTCTCACTGCATTAAGTACACATAGTAAATAAAACTGAACATATAAAAATCAAGATTTTGAATTCATTTATTCAGTCTGCCTTTAAAATTATGACTTAAATAATAAATTTTGCTATTTTTTTTTTTGCCAAAAATTTAAAAAGTACAACAAGGCAATAGTTTCAGAATTTGAAACATTGAATCCAGGATCTAATAGAAAACAACATGTAAGATTACATCAGAATTATATCAATTTGAGAAAGGTGTAGAATTTTTTAAAAGATTTTTGTTAGCTAACAGTGTATCATTGATTAATATAGGCATTGAAAAATAAGGATTTAAAATTTTAGCTGCCTATAGGCAGCTAGGTGGCAGAGTGGATAGAGTACCAGCCCTGATGTCAAGAGGACCTGAGTTCAAATTTGGTCTCAGACTTAACATTTCCTAGGTGTGTGACCGTGAGCAAGTTACTTAATCCCTGTTGCCTCAGTGAAAAAAAATTATTTCAGGGAAAGTAAGATAAAGAATAGCATATTTATTATTATGTTTGTATATAACATATAATAGAAGGGTAGTTGTAATATTATTGCTTCAATCAATAAAAATTTATTAAGCTCCTATCATGTGCAAGACATCCCAGGGATTCAAATACAAAGGAAGAAATAATTCTTACACACAAGTAGCTTATATTTTAATGAGAGACACAACAAGAACGTAGAACTATGAAATGATACAAAATGGTTAAATATATGTCTTTTTCAAATGGAAAGTTTCAGCTATTGAGGGGATCAGGAAAGACTTCATTTAGGAAGTGATACTTTACTTGTGTCATTGAATAAAGAGAGGAATTCTAAGAGGCATTGGAGAGGGACCAGTTTGACTAGATCAAATGGCCAATGAGACCAAAAGGATAGGTTAGAAGTAGGTTGTGAAAGGCTTTTAAACCTAAATTAAGGAGTTTAGCATTGTTTAGGACAAATCAGAGTAGAGGGAAACTCAAGATAGTGGGACAATTCAAAGATTATTAAAAATCATCTGGTTAACTTCAGAAGTTTCTCCATACTGGTTCTGCCTCTAAAGTCATTGTATAAATTTATATTTATTATTTTATATCTCTGAACATAGTTAGATTCCTCAGGATCTTTGATTTCCATACATTTTTCTCAGTGATATAGTAGAAGGCTGTATTTGAAGTCAGAAATTTGTCATTCAAATCCTAGACTTGTTGCTCTAATCTGGATGACAATTGAACAAGTATATTTTTTGGCTTGTTTCCTCATTTATAAAATTAATGTTGGACTGGATAATCTCTTAATTGCCTTCAACTTTAAATCTATCATCATCTAATCCTAAGGACCTTTCTAGCTCTTAGATAATGGTTTTCAATTTTGCAATTGCAATCCATAGACTAATTTAGAACCATATAGTTGGTATAATAATTTCATTTGCATAGAAGGCCTCTGTGGTATAAAAATAATAATTCTTGGCAGTTTACAAAATGCTTTATATTCATTTGATGACAGTGCATGTGAAGTAGTACTATTCCTTGTTACTATTAATTAGGTCATATAAATAGCCCAAATACTGCTGATGAGGATCAGAAGTGGTTTGGTCAAGCCACAAACTCAGGACAAGAATGTTGATTTTGTCACTCATTCCAAATGCATTATTCTTAATTATCACTTTATGGGCAAATGGTATTATGTAATGCATATCATTTGACTTGTGAGCTATCCAAATTCTTTCTCAATCATCATTTTTTGACACATGATTTGTATTCTATTATTTCATCTGATTTATTTTTTAAAGCCGTGTACTACAGATGAAATTCACATCCAATCTTGATTCTTCCTTTTGAAATAAGAGTAGAGAAATATACATAGTCTAGAAGACTAAAGTTGAAGAGAACAATAGATAGAATCTTCTAATAGAAAAATATCAAGTCCTTACATAGAAATAATAGTGAATGTTCTTTAAAGTTTTTTAAAAATCTGTTCATCTTTGTAGTAGAAATATGAAAATACAAGAAAAATATATAAATAGTCCATAAAGAAAACAGAAGGTATGTTCTAGGACTGTCATGTCATTTATTATAAAGGTGATAAAAATATCCATTTCTTTCTTAGGAGGAGCTTTCATCTCCTGAAGAAAAATGAAAAGCTACTTAGAGAACTTAGAAATTTGGACTCAAGACAATGGTAAGTACTGAAAATTGTCATTTGTAAATAATTGTAATGTAATGTGTAAATAACTGTAATGTAATGTCTGACTAGCTCTCTGGAGGGCCTCAGGATCAGCCTGAGTCCTTGGTCTTTAGGTGGAAAAGTGAAGGAGGCAGGAGAGCCGCCACTTTGCTCATCCAAGATGGAGTCTGGAGCCTGATATCTTCTCTGTGGCTTAGAGCTACTGCTTAAAGAGCATGGCCAAAGAGAGTTAGCCCGGACATTACATTTTTTTAAAGTCCAAAGTCTTTATAGTCTTCTTCATTCTCCCTGTCTGCGCCAGCAGTCTCAGTCAGGCAGCCATTCTACAGTCTCTCATCTCTTCCAGTCATCCAGTCAGAAGTCTTCATAGCTCAAGGTCCAAATGAACCTTTTGCTGATTTTGTGGGACATCTGTAGACAGCTGTCATATGAACTATTGGTGAAAATACAGCAACAAAAATTATGATAAGATAACTTGCTAAAGAAAATGCTAATGAGGTTTTCAGAGGAATTATACTAAGACTACACAAAGATGCTCCTTTAGATGAAATCTTAAGATGCTGTGCCACAGAAGGTACAAATACCTTTTATATCCAGGCTATGATGCAGATTTCTCAAGATCTGAACATGGGAAGACAAGGGTCCCTTTTGGCAAGGGACTTCCAGAGAGACTCATTAATGCTTTCAGTGTGGTAAAGTAGGGCATTTGAAAGCTCAATGTTGGCATAGAGATAGAATGAGAAGACAGGGTGGGAGAACAAGACCCAAAACCGTATGTCCATTATTCATGTGTCAGCTATTTTCGTGAAGGCTTCCCCTCTATCTTATCTTCCTGGAAGAGTGTCCCATGCTTTTATAGCAGCAGCAGCAATTTGCTTATATGCTGCCATAGGATAATTAATCTGTGCTAAAGTATCTGCATAAGGACCTAAACTTGCTAGTTGATCAGAGGTGGCTGGTATATTAACTCCAGGTTGCCTCTTTCATTGGGCTTGTATTCTACAGAGTTCACTATACTCAGAAAGCCACAACTCGTTTTGTCCAGGTTCTAAACATATCCTTGCTATAGATTTCCAATCATTAGGGTTAAAATTTCAAAAGCCAAATTCTCTAATAACATATTAACATAAGATGATGTAGACCCATAAAGAGTATTAAGCTTTTTTCAGCTCTTTGATAATTTCTAGATTAAACGGAGTGTATTTTCTTTTTTCTTGACCTGAAGAGTCAAACTCTTCAATCACAGGGTACATTCCTATTTTTAAATCAGATATATCTTGTCCTTCCTCTTTAGCTTTAATTAGTGCCCTTTGTAGTCATGTCATATGGAGTGCATAAAGCTGCTTCATGGGTGGTGCTGATGGTGTCACACTGCCCTTTCCCCTCCTCCCTATTCATATCTTTTATAAGGCTCAGCTAAATTAATGCTGGGTACTGAAAAGGCAAATCTTTTCATATCCTCCTTATCTAGAGGAATAGAATAGAAACAACCCTTAATGTTTATAATCCAAAGAGGCCATTCTTTAGGCCAGAGGTCCTCAAACTTTTTAAATAGGGGGCCAGTTCACTGCCCCTCAGACTGTTGGAGGGCCAGACTATAGTAAAAACAAAAACTTTGTTTTGTGGGTCTTTAAATAAAGAAACTTCATAGCCCTGGGTGAGGGGGATAAATGTCCTCATCTGCCACATCTGGCCTGCGGACTACAGTTTGAGGACCCCTGCTCTAGGCAGTTGATTAGGAGATGGAAATCCATGCTGAAGAGTTCCCATAGTTTCCATCTGTTCATTTACTTTTCTTAAATCAGTCAACATTTTCCATTTTCCAGATTTCTTTTTTACAACATATACAAGGCAATTCCAAGTACTTAGAGAAGTTGGAAGTGTCTTTGATCAAGTTGCTCCTGTACTATATCTAATAAGGCCTGAATTTTATCACTTGCTAAGAGCTACTGTTCTACCCACATTGATGTATCAGTTTTCCATCGAATAAGAGAAGGTGAAAGTATTGGCAGGCCTTCAACAGTAACCCTGCCTAAAAAGCTGAAGTTATAGGGTTATAAAACCTATGAGTACTCATTTTTCATCCTAATTGTTGTAAAATGTCTCTTCACCCCAGATTGATAGTGATTTTTTCAACTATAAAAGGAGTAAAAACTCCTATTTCACTTTCACATCTCAAAGGAGTAGCACTAACTTCAGCTGCTAGTGATACTCCTATGCCAGACATATAGATGTCTGCTTTAATCTTTGGCCAATGATTAGCCCAATTGGCACCTCTAATGACTGTATGATCTGCACCCGTGTCTACTAACCCTTACAATAGTATACTATTTACATAGATAGTGAGCATAAGATGATCAGCTGTAACAGCTGCAGTCCAGAATATTCCTGGATTCTTTTTCTGGGAATCAAAATCTGGATAAATATCACCAAATTGCCTATCAGGAGTGTGTATCATCAGTAAACCTGATGCTACTACTTCTCCTTGTTGGTAAGTCACACATTGTCCACCTGTATTAGTGACTGGGATATTATCTACACATTCCCTGGTTTCCCAAATCAGTATATGGATGGACATGTTTTGTAATTACTCTCAGGAGGTGAAATGGTCAAAACCTACTGTGCCTAGAGGCACAGAATCTAAGGATCAGACAGGGACAGATTTCACTTCTCCCAAGGATATCTCAGTAGTTCCAGCTGCATACAACTTTATTTTCTCTAATTGCAATCCCTTTCTCCCTTCAGATTGCTTCTTAGCTCATTGATCATGTAGTCCATTTTTTCTCATGTATATTTAAATGTTATTATTTAAATTAGAAAATTAAAGCAATATTAATCAAAAGTATCATTTATTCAGCTTAGAAATATTTACTAAAGTTTTGTTGTGATGCTCGTTTTAGCATGCTAGGGGTTCTAAGACGTAACTTCTGTCCCAGATACTTAGTAGTTTTGTGACTCTGAGCACATCATTTAAACTATCTAATCAATTATCTTAATCTATGATTTTATAATTCCCTCAATCTAATTTTAGTTTTAAGGAATCAAGTTTCTCTTTGGACTTGATCTTAAAAGGAAGGAAGACCTTTTGAAGAAAATAATACCAGTGACTTTAGACCAGAACATGGATGTATTTCTGTTTTGAAAAGAAGGAATAAAGAAGGGTTATGGGTGGCTTATTGTGTTTCTATACAATTAAATTTAGTCTTTGCCCTCATCACCTTTTTGCTGTTTGTATCTATTCAGAACCTTACGGTCTTCTGTTTTAAAAATGCCCATGTTAGCAACATTTTTCTGTGCCTTGCCTGCCAGTTACCAAACCTTCATATTCTCCACTATTATCATCTATCTCTGCTCCTGGTATAACAGAAATTACTAGAAAATTCATGAAACCATGTTGTCTTCTGATAACTAGTGTAGCATTCTTTCCAGTGAATTTTTAATGGAAGCAACATGGATTAAGAAGAGGTTCAAGGCCTTCCTCCAGCACTGTGTTTTCCTGGGCAAGTTGCTTAAGTTTTTCTGCCTTGATTTTCTCATCTGTAAAGTATGATAATAATTGTACTAACAGCCATATAGAGGTGTTATGAAGAAAGTTTGTTGTAACTTTTAATAAAAGATTACAGAAGAGAAAATAAAATTAAGCAAGAAATCTGTCTGGACAATTTTCCAGTAGCAAACACTAATATTACAACTTGATTCTATTCAAAGTTTGTAGAAGACATTGGCTAAAAACCAAAAAAGCAATTAACAAAATTTTATTGCTACTCATCAGGCAAGGAAGAGAACAAATTAAAAGTTGGAAGAATTTTGGAATACATCTTTCATTTCTATTTGTTCCTGTACTGTAGCACACATTGGAATAGCTTTGAATATATAGTTATGCATTAATATTCCCTATCTGGTTTGACATCTCATGTATTCATCAGCTTTCACTTCATCAATTCTAATTTTTAAGGAAATCTTATCTTCTGGAAAGTTTTATACATCTTTTACCATGATTTTCGTAATTTTGTTTTATAGTTCTTATTTTTTCCCCATTTTTCTTCTATTGTTCTTATTTGGTTTTCAAATCTTTTTTTTTTTTTTTTTTGGCCCATTTTATTAAATTTCCGTTTCTCTTCTGGAAATTCTTGTTGGACTCGTGGCCAATCTACATTGTTATTTGAAGCTTTGCTTATCATTGTTTTCAAATTGTTTTCTTCTCTTGTGTCTTGTGCTTCCCTGTCATCATAGTAGCTGTTTATGGTCTAGTTCTTTCTTTTTTTCCTTATTCCTCCAACTTGTTTCTTGACTTTGGACTTTATGTTACTGTTGGACTTTCTAGGGCATCATGTTCAGAAAACCCAAGCTTAAGTAACGGCATTAATGGGTCACTATAATCAACAAAGACTACTTGGAAAATTGAGATTTTGTCTATCAAAAAATAGGTTTAAACCTTCTCATAACATATTGCACAATAGTTATATTTCCTAGATATCAAAGGTCACTTAAATGAATTAGAAAAGCCAAGGAGATACTTTTTGATGGATGATGGAAGTTTGTTTTTTACATTTCATAATTCTTTGTAGAAGTCAATAAGTTTTCTGTGCTTCCAAAGTAGTGTGATCTGGAGTCTACATGTTCTTCACTCAGGTTTGGGTCTATTAGCTTTGGTGTGATTGAGTTTCAGTAAATGCTACTAGGTTCTCATTCTGGGGGGTTCTGTGGTTTCAGAGCACATGTATTTCTGGTCTTAGTCTTCTGCTTTGATTCTCATACTATAGGCTTATATGATGATGTAAAAGCTAGAACTGAATTATACTCTCCTTCTGGAACCAGAGCTACACAGCCACTTTTTCAGAATTTGTTCTGTGCATAGTACTAAGCTAGACTCTACTACACTCACTTGCACCTGCTTCTTTCTATCCTGTATTTGTGATCTGGAACTTGCTACTGGGAAATAGAGTTGCCAAGGGACATCTATTTTTACAGTGTGCTCTTTATCCCATTGCTTCTTGCCCCTAGTTTTCTGTCTCAGCTCTCTGTCTGTCTTTGGATGCTGGAATGTTATCTATCTTGCAGCTCTCATCAAGTGTCCACAGACCTCTCTGTCAGTCTCCCTAAGCTTCTCTGACTGTAAAAATAACCCAGTAAGACTTTTTATGGGTTCTCCTTATCAGAATTTGGTCTGTCACATTTTCTTGGTTATGAATATGCAAAAATGCTTCCTCTCACTTTATCATCATGACTCCACCCAGACTCTTCTAGTATGATGTTACCTAAACTTACGTATTTATTGAATGACATGCCAAATAGATTATCAAAAGGTTATTTCCTAGGCTAGAAAAAAATAAAAGCAAAACTTATCTAGAGAAAGAAAAGATCAAAATTATCAAAACTAACAATGAAAAAAGTTCAAAAGAAGGGGACCTAGAACTTCAATAATACTTCAAAGCACTAATTTTTAGTTTAGGAATTAATGTTTAGGATAATGTTTAGGAAACCCAAAGGTCTCAAGCAGTGAGGTTAAGGGGTCTCTATAATCAACAATTGTTGCTGGGAAAACAGATTTAGTCTGCGATAATGTAGGCTTAAACCATCTCATACCATATTGCATAATAGTTATGTAACATAGATATAAAAAGGTCACTAAATTGAATTAGAAGAATCAAGAAAGAGATACTTTTTAATAACCATGGGAAATGGAAGTCTGTTTGTTTGTTTTCTTACCAAATTAGGGATAAAGAATTTCATATAAGATAAAGTAGAATATGCTGATTCCATAAGATTAAGAAATAAATAACATAAAATCAGTGCATTAAGTATTAGAAGGGAAATAGTTAAGTGGGGGGAGGGTATCTTTGTAGCAGGTTTCTCTAATAAAGATAAGTAACAGATTCAAATATGTAATAATAAATAAGTGGTCAAAAATTCTCAAAAGAAGCAAAACACATTCTACAGGGCAACAAGATCATGCGATGATCAATTCTGATAAATACAGCTCTTTTCAACAGTGAGATGATTCAGGCCATCTACGCCCAGAGGGTAGACTGTAGGAACTGACTGTGGATCATAACATAGCATTTTCACTTTTTTTGTTGTTGTTTGCTTGCATTTTATTTTATTTTTTTTTCCTTTTTGATCTGATTTTTCTTGTGCAGCAAGATAGTTGTATAAATATGTATGTATATATTGGACTTAACATATATTTATACCATGTTTAACATATATTATATTACTTGCCATCTAGAGGAGGTGTGAGAGGAGGAAAGGAAAATTGGAACACAAGGTTTTGCAAAGTTCCATGTTGAAAAATTATTACATGCATATGTTTTGAAAATAAAAAGCTTTAATAAAAAAAATTAGTGGGTGGATCAAAGAAAATCAGCATATAAAAGCAATGAATCACAATAATAAAAATTAATCTTGTCCCTAGTCGGGAATAAAATAGTAATTAGCAAGTAAAAAAAAAAAGGGATAAAATAGTAATTAGCAAGTAAAAAAAAAGAAGCAAAACATAGTCTTAATTACCATATTCAAATTCCTTGTTCACTTTTGTTAATACTATTCATTTCTTGTGAGATCTCAGCCCTAACTTAATTTGTCTTCTTCTTCTTTTTCTTCTGTCTAGAATTCAGGGGTCCTCAAACTTTTTAAATAGGGGGCCAGTTCATTGTCCCTCAGACTGTTGGAGGGCCGGACTAGAGAAAAAACAAAAACTTTGTTTTGTGGGCCTTTAAATAAAGAAACTTCATAGCCCTGGGTGAGGGGGATAAACGTTTCTCAGCTGCTGCATCTGGCCCCCAGCCGGAGTTTGAGGACCCCTGTCTAGATGATGAACATAGCTGTTGTCAGAAGTCTTACAGTATATGTCATCTAACTAGACCTTCTGCTTCTGTTCCTCCTTGACTGATTCTCTATCTTACTCCCCACAGAAGCTATTACAAATCTTTTCTTGCTTTCTTCTTTCCCCCCTCCTCTAAGAACCTTGCCTATCTTGTGAGAAAATTGAGGTCTTTTGTTGTGAATCGCACGTGTGTATGTGCACGCGCACACACACACACACACACACACACACACACTCCCCAGGATCTGACAAAAAAGGGCTAAAGGGAAATAAGCATTTATTTAGTATTTGTTATATGTCATGTACTGTGATAAGAAATTTTACAGATACTGTCTTTCTCCTCTGATCTTGAAGTCCTCTCTGTCTATGGTTCCTTCCCTATTCAAATATGCCCAATTTGTTCCTTGTCTTAAAAAACAACAAAAAAGCCTTCCCTAGATTCTGCCTCTTCAAATTATAGTCCTCATCTCTTTCTCTTTGTTACTTATTAAAAAAAAAAACCTCTTCAACCTTTTATAATTTGACTTTTTCCCTTATCCAGATTCGTCAGTGGTCATTTAAATGCCAAATCTTCTTATCAACCTTTTGGCCTCATTTCACATTTTCTTCTCCTAGAAATTCTCCATTTTGGATTTTCATGACCATTTTTTCCTGATTTTCTTTCTGTTAATTGTTACTGTTGCAGACTCATCATGTACTTAATACCCCTCAACTATAGATGTTCCCCATGTCTCTATCCTAAGTCCTTTACATTTTCTTTCTCTGCATTCTCAGGGATCATGAACATCAAGGTAGCTTAGTGCATAGCAGGCTGGATATGGAGTCAGGAAAATCTGATTTCATATCTGGCCTCAGACACTGCTGTATAACTAAGTCACATAATCACATAACCTGTTTGATTTTGTTTATTCATCTGTAAAATGGAGATTTAAGCTCATCAATTCCAGCGGGCTTAATTATTATTTGTATGCCAGTGACTTCTAGATTTTTATATTCTTTCCCTTGAATTTTAGTCACATTCAGTGAATTTCCAACTGATTGTCCAGGATAAATCTCAAAGTCAACATGTCTAAAACCAAACCTCTTCTTTTGCCCTTATCAAATGTATACTACTTCAAAGTCCTCCTTTTATGTTGCAAGCACCACTAATTTTCAGTCCCCATGTTCATAATTTCAACATCATATTTGATCTCACTCTACTTGATCTCACTATTGTCATAAGTCACTTAACAATCAGTTGCAAAATCTCACAGTTTTTACCTTCACAATATTTCTCTCATCCTTATTAGTTACATAGATATCTTAATTTAGGCCCCGATTGCTTCTTACTTATATTACTACAACAGTCTCTTAATTCATCTTTCTACCTCAAATCTCTTACCACTGCCAGTCATCCTATACAGTATTGCCAAAGTAATTCTGTAATCAATGAATTCCAGCGGTTTCCTGTTGCCTCTAGATTCAAATATAAATATAGCTTTTAAAAGCTTTTCCAATTTTGCCCTCACTTACCTTTCCAATCATCTTTGGAAAATAGTGGAAGGCCTGGCTTGCCATGATCAGTGGAGACATGAAGTCAGACACAACTGAACAAATGAACAGCAGCAATCTTTCAAATCTCATTTGATACTAGTTTCCCTCTCAGCAGTCCAGCCAAAATAACTTTGTGTGCAATATGACACTCCAGTTCATCTTTTTACTTGACTATCCCATATGCCAAAATGCATTCCATCCTGACTTCAGTTTCATAAAGTCTCTCTCTTCTTTTAAGATGCAGTTCAGGAATCTTCTTTAACCTTCCTAAAATCCCCATAACTACTGGTATCCCACCTCTTAAATGCCCTTGTATTTAACTATTTTGTGCTTTACATATTTATGCTATATATATACTTGCTCCCTTCATTGGAATATAAATTCATTGCAAGTAAACTGTTGCTTTTCATGATACAAAGGAGGCATTTAATAAATGCTGGTTGATTGGTATATATATATGTGTGTGTGTGTGTGTGTGTGTGTGTGTGTGTGTGTGTGTGTGTGTGTATGAAAAATATATCTTATATGCCTCAGATTGATTCAATGGCAAAAAAAAAAAATTAGGAAGGCAATTATTGGAATATTCTAAGAAGATAAGTGCTCCAGTGCTTTGTTAAAGGAATCATGAATTGATAAAATCATCCTAGGAATGCAAATATCTACAAAAACTAACTAAATTATGCATAGCCTTTGAACCAGTGTTATCACTGTTAGTCATATAGCTTAGAGATCAAAGAAAGAAGGAGATGGCCTCTGAATACAGAATTATTAATTGTAGTAATTTTCTGTTGTGATTACATACTGGAAATTATGGGACACCAAAATAGGGGGATGATATATAAAAGTAACAATGTTGTGTTGTAAAAAAAATTACTAAAAGTACCTATTCAAAAAGATTCGGTAGTATTTGAATGAACAAAGATAAACTGAAGTGAGTAGAAGTAAAAGAACACTCTATACAATGACTATAACCTTGTAAAGAAAAACAATTTTAAAGACTTAAGAGATCAATTCAAGTACCACTTTTTAATTGCAGAAGACCAATAATGAAATATGCTTTAACCTCCTTACCAGAGAGATGATAAACGAGAGGTGCAAAATAAAATACATGGCCAATATAGGATTTGTTTTTCTTGACTATGCCTATTTTTTAAAATAGAGTTTTAAAAGAGCTTATTATAGGAGAGATAAGTAGAATTGATAAAGAAGAAGAGAGCTATTACTAGCTCTCTAGCTCCAAAAATGAGCGTCGATGAAACATTTCTTAATGTAGTAGTTTTCAGCAGGACAACTTTGAAACTAACATGATGAATTCATTATTATTATACTTTTTTTAAAAAAAAGCAGTATGATGGATATTCAGTTCTTTTTGTTCTTTGCATTTATAAAAAATAACTATTTAAAAACAGATAAATTGTGATCTCAAAGTATAAATAAGTTGAAAAATAAAGCATGACATAGTAAATAGAGCTCTGGAGTTAGAATCAAGGAAACCTGAGTTCCATTTCTGTGCAAGTCACTTAACTCTTGGTGTCTCAGTTTTCTTAGGATTAGATACAGTGGTTTTTAAGTTCCTTTCAACTTCTAACTATATAGGTCTGAATGAATTCTCCTGTGATATTGTTGGAATCTTTACAAACTGCTAACTCATTAGAGTTGATAGATTATTGATCTGATCTTACAAGAAGATGTTTTGGGCCAGAACCTGAAACAAGGTACTAAGTAGAACTAATTGATACAATGCTGTGTTCACACCTTTACTCATTGGAGTTCACACTTTTGGGAAATTTCAGGGTTTAGTATGAGATATCTGAATTCACACCTCCCTTGAAACTCTTAGGGCCAGAGAGCACTATAGGAGAAAACCCATAATCCCATTCTCTCAGAAGAGTCATATATATAAACCAGTGAAGAGTGATTCATTCCAGAATATTTTTCCACTTGGCTGGCTGGTGGTGGAAGAAGAGTTTTCAGAGGAAGAAGCTATGAGTCGAGAATACACTGAAGATTGAGAAGGCTTTCTCAGAGGCAAGACAGATTCAACTTGGTGCTGGCTCTGGAGGCTGAAGAAAGCAGAGGCAGAGGCTGAAGGACAAAACCTTTGCATTTGGAGACATTCAGAGCAAATTGAAATAAACGTTTGTATTTTTACCAGCTGGCTGCATTTGGGGTAATTATTGATCTGAACTGATATTAACGCTGCCTCCCAGAAAACCTCCCTCAAAAGACCTGCACCTCTCCCCCAGAGAGAATCTATATTATATATTTTAAAGATGAAAAAAAATACCACATGATATAATTGACATAGAATCTATATAGTTAAATTAGAAACACACTTGATTTCATTCAAAACACTTGAATCCCTGTAGGGGGCATAATGATGGGTTTATAATGAAGACCTAGGTTCAGATCTCACCTTAAACACTGCTCATAAATGCACTTAATCCCATAATTTCAGATTATTTATCTGTAAAATAAGGGGAAAAGGGATGTTGACTCAATGGCCTCTAAGTTCTTGTTTTACCTCTAATGCTGTGATTTATGATCCTTTGATCTAATCTTACATCTATCATATACTAGTTTTGTGGCCATGGGAAAGTCATTTAAACTCTTGGGGCTTAGTTTCATTAATTCCAAAATAGGGATAGGATAAATTATTATCTATAACAGCATCATCGTACACTTTGTAGGACATGGCTACTAGTGATAGCTTAATACAGCCATGATCCAAAAAAATTTTAATAGACTAATTAGAGTATTGGGATGAATCTACTAAAATTATATTCAGTAGAAATAAATGCAAAGTTTTTCACTTGAGTACAGAAAATCAACTTCACAAGTATATGAGGAGGGAACCATGGTAATATAATTCAGAAAAAAGCTTCTAGGACTTTTTAAAGTCTACAAACCCAGTATGAGTCAGTAGTTTATAACTGTCAAGAGAGTCCATATAATCTTGGATCATATTTAGAGACATATGGGAATTGAGGATATGATAGTTCTATTATTCTGATGTTATCAGACCTCAGATGGAAAAGTGGGTTCACTTTTGGGCATCACAATTTAAGAAAGATGTGACAAGCTGCAGATTGATAAACTGCCTAAAGAGTAGAATGGTGAAGGGCCTTGAGACTGTCATATAAGAAATGGTTGAAGGAATTGTGAATGTGTTAGCTTAGAGAAGAGATTTGTAGGGCAGAGGCAGTGGGAATGTAGTATGGAATGCAAGAATTTGAAAGATTGAAGGAGATATTAGACTTTTTCTGTTTGGCCCAGAGATTAGAGCTAAGAGCAAAAAATGAATATTGTAAAAAAAATCCAATTTAAACTTGATGTCAGGAAAAACTACCTAGCAATTAGAGCTTCCTAAAATGAATTGGTTCAAGGGGCAATGGGCTTCCTTCCTTGAAAATCTCCAAATAGGCAAGATTCACCACTTGTAAGGTTGTATTATGGTGGAGATTCCTTTCAAATGTGGATTAGACTATATGATTGTTGACATCCTTTTTAACTCTGTTTCTTTATAACTTTTCTCCTTTGTTGTTTAAATTAAATTGGTCTAGAAAAATCTAGGATAAACTGAAATTTTTGACTGACCTCCAAAGTAGCTTAATTTCTTAATATTTTTTTTAAAAAGAAGCAGGTCAACAATATTATTAACAATAGACTTCCAACTAAGATGGTTACCACATAGAGGTTTACTTGCCTCTTCTAAAATATTCCTTCTGCCAGAAATCTGAAATTCAATAAGACTAAATGATCAATGAGAAATTTTAATCATTATTTAACCAGAACTGTATAAAAAAATCAGCTATAAGCCCACAAATTCCAACCATTACTAGAGACTAGTTATCAATATGTATAGACTGCAAATTTATACCCAGAGGGAGAGAGAGTCCAGAAATCACCAGGGCAGAAAGAGGCAGCATGGCAGTTCAGACTGGATCAGCTGAAGCAGCTCTACAAGCCCCTTAGTATTCTGGTCTGAAACATCATAAATGGACCCAGAAGATGGAGCATTTGAAATCTAAAATATTTATATAGGACTAATTTCAGAAAGTAGAGATCAATAATAGGAGTCCAGGAAATTTTAAGTTTACACTAAGCAGGATTAACCACCCCAACCAAAATTGTATTAGCAATAAGTAAACAAAGGATGACATAGACCAATATTGAATATTATAAGTCAGGAGATTTATATAAAAATAACCAAGGAACAAATGCAATCAAAGATTCAAAGGATACAATGGATTTTCTGCAAGGAAAAATAAATACCTAGAAGAATTTATAAAGAGAAAACAAATATAAGGTCTAGAAGACAAAATTTAAGGGAACAAGAAATATGTAGAATATGAGTTGTAATTCTTTGCCAAGAAATGTACTCCCTTAAAATTGAAATAGACCAAACAGAAATCAATGGCTACATGTAACAGCAAGAAATAATAGAACAAAATAAAAAATATTGGAAAAAAGTAATATATCCAATTTTATTTTTCAATATACCCGGAAATTTGGTAATGGAGAATTAGTTTTTAAAAGAATGAACTCATTGAAACTTATGATTGTGTTTATTTTTTAAAAAGAAAGTGCCTGGACTCTATTTCAAGAATGTCAAATGAGAACTACCTAGATCTATTAGAATCAGAGGGCAAAATGAAGATATAAGAAATCCATTAATTACCAGCTGGAGGAAGAAAGAAGGAGGGGAAGAATGTTGCTTTTTCTCAGAATTGTAGTCTATGAGACAAAGAGTATACAAACATGGAAGAAGAATTGGGGAGAGCAGACAGCACCATAATCTTCTCTGAAACAAAAACACGTTCAACATACATGGACACATAAAGAATTTGGTTATAGAAATACATCAAACTCAACAGAAAAACAAATGGGGAAAAGGAGAGAAGAGCCCACTACCAGGAGGGAATAATCACAAGCAAAACAAATGTCTTGATTCCAAAGAGGGAAAGAAAAGGAAAAATAAATATCATCAGTTAGGGAATGACTGAATAAATATATAATATGACTGTATACAAATGAACATATGAATAAATGTGTAAAGGAACATAATAAATTATTATTAAGCCATAAGAAATAATGAAAGAAATGTTTTTTTTTTAAAATCTTGGGTAGTATGAACTCATAGAGTGAAGTGTAAGAACTACATAAATAACTTAAAGACATCTTCATCTTCATTATAAAATAAAAACATGTTTTAAAGATTTAAGCACTCTTTATTAAAGCAAATGATGAGCTCAATCTTTAGGTAACAAGTGATGATGAAACAAATTACCTAAACTCGTTATTGAAAGATAATGGACTGAAGATATAGAAAGAGATACATTTTTAAATGGGCACAGCTATTTTTCTTGGCTGTGCTTACTTGTTAATGTTTTGGGTTTTTGTTTTTTTTAATTTCTAATGAGAGAGGTTAGCAGAATTAGAGAGAGACATTTAAACTTTTTTTTTTTTAATTCATAACTTGGTTCTTTTCTACAGTGGTGATTCAAGGCAATTCCAATAGACTTGTGATGGAACATTTATCCACATCCATAATTACGAAAACTGAATGTGCATCAAAGCATAGTATCTTGGTTTTTTTTCCCCTTTGATCTGATTTTTTTTTGTTGTTCAACATGATGAATATGGAAATATCTTTAGAATATTTACCTATAGCAGATTACTTGCTGTCTTGGGGAGGGGGAAGAAAATAAGGGAGGAAAATTTAGAATAAAAGATTGTGCAAAGGTAAATGTTGAAAACTATCTTTGCATGTATTTGGATTTAAAAACACAGAAGGAAGTTCAGAAGGAAAAGCCAAGCTAGTTTTAAAATTAGTTTTCTGAATTTATTATATACTTTTTAAAAAAGTGAAATGAAATAGAGATTCATGGCTTCAGTTATAGTCCTTTTGAATAGTACTAATTGGGTAAACTTTTCTTTTGATGTTTAAATTCAGAATTTAAAATTTGAAAAAGAAAAGTAGCAATAACAATTTAACAGCATTAAACCCAGTAATCGTGACTTTTGTTATTTTATTTCTCTATTTTTTTTCCTCTGGAAGTTATAGTGAGGTTAAGAAGGGAAAGAAATGCTCTTTATTGCCCATTTCTATTTAAATTGATTAAGCTACTACTGTTGGTATCACTGACTCTTTTTGCTTGATGGTCTAGCAGTGAAACAATGCAGCCAATAATAGTTTATTTCAGATTTATCAAACCAATTTGATCTAATTGGGAAATGCCTTGGTCAGAATCAAGAGCTTTTTGCAAGTTTACATAAATTAGATGGTCTAAATATGTATATTATGTTCTTTTTTAACTACCAGATATCTTTGTGTCAGTCCCAGGATTTTTTTTTTTAATTTCATAGGTATACTTTTAAAATAAATAATATGATCTCGGCTTTTATTCCTACAGCCGAGAAACTCACAAGATTGCTGTATTTTATGTGGCTGAAGGACAAGAAGATAAGCATTCCATTCTCACTAATACTGGAGGAAGTCAGGCATATGAGGATTTTGTAGCTGGTCTTGGTTGGGAGGTATTAGTTTAATATTTTATAATACAGTTGCAATATAATATATAATGTGTAATATATTTTACTTAAGTGCATATGTGTATGATATAGTTTTAAATTTTATGTAAACATTTTATAAAGGATTTTAGATTCTTGTTTTATTTCTTAAAGAGAAAAAAGGTGTTTTCTTCCTTGTTATGATTCTTTTTTTTTCTTTATGTTACTAAAAAGTTCTGGGAAACCTCTAAAACCTGGGGGGACTAATACTAAAACCACTTTTAGTCATTCTGTTGCTCCTGCTCTAAGTCTCAGCTGTCAAAACAGCACTTTTTTAGAGTATCAGTAGAACTGTGTCTCTTTCCAACTTTCTCACACTTGCACATAATAGGTATTTTAAGTGTATATGTGTTCAGTTGCAACTGAAATTGAACCACCTGTATGATCTTGGGCAAATCAATTAATTTTCTATGCCTGCTTCTTTGTCTGTTAAACAGATAATTAAACCTATCTCCTAGTACAGTAGTACTAGGAGTATTATTTGTGATAAAGTATACAAATGTGTTTGAATATTATAAAAATCTAACACAAATAAATGAGATTGTATACAGATTATCCAACATTAACGATTAGCTTTTATATGTAACTCTTCAGTGTATCGTTAATATTTGAAAAATATTCAGTCTATATTCTTTATGAAATGAAAGATTAGTTTCATTTTATCAGTGGTTAAGTCTTCCTATTGAAAATTTCAAATTAATTAATTTTTATCATGAAGAAAAAAGTACTGTAGAGTATTAAATTATTATTTTCTGGCTCTGGTCAAGGGCAAAGTAATAAACACAAATTAAAAGAATCATTTTGGGTTGATTATGTATCACTATTAATTTAATTAATGATTAAGTATAACTATTGATCATTATCAACTTGACATCTGTGTATACATTTTTATCCTTAAGCCATTTCCAATCTTTTTCTTTTTATTTCTTAGGCATGAACTCTCCCACAAGCCTTTGTAATTTGTCATGAACACATATTGGGCAAACATAGAATAGCATTACTCAGCAGTTGATTTCTTTCCTAATTAGTTTCTACTAGTTAAGTGTCCTCAGTTCAGAAATAAAATATGTGAATAGTTGAATTCTGACTTAGTTTCAATATAATTTTTTTTAATAATTGAAAAATTTTATTTTCACAATTTAAAATGTCTATGATTTGGCTTTTTAAAATTATGGAAGTTTAGGACTTTTTTGTTTCTCACAGGTAAATCTAACAAATCACTGTGGCTTTATGGGAGGATTGCAAAAAAACAAAAGCACTGGATTGACCACTCCATATTTTGCTACTTCTACAGTAGAAGTAATGTTTCATGTCTCAACACGAATGCCATCTGATTCTGATGACTCTTTAACCAAAAAAGTAAGTGTTTTTTGTTTTTTTGATTATATCACATACCTTAGTAAAAGCTGATTTACTACTTAAAAATATTCTAAGCCTCTATATTCAGATATAAATCACTTATTTTATGTTTTCTTAACATGACTCCTCCTTTGCAATGCATTACTAGAACTGTCATTATGAAATATTTTTTTTTAATTTTTTATTTAATAATTACTTTATATTGACACTCGTTTCTGTTCCGATTTTTTTTTTCCCCTCCCTCCCTCCACCCCCTCCCCTAGATGGCAAGCAGTCCTTTATATGTTGGATATGTTGTAGTATATCCTAGATACAATATATGTTTGCAGAACCGAACAGTTCTCTTGTTGCTTAGGGATAATTGGATTCAGAAGGTATAAATAACCCGGGAAGAAAAACAAAAATGCAGATAGTTTACATTCGTTTCCCAGTGTTCTTTCTTTGGGTGTAGCTGCTTTTGTCCGTCATTTATCAATTGAAACTCAGGTCTCTTTGTCAAAGAAATATTATAAATTATTATATATGATTGATGTAAGAAAAGTATTATAATTAGGGGTTGATTTTCTGAACAGAACCTTAGCTTCAAATAAAATACAGATATGACCAGTAGTATATAATAAAAACAAATATATAATAACAGCTACACTACTTTGTACTAATTTAAAATAGAAAATATTTTGCTAGGAGTGCTATAAAAATCAATATTTAATTGCCAGTTTACAAGACATTCATTAACCTTATTTTGTAATACTATAGGCTGAGGATAAAAAGACAAAAATTCAACAGTTCTTGCTGTAGATTACATTCAGAAAGAGGAGACATTCTGTACAAGGTTGTAAGAGAACTTTAAATTCCAAACACTTATTTACATTTTATTCTGTGGTCCCTCTCTCATCATTTTAGAATTAAAGTTTTCTTTGTAATGATTTGAGTGATCTCTTTCTTTTAAAAAGCTTACCAAATTCTTTGAGCTGAGACATATTTCTTCCTAAATAATGTTTCTTATAGTAAGAAGAGGCTTTCTCAGTCATTTCACTATCCATTGAACAGCCTTAAAATATTGTAATAGTATACAGTTCCTATTTTTGTTACTGACAAAGGTCATGTTGGTAAAAGTGACTATAATTCATCCAGAAAAAAGTATTTTAAAAGTTAAATACAAATTTAGCATTTTTTTTACCTTCCCTTTTCTCTGTATATTCAAAACTATTCCTGAAAAAACAGTATTAGACTAAATAAAGGCTAAATCTACCTTATAAAGCAACACCACTATCACCCATTAAAATCAGTCCTGGAATTTTTCCACAAGTCCTAAACAATTTCACTGGAAAGTTATAAAATGAATTGAACTTAAACTGAACTTAAAAGTTAAGATTCAAATTCCACTGTGTAATCTTGGACTACTTGATATTTTAGAACTTCAATCTCCTTAATTGTAGAAGTAGTAATAATAATATCTGTGGTACTGATCTCTGAGTTGTTGTAAGGTATAAAACATAATGTGAAGTATATAAAATGCTTTTGTAATTTCAAGACTGTAATAATAATAGTAATAATAATAATAAATAAAATAATTAACATTTATATAATGTTTACAATATGTCAGGCACCATGCTAAGTACTTTACAACTATTATCTCATTTGATCCTCACTACTTCTGTTGGAAGTAGGTACTGTTACATAGAAATTAAGTGACTTGCCCAAGGTTTCATGATAAGTATCTGAAGCTACATTTGACCTCAGGTCTATACCTTCTAGCAGCCATATGAATGTCACTAATTTTTTTTTTTAATCTAAAAACCTTTGTCAAAGATTTTCTAAAAATTGAATTGTATTTTCATTTGCTTTTGCTTCAAACATTGACAGACATGCAAAATTAATAGTTGAAAGACAGCAGAATTGAGATTTAGATAATGATTAGAAAGTTCTAAAACGAGTGCCAAGGTGAAGCTAGGTGGTACAGTGGATAACCTGGACCATTTTTCTGAGTTCAAGTTTGGCCTCAGACACTTACTTGCTGTGTAACCCTAGAGCAAATCATTTAATCTGTTTGCCTTAGTTTCCTCATCTGTAAAATGAATTAAGAGAAGGAAATGGCAAACCACTCAAGCATCTTTGCCAAGAATACCCCAAATGGGGAATTACAAAGTGTCTGAAACAACAAACAAATAAGAAAAGTTAGGGATTGCTATTTAGTAATATTTAATAAGGAAAGTGTATTCACTACTAGCTCAGGTATACTAGTTTGTAGGGTATTTTGCCATCTAATTTTTAAAAAGCACATATGAGAGCAGTTATTAAATATTTCTATCTTAGTCAGTATGATTATTTTAAAAGGGTATGAGATTTGAAATCAGAAGACCTGGTTCAAATTCTGGTTTTATTTCTGACCTGTATGATCTTAGACAACTCACTTAAATACTTTGGGTCTTATATTCCTCATCAGTAAAATTGGAGAGTTGGTCTAAATGATATATGCAACTCCTTCTTGTTTTAAATCTGTAAGTATGTGATTTTATGAGGTATTTTGGTGTGATATATCCTAAAAGGAAAATATTTTTATTAGAAAATAAAACTATGAAAAAAGTACAGTTAATTTTTATATTAATTTCCTTACACAACAACAACAAAAAAGCCTTACTGCACTGGTATTTTTTTGCCAGAATTTAATAAATTCTACATTAGTGATAATAAGTTGAGGCCTTGAATGTGTTACAAATGAACAATTGGATATCATTAAATTGTCCCCTTTTGCTGTGTACATATATCTTTAGATGTACTAATCCATTCAGTAGACACATTAATGAGCCCTGGTTGAAGTGTAATATTGAGGAAAGTAAGGTTTGTTGACCTCAGCATGGAGTTTAATACCTTTAAATTAAATTAGTTACTTGACAGTGAATAAAGAAACAACCATGCCTCTGGCAAACTAGAATTATTGATGTCTTTCTTGTTCTTGATGTTAAACTTTGCTGGAAGGAAAGGGGAAAAGGAATCATTTATGTCTATTTTAAAGACACTAACTTTACTCCTAACTTTTCATTTGAAATGTTGTCTAGTAATTTTGTAAAATGATTGTTTTAAGATGTTATAAAATAAGTATGGCATGCAATTTTTCTCTGGAAATTTTAAAGTACAGCTTTTTTTTCCCTTAAGAAGAAAGACTTCAGTTTTTCAATAAGGTCAGTACCTAGTATCAGTAACTTTTCTATATATTTTGTTACAAATAGTCCAATGATAGTCAATTTGGGTCATTCATATGATTTCTTATACCCTGGTGCAGTGTTACTCGTCATCTGCCAGTCTAAGTTATCTCTTTAAATTGTCCCTACCTGTGTAATGGAAAAATATCTAGAAGTAATTTCATTTGCAACACCTAAAAATCAGAAATGCTATTAACATTGACGTAAAATGTTCATAATATCCCCTTTCATTTCTTTATTTTTAAATAAATTTTATTGATGTGTTATATATACATGTAAATATAACTATGTATAAATATCTCTGTCTATATATAGTTTCCCCCATTATATCCTTTTTCCCCTCTCAGAGAAGAAACCCTTTATAACAAATAATATTTTAAAAGACAAAAAAGAAAGAAGAAAAGCAAAATAACACCACAAGTGATCAGTACACTGAAAACCTCTTTCATTTCTTAAAATAGAAATCTAATCGTTGCTTATCCTGTTGCTTATAGGATAAAATACAAAATCCCTAGTCTCGCATTTTAAAAATCTTCACAATTGATTCCAATTTATCTTCCTGACTTTATTTCATATAATTCCCCTTCACTAACCACATTTTAACCATATTGCAACTGTCTTTTCTTTTACTTATCCACTTACATTCATTCATGCAAGCTGTCTACTATATTATACTTACAACATAGTTTTTTCATAATGCTACCTGTTGAAATCCCTTCTCTTTCTTCAAGAAGCAATTCACATGTTAGGGAAAAATTTCAAAGATAAAAATAAGTAATTTTGATTATGTGAGATTTCATCATAGAGCACTAACTTGAAATTAAAAAACCTCGGTTGAAATCTTTTTTCAGACACTTTCAAGCAGTGTGATATTTGATGAATCACATATCCTCTCTGTATTTCATTTTTCCTCATCTGTAAAATAAGGGCATTGGACTCATTGACTTCTTAAGATTTCTTCCAGCTTTAAAGCCGTAATCATAAGATCCAATGAAAATTTTTGCACGAGCAAAATTAATATAACTTACATAGGGAAAGAAGTAAATTATTAGGGGGAAAAATGTGCATGAGTATCTTTTATAAGTCTGAGGAGGCTACAACATAAGATCAAGATCTTCTCTCTAATGGATACATAATCAGAAGATAATAGCAGTTAATCCATCAAGTATTTATTACTTTAAGTGCCAACTGTGTGCCATATATAGTATTAGATTCTGAAGATATTAGTGCAAGGAATGAAGCAATCTCTACTTACAAGGATTTTATATTCTAATGGAGGATACAATAAGTACATATAAAATATAAAGTTAATAAATACAAATATATACAAAATAATTTAAATACAAGGTAGTCAGGATAGGTAGGTGGTATAATAACCAGAATATTGGATCTGAAGTCAGGAAGACTCATTTTGGGTGACTCACAGTTTAATACTTTTAAGCTGTGTCAACTGGGTAAATCACTTAGCCCACTAACCCAATTTGCTTCAAGGTCTTCAAGTTACTTAATCCACTAACCCAGTTTGATTCAAATTCTTCATCTGTAAAATGAGCTGGAAAAAGAAGGGACAAACTTCTATAATATCTTTGCCAAGAAAATTCCAAATGGGATCACAAAGAGTCAGAAATGATTGAAACAAATGAATGACCGAAAAGTTTGGGAAAGAGGGCACTAACAAACAGTTGGGGAGGTTTAGAAAAGGCTCATGCAGAAGATAATGTTTACGAGGAAGGAAACTTAGACTAAATTTAAGTTTGTATCTAAGAGAAGAATCTTCTTACAGGAAGAACTACAAACTTTACAGTCATATGCAAGGTTGTCCTACATCACAAATAATAAATTAATGCAAATTAAAACAACTGCAAGATTATAGAAAATTGGCACCCCTTCATCATTTCTTACACTCTTCATATATGCACATACTTTAGCTTGTTCACACATTATTTAATTTATGGGTTTTATTTTCCAGTTCTTTGCCACTGCAAAAATGAGCTGCTATAAACATTTTTGTACTTAAGGATTCTTTTCCTCTTTCTTTGATCATTTTGGCATATAGACCTCTTATTGGTATTTCTGGATCAAAAGATACAGCACAGTTTATTAGCTTTTGGACATAATTCAAAATTGCTTTCCAGAATGGCTAAGCCTTGGGGCAGCTGGATAGCACAAGTAAAAGAGCCCCAGCTCTGAAGTTAGGAGCACCTGAGTCCAAATGTGATCCCAAACACTTAATACTTACTAGTTATGTGACCCTGGGCAAGCCATTTAACCCCAATTGCCTCAGAAAAAACAACAAAAAAACAAAAACAGAATGGCTGAGCCAGTTCACAGTTTCTCCAATGTATGCATTAATGCAATATCAGCCACTTTGAAAACTCTGCAATTTCAGTGACAGGATTTCAGGTTCCCCTTTTTTTTTGAGATTTTCTTTCTCTAGTTATTCCCCTGAAGGCTTTAGACTGGGCTAGAGTCTACAAATGACATGAGGAGCCACTTGGGGAACATTTTTAGTTAGGTGTGAATCATTTTTCAATCTATTGATACAGATCATTGCTAATTACCGCTTTTTCATTGTGTTATGACTCATCCATGTCTTTTCATAAATTCACCAAAGTTCACACAACATGAAGTCTTTCTCAATTTATTGACATTGCAAGGAATTCCTCTGATTATTCATTTATCATTCTTTGTCCTTCACTACTTGACTAGTCCATATGGTTGTCTTTTATATTCATGATGATCTCTTTTTATGACGGTTCTTCAAAATTGCTCACTGGCTTTATGTTGCAATCTTATCACATTTACTATGGGCTTCTCTGTTACCTTTTTTAGTTTCATTTAAATTTTCATTAAATTTCATTTAAAAATTTTTAGACACTATATGACTATATTTGATGTATGAAATGAAACTTTAACATAAAATATTGATATTTAAAACTTCTGTTTCCATGAAAACCTTGGGATCATTAATAATTTTACAGTTTCATGAAGATGATCCATCCTCCTACTATTCCTCTTCAATTCCAGTCCCAACTCTTATCCTTTTGCATTGCCTTTCCTAGGTATACCTATTAATACTTTAATTCTAGAGGTTTTCCATTCAAAGGCATATGATGTGCAATAGATGGATGTGCTCTATCCATCTGGTCTTCACTGTGTGAATAGTCAGGCCATAATCTTTTGAGTGGCTTGTTTCAGAACATTCTTCAGTCTCACCCAGGAGCCTGATAACTCTACACCAGATTTCATCCATCACCGTGGAATACACCTTTGGTGGACATATTATCTCCCTTTTGTAGCTATTGTTGTTTATTCTTGCCTGATATATGTAATCATATAATCACTGAACAGGATTACTTCTGTTGTTTTTTCTCTTGAGGACTCTAATGGTTTTGGTATATCAGTGGGAGACAACTTAGAAAACAGTTTTCACATGAAAGAAGCATTTTACCCTTCAAAGACAGGTACTTTTTTACATTCCACAAACAATAAATACAATCAAATCTTGTATTCTCCTGTTAGGCCTTAGTTTCCCTAAATAAAAATTATTATAACCCCCATTCTTTGTCCCTTAGAAATGAGGAAATTAAGTTAGAAAAGACACCCTGAAATACCAGAGTCATAAGATTCTAGGTGCTTTATCTTGAATGCCTGCTGGTATAACTCCCTCCTTCTTTGAATGTTGCCCCTTGCTCTGACCTTCTTGTCTTGAATTCCTATCCTGTCAGGACTGGGTTGTGATACTTTCCTGGAATTGTGGCTTGTCCACCCACCCAGTAAAACATATAAAAGGCCTCTGCCTCAGTTGCTGAAGGTCGAATAATTTTTGAACACAAGCTAGCCTAAACCCTGAACAATTAAAATATTAAAAACTAATCTCTGTCTTGCCTCAGTTTCTCCAGCATTACACTCTGTATCTTTCTTTCAATTGGAAAATCGTGAAAATGTGGTCTGTTGCTGAATATAATTAATAGTTTACTTGGTCACTACGGATGTCTTCATCAAAAATGTCTTCAGGAGAATTCTGGGAAGATGTCAGAGTAAGTTGATATGGTAAATTTCAAGCTCTCCATATTTTCCCCACAACCAGAACAAATTTGTGCCTCAGAGCAAACATAGACTGGTGAAAAATCAAGAAGACTTGGGTCAGAACAGGGGGCCTCCTAATACAACAACCCAAAGAGATCCTAAGAAAGACCCAGGGCGGGGATTAACCCTTGTGAAGTGCAAACAACTCTGGGCTAGGGGCAGAATCACCCAGTAGGGAGCCCTGGGGATCGCTGGACTCTAAACAGCAGCTAAAGAAACTTTCACCTCCTGAACAACAAGTGGCCTCAGGGTCTGAGTCTAGAAAGACTGAGGGAACCTAGGAACTGATTGAGAACTACAGCTATGCTGCTGAGAGGGCCCTGGATGAGAAGGAACTAGCACCTGTTGAATTTAGAAGAAGCAATAGTGGTGTTGCTATCTGCAGGCACTTGCTGGAGAGTAGAGCTCTTGGTTTGGGGTTCCTAGTGGGAGGAGAAAGCTGAGGTGAAGCCAAAAGCATCATCTCTTCTCTCTCATTCCCAGGATTCGAGATGCTAATTTATTTTTAAAAATGAACCGGCCAAGAAGAAAGAACCCCACTATAAAAACATACTAAGGGAACAGAGTACACTGAAGTTTAAAAAAAAAAAAAAAACTTCTACCCCAAAGAGTAATGAAGTGAAATGGCTCCTTTCCCAGAGAGAATTTGTAGAAAAACTCAAAAAACAAATTTAAAAATCAAATGAGAGACCTTGAGGAAAAAAGAAAAAAAAATCTAAGAAAAACAAGATGATTATAAAAAAGTGTAATCAACTAGAAAAGAAGATATAGAGTCTCAAAGACGAAAATAATTCTTTGAAAATTAGAATTGGGGAAGGCCAGTGAAATAACAGAAATCGAAATAGAAATAACAAAGTAGATTATAAAGAATGAAAAAATAAAACAGAATGTAAAACATCTTTTAAGAAAAACAACAGATCAAGAGAAAATATAAGAATAATTGAACTACCTGAAAGTTGTGATGAAAAAAAAGATCTTGACACAAATAATGCAAGAAATAATCCAAGAAAATTGTCCTGGATTGTAGAAGGGGAAAGTAGAAATAGAAATAGAAAAAAAATCCACCAATCATCCCCTCAGCAAGGTGGAAATGTGGAAAACACATAGGAACATTATTGTCAAATTTCAAAACTCCCAGATCAAAAACAAAATTTTGCAAGAAACAAGAGAAAAAAAATTCAAATATACTGGAGCTACAATTAGAATTGTACAGGATTTAGCAGCAGCTATAATAAAAAACTGCAGATCTTGGAATTATATCTATTGACAAATTAAAAGAACTAGGCCTGAAGCCAAAAATATCATATCCAGCAAAATTATCTAATATTGAATGAGAAAAAATGGACATTTAATAAATTTGCAGGCTTTTAGGACTTTCTATCAACCAAACCTGAACTTAATAAAAAATTTAACATTTAAGAGTCAATATCAAAGATCAATTTCAAGGAACTCGACATACACACACAATATTTTTCTTTTTTTATAAATAGAAAAATGAATACCCTATGTTTAAGATTGACATCTGCCCCAACAATAGGGCAGCTCTAAGGAAAGATTTGGTTAGAGTTAAGGCAAAAATAGTTAATTATACAAATGAGGTACAGAGTAAGAATACACAGAGACATTAGAGGAAGGAAGAGGGCTTGCAATTCTGAAAACTTACATTGGGAATGGGTTAGATAGGCAACCATACATACATACATATATATACACATACATACACACACACACACACACACACACACACACACACACACACACAAATATATATATCATTGAAGCATATGCCATCCTCCAAAATCTTTAAAGAAATAAGTGGGGAGGGATGGGTAGACCCAGAAACAGAAGGTATGGAAAGAAGACAAGGGACTGAGGCTTGGGGCACACCATATCCTACTGAATCATTGTGGTGGTGAGTTTGGTTTTTTTTGTGGGGGGATTAAGTTACAAAACAGGGAGGGTACCTGGAAAGGAGAAGGGAGAGGAAAAGGGATAGGCAAGATGATATGATATATCTTGGTTAAGTTAAGGGAATGTGATGTCTATGGTCTCTCTGGAAGAGGAGGGGCTGCAAGAAAAATGGATAAGGATAAAGAAGAAAGGACACAATAAGGGAAAAAAGGACAAGAGGCCTTCTTTTAGATGGAGGTGGAGAGGAGGGTGGGGCATACCACTAAAGAATGCTCTTGTGGGTAAAAGATGGTTTTGAAAGAAAAATGGAACCTTAGCACCAGGTGTTTGACCTTTGGAGATGTCATTGATCCTGTGAGCATCTGGGGGTATAGAAGGAAGAGTCAGAACTCCTCAGGGCACCTGGTTCCTAGAAGAATGTGAGAGCCTGAACTCAGGAAAAGAAGGTAACTAGCAAAGGTCAGTGGTCATCTCTTTAATAGGGAATTTGGGGACCTGGGAGTCCTGCCTTGGAGCAGTGTCCTGTGAAGTTCAGGAAATGGTATTTTTCTGAGTGTGAGAAACCAAACTTGCCAGAAGTTCTACCACAGAAATTTAGAGGAAGACCAGAAATGAATTAAGTTGGAAGTTTTGATTCTATGAGGAATACAGAGAATAGAGTCAAGATAAATATCGGAACCATAAACCAGAGAATGAGGGTCTAGAAAAATAGAAAGGAAGGTTAAATAAGAATTAGGTAGCAAAATCTCTGGAAAAAGGGGCACAGTTATTGAAATTATAAAAACTAACGAATGAGACTAATTGAAGAAGAGGATTTTTTTGAAAAAGAATTTTATTTGATTGACTGAAGAGAAAAAAGGGGGGGAGGGGAACCAAATAAAAGCAAAAACTAAGAAGCAAGAATAAGGGAAGAGCTCTGTAGTCACCTTAAAATAAGTAACTGTAGAGACATAGTATTGTATTTATGGTGTTGAGGTGTAAGAATTGAAGTTTGAGAGATTCCCCCAACAGCAATGGGATTTGCAAACCCCAGTGAATACAGAGATTTGTGGCAAGAATAGGTTTTTTAAAGCTAAGAAAACATCTTTCTTAGCCAGCAAATTCCTGATTAAGAATTAGCAAAGATGGATTGACAGGCCTTCTGTTTTATCAGGTTTGCCCTGGCCCTAAACTGGGACTAATCATCAACTCAATAGAGGAGTTGACCATGCTCCAGGCTGAGATTTCCAATTGAATGAGATTAATTATCTAAGAGTTAACCTTAAGAATGAGTATCTTTCCCCCTCCTCCCCCCAGGCTGGGTGGGTTTGAGAGTGAGGAACACCCTTCCCCTAAAGATTTCTTTCCAACTCTTCCCCAAAAAAGGGGCAATTTAACATCAGCCCCTCCCCCCCCAATTGAAGGGGACACAGTTTACATCAATAGCAGAAGAGGGGAAAAATAATTTAAGCAATAACTACAGTATTAAAGAGAAGTGAAAGAAAATGTGAATGAATGAATCCAATAAGTGAAAAAAAGAGATAAATTGAGTTTTTTGGGGGGAGGACTCTCAATTTGATGCTTTAAAAAAAACTTTAAAAAAACACACAGGAAAAAAACTGAGGGGCTGGAAAAAAAATTACCATGTATCAAATGAACTTTAAAAATCAGCAATTGCAAATTACTCTCTCAAAGCAAAAGTAAATATTTTAAAAATATAAAGGGATAACTCTGTCCCCCTGATTTTTGAGAGGGTGGACCTGGATTAGAAAAACCCTGAATCACAACTCTTCCCAGCCTTTGGGAGCATCTCCACTCTCCTACCTGTTTTCCACCTGCATCCAATTGATCTGAGAATCACTTTGGCCTGGAAAACAATTGCCATCTTTATTGATTTGGAAATTAGCCAATTGCTCCCTAGTCCCACCCCAACCCATAGAAGGCTAAATAAAATCTAGACTGTACCCCAAACTTTGCTATCATCCTAATCAGGAAGGGACTCACTAAGAAAAAGAACTTCTCAGTGAAAATAAACCCATTTTTGCCAAACCTCTCAGAGACTGGGACTACTGATGAGGTTTAGATTTGAGGAACCCAAATGAAATTAGGGTTTCTGGTGGTCAGGGAGTTAAATGAGGTCTAGTGGCAGGTAGGGAATTTTGGGCACTCCCTTCTGGTGGTGCAGAGGCTCCCTGTAAAGGAATTTACAGTCCTGAAAACCTAAATTGAAGAGGTTTATTATGAGGATTGGAAGTAAGATTAAAGTCTGGTTAAGGAAATAGGTGAGGGTAAAGAGAGGATAGCACTGGAAAGACTATTCCAGTGGACAGAAAGATCCTGGCAGTAAAGAGAACTGCCAAGGTCCATCTGCAAAGACCTTAGTTGATGGAAGCTCGTTATATTGCTTGTCTTAGTGGGAATTGGGAAACCCAAGTAGATCTTCAGAATGGGGGCTCGGAGAGCCCAAGCTGGTTCAGATCCGAAGGGGGCTGGGACAAGTCCCCGATCTCTTATTGAAATTCAAAGAGATGCTTTTGACCAGGAATTGTCAATCAAAGGTCCTGGCATCCTGGATTGATAATGTGGCAGCCAGGAGGGGTTGGGAATCAGAAAGGAATCACAAATCAATAGGAAATAGTTTCTTAAAAGGACCACAACCCGCTTCACTACAACACTGGCCTGGGGACCCCCATTACTGTTAGGGTATCTCACCTCTCAACATAACTAACCATAGACAAGAAACCAATATCATTATTAAATTTATGTGCTCCAAATACCTTATCATCGAAATTCATAAAGGAAGTGTCAACAGAACTACAAAAAAATATGGATAGTAACAATACAGTGACAAGAGATTTCAGTGTCTTTTAGTTCTGGATAAATCTAAGGAAAGAGATAACCAAAAGAGAAAATGCAGGACTGAACAGATTGCTATAGAAATTAGAATATGTTTTTTTTCTTTTTCTTCCTTTTTTTGGCTGAGGCAATTGGGATTAAGTGACTTGTCCAGGGTCACATGGCTAGGAAGTGGTAAGTGTCTGAGACCAAATTTGAACTCAGGTTCTCCTGACTTCAAGGGTGGTGGTACTCTATTCACCGTGCTACCTAGTTGCCCTGAATATATTTATTTCCTAACACTCTGTGGAACTTATGTAAAAATTTCCCATGTATGAGGGTACAGAGATATTACAAAAGTGTAACAAGATGGAACACATCCTTTTATAGACCTAATGTAATAAAAAGTCATTGTTTCATGTACCACAAACAAAAGCTACAGATCTCAGACATAAACTCCGAGAGAGACTTAACAATGAAACCCTAAAAATTTGGTAGGTGAAAAAAAATCATAGAAACAATAATTATGTAAAAGCAAATGATAATGATGAAACAACATACCAAAATTTCTGATTTATAAAGCAGTTCTCAGGAGAAAAATCATTCCTTCAAACATACATTAACAAAATAAAATAAAATTGAATTAATAAACTGAATATGCATCTTTAAAAATTAGAAATCCAACAAATGAAAAATCCTTAAATAATCACAAAGAGGCAGTATTAAAAATTGAAGGACAAATAGGTAAACTGAAAAGTAAAAAGCAACAACATAGAAATGATAAAACTTATGGCTTGTTCTTTGAAAAACTAATATAATTTTTAAAACTTTACCTATTTTGTTTTAAAAGAAGGCAGAAAATAAAGTGACCAATAAGATGAAATCATAATAAATATAAGCAAATATTTATGAATGTTGCATAATATTCATAAATAAAATATTTCTAAGTTGAAAATTGTTACAAATGAATAATTTCGAGCTGTTAGACACAGTTATGTGCTAACAAACTTAAAGTAAACTTAACAAACACAAAGTAAATAGAAGAATAATTTTTTAAATATTGCGTACTTAAAATGACAGAAGGCCACATAGAAATCTTAAGTAACCCAGTTTCAGAAAAAAGAAATAGATCTAGCTATAAAGGAACTGCCAAAGAAAAAAGACTACTGATTTTGATGGGAGGAGTTATTATCTATATCACACAATTATTAAAAACAGAAACATAATTTTATTTTTGTGATGTTATTTAGTGCTCACTATATTTAGTGTCTACCAATTCTTTTTTTACAAAGAAATTGTCCATGACATTAAAATTTAGCATTTCAACACAGTCCACAAGCTTCTTTCACTTCCAGTCAGTTAATGCTAAACTCTGAAAATACCATTAAAAAATCTCCAAGAAGCTCACAGTCTAATGGGGAGGACAACATGCGGACTATCCTAAGATATATTAGAGATAAACAACATAACAAATAATGGAGATTTTTTACTATAACCTAATTTAGATCCTTATTTCATAATTGATTTTAATAGCCTATTGATTTCTCTTTCCATCCATTTTCCATACACAGTTGCTAAGTTGAAATCCCTAAAATACAAGTCCAACTGTATCACTCAGCTGCTCAGGAACTTTCAGTGGCTCATCTACTCTTTTTAGTATCACAATCTAGTTTCAACCTGTCTTTCTACTCTCCATATCTCAGCCAAACAAGCCTCTTCACTACTCAACATTCTATCTTTTCTTCTATGCCTTTTTATAGGTCTAAAAGCCACTCCTATCACCTTCTATAAAGAGGCCTTTCCTAATTTCCTCATAAGTTTGTCCCCTCAGCCACAGAATTACTCTATATATTTGTATACAGCCACCGTTCCTAAAGTGCCAATCTAATCCTTTCACATATGCTCTTCCCCTCCACTCAACATATACTCGATGAACTCCAGGGACTTTCTCTTGCCTTCAGGACCAAATCCTTTGTTTGATCTTTCATGCCCTTCATATCTTAACCCTATTCTTGCCTTTCCAATCTTCTTATACCTATGCCATCAAGTATTTTTTGATCCAGTGACCCTGGCCTTCTAGCTCTTCCTTGTTAAAAAGTACTCCTCTGAACTCTGACCTTTTTCTCAGCTGTCCTTCATGGCTAGAATGCTCATTCCTTCTCAACTCTGTCAGCCAACTCCCCCGGCATCTTTTAAATCCCAACTAAAATGCCATGTGTTTCAGGCAATCTCTGCCAAACCTCCTTAATTCTGGTTCCTGCCCTCCCTAAATTATTTCATGTTTATCTTGTATATAATTTGTTTGTACATAGTTGCTTGTTGCCTCTTTATTAGAGACAACTAATTCTTGAGCAACTAATTCCTTGTCCCTTTTTATATCCCTAGCATTTAATAAAATACCTGGCATATACTAGGTGCTTAATAAATGTACTTGAAGTTCCAGAAATACTTCAGTAGTATTTGGCATCACAACAAGTGAATCATGAAAATAAATTTTCAGATTTTATTGAACAAATCTGTTCACTTTCTTGAAACCTTTGACAGCCTGACCTTACAGAATATTTTGTATCTAGGTCCAAAATCAGATAGATAAAAAGCCCTTTAAGAGTTTTTAGATATTATGAAAATATAACTACTAAGTATATTTGGACCACAAACCTGTATGCCTAGATATAGTTTTTTTGATTGTTGCCTGACCTAACTACCCAGCTATTTTCACAATATCTGTGATTGATAGAGCCAAATTTACATGGAAATTAGATCTAAACTTCCAAAGTTGTTATATATTTTAGTGAGGGGAAAAAAAAAACTATAGTAAGTTCACATATATATTTTAAGATTTTTGTTAATCATATCAAACTTTCAAAAGTCGTTTTTATAAAAGACATTTTGAAATTCTTTCTCCTAGAAATGGTGAACAGTTTCCAGTAAATTCATGAGAATGTTTTATACCATACATATTAGATATTAAATGTCAAATTATATAACATATCAAACTGTGCATACCCAGTGTTTCTACTGGGATTAATCCCAGAGAGATCTTAAAGGAGGGAAAGGGACCCACATGTGCAAAAATGTTTGTGACAGCTCTTTTTGTGGTGGCAAGAAACTGGAAACTGAGTGAATGCCCATCAGTTGGAAAATAATTTAATAAATTATGGTATATGGATGTTGTGGAATATTATTGTTCTATAAGAAATAATCAGCAGGATAATTTCAGAGAGGCCTGAAGAGATTTACATGAACTGATGCTAAGTGAAATGAGCAGAACCAGGAGATCATTGTACATGGCAACAAGATTATATGATGATCAATTCTGATGGACGTGGTTTTTTGCACCAATGAGATGATTCAGGCCGGTTCCAATGATCTTGTGGTAATGAGAGCCATCTACACCCAGAGAAAGGACTGTGGGAACTGAGGGTGGATCATATCCACAACATATCATTTTTATTCTTTTTGTTGTGGTATGCTTGAATTTTATTTGTTTCCCTTTTTGATCTGATAATTGTATAAATGTATGCCTGTATTGGACTTAATATATTTTTTATCATGTTTAACATATATTGGATTACATACCATTTAGGGGAGGAGGTGCTGGAAGGGGGGGGGGGATTAGAACACAAGGTTTTTCAGGGGTCACTGTTGAAAAATTATACTTGTATATGAGTTGAAAATAATAAACTTCAATAAAAAATAAATTAAAAAACACAAAAACAGACTTTCCTCCTGCCTCTCCTTCAAAAAAACTTCAAGAAAAATAAAGTTAAAAAAAGATGCCTCAATCTGTAAAGATATATATGATACATATATGCATATATGTATACACACACATATAAAAATATTACTTGCAATGATTTAGGATTAAATACATTTAATTTTGGTTGTTTATAATTATAAAAATGCATCATTTAGAGTAATGTCATGCCTGGAGAACTGAAAATGAAACACATTTCCCTCCATTCAGTGGGGAAGGGACAGGCAATTTAAAAATAAAAGACAAATCAAAACTCTTTTTTAAAAGTAAGATTTAAAAAAATTATCATACAGAAAGAATTTCCTGAAGAACTTTTTACTTAAAATGTTTTTAATTGTTTACTATATCCTTGCTAGGTACATTTCTCTAGACTAAATTTTCCATCATAATTCCTTTGCAATTATTATTCTTTTTAGTAAAGCCTTAGTAATAAACTTACTCTTCAGTGAATAGACAAGATAACTCAAGATAAACCTTAGTAAAAAGAAAGAAAACAGTGTTTTTTTCCTTGGTCTTTAGATAAATGGAAACTTGAAACTAGAGATTATTTTGGCAAGAGTCCTAGGGTTAATGCAGCAGATAAATAAAAGGAATTTTCTGTAAATTGAGACCTGCATTATTTCAGTTGTCTTATCTTTCCAAACCTAACTCGTTTAACTTTTTAAAGTAAATACTTAAATTCTTTCTGACAGTGTGCTCAGCTTTTACTATCATTTATTAGTGCAATTACACATGGTATCACTTAGAACAATCTGCCATTTGGAAATCTTAGTATAGCCTGAAGCTTAATGTTCAGTCTGGCTGGTATTGTAACATGTACAGCATATGACATTAATGTATCAAAATTAGATTGGATCATCCCTCCTGGTTAAATTTATTTCACATTTCTTTTGTATTCAGTTAACATAAACCTATTACAAAAACTGACACATGGTTATGGCTGTATATGAAGGATATTTTAAAGTATTTTTATTAAAAAATGAAATTTCAGAAAACAGAATTATAAAAATTGTGATATCTTTCTCACTTTTTAAAAAAGTTCACAAAGAAATCGAAACCTATGTTTACACTATTAAAATAGAATACATATTTCATACATTGATAGTCACTTTTTTCACTAAATAATATTTAAAATTTTTCATCCTAAAATACTGTTTCTTTTTGAACTTTAAAAACTGTCATGCCTGAGTTCAAATCTGGCCTCAAACACTTAACACTTCCTAGCTGTGTAACCCCAATTGCCTCAGCAAAAACAAAACAAAACAAAACAAAACTGTCAGTGGTTTTCAAAAAGGACTGTTTAGACTACTTAGACTATTGAAGACTGTTAAATTCCCTAAGCTGGAGAATGTCTTCATTTTTTTTTGCCTTTATAATACCATTATTTAGCTTTGTATATATTCGGTACTTAACTGAACTCAAAGAGATCAAATAAGAAAATATTTACCTATATCACTCAATAATCTCTCCTGTTTTCAGGTTCATTCAGTCCATATTAAGCCAATCTACATTCTGGGTTGTTATTTACAGATATTTAGCCAAGATCTTTCTTTCATTCCTCAATGAGTTCAGCACCTAGCTCAGTCTCTCTCTTCCCTAATTCCTGCTCTCACACAAGGGAATCTTCAGCATATACACTGATATTTCCAAATAACACAATTTCTCAGCTTGCTCATTTTCCATTGTCAATCTCCACCTTATTCCTTGAGCTTGTTGTCTCCTTCAAGTATTCCATATCCATGTTTACGAACTCTCATACCCCTTTAGATATGATCATAATCTGTTAACTTTCCACCTCTTCCTCTTGCTTGCAACTACAAACCATGTTCATTGTTCTTACCAAGATCCAACCCCTCCACATTCCTCAGTTCTTTCCCAAGCCATCACCTTAATACTGGTGATCCTCTCTTCCTTCCCTTCCCAACTTGAACTCTTCCTGAATTAGTTCAATTCTACGGTGTCATATTCTTTCAGGCTTCTTTCCCCTTTATCCTATGAAAGATTCTTCCAAATCCCATTTAGCTGACTTATTCCTACTATCTGTTGTTCATGCTACTGTTCATTCTCTGCTGAATGAAGCTGAAGAAATCATGAATCCATGTTTGGGTCCACTATAGATTTATGTTATATGATCTCAACTGAGCCTTTACCATAGCAGGGAAATAGTTTTAAACATCCCTAGTCAATTCACTGTGCCACTCAACATAGCAACTTTTCCAAACATTTTCATCCTTCCTCAAAATTTGAAGGATGCTACATCTCTCAACCATCTTAGTTGAGATCCTTGCCTCATAAGTGAAAAAATTGAGGGTATTTGCAGATCCTCCCCTCTTTCGCATTTCATATCAACTATATTACCTTTTGCCACTCTCTTCTTCACTCCAGTTTCACATAAAGAAGTAGCCCTTTTCTTGACCAAGGCAAATCCCTCCCTCCCCCAGCACAGGTGATCCCATTCCATCCTGTTTTCTCCAACAAATTATCTACTTTATCATTTTGCTTTTCTTTTTATCAGTAATACTTAACATAAATTTTGGTATAATTTCAATCGTAGTCATCTGATTGACTGAATTCTCACTGAACTCTTTCATTCCTCCTTAATTGATTCTCTCTCATACTTCCAATTGAGGCTATTCCAAACTTCTTCTCAAACTTTTCCACCTTCCTCCCCTTTCAGCTTTCTTTTGTGTATTATCTTCATTCATTAGATTATTCCCAGCATTGATTGTAACCATGACTTTCCATATCTACATTAGACCTTATAATTTCACTCAATTTACTATTTCATTTATCTATTATATCTGTATCTATTTCATTTATCAGTCACAGTCTTCCAAAGAGCCTTCCAAAAAGCCCAAATGCTTCTCTCACCCTTTGTGATTTAATTTCCAGCTTCATCACCAGCCTGAAATTATTCTTTCTAAAGTTAACAAAATAACCAAGTTTTTTTCACATAGTAACTGATGTAATAATTTTAATTTTTAGTCATTCATTCATGTTTGATTCTTCATGACTACATGAACCATATGTCCAAGGATTTTCTTGACAAGGATATTGGAGTGATGTTTCATTTCCTTCTCCAGTGAATTTTAAGGCAAACAGATTAATTGACTTGCTCAGGGTAGTAAATGCCTGAGACCTGAGCTCAATTCTTCCTAACTCTAGGTCCAGTACTGTATCCACTAAACCAGGGGTCCTCAAACTTTAAATAGGGGGCCAGTTCACTGACTCTGAGACTGTTGGAAGGCCGAACTATAGTAAAAACAAAAACTTTGTTTTGTGGGCCTTTAAATAAAGAAACTTCATAGCCCTGGGTGACGGGGATAATTGTCCTTAGCTGCTGCATATGGCCTGCGGGCAGTAGTTTGAGGACCCCTGCACTAAACCATATAACTGTTCCTAGAAATGGCCATACTTAAGCCCTGATGCTTAGTATGGAAGAAGTTGCAATTAAGTGGATGAACTCTGCCCCAACGATCTCATCTGAGGAGGGCCAGTATTGAATAAGTTCATGTACAGGAGAGTCCGATCCAGCTATTACTTGATATTTGCTCTCTGTAAGGATATGCAATTCAAAGCATTGGCTCATCATCTCCCATAACAATGAATGATATGCTCAAGAAAAATTTAGAATAATCTTGCTGAAGAATGCATGTAATAGGAACATATACTATTACATAATATATGTATATAGTATAGCAGGAATTATACTATTTACAACTCTTATGGTAAGTACATTGTTATTACTAGTAATTTCTACTTACAACTCTGTTATTGTTACTGCTAATTACTACTTAAAGTTAATGTCTAACTGAAATGGTTTATAACTATGTTAAATACGTTAACCCTGGAATGTACACAGTGCCCCTGGACTTCTGATGTTAATGCTACACTATTTTAATCTGATATTGATGCAACACAAACTTAAAATGTATATAAACTCTGGCTCTCAGATCAATAAACAGACTGCTTAGACAAATCCCACCTGGCTCACATAGTTTCATTTTCACCCTCATCCTATTCACTGGAGCTGGCCTCCAACACTCATCCCTCTGATTATTCAAGGAACTCTATGGCTTGGTCTCCCTTAATCAGTGGGGAAACAGTCCATGGTGTGAACATGGAATGGAGTGGAAGACAGAAGCAAGGAAAAGGGGAAACATGGCCAAACCAACAAGACCAAGAAGTCTGTAAATGCTTATTGAGAGGCAAAAAACAGACCTCCCACCTGAATCCTTGAGACCTTCTTGGCTGTTCCTGGAGCCATATATAAAAAGAGATGGAGTAATTGAATAGGAGGTAGTCCATCTTTTATAAATTAAAGAGTCTTCTTTGGTAGAAGTGACTGATCTCCTTGAAGAAGTGGGCTGCTTCACTGCCTATGGTATAACAATTAGTGAATAGTAAATATCTACATGGAATCTTTAGAGTCTAACAATTATTAGTAAAAATTTAGGAGAATACTATAAAATGCTAAAGTAAGATAATTTGTTCAATCTAAAATGATAAATCTTATTCAAGGAGAGTATTCAAAAAGGAAATGAAACCCAAATTTTTTTCAATATATTTTCAAATATTTTTCTTTCTCTAATATTATTAAGAATGTACTTTATAAAAAAAATGAAACTTAACTATAAGGAAATGTTTTGATTATCTATATATTTCTTTTACCATTGCTTTCCCTTTTTCTTCATTATAGTTTTCAGTGTTTAAAATATTTTATTGATGTTCACATTGAACATTTTAAAATATGATGTTTTAAACTTTCTTAATCTCTTTAATTCTTAAGACAATTTGATATAGCACAATTTAGTATAATTGGAAGTTATAGCAATGAGACTGCATATATTTATGTATTTTATGCAATGTGTTGCTAATATTATTTTTCTTGTTTTCCTAGTTGCGACACTTAGGAAATGATGAAGTACACATTGTTTGGTCAGAGCATACTAGAGATTATAGAAGAGGAATTATTCCTACAGAATTTGGTGATGTCCTTATTGTAATATATCCAATGAAAAACCACATGTTTAGTATCCAGATCATGAAAAAGCCTGAGGTGTGTGAATTTCATTTTCTTTAATTCTTGATTAATATATTTGCTAAGTTATTCACAATTTTGCTTTTAAAAAATAATTTATGTGCATTCTATCTAAGAGTTATGTCCTTAGCTCAATCAGAGTCAGAGGATGAATGTAACCATTTCTCCATTCCTGTATTTATTGTTCAAAGGTTAGATAAGAGAAGCTGCAGGGGGAAAAAAAAAAAAAAAACTTAGCAAGAAATGGCTAAAGCTGTCCAATCAAAATTTAAAAATTAGTGGTAGTAGCAAAATGAATACTCTCTACATTAGTGTTCTCTTAGCTCTTCACACTTAAGAAGATGATATGAAAATCTCTGAATTCATATTTTAAAAATCCTTTCTTTTTGTTTTAGTGACACTAACCTGAATATGGAAAATAACATTTTTGACCCAATTTCCAATTTACTCTGTCCTTCACTGTCCTATCTCTTCCAAATTCATTTCCTCCTTTCCCATTAAAAGGTTTTAAACTTTTTAATCTCCTTTAAAGCTTTAAAGAAACAGTGAAAGTAAAAAAGAACTAGGCTTGTCAAAAGACCTGAATTCAAGTTCTTTATCTTCAAGGATTTTAAATCATATTACTTAACTCTGAGTCTTTTTCTTTATTTGTAAAATGGGATGACAATATTTGTCCTATTTATATAATCATTCATAAAGTGATCACAGAATCACTGTGATGAGTGATCATATGAAATAAGTAGGAATGCCCTGAGGGCTCTCCTAATCATAACCTCCCATTGTATAAATAATGAAACTAAGGAAATAAGTGTTTTCAAAGGTAATAAAAATTCTGGTAATAAATGACAAAGCTTCTTTCACTTATGTCTTTTAACCATCTTAAAAGTTTGTATTTTTTTGAGTGCCTATGTCCCCAGGTAAGTAACATACAAGTATAAAAAAATTGAATACCTCAATTACATTTTATTATCTTATGTCACCATTATATCTCTAATTATCAGGATAAGAGTTACTGTTATAAAGATTGTATTCCTTCAGCTATTATCAAGAATACATATAAATTCTCATATGTAAACAACTTTCTCAAATAATCTTTAAAAGCAAACTTTCTTTTAGAAAACTGAAAGATAGCTCATAGCTTCACAATTTTTTAAATTTCTCCCCATTCTTGTGGTTGCTAATAGTATTTGGTTTTCTTCTAATAAAATGTATACTTAAAACATTTGTACAGTCTTCTACATTTTGAAATGTATGATGACAAAGGAGGCTAATAAGAAATAACTTTCTATCCTCAGTGATAATAATTCTATCCTATATTTGTTAATTAATTTCATCTTTGCTTCCAGTCTTAAATTTTTATCTATTACAAAATTGTTAAAACAGAAGAGGTTATGAAAATTATTCCACCAATTATATAAGAGCACATATATTATATAATAGTATGATAGACAGCTAGTTGGCACTGTAGATTAGAACACAGATCCTGAAGTCAGGATAATCTGAGTTTAAATCTGGCCTCAGACATTTATTAGCTAAATGATCCTAGAAAAGACATTTACCCTAATGAGAGCACCTATATCCCAAGGTTTTTTTTTGGTGAAGATTCATATATATATAATCTTTGTAAAGTTCTGAGCAAACCTAACAATATCACATAAATGCTGATAATGACTATTATTGTTACAAAATTTTCATGTGAGTATTCTGTAGGAGGCTGCCTTATCTTTTTTGGAAGGAGGGTAGTTGTCTTTTTAATAGTAATGTATATGTAGTGTTTAAAAATTTACAAAGTTTTTGGCCATAGTAATCTTGTAAAGTCAAGTCATTGTAAGGATTATTTTCATGTACATATGAGGAAAATGAGGCCCAGAAAAAAAAATTAATATTTTTTTTGTTAATATTTTAAGTGAATGGATTAAATTCTAAAATTACTTTCTAATTTGTGATTTAGGTTCCATTCTTTGGTCCACTCTTTGATGGTGCTATTGTAAATGGGAAAATCCTTCCCATTATGGTTCGAGCAACAGCTATAAATGCAAGCCGTGCATTGAAATCGTTGATCCCATTGTACCAAAATTTGTATCCTTTTTGATGGTATGTTTACTTTCCTTTAGACCATATTCCAAAGTGGATATTTTGCTAAAAATATTTAATCTAGTTAATACTGAATTTTTGTACTTAATATGAGTAGTGGCAAGGAAGAATTAGTTATAGCATTGTTCATATCCTTGAATGTACTGGTCAATCATAAGTATATACATAAATGTGGTATTTGCTATTTTGTAGTCATTATTGTCATGATATTAAGAATAATCTTGATGTTCTTAAATGTACTACACAACTTTAGTGCAAACTTGACATTTTTAAAAACAAAAATTGAATTTTACAAAATAATAGTTTATTGGGACATCTTCTTCTTGTTTTTGTGGTGCTCATTCATTTCAGTCATGTCCAATTCTTTGTGACCTCATTTGAGGTTTTTCTTGAAAAGATACTGGGATGGTTTGCCATTTCCTTCTCTAGCTCATTTTACCAAGGCAAACAGGATTAAGTGGCTAGCCCAGAGTCACATAGCTAATACATATCTGAGGCCAGATTTGAACTAGAATCTTCCTGACTGTCCAGTGCTCAATTTAGAGGCCCAGTTAGGACATCCATTACTTGTTTTCATGGATTCATAGCTTATTATGATATTATGTTTTTTAATAACCAGTTAAGAGATTGTAAATTATTCTCCCTCAAGCACTCTATGTTCTAGTAAATTGACCTGCTTTCTGTTCTCTCTGCAATATTTCTTCCTCCATGCCTTTGTAAACCAGTAATGTTTTCCATCATCATCTCTTAGAATCCCTTGCACCCTTTCAGGTTCTGCTCAAGTGCTACACCTAACAGTCCCTGGCTCACTTGCAGTTACTTTTTAAATTTACTTTGTATATATCTTCTACGTACTTCTATTTCAGCCATAAATTACTTAAGGACAGGGGACAATTTTTGTTTGTTTTTATATCCTAACCCTTTCTTTAACCAGTAATTTCTTTGTTAAATGGTTTCTTAAATATAAATTAATTGAAGTAATTTCATGAGAAAGAGAGCACTAATAACAGGAGAAATTTGGAAAAATTTTGCTTAGGAAATAGCATTTGAACTGAATTTCTAAAGAACATAGAGATTATCAGGGAAGTACCTTCATTCCAACAGTGTAGGGTCAAATTCTTAATTATTTCATTAATTTATATGGAGAATATATTTTATTAAGAATGGTCATGTTTAGATACTCAAAGCAGTTCTTTCCCTTGGAAAATATTACAATCAACATCATTTTGAAAATTCGTCTAACTTTTAATTTGAGTGAAAGCAGAATACGATAGGGAAGTGATTTCATTATCCTGTATAAAGAAAGCTGTCATACATCTTATATACAAACCTCAAATTTAGTAAAAGAAAACAATTTTTTGATTCTCAATAGCACCATAAACTTTCAGCTGAAGAACTAGTAAATAACAATTTGATACTTTATTTATAGGAGTGATGAACTATACTCAAATTGAGTTAAGAATAATGCAAACATTAAAACTTCATATATGGTTTGCCTCTTAGACATAATAAATAATAAAGTTGTATATGGATTACATATGTACTTTTAAGTTAAAGGACATATTGCTGCTTTTCTGTTTTGCCTATCAGTCTAGAAAAAAATGTGGCAATATGGTGGCAACATTAGCCTGACAAGCTTTATAATTAAAAATAGTGAAAATTAGATATGTAAGAACATGTTTTTACGATGGTTGAATTCATCTTAATGGACTGAAGAGATAATATTTTTCACATTTAATCTTTTTTAAAGTTTATACTATTTTAAAGAAATAGTTATGCCAATTTTGCCATCATTTTGCCTATCATGCTCAAGTGAACATACTTCTAATTATATGCTGATTCTGAATTATTCTTTCCAACTGTTCCAGGATTCTGTTGTTACTCTCTTTAAATTTGGGGCTTTTTAAAAACTCAACACAAAATATATATAGTCTATCAAAACAAATTCACCTCAACACATATACTTTTCAGTTTACACTCCTGAGTTCATCACCTTTCTATATTGAGGTCTTAAATAAAGACATGCTAAATAAGCATGTTTCATCATGAGATTTCTGGAACTGTGACATGATATTGATAATCATTCTTTAGTCTTTCGAAGCTGTTTGTCTAACAACAATATTGTTGTTATTTTGTGAATTGTTTCCTAGTTCTACTTTCTTCACTTTGCATCAGTTTATACAAATCTTCACAGTTTATACAAGTTTTCCTGAAACCATCACTTTATCATTTCTTACAATACTGTATCATTTTGTCACGTATGTATTACATAACTTGTTCACCCATTCATTCCCAAATGGTGGGTACCCCTTCATTTTCTAATTCTTCGCCACCATGAAACAGTTACTATAAATATTTTTGATGGTACTGCTCCTTTTTCTTTGTCCTCTTTAGTTAATAAACTTCATAGTAGTTTTGCTAGGTCAAAGAACCTATACATAATTCAGTTATTTTGGTTCCTCAAGAACAATTGTAATCTTATATTAATAGGACAAAAGCTATTTCAGCTAAATACACCGAAAAAATCTTCTTAATTTTAAGCTTAATGTTTACTTAAGTGAGAGACTGGAAATACTTTAAAAATGAATTTCAATAAAGATTATGATTATGAGATGAGGAATGACACCCTAAATTTAAGAAAATACAGTAAGAATAGGAACCAAGATGTAGCAGGCACTATGGTCATGTCACTACAATAGAAATCGTGAAACATCAAATTGAGACTTTGCAATAACTTCCTGATTATACAATAAACAACCTTAACATTTCTAATATAATTTGAAGGGAGGAACATAGTCAGAACATAAAAGAAATCTAATGAGCACAGAGAAGTATGACAGCCATTTGAAAATCTGATTTCAAAAGATGAAAAAGATGGGTTCTAGGGAATTAAATTAATTAATAAGCATATCAATGAAGAAGTGACCAGAATGCAGGAGATGGTCCCAAGTTGAAGTCTGTAAAAGATTTAGAATGAATTGGCTGCCTCAGTCTCATCTTCAGGAGAGAGGTGCAAATAAAGTTGTTGGGTTCAGAATTTAAAATATCTTAATGTTCATAAAGAAAAGTATTCTCAAAAAGAAGGTAAATTTGTGAGAAGAGTTTTTTTAAAAAATCATACCTGGTGAATTCAAGAATGTAGAGAGGCCTTTATTGAATTTACTGAGAGACTGACAATAAAGCTCAAACTAACAACTGATGGTTTAAAAGGCAAACTTGAAATGCACCAAAGAGATACACCTCTGCATATTATAGATGCTGGACCAGAATGTGCTTGACCCAAGAATGAGATTTGGAAATCTCATACTTCAAATCTGACCAATCATTGTTCCTCTCACTAATCCTATCTTCCCTGGAGACCAACATGCCTGAATCTGACTAAAAAAGCCTCTTCTTTTTCTTTCATTTCCTTTCATTTTCAGTTATGCCAAATATCTCTATAACTCTATCTAAGATCCCAGCTGGCAGTAAAATTTAAGGAAACATGACCACAATAAAGAAATGTCTTTAGAAGCATGTTGTATGAAGTATACATCTCATAATTTTTTTTTTTGGGGGGGGGGGTAGCAACTATTAGTAGCAACCATTTGTAAAGCATTCTAGATAACATGAAATGTTTTATATGTGCCTTAGAAAATTGAGAAATGGCCTTGTCATGCCAATTGCCTTCTGTATTTTTTTTTTTAAATCAAGAAAAGGTAAATTTAAACTAATTTGGGTTGCCTTGCCTTCTCACAAATTAATCAGAAAATCACTCTTAGATTATCTTTCAGTTTTCAGTAGTTTTTTACAAAAACATTTTTCCTAACATTTTATTTAAAAGAATGGAATTTCAAATATCAAAAGGTACAGTAGTGTAGTAGAAAATAATGATTGAAAATCTTAACTTCTTATGACAGAAGTGTATCAGATTATATTAGAAAGCAGTAAGTTAACTAGAGGATAATGATCTTACATAATTGTGTTTTGTAAACATTCCTTTTCCAAGATAAAGAATTTCCTTTTGGCAAAAGACAGTGTTGCATAAAGGAAAAATGTACTGAAGTTTGAGTTGGTAATTTGTAAGTTCAAATCTAACCTCAGACACTTACTAGTTTTGTAACTACAGGTTCGGTTTCTTCAAGTAAGGATAAAGGAGATAATGAAGATAATTGTCTTTCAGAGATATTGAGACTATCAGTTGAGTTTGTGGATAACACACTTTGAAGTTTATGAAATACTGGTTTTGCTGGTACTTGGTACTAAGAAATGAGGCTACCTATATTGGGTTCTTTTTTTTCAGGCCACCTTCAACCCTCAATAAATACTAATTTTGTAATTTCATAATATCTCCATGATCCTACAACAAATCATTGTAGAATATGGTACTTTTCTCTCTTAGAAGGTCATGAATTTAGCTGTTTACTTCCCATGTCAACCTTTTTTGTATTTTCTTTCTAGGAAATTTAAGGAATTACACTTTTACTTTAAGTAGGCAAATAGGATAATAAAAAAAAAGTGTTTATATGAAAGCCAGTTGATCCTGTAACATGGAACACAAACAAGAACAAATCAGAGCAATGTACTTGTTGCTTATTTTTTAAGTCATACCAACCACCCCTTTAACCTGTCAACAACAGAGAATTTCTGGCTTTTCATATGGGGTCTTATTTCCCCTGAAAGTAACCATGAATTTCAGTAATGTTGTACTAGACCATAATCCTTCTATTTTTACTGGTACATACTTTTCCTTGCACTAGAGAGAAAATTGTTGGCAGTCTAACCAAATCTACAAAAAGGAAAAAGTAAATTATTTTGGTGTTCATAGTATGGTCTAACCAGAAAAGACCTCTAGAATAACAGATTTAACTATAGATAATCTAAATTCATGGTTAAAGGGAGCAACAATTTTCCATCTCCTTTTGCATATGTCCATGTTACTATCCTGCCTAATGACAAATATAGGTGAATATATCATCTTACAGTTATTCAGTTGCTCTCCATAAGGGATTTCCTATTCCTTTCCCCTTGAAATTTCTTTTTATTACCTTTTGTTGTATATTACATTCTATAATTATATGGTAAACATGCAGCTATGAATATTTTGATATATATGGAACTTTTCTCATCAATTTAGTATCACAGGGGATAGAACACTGGACCTGGAGTCAGGAAGATTTGAGTTTAAATCCAGCTTTAGATACTTTCTCTGACCCTAAGTTACTTAAACCTCTCTTAGGTCAGTTTTCTCATCTACAAAATGGGGATAACAAAATTTGCCTCCCAAGGTTAAAATGAGATAATATTTGTGAAATAATTTCTAACCCTATCATCATCATCATTTATATATATTATATATCTGTTTTGTGCCTGGCAGTGATGTGATCTAATCTTCTCCCTTAAGGCAAGTTCAAGTTCCTTGATTCTATTCTTTTTTTTTCCTCTTTTTCCCCCCAATATACATAAATCATCCCTTTGCACTCCAATCCCTACTCATCTTTTATTTTGAATAACAAACTTACTTTAGCTAAACAAAGGAGAGGAGTTTGTTATTCAAAATAATAAACTGGACTTCTCAGAAAGTTTTTCAACCAAAGAAAATTGGGAGGAACTTTAGGTTTGAGGTAGGAACAGGAAGGAAGCTTAATGAGTTTTGTTTTGGACCGTTTTCATTTGAATCACCTATTGGATAACCAGTAAAGATTTGGTGAGTAATGGATTGGAATTTACTAGAGAGACTGTGGCTCTGTGTGTGTGTGGGGGGGGGGGAGAGGGGGACTGTTTGTATATATCTTTGTATATTTAGAGAGAGAGAGAGAGAGAGAGAGAGAGAGAGAGAGAGAGAGAGAGAGAGAGAGAGACACTGATTTGAGAATCATCTACTTATAATTGAAAATTGAATTCACTAAAGTGAATGGGATCATGAATCAGAAGGAGGGAGAGAGAAAAGGGAAGAAGGAGAGAGAGAAAGAGAGAGAAACCAAGGGAGAAAAGGGGGAGGGAGGAGGAAGAGGAATAGGACAGTTTAGAGAACTACCCACTATAGACAAAGAAAGAAAGCTCAGATAATTAAAATGAAAACTAACAGAACACATAGAAGAAAAGTGAATTCAGCAAGAGGGAGTAGTTAACAATGTCATAACATAATATTTTCACCTTTTTTGTTGTTGTTTGCATGTTTTTTTTCATTTTTTCCCTTTTTGGTCTGACTTTTCTTATGCAGCATAATTGCACATGTTTAACATATATTGGATTACTAGCTATCTAAGAAATGGTGGGGAAGAGAGGGAGAAAAATTTGGAACACAAGCTTTTTCAAGGGTGAATGAAAACTATCTTTGCATATATTTTGAAAATAAGCTGTTAAAAATAAAAATAAAATAAAGTTTTTTTTTTTTTTTTTTTTTTTTTTTTTAAGGCTACTACAATAAGAAGACAAGATTGCAAGGGAAGTGAGGAAATAGCAGCAAAAAGTGTTTTTGGAATTTGATTATAAATGGGTACAACTTAATAGTCAAATGCAGGTTTGCTAAGGATAACATGTTTATAAATAGTGGGAAAGGAGCTAATGGCTATTGAGAGATTAAAGATGAAAGGCAGAATACTTGGCAGAATTTAGAACCTTCACTTTGCCATCTCAAAGCCTGGAATGCCAACTGTTTTGCACCTCAAGAAATTTCATTCATAAATGAGGGAGAATAATTTCATGGGCACTGAAACTGGAATTGGAGAATCCAAGCCAGGTGTAGACTTTGTCATTATTAACTGCTTTTTAGACTCAGATTCCCCATCTGAAAAAATAAGACCATTGTTCCAACTTTAACTAAATTCCATCTCTTTCAATTGCTTCCATTTTCTTACTCCATCCCATAAAATTATTGCTGTTCTTTCTAGGACTTGGGGTACTATGACTTTCAGACAAAGTAGGATTCTTGTGTACTCCTTTTTGTCTCTATTCACTTTTCTTCAAAGATCAATCATATCTAGTTTTTCTAGTATTCTATTTACCACTTTAACTTCTTTCTTATTTATTTTATGGTTTGATTTATCTAGTTCTGAGAGAGCAAGTTGAGATCTCCCACTATTATAGTTTTGCTGTCTATTTCTTATTATAGTTTTTCTGTCTATTTTTATTTCTATTTTCTTTTTCCATAAAAGTCAAGTAATAAAAGAAAACATAGATCTCCCACCATAATGAAAATAAAAACCACCAAGAAAAATTAATTTAAAAATAAAATGAGAGAGAGAGAAATAGAGAATGCTTCAATTTGTATTCAGACACAATCAGTTCCTTCTCTGGATATGGATAGGATTTTTCATAAATCCTTCAAAGTAGTTGTGGATGATTGTACTTACTGAGAATAGTAGTCATTTACAGCTGATTATCCCAGAACATTGATATTACTTTTATATAACACATTTCACTTTGTTCATGGAGGACTTTCTAGATTTTTTTTTTTCCTCCTGGGAGCATCCTGCTCATCATTTTCCAGAGAATAATAATACTGCATCAGAGAAACTTGCTTCATTTTTTTTTTACAATTACTATTGTGTTGTGATCTAGTTCAGATGGATCTGAATCGGTCCCTGTTCGGGCGCCAAAATGTGGTGAGCTTTTTCTTCTCAAAAAGCAGCCAGGTGATAAAAGTTCAGATCTTTTATTATCTCCAATATAGCCCGGTTAGCTTAGAGGCCTATCTCTCTGCTTGGTTCCAAGAGCTCTCTCCGAATGTCGCCAAATCCAAAGGTCTGGTCCTTCAGCCTCTGCCTCTGCTTTCTTCAGCCTCCAGCCAGCTCCACTCTTCATTTCATTCCGGTGAAATCTCGACTTGTAGCTTCTTCACTCTGAAGAACTTCTTTGACTGGCCCATTGAAGCTCTATTTATGCTCCTTCAAGAGAGGGATTGTGGGTTTTCTCCCATAGTGCTCTCTGGCCCAAAGAGCTTCAAGGGAGATGTGAACTCATTGAACTCCAATGAGTAAAGGTGTGAACACAAGCCTTGTATTAATTAGTTCTACTTAGTACCTTGTTTCAGGTTCTGCCCAAAACATCTTCTTGTAAGATTAGATCAAGTCTAATTAGTTAGCAGTTAGTAAGGATTCCAACACTATTGCTAATTGTATTTCCCCTCATTTATTTTCTCTTCTTTCATCCTATCCCTTCTCAAAAGTGTTTTGCTACTCACCACTCTCTCTCCTCATATGCCTTCTTTTTATCACTGTCCTCTTTTTCCTATATTCCATTCCCCTACTGCAGGGTAAGATAGATTTCTATGCCCCTATTGACTATGTATGTTATATCCTATTTCAGCCAATTCTGATGAGAGTAAAGTTCACTCATTGACCCTCTTCCCCCTGCTTCCCCTTTCCCTCCACTGTAAAAGCTCTTTTTGGTCTCTTTTTTATCGCAAATAATTTTCACCATTCTACTTCTCCCTTTGCTTTTTGTCTAGTACATTCCTCTGTTATCCCTTAATTTCATCATTTTTGTTTTTAAAAAGATATTATCCCTTCATATTCAACCCACAGCTGTGCCCTCTGTCTATATATACTTCTTCTGTTATAATAATGAGAACATAATGAGTTACAAGTGTTATCCTCCCATGTAGGAATTTAAACAGATGCACCTTATTAAGTTCCTTATGATATCATTTTTTCTGATTACCTCCTTATAATGTTTTTGAAACTGTTTTTGAAAATTAAATTATGCATTCCGTTTTGGTCTTTTCATCACGAATTCTTGAAAATCTTTATTTCATTGAATGACCACCTTTTCTTCTGAAGAATTATACTCAGTTTTGTTGGGTATATGATTCCTGGTTACAATCCTAGATCCATTGCTCTCTAGAATGTCACATTCCATATATATTATATTCTCAGCTCCTTTAATGTATAGTGTGGCTCCACCATACTTTAATTGTTTCTTTTTTGATACTTGCAATATTTTCTCCTTTGTTATGGGCCAGAACTTGAAACAAAATGCTAAGTCAGTGGAATTGATAGAGACAATAGTTAGTAGGGTGCTTAACAGTTTTCTAGTTCAGTACATGTACTTCGTACTTATATAGTTCTACAAGATTCACACCTTTGATTAGAGAGGATATAAACTGAAAGAAACTCAGCCAGAATCAGAACTAGGGAAGATAGAGAAGTGGTAGCAGACTCTCCACTGAAACCAAGATCTGGAAGGCCTCTAGAAAAACTAGCCAAACCCCAAATAAAGGAGACAAGACTTTGAAGGATACATTAAAGAATTTGGACTTTAACCTCTGGCTACTTGTGTGGTGATTACTGAACTGAAAGGAAGACTGCCTCCAGAGACACCAAGAAAACTCAACAAGAGAAGATTACATTTTAAAGAGAATATTACATTTTGACATCCATACATGGGACAGACACAATCCTGATTTCAGTGGAAAAGTCTTCTCAACCCAGAAATTAGGGTGAGTACAAAAATAGATAAGGAAACTTAGTTAAAGGGCTAAAGTAGTACTTCAGTTAAAATAAGACAGATGTTTAGAAAACAGCCTTCTTTTTCAATTCAAGGAAAATATGTAGAGAGCATTGTCAGACTTATGAAAAGCCAAGGTTTAATTATAATTTGGGAGCAGATCACTGAACTTTTAGAAACTATACAGTATACATCTCCTTGGTTCTCTGTGGAAATTAGTAGAAGAGCAACTATGTCAATATTGCAATAATTATGGACCTGACTCAATTTCCAAAGATACACTTTATACATAAAATTTAGTACAACTGGCTTTAGCAAATTATGTAAGTATTAGAATAATTGATTAATCCTTCATGGGTAGAGGGAGAAGGAGGAGAGGGAGAGGCAGTTATACAATCAGTACACCTATGAAGCAGCCTATGACAAGATTACAAAAAGCACTGCTTAAGACTAAAAAAGAAGGAGAGGATATATCTGATTTAATAAATGCATACTCGGTGATTGAAGAGCTTGACTCTTCAAGTCAACAGAGGAGAAGATACACTCCTTTTGATTTGGAAAAAATTAAGAATTTGAAAAAGGGTTGCACTCTTTATGGGGCTACATTATCTTATGTTAAGATGTTACTAAAGAGTTTGGCTTATGAAATTTTAATCCCTAGTGATTGGAAATCCATAGCAAGGACATGTTTAGAACCTGGACAAAACTTGTAATGGCTTTCGGAATATCATGAGTTATGTAGGATTCAAGCCCAACTCAATAAACAAACTGGAGTTAATGTAAAAATCACCTTTGACCAACTAGCAGGTGAAGGTCAGTATGCAGAGAATTAAACACAGATTAATTACCCCACAGGAGCTTATGAACAAATTGCTACTGCTGCTATAAAAGCTTGGGGTATCCTCTCGGGGAAAGACTGAGGGAAGCCTTCACAAAAAATAGATCAAGGCCCCCATGAACCCTTTATGGATTTTGTGGGATGTTTGCAAACAGCTGTCACAAGAATTATTGGAGAAAATGCAGCTACAAGAATTATGATAAGACAACTTGCTAAGGAAAATGCTAATAAGGTATGCAGAAGAATTATATAGGGAATACACAGAGATGCACCTTTAGAGGCGATTATAAGATGCTGTGCCACAATGGGCACAAATGTTTATTATACTCAGATTATGATGAACACGGGAAGACAGGGTCCCTCTTGGCAAGGGACTTCTAGAGAGATTCGTCGATGCTTTCAGTGTGGAAAAATTGGACATCTGAGAGCCCAATGTAAGCATAGGGATAGGGTGAGAAGACCTAAAACCCTATGTCCAAAATGTCACAAGAGCTTCCACTGGGCCTTAGAATATAGATTGACCCAGGGAAATGAGAGGCAGGGCCCAGCTCCAAGATATCATACAAAAGACAAGTGGGGTATGATGGCAGCCTTGGTTACACCTTTAGAAGTTCAGGACTCTGATGTGATCAATCAGGAAAAAAGCCATCAAATGGGAAAAAGGGATTACATGATCTATCAGCCAAAAAGCAATCAGATAGCAGAAAGGGATTACAATTGGGGAGAATACAGGTTTTTTAATCCAACAGAAGGGCAGTGTCCAGTACAAACAGCTCCAATATAATGAGCAGCTCCAATGTAATTATCAGGTGATGAGAAATCTAGAAAGTGATAAATAAAAAGGACTAGATAGGTTAATTGCTTGGAGAATTGTATCTCTATAGATGGAGAAGGAATCAGATGGGTGCCAATGAGCACCTGGAAAGAGACAGAAAAAGAGAAAAACCTTGAAACAAAGGAGAAGACTTAAGAACAAAATCTGCAGGAATCATTGGATTCTCTAACACATGATGAGACTTTTGCAGGATTTCAAAACTTGTAGGAATTATTAGATTCCGGGCACATGAAGTAATGGACAATAGATTGGTTTTGGACTATTTCTAGAACTTATGGACATGTATAAATCCTCATGTTGATTCATGTTATTTATCACATCACTACTAGCCTGTGTTACTATGTGCTTATGTAATTATGTGTAATATCTCCCATATTGATGGATTTATGTATACCTGTTTTAAGAGTGAGACCCTTCCAGAAACCTGCTAATCTGATTTGATTTCCCATTTCCTTTAGTGTTTTCATCTTCCTTCCTGAGATGTCAGGGAGGGTGTGATCACCTCTTTTTATGGTATTTTCACCCCTTTTTTGAGCAGTCAGGGGAGGTGTGATCTCTTTTGGGGGGTTCTTCCTTGAGAAGTCAGGGAGGTCATGACCACCTATGTTCTAAAGACAAAAGAAAGCGGGAGATGTTATGGGCCAGAACTTGAAACAAGGTACTAAGTCAATAGAATTGATAGAGACAATAGTTATCTAATTTATCATGGTGCTTAACAGTTCTCTAGTTCAATACATGTACTTAGTACTTACTATAGTTCTACAAGAGCATATATAAGCTAGGAGCCTCAGCCAGGATTCAGTAGGGGAGATTCAAGAGCCAAAGAAGGCCGGTGGGAGCTCAAGCTCTCAGAACCAAGGCCAGACTGAAAAGCTCTCCAAAAAGCTACTCAGCCCCAGGAAGGAGATAATAAAGGATCCGGATTATAAGAAAGCTAACTGGGCCACAGGAAAGGAGACAAGACTTGGAAAAAGACAATAAAGGATTTGGACTTTAACCCCTGGCTACTTGTGTGGTGATTACTGAACTGAAAGGAAGGCTGCCTCCAGAGACCCCAAGAAAACCCTATAAGAGAAGATTATATTTTAAAGAGAATATTACATTCCTTGACCTGGGAGTTCTGGAAGTTGGCTATGACATTCCTGGGAGTTTTTATTTTGGGATTTCTTTTTGGAGATAATCAGTGGATTCTTTCAATTTCTATTTTACACTGTGGTTCTAGAATATAAGGACAGTTTTGTTTAATAGTTTCTTGAAAGATGATGTTCAGTCTCTTTTTTTGATTGTGACTTTCAGGTAGACCAATTTTTAATTTATCCTGGATCTATTTTCCGGGTCATTTATTTTTCCAATGAGATATTTCATATTATTTTCTATTTTTTCATTTTTTTGGTTTTGCTTTGTTTTATCTTGATTTCACAAAAAGTCATTACCTTTCATTTGCTCAATTCTATTTCTTATGGAATTATTTTCCTCAGTTAACTTTTGTACCTCCTTTCCTAATTGGCTGATTTTGCTTTTTAAGGCATTTTTAAAGCATTCTTCTCTTCATTAGCTTTTTGTATTTCCTTTTGGATCCTATAGACGACCACAGATATTGGGGAACTCTGAGAAAAGTATACTTGAAGCAAAGATACTTACAGCAGGGTGTTAACTCAGTGTAATTAATGAGATGATGGTTCTCTAGTTCATATATACTTAGTGTGCTGTAATGATGTAATCATACTGAGGTATTTAAGGGCTGAGAGGACTGAAAATAGTGACATTCCCTCTTTGACCATCTTCCTGGTGGCTTTCCTGCCTCCTGCACTTCTTCACTAAGATCAAGGCTGGTCCTGAGATCCTTCCTCTAAAGAGCTAGTCTGGACATTACATTTTGACGCTCGAATAGAAACCTCCAGAAGGACATTATAGAACCCCTCTCAATTCTTTCCCTAATTTTTCCTCTAGCTCTCTTTCTTGATTTTCAAAGTCCCTTTTAGCTCTTCGATGTCCTGAGCCCAATTCTTATTTTTCTTGGAGACTTTGGATGTAGAAACTTTGACTTTGTTACCATCTTCTTTTTTTTTTTTTTAATAACTTTTTATTGACAGAACCCATGCCAGAGTAATTTTTTACAACATTATCCCTTGCGCTCTCTTCTGTTCCAATTTTTCCCCTCCCTCCTTCCACCCCCTCCCCCAGATGGCAAGCAGTCCTATACATGTTAAATAGGTTACAGTATATTTTAGATACAATATATGTGTGCAGAACCGAACAGTTCTCTTGTTGCACAGGGAGAATTGGATTCAGAAGGTATAAATAACCCTGGAAGAAAAACAAAAATGCAAGCAGTTTATCTTCATTTCCCAGTGTCCTTTCTTTGGGTGTTACTATCTTCTGAATGTGGGTTTTGAATCCTCCTTGTCATCATAATAATTTTCAATAGTCAGAAATGTTCTTTTTTTTGGTCTGTTTGTTTTCTGCTCATTTTCCTAGGCTATTACTTTGCTTTTTAACTGTTTGTTAAAGTAGGGCTCAGTTTCCAAATTTGAGAGTGCATTGTCCCAAGCTTCAGAGGTTTTGTGCAGGGGGGAGGTGGGGAGGTGGTTGGGGTTGTTTTCAGAAATCCTTCTAGGAATTTGACCATAAGTACTCTTTTATGCCTTAGAGCTATTACATGTGTCCCTACGCCACTGTAGCTCTAAGTTTAGTGTGCTGATGAGGCTCCACTGACTGGGGCTACGCGGGAACTGCACACCAAACTTCTACCTTCTTGCCACAGACCACACCCTCTCCATTGACCTTCCAAGTTATTCCTGATGTCCCTGGGCTGAGAGTTCTAGAACCCTCCAGCACAACTGCTGATTCAGAGATCCTGCCTAGCTGACTCTGGGGTGTAGGCTAAAGCTGGGGCCAGGCCAGGCTTGCACCAGAACTTCATACTGCATTTCTACCCTGGTGTCATAGATTTTTTTCCTGCTAAGCTTCTAAGTTGCCTTTGGCTGCAAAATGTTCTCCATCTCCAAAATTTGTTTATAGAGTCATTATTTAAAAGAATTTGGAGCAATTTGAGGTAGAGTTTGGACATGTTTTTGTCTTAATCTACCATCTTAGCTTCCCCCCCCTCCCTTTTATAATTTTAGAACATTCATTTGGGGAGTAAGAGAAATGTATGTGAATCTTGTTTATATCATTGTAGTCATTGTGTATATTTTCTTGGCTCTGTTTACTTCACTTTTCATCAGTTCATATAGTTTTTTTATGCCTTTCTGTATTCATCACATTGATCATTTTTTATAGTATAGTAATATTTCATTACATTTAAATGCTGCTATTTGTTCAGCCTTTTTTTCTAGGTGCTTTATTTCTAATTCTTTGCTATTGGTGACCTCCTTGGGATATAAGCCTATTAATGTTATCTACAGATCAGAGAACATGGAAAATTAGGAACTTTATTTGTATAATTCTTTATTGCTTTTCAAAATGATTATACTGATTTACAGCTTACCAACAATGTACCAACCAGGTCCCCACAGTCCTTTCAACATGTGACACTTTTGTCATTTTTGTCACTTTATAACATGGTAAGGTGAAACTCAAGAATTGTTTTGATTTGCATTTCTTCTCTTATTAGTGGTAATTTGGATTTCTTTCATAGTTATTAATACTTTGCAATTTTCCTTTTGAGAACTGTTTGTTTATATCATTTGACCTGTCATATTTTAGGGAATAGTTTGTGTGTGTGTGTGTGTGTGTGTGTATTTATTTTTGTGTGTATATATGTATGCGTATATATAGATACACATACACATATATTTGTATGTGTATATGTTATATGTTAATTGTTCATATATGTTAGATACCAAGCCTTTCATAAAAAATGTAATATAAAGGAGGAGCCAAGATGGAAGAGTAAAGGCAGGGACTCACCAGAACTCTTCCTCAAACCCCTCCAAAAACTTTTAAATAATTAGTCTAAACAAATGCTGTAGTGGCAAAACCCACAAAAAAATGGAGTGAAACAAGACAATGCCCAAGACAAATTTAGAAGGTGGGCAGGAAAGTTCTTTTGGGCCAGGGTGATTAGTGGCATTCAGGTTATGACCAGCATACTGAGAGAAGGGGAAGGTTGCATCAGTGGCTGCAGTGGTGGTTTCCAAACCTCTCAGCTTATAGATGATAAAGGGAGGATGGATTGAACAAAAGAAGATTTACAGGAGTCCTTTTGCTGGCATCATGTGTAGGACTCTTTTGCATTGCTTACATTGAAAGCTGGTTTAAGGTTTTGAGTCTCAATCCCAGGGTGAGGAGGAGCATTGGCACATCGTTCTCAATTCCAAGGCAGAAAAGAGTATTTGTGATCATTCATATACCAGAGCACAGAACAAGAGAGTGGTAAACACGCCTTTCTTGAGATCAAACCATTTTGGAAGAACCAAAACTTACAGGTCCCCAAATTTACCTATGAAAACAGCTGCACAAAAAACATTGAAGCATGGCACAGTGAGAGCAATGTGGAGAGAGTGGAGAGAGCTCCACTTCAGAAGCAGAATCCCACCTTAGCAAGAGTTAAAAGTCAAGAAATAGGCTGGAGATTGAGCAAAGAGCATCAGAGAAAATCTTGACTATATAGTAACAGAAAAGATAAAAAAACAAACTCAAAGGAATACAACAAAATTGTCAAAACTCCTCCATCCAAACCTCAAAGAAAATTATGAATTTACTGCAGGCCATGAAAAAGCTCAAAAATTTTTTTAAAATAAAGTAAGAGATATAGAGGAAAAAATGGGAAAATAAATGTGAATGATGTAAGAAAATCTTGAAAAAGTCAACAACTTGGTAAAGGAGGCACCAAAAAAAAAAAAAAAATACTGAAGAAAATAACACCTTTAAAAACACAATAGGCCACATGGTTAAAAAAAAAGGGGGGGGTACAAAAACCCAGTGAAGGGAAGAATGCCTCAAAATGCAGAACTGGCCAAATGGAAAAGGAAATACAAAAGTTCAATGAAGAAAATAATTCCTTGAAAATTAGAGTTGGGCACGTAGAAGCTAATAACTTTGAGACATCAAAAAACAAACAAAATCAAAACAATGAAAAAAATAGAAGAAAATGTATGATATCCCAGTGGAAAACAACTGACCTGGAAAATAGATCCACAAAAAGATAATTTTAGAATTACTGGACTAACCGAAAGCCATGATAAAAGAAGAGTCCAGATATCATCTTTCAAAAAATTATTAACAAAAATTGCCCTGATATTCTAGAACTAGAAGATAAAATAGAAATTGAAAGAATCTACCAATCAGCTTTTTGAAAGATCACCAGATGAAAACTTCCATAATATTGAATTCTATATTGTTAGAATATTATTCAATATTCTATTTCAAATTCCAGCCAGGATAACACAAGATTTGGTAATTTCTACACAAAGGGATCAGAGGGCTTGAAAGGGGGGGAATATGGAGAGCAGAAGAGCTAGGAGTACAGCCAAGGTTCACCAAGGCCATACTCAGCAAAATCAATTATAATTCTTCAGAAGAGAAAAATCATTCATTGAAATAAGAGAATTTTTAAGCGTTTCTGATTTTAAAAAAACAGCTGAGTAAGAAATTGACTTTCAAATATATGACTCAAGCATAAAAAGGCAGGAAAGAGAAATAATAAGAGATTCATTAAGTAATTGGGAAAAAAAAGTCAAACTGTTTACATTCCTATATGGCAAAGTTGTATTTGTAAATCCTAAAAATTTTCTCATTAAGGCAGTTGGAGTAAGAAAGCATAGGTATGAGTTGTATGATTATCTAAAAATAATGAAATTAAAGGGTGAGAAACAAGATTTCACTGGGAGAAAACGAAAGGAAGAAGTAAAATGAGGAAATTGTCTGACATAAAAGAGGTCCTAAAGAGATTTTACAATGGAGGGGAAAATGGGGAAAGGGAGGAGGGGAACATCAAAATTGACACAAAGAAGGAATAACATACACACACAGTTGGGTGCAGAAATCTATTTTCCCATATAAGAAAGTAGGAATGGAATGGAATAGGTGAAAAGGTTGGAAGGAGGGGGTCAGGTAATCTGAAACAAGAAAGGGCATTTTGGAGCAGATAAAAGTTAAAGCGTTTTTGAGAATAGGTTAAAGGAGAAGGGGAAATAGAATGAAGGAAAATACATATGTAGAAAATACATGGTTTCCCACAGTAATGTAAAAATTTACAGCAAGTTTCTCTTCTAAAGACTTCACTTCTAAAACATATAGAAAACTGAATCAAATTTATAGAAATGAACCATTATTGAATTGACAGATTGTCAAAGGATATGAAACAGGAAGTTTTCAGTCAAAATAATCCAAGCCATATGGGGGAAAAATGCTCTAAATCACTACTGATTAGATAAAGGCAAATTAAAACAACTCTGAGCTACCACCACACACCTGTCAAATTGGCTGATATGATAGAAAAGGAAAATGACAATTGTTAGTGGGAAAATTAAAATACTAATATATACTGTTGGTGAAGTTGTATAAGAGCAATTTAGTTCTATGCTCAGAGGGCTATAAAATTATGCATACCCTTTGACCAAGCAAATACCACTACTAGATCTGTATCCCAGAGAGATTAAAAAAAAATAATAACAAAAAGAAAAAGGACCTATGGACTCATAAATATGTTCAGCATTTCTTTTAATGGTGGCAAAGAATTAGTTGGGGAGTGGCTAAAAAAGTTGAATACTACTTTGATGGAATACTTTCTTTAAGAAATGACAATTAGGATGTTCTCTGGAAAACCTGAAAAGACTTACATAAACTGATGCTAAGTGAAATGAGCAGAAGCAGGAGAACATTGTTCACAGTAACAGCCATATTGTATGATGATCTGCTGTAAACAATTTAATTCTTCTCAGCAATACCATGTTCCAAGACAACTCCATAAGATTTATGATAAAAGGTGCTGTTCATTTCCAAAGAAAGAACTGTTTGGGCCTGAATGCAGATCAAAGATATTTTTTTCTTCTTAAAATTTTTCGTGTGTGTGTGTGTGTGTGTGTGTGTGTGTGTGTGTGTGTTCTTTCACAACATGACTTACATGAAAATGGGTTTTGCATGTCTACATATTGTCAAATTATGTCACATTGCCTTTTCAGTGAGGAGAGAGAGAATTTGGAACTCAAAATTTGAAAACAATGTTAAATTTGTTTTTATATGTCACATGAAATTATTAAATTACAAAAAAAAAATTGGTACATATTAGTTTGTAGAAGCTTTTCAGTTTCATATGATCAGAGTTATCTATTCTATCTTTTGTAGTTACTTTTCTTCCTTGTTTGGTAAGAATATATTGCCTAACTATAGATAACTATATGATCTACTTCTCATTTTTTACTATTATCATCTTTAATATTTGTTTAGATTATTTATGTGATATATAATATAGACATATCTGTCTACACAGATGTCAGTCATTTAATTCTTCCAATAGTATATTCACTTGAGTTGTTGGTCAAAGATCTCACAATTGTATTAAATTACTGTTTGTAGACAGTATACTTACTACTGTTATTTAAAAAGAAAATACTTAATTTTTTCTTTAATTTCCTTATTTAATAAAATATATGTAATAAACCATCTTCAAAAAAATCACATTTCCTAATGTTTTCAGTTACACTCATCTTTCTGAAAGATGTTTTCATGTTTGTTAGATTAAGTTTCTACGAGGTCGGCTGTTTAAACTATATTCTTTATAGCCCCTACACAAATATAATCTGAATATGTGCAAAAATTATGAAAAAGAATTTCTTCCTTCAGGCTTATAATAATAGTAAAAGAACATCAAACAGCTGATTCTTTCTTTTGAAAATAATTGTACTGTTAAATTATAAATAGAATAACAAAGAAGTCAGATACCATAAGAGTGTGGTAAAATAGAAAAAGCATTGGCTTTAGAGACAGAGAACCTGGGTTCAAATCCCAATTCTGACTCTTACTATCCTTATGACCTCTTGGCCAAGTTACATAACCTCTGGGGTAGGCTTCAATTACCATGCCTATAAAATGCAGATGATATACAAAATGGGCTTTTGAAGTCCCCTGAAATTTTAAATCTATAATTCCTTATATCCTGATCATAAAATACAAAACTATGGTCAATATTAGATTAAGGATCCCAAATACCAGATTATTTAGTTTTATCTCCTAACTTTTTTCCTTTAATTAATTAAAATTAAAGAAATGTGATTTTTTTTTTGTGAACTTGTATTGTCTTAATATTTCAGATATTTAAAAAATACTATAGTCACAAATCAGATAGTTGTTTAAGATAAATTCTTAATATCAGACCCTTTACTATAAAAATAATAAGCATAACTTATTAAATCAGATTATTAAACTTACAAAGCTAGTAAAATGACCAGAAAAGTTCTATTAGTAACCTGCCACATAGTTTAAAGCAAATATATAAAACATAGCAGCAGTTTTGCCACAAAATACACTAGAAATGAATACAGTGCTACCTTTAAACAAAATTACAGCAACTAATACTTGGAACAAAATTATTTTTAAAAAGAACTGTAAAAAATTTAATGAAAAATGTATACTATTGGGTCAATTCTTTTATGCCCAACTAAAAATGACCCCCTCAAAAACTGTCAGCTAAAATTCCAAAGCATAAATTGTATTATGTTCATTAAGTACAGTTTGAATTTTACCTTAGGTACAGCTTCTGTAACTATATCTGATGTTGTTCACTGAATGAGGATGGTATTGATCAGCATGTACAGCTCACATCGATCGTCCTGACAGCCAAAATTACAGTAATCTGTCAGTATTGACGACTTTTTCAAGTTTTGATATCTCCTCTTCATTTGCTTTGTCTGGCCTCATTTGTATTTGAAATGTATTTTCTTGAAATTTCTGGTTTTGTCAGGGTAAGTATTTTATAGTGCTTTATGTTTCTTGATCCCAATTTATTGGGTTGATCATGCAATTTGAGTTGAAATGCAACCCTGGGAAACAAGAAGAGGCAGTGGTCTAAGTAAAGATTATATCTAGAAAGTAATGCAGACTTGATTTAAACCATAATTTACTAGTTATCTGTTGAAAGAATTTTTTTTTACAATGAAATATTTCAAGTCATCATTTTAAATGCATTCGATTTTAGCCTCTAGAAATTACTAATAAACCTAAAATACTATTTAGAATTTTGTTTTTATTATGTAAGATATGCCGATTGTGATTGATGAAATAATTTACAGGTTAGATATAGATCTAAACCCACTATAAATGCCATTTTAACTATTTCTTGAACTGTTTTTGCTAGTTACAATTTGCCTTTTTCTTTAAATATTTAAATTTTCCAGTTTTATTTTTAATAGCTTTTTATTTTTCTGAATACATGCAAAGATAATTTTCAACATTCACCTTTGCACAATCTTGTGTTCCAAATTTTTCTCCTTCCCCTGGACAGCAAGCAATTCAATATAGGTTAAACATGTACAATTCCTCTAAAAATATATAAAATTTTACATATATAGGCTAATATACTAAGGCTTATGGAGTTAAGTGTGTGTGCCCTAAATCTAAGATTGTGGTTTTTCTACTAAAGGCTAATATTAATAATTTTCTTTTAAATTACTTTTAGACTTGATGCTTATTCTTAAAGACCTGAATTTAATTTGTTTGTTTGTTTTTAATTTAGCAGACAAATTACCAGAACACAATGGTAAGTTCTTAAACTAACCAATTAAAATTAGTCATCCCTGCAAATCAAAGTGATTTTTCTAAGAGTTCTCTCTCCCCCATCTTAAGTAAAATCCAATGGCCATTTATCACTACTAGAATCAATTTAAGCTCTTCTATCTGAATTTTAAAAGCTTTTTCAACCTTATTAAAATTATTCTCCTTTTCTAAATAATACTCAGCCACTTTAGTGTTCCTCATTCAAAGAAGTCCATCTTCTGTCTCCACCCCTTTACATTGTCATTTCCCCCCATATTTACAATGTACTCTCACATTATCTCTACCTCTTCAAATTCTGTTTCCTTTGAAACTCTACTCAGGTAACACCTACAAGATAACCTTTCTTAATCCTCCAATTGCTAGCTCTTTCCCCCCATAAATGTTACTTTGTAACCATTTTGTATTTAGATATTTGTCTCTCCAGAATGTAAACTTTTTGAAGGCAAATAACTATTTGGTTTTTGTCATGTATTCAGTACTTAGCACAGTTCTGGAAAATAGGCAAAAGTAGGTCTTGTTGATTGATTCTACTGGTCAGATATATAACAATATGCATACCAAACTGAATGAAACAAAATTGGTATCATTAATACATTTTGCCATTATTTAGAACACAGATTTGAAACTTCAATGAGGTTTGTCAGTATTACTGCCATTTCCTTTTAAAAGAAAAGGCATGTGTTTTATGTAAATATAACAAATTTACTACAAGTACAAGTAGTTCCCAAATCAAGAAAAGGATTACATTCCAAAATTTTTCTCCATCTGGAATATATTCAGAGATCCAATTTAGAATTCCACTGATATTTCTTTACAACAAAACAAACAAATAAACCAAGGACTCCTTTTCTCTTCCTTAGTGGAGAGTATAGGAATGAAAATAAGTTTCCTAGCTTCTGTACTTCTCCATTCACAGAGCCTTTTTAAGGTTTCTAAAGAGTTTTACTCACCAAATGGGAAACTGACTGGAAGTTTAAAAAAAAAAAAAAAAAAAAGGCTTTCTTCCTCTACCACCTTAAGTTATTTTTAAAAATTTATTCCCTTTTAAAAAAGACAAAGGTTGCAAAAAGAAGTTTTTGAGGGGGCATCAGTGAAGGGAACACCTTCTATCAGTGCAGACGAATTTCTCTTTAACTTATTATTTTAATTGCTAGAACACTGAGAAGTTATGTAACACATGAATATCAGCTGTGATAAGTCCTAAGAATATAAAAAAAGGGCAAAAAGTCCCTGCTCTCAAAGAGCTTATAGTCTACTTGTATCATCTTAAACATGTCCCTCTCTTATTCAATCAATGGTCAAATTGTGTCAAGTCTCATATATTCCCCCCTTCTATTCTCAAACATTCTCATACATCTCATTGGATTGTTGCAGTAGCCTGCTTCTTGAGCTCCTTTCCTTAAGTCTCTTCTAGTTTTATCCTCAACTTAACTATCTAAAATGCAGGTCAGCTCCCTATTCAATAAATTCCAGTATTTACCTTTTAACTCCAAGATCAAATAAATGCACAGTTCTCTCCTTGGTATTCAAAACGTATAGTGTGTCCCCTTTCCAATCTTAAACTACTTCGTTCCATGTATTGTATAATCTAAATTGCATCCTTGCAATTCCTCAAACACAATACTCTTACCTCTCAGCACCAGACACCCAGTGGCTGGAGTGTTCTTCTCATTTCTACCTCTTGTCTTCTCTGGTTCTCTTCACATCTCACCTTTTGCAAGAAGTCCTTTCTAGTCTTTCTTAATATCTTCTCTCTGAGATCACCTCCAGTGTATATACCTTATATATCTTGTTTGTACCTGTTAGGCCATTAATTCCTTGAGAACAGGGACTATAAGATAAATCGTAGATAATCTCAGGAAAAGCTTCTTGAAGAAGGTGCAATTTTATTGTGAAAAATCCAGGGAAGCCAGGAAATGGAACTAACCATCCTCTTTAAAATATTGATAGACATGATTCCTTATTAAAGAATACCAATGAAAATAAAAAGCGGTGGCACCAAAGGAACTTGTGTTCTTAGATCAAATCCAGTTTGATATGTGTCAGTCTAGACAGTTGGATTGTATATATCACAGTGAATCAGCAGGTGATAAAGAATTCCAGAATTGGTATCTGTTTATCTGTTGTGATAAAGCATTTAAATCAAAACCCATACATTACTGCCCTTTTATTTATAAGTAAAAATTGGATCTGAAATGTATGTGCATATTATTTGTTACTTTCCAGCGTGCATAAATTAATGTGTATGTTAAGATAATAAAACACCCCTTTTACAATTTGCTTTTGGTGAGAAAAAATGGAACAAAACTAGAATCTGAAGGTGCTATTTGGGAACTGCTTCAGACTCATGAAAATGAAATGCATAGAAAGTAAAATAAATTAAGTTGCTAACGACATTCTGCTTAAAAATTGTGAGCCTAAAAAATCACCCAAGATGAGTTTTTTTTTCTTTTCTCATTGCTAAACATTGAGGTTTTTTATATTAAATTTTTAACAGCTGAACAATGGAGATAGAATTAAGCTATAGGTCATAAATATTCTCACTTCTTCCCAAAAGCTTCTCTCTCTTCTTAAACACTAGAATACTATTCGAATCCTAACTTCTGCTTGCCAAACCGATGTTACCACCCATCTGTTCATGCCAATTGTGAAGAAGGTTCAGTTTTCAGGGAAGCCTTGCATTTCACATAAAGTATGTGAAGTGAAATTTCACAGGGGACATGATGAATCCTGATTCTTAATGATAAGCCTTTTTTTTGTGCCATCAGTATTGACATATGGTCTGGTATGATATGAAAGCTTGGGTTTCCTGGCTTTACTTCTTTGGCATGAAGTTGACAAAACATTCGTCTTGAGCATTATTTCACTGGACACTGATCATGGGCAGCAGGAACTACCCATTTAACTCTCTGTAGGAAGGAAGCCCAAACAGCATTTACAATAGTGCCATTGTATTGTTACAAACTGCTCTGAACAGCTTGAGAGCACTGGGGAAGAGGAAAGATGAGGTTGTTTACTAATTGCTGCTCAGAATAGAAAAGGGGGCAAAAATGTTAAAACTGATGTGTTTTCATTTCTTTATTTAAGAAGAGTTTTAACTTTCATTTAAATTGTATCTATTAAAAATAGAAGCAATCTAGTATAATTAACCACTTGTAGAACCTTTGTGCTAGTATTTTATTCCATCTTTTAATTGTGCATGAAGTTCAAACACAATAGAGATTTTAATTTAGAGCATATATAGATATATTCTAGAGCTGTGTTTCCTTCAGTCTTGAAAAATGAACATTTCACCAAAAAACTATATTTAAATGTGGAGAATAAATTATTTTTGAGCATAATAAATTATTAATATCTTAAAGATAAAGCCATTAACATCTCATAAATATTAAACAATGGATGTAATACTAAATCACAGTGATTCTGATTACTTCACATCTTGAATTTTGTTTCTTAGCTATCTTGTAAAGTTTCCCCCCCCCCCCCCATTCTTAAAGCAATACATATCCATAATGTTTGTATAAACACTGCTACTTGACTTTTGTTTTCCTCTTGGGCAATTTAATTCGCAAACAGTTAAAACTGAGTTGGTTGAATATTGGTCTTTCTCTTACTGAGAACTAGTGCTGTATTTTTTTTTTTTTAATATGGTGCATTATTTTATATCCCTAGGGAGTCTACTGTAGAGGATTTTTAAATTGGACTAAATAGTTGTTTACTTTGTGTCATTATAAAGAAGTAGGGAAGGGTATTTAAAGGAAACTTTCTAATCTATTCCAAACTGTGGGAAGAAGCAAAATATTTAATAATCTTTGATTTTATTAAAATCACTGGTATTACATCTCCTTTTAAATGATTTAGTAAATGTGCCTCAGATATATATTTCAGAAATAGTAATTCATTAAATGACCATTTTTCCTCTTCTTACAGAATAGTAGATTATATTTGAGTCAAGATTAATGGATAGAATTTGATGTTAAAGGCCAATCTCTGTCTATCATTCCCTGGAGGCATATAGTGCATTAGTTTAAGGCAGTGTGCTGCTTATTTTAGAAACTATGAAACTGTCTTAAATGACAGTTTGCTGTACTTTGTTCCTGCTTACTCTTCTTAATAAAATCACTTTTTTTTGTTTCCTGATAATTATAGTATTAAAACAATCTTAATCAAATTAGTGCAAAGTTAGATTAGTGATAGTCTTAAGTAATTATATAATGTAATATTTATTTTTCCTTTTTGCAATCTTTTAACAGGATTTTGAATTTAATATTAAATCCCAATAGATTGTTTCTTCAGCTTTAGGTCTTTGAAATTGTTACTAAAAGAAGGAATACAATATTATATTTTTTTATTACATAAAATGTTTTATCTTTAAAGAAAAATTTTGCTGTTAATGTTTATAAAAGAACATATTCAGTTCTCTTCTGTCACTTCAACAATGCAAATTTCAGGAATAGTTTTTAAAGTAGATATTGTCAGATAAGAGTGTAGGAATTTAATTTCACCACAAACTAGTTGAAATCCAAATTAGCTTTTTTCTTCTGTATTATTTCTTTATATCCCCTATGAAAACTCATGCATATATTTTATAATTTCAGTTATTTTAATTTTTTCAGAAATTATTCATAAAAGCAGCAAAGTTTTTCAAAATCTTTAGGCACAATTTTAGATCATAAATATTAAGGTAAATCTTTTTAAATTAACATTAATTTTAGTAGAAAAGATAATTACGTAATTTGCTTTAAATTTTCATTTAATAATTAAGTAATTTATAATCAGTTGAGTCAAACTTTGTGCATTAATGGAGCTATGTTCACTGCCTTAGCACCTGTTCAGGATTTAGAGTCATCTGGCAATCCATGGGACTTAAAATACCAGTTGTTCTGCCTCTCTCTTAATTGAAATGCAGTGTAAACAATATAGACTTAGCAATATGGTTAAAGGGATAGATTCAAGTCCAGCTTTGTCTTCTCTGATACAGAACAGATATTGTCAAATTCTGAAGAACTTCATAACTGGGGATTTTAAAATGATCAATCATTTATCCAGTGACCAGTCCTGTAATAGCAGCAGCAATAGCAGCAGTAGTATATAAAGCATACAGTATTAATGGCAGAGAAGAATTGTGTCTTTCTTTGTTTAGTGAATTGTATGACTATCACATGAGAAAACATACTTCTCTTTCTAGGCCTTGATGAAAAATTAGTTTCTGTAAAAAATCATTTTTTCTTCTTCCTAGTTCTTTATGAAGTATTGTAGTTATTTTAATCCTGTAAATCTGAAGTACCCTTTAATCCATCTGATATGTAATGAGTCTGTATTTCAAAGAAATATACTTACCTAACACACACACACACACACACACACTTTTAAGCTTTGCTGCACTGAAACTTTTGGAATGCTCTATGTATAAATGTGTGATTATTACTTTTCTTTGTTTTTCTGAAGCCTCTTGAATAATACTGCCATTACATAATTCTTATAAAGACTTTAAGGCTTTGTTTAAAAAAAAACTAGTGTGAAATATTCATTTAACCAAAAAATCATCTTAAGAACTTTTTGCTCTGGGGATAAGGTATTTTATCTAAACTATCATATAATATTAATATTTTAACTATTTTGAATCAACTTAAGTATCTATTTATCATTTTCCCCTGTGAAACATTGAGAGCTGAATATGCCCATATCTGTGTCTATACTTATTCTAATTCTTTTATGTTGCAAATCAAAAATCAAAATGAAAATAACATTAGAACATGGAAATCAGCTAATAAGCAGGGCATTCAGAGATTAGGCAGAGTCTGAAATATAAAAATATTGTTTTTTAAAATATCATATGCTAATATTACTATAAAACAATTTAGTGCCAAAAATTGTTTCCTTTATATGCATATCTCATTTGATCAATAAATATGTGTTTATATGCACTAGAAAAAAATATCGTGTATATCATAGAACTGTTATCAGGATTCATTTTATGAATCACTAAGCTCAAACCATGCCTATTTGAAGAATGGTATTACAGAATTTCATAATTAGAGTATAAGAATATATATAATAATATAAAGGAAAGAATCACTGAAAGACTTAAGAACGCTGATCAATGTATTATCCAATTGTGACTTCAGAGGACTGATTAGGGAAAAATGCCTCCTCCCTGTCATAGAAAGTAATAGACATGGCCAAAATCTTGATTTGTTTTGTTTGATAGTCCTAATTTTTACCAGGTAATGTTCTTTTAGGCTGGGGGAATCCAAAAGTGGTAGTGAAGTCAAAGATTAAAAAGCATTAATAAAGTAATTTTAAAATTGATTATAATTAACACAACAATTAATATGTTAATATAATTACAATTAATTATATTAAAAATAGATTATAGCTATCAACATAAATAACATGGTATTAATCATGTTTTCTTTTTTCAAGTGAAAAAAAAGTATAGTGCAAAAAAAAAACCCATTCTTGTCCTTATCATATAACTTCCTCTAGCCTCAGTTTCCTCAGTTGTAAAAGGAAGGAATTGGACTAGATGGCTTTTGACGTCACCCAGTTGTAGATCAGGAGTTCTTAAATCAACTTTTTGTGTCAGGGACACCTTTGGCAGTCTAATGAAACCTGCAGACTCGTTCTCAGAGTAAAGTTGTTAAATGCATAAAATAGTAAGAAATACAATTTTATTGAAATAGTTATCAGCTTTTTTTATTCATGAGCCTCAGATTAAGAACCCTTATTCTAGATTATCTGATACTATGAATGATTCCTATTTCCATGACCACCTGAAAAAAATGGGAGAGGAGCAAACTAGTAGTTGATTATAGGTCTTTTAATTGCTGGTGCAGCAGCAATAGTCATAGTAGTGTACGGAGGGAAGTTTGTTCAGTGAATTGTATGGCTCTCCATACTGATCTGGCAAAGGTTTTTGCTAATTAAATGTCTTGCTTCTTTTTGTCAAAACCCTGAGTATGTTTCTTAGAAATAATGTTTGAGGGCGTCTAATACTCCTTTCAAATGGTTTTAAATAGTATCAAAACTCTACTTCTTGTCGAGCTCTTCTTATAAAATTATTGCTTCAGTGTGTTTTAATGTAATTTCCATATTTTTCCTTCCATTTCCACAATGTTTAAAGCCTTTGTATAAAAGTACAAAGCAAAAACATCTGTCTAAAATGATTTTGAAATGTGCTTTCATCTCATTTTTGTCTTTTCTCCAGTCTTCTTCCTTCTATCCTTTCAACTTCTTAGGTAGGAACAGTCCCGTCTATGTAGAGAATAACATTTGGAAAGTGTTTTGTTAGGAAGACTTTTCTCCTAGGAATCATGTGTATTCCAAAGCAATTTATATGAGTAATTAATATATTTATTTATATAATTGTATATTTATAATATATTTAACTCATTTAAATTGTACTACAAGTCTTTGAAATATATCTCTACCAAAAAAAAAAATTAATGTAATAAAAATTTGTGATGAGCTGTCACCAGCCCTTTTTTCTTTTTAAACAAAAATTTTGAGTAGTTATTTTGGTATTACTACTTAGGAAAACATTGTCTCAGATTAAATAAAAAGCCCTCTGTTTCGTATCTTGAGCCTTTTATAACCTGATATCCCTTTCTACCTTTCCAGGCTTCTTATACTTACATCCCTTCTCCCATTATCCCCAATATATTCTTTGCTCTAACTTCCTATTCCTACTATACTGACCTACTTCCTATTCCTCCCAAATAGCTCATTTCCATGCCTTTCTACTGGCTATCCCTCATTCCTGGTATGCCCCCTGATTCATTTCTTAATTTCCATGGGTTTCTTCCTCGGCTCTAAACTTCTTGTGGAAGACCTATTCTGGTCCCCTCTATTGCGTGGTACCTTCCCACTCTGAAATTCCCTCTCATCTACTCTGTATGTACTTCATTATTTACATGTTGTCTCCTTTTTGCTCCTTTTAAAATGCCCCATTTAGGGCAGGGACTGTTTTTTCCTTTCTTTATCCCCAGTTGTCAGAGGATTTAGCACAAAATAAGCACTGAAATGCTTTTCAGCTGATTGATCATTTTATTTTTTCTTAATCTGGCCTTTCCTCCACTTAGACATGGGCCTATATTGACTTTTATTTTCCAAAAACCACAAAAAAGAAATCCTTATAATAATAATAATTATAGTAATATTATAATAAGTAAATATAAAATAATAATATTTTGTATTCTGTATATTTCTTATGTATGTAAATATTATTTTCACTAAGAGAATGTGAGCTTCTTGAAAGCAAAGACTTTCATTTTTTTTATCTTTGTATCCCTAGCACTAAGCACAGTACCTGGTATTTAGTAGGCACCTAATTAAATGCTTTTTTATAAATTGGTTGGCTAGTAATGAGACATGTAACTTCCCTAGAACCAAACTTAAAAAAAAAAAAAAACCAACTTCAGCCACAACTTGGGAAGAAGTAGCTTTCTTTTTCGAGGGGGAGAGAAGTGGAGAATGGAATGCAGGAAGAGGAAGAAGCGGGCTATAAATAATTACATTAAAACACAAAATCAAGCAGTGTTTATTAATAATGTTTCTAATCCTAAATTGATGCTTGGAAAATTTCAGGTCATGTTAAAATTGGTGTAGCTTTTGTATTATTGTAAAAAATGTTTGTTCCTCTTATTTTTAGAATAGTAATATCCTTTTTCTGCTTTTCTGCTTTTTCTAAAAGTAGAGCTGATATGGATTAGTGGATAATTGTATTGCTATGATTGTAAGCCCTTGTGTTATTTCTTTTAATTGACTAGTCCAGTAATAATGATTCCTACTAGTTAAAAATCTTTACCTTTTTACTCAGTTTATTATCTTATTTTGTCATGAATTGCTTTTGATTTAAAACAAAAAACTTTTCTAGAAGAGAAATTTATAAATGACAACTATGAACATTTTCTTAAATTTCTATTGTTTGGTTTGCCTTTTGCCTTTTTATCAACTTAGTCTTTTCACTTTTTTACTTTTCTATGTCAGTGGAAACATTCACTCGCAGTAGGAGTAAAGCTTGAGTTTCCCTGTTGTTATTAGCCATTGTGTGTGCTATTCAATTTATATATACTAACTCTTCCCTAGAGGGCAGCCTTTCTAAAGAATAAGGTGATGTAGGAATTAACTGTTTAGGATTATGGTTACAATTACAGATTCTAACAACATTGTTTGGGATTTTTACTATCATCACAACACAAAAAGTGGGCTCAAGAGTATAGTTTAGTGCCTCAATCTGTGTTTCTTTAACAAATATTTATTATTAAAAGAGGAAAATATAAATAAAATAGATATTTACTGTTAAACCATAAGAAACCCTAATGCAGATATAATTTAACTTTTCTCTTATAATTCTTATAATTTGTTTTATTGAAATAGCTAGCTACTTGCAATAAATTGAAAACTTTACATGACTGTGAATTCAATTTAAACATTTCAGGTGACAATTAGGAATAAGATCTATATAAGTTTTAGCTAGAATAATAATATTATGTTGTTATAACAATAATAGGGACTGAATCTATGATGTCATTGATAGTAGGAAACTCTGAAATAGGAAAGTCCATCTACTAAGGCAAGTCTGCATACATTTGGAGCACTAAGTCACTTATCTAAGGTTTCATAGTCATCATGTGCCTAAGGCAAAACTTTAGTTTATGTCTTCCTGGCTCTGTTGGCTCCCTTGTCCACCAGATTACACTAACTTTCAAACTGATGATTTGTTTTAAAAATTATCTTTCAAAAAATGATCCATAAGTGAGGAGTGCTATATGATTTATTTTATTTTCAAATAGTTAAGACTTGGCAGTAGTTCATGCCACATTGAACTCTTTTGTGATGTGAAAGCACAGTTTGTTTCAACCAAAAAAAATTTGTTATTTTGTATAAAACAAAATTAGCTTAAACTATTTTCCTTGTCAAGTCTAGGTTTAGCATTTCTTTCAGCTTTCAGTCTTCTCCCTTTCTATCATACCTTCTATCTGCCATACTTGATTATCCCTTTTCTTGTTGTGATAGGTTTTACATTTGGGAATGTGTTTGCTTCAGATGTATTAAGGTTTGCTTTAGTTCTGCCTAATTTGTGTATAGGCTTTAAATATAATAAGATAAACTAAAAGGTTTCATTTATAGCCTTCTGAAAGTAGAGCATTTTAAAAGCAGGTAGGTGTCTCCACCCTATTTTTCATGAAGCATTTTACCCATTCAAGCAGACTTTTAAAAACAGCTTGTTTTGATAGCAGAGTGTTCTCCTGTGGGCCTTCAGCCTTTGCTTCCTGGCAGCACCTTTGGTGTGAAAAAAGAGTGATCAATTGGGAGACTATCAGTGCCAGCATGCATAGAGTGATAAGTTAACACACCACTGGGAATTTCTAGGGCCCACCAAGATACTTCACTTCTAATGTGCTAACAAGCTCATTTTTCTACCTCTTGCTTCTTCAGTTATTTTTTTTTCTCAGAAGAGCTTAGAAGTTGAGTGCATCAGGCATAATGAAAAGCTCTGTAGGAGGGAGAAGCAATAACCCCATTTTTCCCTTTTCAGCCAAATAGAAAATTAGTTTCTGGTAATACACAAAGGCCAGTATTTTTTGTACAAGGGGCACTGCTGTGAATCAAAGGACTCTATTAACTGCAGAAAATTCAGCAGCTGTGAATCTCCCCCAAAGAAAAAAGTACTTTCCAACAAGTTGTGAGATAGGTAGTATTATTTAGATCGAACCATCAAATTCATCTGCTTCCATTTATTAATCATATAACTTTTTAAAACTGTTTTATTATTGTCTATGTTAAGATTTAATTATATCATTCTATCATAAAATCCTCATTAAGCATTTTATATCATACTTTGCCCCACTAATACTACTAATACTACTTACAATCATTGCAAAAATAGAATTCTCTTAAAGTTATATAATCCCAGTATTCAGTTTAAAATAACAGAAATTATAATAATTTTAATATCTGTTATATAAAATATAATGAAATAATATGCCAGCTATATTTTTTCTTTCTTCTCATTTGAAAGTTAAAAGATAGTCAGAACTAAAGGTCAAGTGCAAGATGAATATATAGTCTTTTGTATTCACCCTTGCCCTTTTTTTCCCACCTTTTCCTTTTTTTCCTCCATGAATAGCTAATATAGTTCATTCAAGATTAAAGTATTTATTCTCGATCATTACTTGAAGTTAACATAGTCACCAAAATTTAAAATATCTAAACTGATAATCAACAAGAAAAGAAAGTGTTAAAATACTTAAATTTTTGTTGAAAAAATTAACTGTGATAGACCAATGGGAGCAAATTTATTGCTTTTTGCTTATTTAAATGTATTATATAAGGCCTGTCTTTGTACACATAGTACAACAGGACAATTTTTAAGAGTTGTAGGAGAAAGGTTAACTGATTTCTCAGTTCAGGAACTGTACGACATGAAATCAGCATGCTAGTTTTCCTGATAATTGTATGGTGCTGCCTGCTGTTCTATGTTCTGACAGCCATTTCCATAGTTGCTTTCATGAACAACAGAAATATCCTCTCCCTTTCTTGCCTTTTCTATGCTTACAGCACAATCAGGCCTGCTGAAATAGGAAGCCTGGAGTGGATTGTTCAGAAGCAACACTTCAAGATACTAGTTTCTTGTCAATAATATCAGGGAAGAGGATATGGTAGAAAAGGAAGTATGGTATTTTTCTGTCAGTTCCAGTGCCCTGCAGATATTTTGTTAGCCAGTGTTTAAGGATCCTGTATACTCTGTAGATATTCCTGCTTGTCTTTGTGTATTGGCTGAGTATTTTTTCTCACATAAAGATTTATTTGTCTGTTAGCTGTTTAGAGATCATGGCAGTATTAGTATTTTCACGTAAAATGTGAAGTTATTGAGGCAGAAAAACATTTTTTAAGTATGCAAAAAATCTTTCACAATAAATCTTTACAAACAGAAGCTAAACTTTTGGACACACTATGTGCTACTTTTCAAACTAAATCATTTCAGGCTAATTTTAAAATGGAGGAGAGGACAAGTCCAGTTTGACCTGAAATCACTTAAATTCTTTTTCAAACATAATTAAATATCTTTAATATTTTTTGATGTCTGATATAAATATTATGTGCTAAAGAACACACCAATAAAAGTAGAAAAGCACATATTAAATATCTTAGTAATTTTAGATTAAGAACTTTGATCTCCCAAAGGTCATAATTTTGATGTGGGAGTGGTCTGAAAATTATAGAATAGACTTGGCCATGAATATTGTATTTATTACATAGAAGAAATATGTTAACATTAACAGTTGTCCTCATGGGCATTATCTATTTAAATGAACTACATTTAAATTCATCCTTAACTAGAGGAAAATAGCTATGAAGAGAGAGCACGCTATTTGCAATCTATTGTCCAGCACCACTTAGAGCCAACCACATTTGAGGATTTTGCTGCACAAGTTTTCTCTCCAGCTCCCTATCATCACTCAACATCTGATACAGGTAAGAATGCTAGAAACTCTGGGTCCTTTCTTTGAATTTATCAGAATTTGAAATGCAATACCCTTTTTCTAAAACCTTAAAAATAATTGAAAACTTTATTTTATCTGAAATAAGTGACAATCACCAAAATACCATGAGTAACATCACAATATTGGTCTTTAAATTTGACTTATGAATTTGAATACCTTGAAGCTGAAGGCTAGAGGTGTTCATTGATATTCATTTTATATTTCACTAATTTAGCAAAAAGTTCTATGATCAAGAATCATTATTAAGATTTTTTAAAAAATGAAATATAATTTGAATGAGTAATCTGACATAATTTATAGAGATTCAAATTTGGTAATCAAAAAATCAATTTTTCTATATATATTTTTTTCAGTTCATAAGGCCAAAAATAAAACTAGCTTCAAGTTAGAAATATTTGATTTAGGTTTATACGTGTGTGTGTGTGTGTGTGTGTGTGTGTGTGTGTGTGTGTGTGTGTATACACATAAAATATATATATGTATAAACCCATATGTATGTGTATACACACATCACACACACACACACACATATGTATATATTAATGTGTAAAAGGGTACAGCATTTTCCACAATTAACTATTTTTAAAGAAATCAGTATGAAAACAAATAACTCATCAATAACAGGCCACATCCTGTTCTGATACTACATTGTACTTCTTATGATTGTTTCATTTATTTTATTTTCCCTCTTTAGATCATTAAATATCAGTTCTGTTTGTCTGAAGGTAAGACAGTGTCCAAGACTCAACCTTTATTCTTTTACTCTTGTTTTTTTTTTTTTTTTCCCCCGTTGTTGTTGTTATTTTTAACTAGAGAGCTAAGCTTTATAACTCAGACATTTACAAACTTAATGCTTCCCTGGTTCATACTAAATATTTCAGAAGTTTTTACTAAATTTTTCCAAAGTTAGTGTTTTACTAACCTCAGGTCTGCATGAAACACTAACACTGGTTCTGGGATAAAGATGACTAAAGATAAAAAGCTTTGGTTGAAATTATTAAATTTCAGAAGTGAAATTATCATGTTGACCTTTTTTATTTCTCAGCATGAACAAGTAGTCCAAATAAATGGCATTGGTGTACACAACTTTGCATCATTAATAGATATCCTACAGTGACATCCAAAAGGAGCAGGAGAAGAAGAATACAAAAAAAGATTGAAATTCCTCAGTCATAAACTTTGTTTTCTAAGTGTCAAATAAGTTCAGATGATCTAGAATACATTAATCTAAGGAAAGAAATAATATAGTTTGCTAAAGGATATGTAGAAATAATGGATTAGGATTTAGCAAACAGTAGTTAAATTCTTATATCAAAGTAGTCATTAAAAACCTGAAGATAAAAATTTAAGTGTATTAAATTGATGGGTAAAATCTTAGGAAAATGAGAATGATATGAAAATGAATTAATGAAAATTAATTTAAGGAGACATAAAAAAATTAACATTAGTTTTGACCAGTTTGTTCTACCACCTGAAATTATTCCTCATCAGGGAAAAGATAAATAGGAGAAAATTATAAAAATAAAATAATAAGTGGATCCATGAATACTAGTCACATATCCTGGCTACTTCTTACTTTATTAAGAGAAAATAATTTTTGATGAATATCAAACCATCTTATTTAAAATAAATGATGATTTTTGGCATGTCAGACATTTAGCCCACAATTTTACCAAAATAAAATGAAAGTGGATTTTTTTTTAAGGATTCAATTGGATACAAAACAGACAATATTAAAAATGTTCATTTTAGGAGACAATTGGGGAATAGAACTACAAGTGTTTAATGAAACAAATTTTCTTCAAGGAAAAGCTATTTTTCATATAAATATCAGTACTGTTGATAAAATATTGTATATTTTAAGCCACTAAAATTATCCTTTAAGACTAAACATTTGATTAATGCAATTCTCAGTTTAATATAATGAAATAAAAATAAATTTAGTTACTCCTTCATCTCTCCCCTCATCCCCACCAAAAAAAAAGATGACAGAGCTGTGATCTCTTGAATTTTTTTTTTCCTTTTGACCTTATTCCCTTTAGAATGATCCTACCAGTCTTCTACTGAATCTATAAGGAATGGTACAAGAGGATACACATAATAAAAGTTAAGCCAAAATAATGATTACCCACCAGCCTACAGATTTCCAAAGCTGCGAATTAGCTGAAATATTACAATTGGCAGTTTTTGTTTTAACCGAAAATGTGTTGAATGCATACATAATTGAGATTCATAAGTATCTTAAAGATAGAATATTCACTGAACCATTATAATAAATTCTGTCAAAAATTACATTCATTTTGATGTATAATTTCTAATCATCCCTATGACATAATTTAAATTATTTTCTTTATTAGTGATAACATTTTAAAAATAGTCATTTTAAATCTAAAATCAGTATGTTAACCTAATTTTTCAAAATAGGTTCTGTCTAATCAGTAGATTGATATTTAAGAGAAATTGTTTTTATTACCAAACACATTGAAGAACTAATGTGATGCCATGTTCTATTGGTTTTCCAATAGCTAGTTTAAAGCATTATTAGATTTCTTCTCTTTTATTTAAAAAAAAAATACTATGGGGGAAATTCCCTTTACCTTCATCTTAGTCATCTGACATATCCTTTTATCTTCATCTTATTCACCTGATATATGAATAAAAATTCTCAAAATCTTTGATGTTTTTATTTAAAGAACCAATTTATATATCAGTTTCTAAATATTTTCAGTTTCAATAAAATTTGATATGCAATTAGAGTGACTGCAATTCAAATTATTCTAAATAAAATATTTTACAGATTTTATAATTAAATTCATTCTTATCTGTAATAATGGAATGAGATAAATTACCCTGTTCAGAATTTTCAACTTTGAAATTTTTCTATATTTTAAAAAATATGGTAACTTATTATCTTTTTGAACTTTGCTTAAGCAAATATTTGACCACATGCTGGTGAGTTTTGGTGCTAAAAACCTAAATTTTTTGTTGTTTTTCAATACCATTTTAAAAAAACTCTCAAACTTCAGGTTGTTAACATATGAGAACACTATATGAATGACACTACAATTAATTTTATAACTTGGAAGTTTATTACCCTGAGGCCAGTTTAGATCAAGAGTTATTAATCTTTTTGTGTTATGATCTCCTTTGGTTATCTGGTAAAGTGCTGAGGTCTCATAGGACTATAAATAATGTAGTTTTTTCCACATTCTAGTTCACAGTCCCTATGATTAGGTTGTGAAGTTGTGAATTTTAAAAAATAATTCTAGAATCACAGAATTTGAGAGTTGGAGGAAACCTCAAAAGCCATCTACATACATAAAAAGAATCCTCACTATGACTCATCCAACTTCTGCAATTGTTAGGAAGTTTTTCCTAAAATCAAGCTTAAATTGTTTCTTGGCAACTCTACCCATTACTCCTGGTTTTGCCTCTTGAGATAAAAAAGAACAAAGCTAATCCCTCTTCCCCATGAAATCCCTTCATATACTTGAACATAGCTATATTATCCATTGAATCTTCTTTTCTTCAGATTTAACATGTCCAGTCTGATCTTCATATGTCATGCCTCAACATTAAGGAAACTCCAGTTTACCAATGTTCTTAAACAATGGTGTTAAGAATGAACACAATATCCTAGATGAGTGCTGCCATAAAAGCAAAGTACTCTGGGACTATCACTTCCTTTGTCCTAGAGGCTATGCCTCTCAATGCAACCTCACATCACATTAGATTTTGTTGTTGTTGTTGTTTTGGTTGCTATATTATATTGCTAAGTCATATTAAACTTGAAGTACAGTTTAAAAAATCCAGATCCTTTTCAGAACAACTCCACCATCTTATATTTGTAGTGTTGATTAAAAAAATTTTTTTTTGCACTTGAATGCAAGAATCTACATTGATCCCAGTTGAATTTCATCTCATTGGATTGTACCCAGTACTCTTAGATAGGTCCTTACTGTCATCTACTCTGTTACTTGTCTTATTCCTTACAGCTTTCTGTCATCTAGAAATTTGTTTAGCACACAATATATTATCAATATGCTATCTAGTGTATGCTGCTTTTATTCAAATCATTGATAAAAGATGTTAAATAACAAGGACAGGACAGATCCTTGGAGTACTCTCCTGAGGAAATCCTGCAATACAGACATTGACATCAAACCATTTCTGACTCAATCTGTTAGTATCTAATTTATATCTCTCTTCTTTACCAGAAGAGTACGAGATATTTTATCAAAAAGTGTTTTTAACATCTATACAAATTATATTTAACAGCATTCCTCTCAATTGCTTTAATAATCCTTTCAAAAAAGGAAATTAGGTTCTTTTGGCATGACCTATTCTAGATGGAACCATGTTAGCCTTCTGCAGTCACCACTTCCCTTTCTAAATTCTGGGCATCGGTCTTTAACAATTTCTTCTACATTTTCCCAAAGAATCAAAATCATACAGGCCTCTTATTTGTGGGCTGTACTCTTCTTAAAAAATTTGACATTTTCCCTTCTTCAATTTCTTCTCCCATTTAATTTAATCTTTGAAGAGTCATGGAAAGAGGCCCCACAATCATATCTAGCAAAATTTTTCAGAAATTGAAGATTTATCTCAGCTAGGAGTCAAAGACAGCTAAATGCTATCTTCCTATATGCATATCTGTCTTGATTATCATCTCCCTGCTAGCCATTTTTGTGCTGGCATTTCATGTGTAAAGATCTTTCTCCATTGCAGACAAAAAAAGAAAGAGAAAATAGAGTTAGTTTTCCCATTTTTTCCATTATAAGTTATCTCATTCCCCACAACTCCTATTCTTTTTTGTCTTTTTCCTCCCAATATAGTATTTTTAAAATTATCCCCTTTTGGAGGTTGCCTTTAGCTTTTTAATCATTCTGGAAGAGATAGACAGAGAGATCTTCTGTTATCTGGACTTCTGTTTTTTGTGTATTTCTATTTAAAATCTAGATTGGTGAATTTCTTCCTTATGTATCCACATTAGTTTCTTCAGACAAATCATATATGTTTTATTAAAATGTTTCATTTGTGTTTCCAAAATTTCATATTTGAATATCTCCCATCTCTCTTGGGCTGACTTTCCTTAAAATATGGCAAGATAAGATCCATATTCATTCACAGTCTACATATTCATAATAACTACTAAGAAATTTTCATAGCATTCATTCACCTTAATAATTGATTTATGATGTTCTAAGCAAATAGACAAAGTAAATAAGAAGTTGACCTCTGTTGATCAGGTGAACTATTTCTAAAATATAAAGCTCTCATTGGAATTAATGTTTGGCCATTTTTGTAGCCTTAAAGATTTTCAGATTCTTATTTTTAAAAATTACAAAATATTTTACAAATTACAACTATATTACATTTCATACACTATATACACATACATACATACATACACAATTCATAAAATTATTGTTAATCCATACAAAGTACAAATGAAAAGTGATATATTAGCCTTAGCTACAACCTCAGCTTGGTATTCTCTCTCAAAATCTGATCTTCCTCCATAGCCAGATACAATTTCACAATGATTCAATTGATGATTCAATAAAATCATCACAAGTTTATTGTTGAACCCAAATTTTCAACTGGGTGGATCATCAAAACAGGCCATAGCTTAGTATAGCTTTAATCTTAGATAACTTGTCTGTCTCCATTTCCTACTCTATAAAACATAAGACATAAAAATCTATTAGTGTTTAATTCACAGGATGATTTGAGACTCCTAAATTGGTTTGAGCTCATTAAAAGAAAGTTATTTTATAAAGAACATATAATATATGAAAATGCTGATAGGAAAATATGTTTCATTCATTCTATAAGCTTGTATTTCTATAAATTTACACTACATCCAGGTGTATTCTACTTTTAATGCTATGAGGCTTTGTGTTTTCACTATTTTAAGGACCCCTAGTCCTTAGCGTAGTGTCTAGCACATAGTATCCACTTAAAATGCTTTGTTTACTAACTAATAAATGTTTGTTGACTGACTGAACATTGTGGTTATTCTATACTGACCAATTGAAGTTTTTGTGAATGCTCATTTGCTTCCATTTCTACATATTGTTTTTTCTACAAAATCTTTCCATTCTGTTTGTCATTCTTTTAAAAGTAGCTTGAGAATATTATATACTTACACGTCCCAAAAGCACAAAATGATACCAAATCACTTGGACTTTTCATCCCTACTGTTCTGAATTCAAAAATCTAACCATTAGAGAGATGTTCTTTTACTGCTGTGAGGTTACCAAAGATTTTTACATCCTCACGCTTCATTTTGTGAAAGATTAAATGACAGTATTTTCTGTCTGTCATGAAGTGAAATCATTTATTTACCTGCCTATTTTTTAACATTACATAATTTTTAATGATCTATTACTGTTTTCTTTATCTAGTTCCAGTGGTTTTTTCATGTTATCTTAATCAGTTTTTGGAATGAGACCTAATAATTGGTCATTGTTAAATGCTATATTTTATATTTTTAAGCATTACCATGTGTTGATGTCTCTTTATCACGACCAACCTTTGATATTTGTGCCTTTGATTCCATCTCCTCTGGAAGACTGTTCCCACAGTTATTCTTCCCACTCTTAATTCTAAGCTAATTCTTATCTATTGACTGTTTCCTGGCTACCTTCAAACATATTTGTCTCCCTCAGCCTCAAAAAACCCTTTACTTGACTATTGATTTTATAAACAAATTCCTTGTACAAGTTGTCTAAATTATTCCCTACTTTTTCCCTATTCTCACTCACCCCTCAGCCCCTTGCAATCTGACTTCCAACTTTATCACTCAACTAAGAATTCTCTTTCCAAAGTTACAAATGATCTCTTACTTTCCCAAATACAATTACCTTTTCTGTCTTTATATTGCAATATTGGACATGGATGAGCAGCCTCATTTCCAGGATATTCTCTCCCTGAGTTTTCTTGACACTGCTTTCTTTTGATTTTCCTAATTGTGTGTTCACTTCTTATTCCTATATTGATATGCCCCAGGCGCTTTCTTGAGTCTTCTTTTCTTATCTCTCCTTTGTTTTCTCGGTAATTTCATCAGTTCTTCTGGGTTTAGTTATCATATCTTTGTAAATGACTTTCATATATTGAAACCCAGACTTCATTTCTCTTTTCCACCCAGTCTTCTACCTTGGAATGCCTATTGGACATTTGCGACTGAGTGATCCATAAACATCTCAAAGATAAGCAAAATTCATTATCTTTCCTCACCCAAACTTTCCCTCTTTCTTCTCAATTTTTGTTGAGAGTACCATTTGCCTTCTGGTAACCTTGGTTCACAACCTTGAAGTCATTCTTAGCTCTTTAGTCTCACACTCTCTGATCAGTTGCTTATAATAATGACACTTTATAGTCATTTGCACTTTAACATTTGTTTAAAAAAAAAAAAAAACACCCAAACCTATATTTTATCTCATTTGATTCTCACAATTCTATAAAATCTATAAAATAGATATCTTTATTTTATTTTTCAGACTAGGAAAGTTAGTCTTTATCAGTGACTTTGTGAGTCACATTTCCTGGTCTCACAAATAATAAATGCCTGATCAGGAGTTGAACTTTGGTCTTCCTTGACCAGACCCAGCACTATCAGCTGTGCCAACCAAGCTACAGTACTAGTTGATATTAAGTTCTCTTTAACTCAAGCTTCTCCCCATCTCAAATTCATCCTTCAAGTACTTACCAAAAGGAGATTCCAAAAGCATAGGTGTCATTCTGCTACTCAAAAAGTTTCTAGGATTAAATACAAAGTACTTTTCTTCATGTTCAAGTTAATTTTCATTTTACCTTTCCAGGCCTGTGGCAAATTAGTATGTATCATATACATTCCAAACCACCTTGCAGTTTGTGGTATTATATACAATCTCCCATCTGCACAGTCCTGGCCTCCATGCCTGAATGCTTCCATTAAGCCTCAGCTCAAGCACCACCTTTTATACAAGGTCTATCCTGATCTCTCACCTATCTGTTGGTCTCCGTAGGAAATAAGTTTGTATTTATTTTGTATATATTTGTCTCTGTACATGCTGATCCCCTTTTCAAACCAAATGGAAGGGTCTGGTTTTAGAACATAATAGGCATTTAACAGATATTGTTGTTTATCACTGAGTGATAAAAAATATCCACATCAATACTTGGAGTTTGGTGTTTCAGTTCAAATCAGCAGACTTTTATTAAATACCTACTATATGCAAGACACTGTTCTGAGTACAAAAATAGGACATTTTCATACACAGTGAATTAACCTGTTATGATTTGGGGATTTTTTGGTGGAAAAAAAATTTCCCTCAACTTCTATTCTTTCTTCTCCTTATTCATGTCCAGAGTTCACTTATTTTTACTTCTTTGTATTTAGGAATCTGAAATCTAATTAGCTTGAGTTTGCTTTCTGAATTTGCAGTTTTTAAATGTCATCAGTGGGTCACATCAAAACTTCTAGAGTTCCATACATCTAGAGACAAACAAAATAAATCACATGCTTTTTAAAAAAAAATGAGCCATATAATTAACTTGTCATTTCCATTGATTATGACTATTTGTAATGATGGTGTATTAGCTGGTAACAACAAACCAGGGAAGTTGGAAACAAAAAGGAAACAAAAAAGGAAGAAGGGCTAGGGGAAGGTGAGTAGTAATAAAAGCACTCATTTTAATTAGCTTTCTTTAGAAACAGTCTGTATCCAATCATGATATCAATATTTACTTTTTAATATAGTCGATCACAAACTTTTTTGTAGCTTGTATTCTCCTAACAGTGTATCTACTAGTATACTATTATCTTAGTGTAATAAAAATTAAATAAATTAACAAAACTCACACTACAAACATCATGTCTCACTTAGAATAGAATGTTGAAGTCAATTTATACATTTCTCTTTCCAATGCTTTTGAAAATTAGTACATGTCCATTGCAAATTTATTTTGCTTGTATTTATCGTAAATCATCCTACATGACCAGAAGTTGACATTCAAGTGTCATATGCTAAAAATAATGACAAACAAATACCAATCAACTTGATTCAGTTCTCTGTAATTTGGGGAAAGAGATTTTTGTTTATTTTTGTTGAGTTTTATATATATTGAGAGCAAAGTGTTTAAGATAATGCCATGAGTTCAGGAGAAAGATTAGAAAGCCAATGGATTTGGACTGTTTTATAGACTTCTTTTTTCTTCTTCTTTCCTGTCTTGCTGTGTAACTGTTAGTTGGTAAGTACAATATGTTGGATTTACAAAACAATTCTTTAACTGTGAAATCACTCATCACCTTAACCATGCTTTCAATTATATAACCAAAACCTGATTACTCTCTTCTCTGTTCCTCAGTTAACACCTGTCAAACTGTGCAGTGTGTCTCATATCTATTATAATTATCTTCTCTCCTATTTCCTCACTTCTATCTACTCTTTCATCATTTCTTCATTAACAACAAAGAAAGAAATGCAGTGATAGTTCTCTTCCTCCCCAAACCTCCACTAGAAAGCATTGGCCAACTCAAGGTAAAAGCCAAAGGAAGCCCTGTCCTTCTTGCTGGGAATGGTGTGCTTTACCAGACAAGCATGGACTCCTGCCTGTTGTCTGCAATGCATTTCTGAAGGGGGCTAGTGGTTCATGGGCTTTAATGGTTCACCCAAGTCAGATAAAAAGTGGGGAAATGACACATTTCCTTATATTTTAGGATACATAGGTCATTTTAATCCTAGTTAAGAAAGAATTAATATTGAAACACTACCATTGAGAAAGGGACAATTTGACTTGGATTTTGTTTGACCACAAACTCTTAATGTACATTTGTTTTTTTATACATTTATGGTATTTGGCCTTTTAGATACTCTAGAAACTTTGATTCATGATGAGATTTATTAAATATACTTGAAGTTTACTACCATCTCAATAAGAGCCACTTTCCTACGAAAATTTTATTTTGCATTCATAGCTTCAGTTTTGCAAATTAGAGTAAAGGCAAAAATAAATTGAGAAGTAAATTATAATTAGGAAGTTTTAAGCAGTAGATAATGGCTGCAATTGCCATTTATTATAATACCTGATTAAGATTGTATGTTTATTACCCAATATATATATCAGTAGCCACAGCTAGGCTGTGTGGCGTAAGAGAATGCTATATTTGAAGTCAGAGAACCTGATTCAATACTGGCTCTGCTATTTACATGCATGAGCTTAATCTTCCTGGGCCTCAGTTTCCTTATCTGTAAAAAGGAGGAGGTTGAACTAAATGATTTGTAAGGTCCTTACCACTCTAAGTCTTTGATCTTGTGATTACATATGAGCACTATTATCTTTAAAGAATTATAATGGAGAGTCTAAACAAATGCCTTGGGAACTGTAGACTGCATTACTAAACTGTTGGCTGCATTACTAAACTGTTATTGCTTCATACTTGCAATTTTTTCTTTGTTGTCTCTGCAAGTTTTTTGGTGGATTTTTACTCTTTTTGCTTTGTTCAGATGAGAGCTATGTTCCATGGAAACATTTAAATGGAAATAACTAATTTTCTTAATAACAAGGAATTTAGTCTTGATAGCTAAATAATTTTCCTTTTTTTTTTTTTTTTTTAAGATATATTTACTGTGGTTACTTTTTTTTCTTCCCTGTGGAAGAACTAGAAATATCAAATAAAAGAAATGGTATTATTGATCTATGCTAAATTATGGCATTTTTTGAAACTTTTTTTCATTTAGACATTTAAATTTTTAGAATCTCTGTTATGCAAAACTTTGCTTTGGTTCTTTCCATAAAGGAAATTACTTAATATCTTTAATGACTTTAGTTTGACCTTCTAAAGCTTTTTTTAAGAATATTTTGGAATATTAAATTTAAGCCATGAATGCCAACACCCTGAAGCTTATTGTAAAGGAACTAGCCCTATTTACCTGCATCTTGAACCCTGCATGCTTATGGTGGCTCTAGATCCCTCCCCTTCCTGGTTGTAAGGAAATTGCTCCCCATAGCTTCTATTTCAGATACTCTGGTTGGTCCTCCCCATGATATTTTGAGGTTTTTCCCCTGCTAACAATAGTGATTTTCAGTGAACTTACAGTGCTTAATAGGACATTCTAATGAATAAATATTGTTTATCAGAAAGATTCTTTTTTAAAGATGTATATTGCTGGGATATTGGTACTAACAGTTTGTCTCTTGCTGTTTCTACAGGCTCCTGCCCGGAGACTCTACCCAGCGAAACTTCAACAGCATTGCAGATGGATGGGACCGATTTAGCTTCTCCAATGTCTCCACGAACCAGCAAGAGCCGAATGTCTATGAAACTTCGCCGCTCCTCTGGCTCAGCCAATAAATCCTAAGGAGACAAGCAACTGCAGCATTTTTGAACAATGAACATTAGTCTTGAGCAGTTGAATTAGCACTGACAATGTTTTTCCCCTCAGAATTTAGCCAGGTGTATGTCTACTATCACACATATGCTCCTTCCTGTACATTTATTTTTAGAAAACAACACTGATATTTTATTTCTAACTTAATATTTTAGCTTCTGGATTGCTGTGGGGTTTTTAGTTACACTCTTAAGCTTCCACTTTTTTGGTGTCGTTTATATACCGTATCCCTTAATTTTCTTGATAATTATGTCTAAATTTTCACTTTTACCTCCAGGGGTTAACATTGAACCAAATATGTAATTGGAAAAAAAAAAATTCTCATTTATTGTGTGTAACTTTCTTAGCAAGCTAAACATATACAGTTTTTAAAAGCATAACAATTTTAAATTTAAGCATTTGTAAAGTCCAAGCAAGACACAAATTTATTAATGCACAGGATGTGTATAGATTATTTATGTTATTAAAAGTAAAATAATTACAATAAATGGTCTTTTAGTATTTCAGTTTCCACTTGAAAAATTTTTTTAGTATTAGATTTTCTTTCCCAGTGTCTCATTTCCTAGCCATGTGGATAATACCATGATAAATCAAAAACCTAGAAAAATCACTGTGCTACACTCCAACTTATGCTTGCCTTCTAATTATTTTTTATAATACTTTCCTTTTAAAATGGTATCACTGATCAAAGCCATTCTGTTTTGAGATTGTGGCCCTGATCATCTGGCCCAGGATCTTAGTGGATCAATAGTTTCTTATACATGGAAAAAATATTTTTCCAGTATAACTTCCTTGGTCAAAATTATGTGTACTATTAAAGAAGATAAGGGAACATTATCCAGGAGTCATACTTAATCTATTGTTAATATTGAACTTAGAGGTGTGGATCAGTACACAATCCAATCCTCCAGAGTATTTTCCTACAACAGAGGAGCTGCTCGTATTTTGTGTTGTGGCATCTCTCCTAAGGAAATGTAGCATGGCATTGGTTCTAACTGCATGTGTAAATACATCATACAGGCAACTAGAGAAATATAAATTATGTATGGTCATTCATGTAATATCTACAGATTTGTAATTGTTAAAGAAAAGATGACATATTTAATAATACAATAAAAATTATTCTTACCAATTTCTGTTCTTGAGTGCTGTTTGAGTTTTAGTGTTTTATGCCTTTAAGGCAAGTAGAATTAATACATAATAAAGAATAGATTTAGTTTATCTTCTCAATTTAAAAGTGGATCTGAATTCTCTTTCTGGGGATGTACTTTGAACCCAGTTCACAATACATCTCTCTAATTTAAGATTGTCTCCAGTGACTTCTTTCCCTGCATACTTTGAGTTATGCCAATAATTGTCTCAGCTGCTTGATACCTTAATTTCTCTTATTTGCTTTTGATATTGCTGCTCCTTTCATATGATAAACTGAAACTTTATACAAAAGGGGGTTAAATTCTTTTTTAAGGAAATAAATTTTTCTGATCAAGTGTCAAAAACATCTTTTTGTTGTTTTTGTTGGTAAGCAGAAATTAAAAATTGAAAATACAAGAGAGCCCCAATTCTATTTAGCTGTAGAAAATAGTCTTATTATAAGAAGTGCATTAGATGTATGGAGTTAAAAGTTTAAAAGTTAAGGAACAAATTAAATAATCCAGAAGACTAAGATGAAGAGTTACGGAATGAAGGAACTCTTTCAATTCTAATGTGCTTCCCCCCCCCAAAAAAAAAACCTACTAGAAAAGTAGGATAGTAGAAGACAGGAAATAATGAAATAATTACTTTGGAAAAATTAAGCTACATAAAGTTTTTTTTTTTTTAACTTCCAGTTTGAAAAAAAAAAACAAAACAGCAATTCAAATTAAGACCAAATTTGAATCTTTGGTATTAACTTAAAAAAAAAAAGGGGGGGGGGGAAGGTCAGTATTCCAGGGGAAGATTAATTTAGTAGAAATTAAGCCAGTATTTCAAAGAGAATTACTTCTCTTTGAAATACTGGCTTAATTTCTATATTTCTATATACGATGTATATACTGTTACTAGGAATTTAGTTTATTTAAAAAGAAGATTGTGTTAGCCCCTATTTAAAATTAATTCTCCCTTCTCTTGCCCACTGTGTCTTTCAAATGGGTTCTAGTCAATCATGTGAATGTAATGTCTATCAAAAAACACAAGACACAAGCTAAGCACATTTATTTGGAGAGCACCATACACCTCTGGATAATAGAAACAAGGATAAGGATGTATAGAATGTACATTGACCATGATTTATAAAAAGTAATTCAAAAGTCACAGATCCATTTTTTAAAAAGATTAAATGAATTGCCTTCAGTTTTATGATGTATTACATCTTTTTGTAGGTTCATATTCAGTACAAGAAATGAAATTGCAAAAAAAAAAAAAAAGTATTACCACAAATTGAGTGAAGTGTTACTAAAGAAGTAAATTTTTAACTTCAAAAAACCAGTCTAAGATGGGTTTTTAAAGTTATTTTTAAATAGTTCAAGGAAGTTTAACTTACATAAAAGTGAAAGGGGGAGGATATACCTCAAGTCGAAACTATTAGTCAATTAGCACTTCTTCCACTTTGGGATATATCAGTTTGATGGAATTGAGGGGATATGTTTACAGAGTATTAAAAACCTGAAACAAAGCTTCCTCGATTTCACTTGAGCTCAGTTTTGCCTATAGTCACATCTTGATTGAAACCTTGCTTCTTTATTGTTTTCTGTAAGTTTGGCACCAATCCCGTCTATTTCACAGAATTTACAGTAAAAAAGTATCTGAGCTCATTAAATTTTATATGGGTGCCTGCGACGACAATGGAAGCAAAATCAGCAATAACCACGTTGAACGGCTTTAAAAAGAAGAAAAGAAAAAGTCCTTTCTAGACAGACAAGTCTTCATCGAGACTTTCCATAGGAATTAACAAGTCACATAGAACTTTTTAGGGTTTCCAAGTGACTGAAGTCCAGAAAGCCTTTAGTAAAGAAAATGAGGCAAAGAAAGAGAAGGCAGAGGAAGGGTATAAATTTTTACCAGTTGGTCCCGCAGTAGCACACAATGTCCATTTCTTCCCGAATTTGTCCCAGTTTTGTTTTTGTTCGTACTCAGCAACCGGGTCTTAGAGGCATCTGGAGCAATAAGACCTGCCGGCTTTCCGAAGGGTGACATTTATTGATATGGCGAGTTAGACCCAAGGAACTGAAGAAAGTAGACGGACAATGTTTGCAAGGAAAGATCTGCTGAGTATCTCCGTCAGCTCCACTTGGTCCTTCTGAAGGCGTCCCCACTAAAGTAGGCAATAGCATTTCCTCCCGCACAGCGTGCCACAACCGGTGCTTGTCTCTGATGTCTGCAGAGGGGAAGTGTGCCCCGCAAAGCGGGCATGGAAAAGCAAACTGTAAACTCTGCTCAGGACTGTAGGTTAGCGCTCTGGCTGATCCCTCCTGATGAGTATCCAAGTGTTTGCGCAAGTAAGCCTGACGGCGAAACTTCTTGTGGCAATATGGACACAAGAAAACCTCAGATACCCCATCCCCACTGCCTTTCCCTGTACCCGGTACGCGACGCTCAGACTCTCTTTCAGTATATGGGCCCTGTGGTCGCTGAGGCTCAGGATGCTTAGTGACCTTAACATCCTGTCCGCGGGTAGTTGAGTTGGAACTGCCCTGATGCTGATCAGTCAGGGAGCTGTCCCGCATAAGAGGGTGCTGACTTTCGGTCCTTTTCTCTCTGTTATTCTCCTTACCTTCGGGTAGGAAAGGTGCGATAATGCTGTAATCAGTTGACAGCGAGGAGGAAGAGGAAAACGAGGAAAGAGCCTCGGGGACAGCTGTGGCAGCATTAGCAGTACGTGGCTTGTGCCACCGGCGGTGGGAGGCGAGATTGGCTGGGCAGCTGAAGACCTTATCGCATTCGGGACAACGGTACTCAACTCTCACTATACGAGAGCAACGGTGTTGGGCCAGTGCAAAAGGATCTGCGTACTCTTCCTTGCACAGTTGGCAAATAAATTCACCCAGTGGCGTCCGGCTGTTTTCAAGGATCCGGGAGGGGGTCCCAGGTGTCTCCTCCTTGATTTTCAATCCCAGAACTGGGGATGTGGTTACTTCATCCGCGAAGCTCAGCCTCCTCATAGCCTTCGGCTTCTTGGCACTTGACACTGCTGTCCCAGATCCTGACGCTGACACAGGTCCTGGATGTCCCTTGTCATACCGGTCGTCTCCAGTGCCCTGTTTCAGGCCCTGAAGAGTAACACTTAGGGGAGCTGACTCCGGCTTTGTAACAGCTTCTGGGAAAGGTGCCAGAAGTGGCATCAAAAGCTGCTCTACCGAAGATGGGGCATACGGGAGTGCCACTGTGGAAGAGAAAGCAACCGCGGCTGTGGTGCCTCCCGGGAAAGATTCAGCTGAAGCAGGAGAACTGAGGCAGCGCTCCAGGAATGTCTCTCGCAACTCCGCACCTGCCGGCTTAGCTGGACTAGGACTGGGACCAGGGGTCGAGCCTCCTCCCAGCCCCCTCACAACGCTTTCCCGCCGGCTTGGTCCAGTACTTTCTACTGTACCCAGGCAGGACGATGACGGTTGAGAAGCCGCTTCCCTCTCCTCCTTTTTTACCTTTTCCAATGAGAATTCCAACCGCTCCTTCACGCTTCCTTGGGGACTGGGGGAAGCCCCTCTGTGGAAAGTAGGCACCAGTAGCTGAAAGTCCCGACGCATTCGATAAGAACCTCCCAGTCTCTTGGTTCTTTTCACCAGAAAGCCCCTCGGCATGATGGAGTTGGAAGAATGTGAGAGTTAAACTGAGAGCGAAGGAGAAAGATGAGGGGTGGAGGCTGCAGGACCCGAGACTGGAGCAGGACGTTGCCACAGCCGTCATATTCTGGTCTTTATAGTTGAGACAGCAGCTGGGCAGAGGAAGCAGTCAACCTCGCTCTGGGATGGGAAGGTGCTACCCAATCGGGAGTAGAAAGCAGTGTCGGAAAGAGGGAAAAGGGGCGGGCAGGGTCTAAACTCAGCTGCCCAGACTGGCTACTGTAATGGTTGGATAAGCACCCTAGGGGAAGATGAGAGGTTGATTGCTTCGCCACGCCTTCCCCGAGTTCAAACAGCATTATCTCCTTGCACCAGCAAAATTATCCTCTTGCCAGTCCAGGTTTAGAATGATACCCATTCAAAATGGAAGCAAAGGCGCGGGAAACCCGCGGAAAGGTAAGCCTATCAATATGTGTGGGAGGTTCTACAACCTCAGTCTTCGCCACCTTCTTATCCAGTCCATGATTATACAGTCGGGTCTCTGCGCCTTCTAGCTGACCGAGGGAGTCCTCGCTAGTCCCTAGCAGAGAGAGCCTACAGCAGGCTGGTTTCGACAAAAACATGGAAGACTTTCTAGAGCTGAGAAAGAGACTGGAATTCCACCTCCTCTTCCGGCACTTCAGGCCTAGGAGAAAGAATTGGGGCGTGGACCTGTCAGAAGCCTCAGGGATGAAAAGACAGTTTTGCGGCCGAGGGCACGATTTGGGTTCCTTTTGTGATTGTACTAGGAAGGTCTAGTCTTCTTGGTGCTTAACTGGGCATGAGAAATTGGGAATTTGGTGATCTATGTTCGCGAAAGAGAAGAGGAAAGGAGTTCGCAGGGTATCTATGGGAAGCTTAGTTAGAAGGGGTGTGTAAAATGAGTAACAAGTGAAAGCTCTTTCTACTCCCACTAAACTATTAGAGAAGCAATAACAGAAAACCAAGTGAATTAACTTTAAGTTTGCTGTTGAAGGAAACATCTATTGATTGAGGCTACTAATCTCTGAAAGCATGAGGATTCATTTGTGATTAAAGTTGCTCAGTGTGGAAATTATGCTTCCTAGAAAATCTTTAAAGCTCAAGAAATTAGTCATTCAGTCTCCTATTAGTTAAAGAGTATAACATATTTCTGATATATATATATATACATATATAAACACACACACACACACACACACACACACACACACATATATATATATATATATAAAGAGAGAGAGAGAGAGAGAGAGAGAGAGAGAGAGAGAGAGAGAGAGAGAGAGAGAGAGAGAAAGAGAAAGAGAAGGGGGAGGAGGACTACTAGGTAGTTTTCTTCCTTTCTGAGATAAGGTAATTTCCCTCTTTACACTACTTTTTTTTTTTCCATCCAAAGATATGCCTTAGTACCTCAATCTGCTTTATAGCTCCAATTAGTCTGTCAATAAACATTTGTTAAACACTTATGATGTCCAAATAAACTATCTACAGGATCATCAACAGAAGGAAGACCCCAGGAAAAAAACAAGCATTTATTAGCTGTCAATTATGTGCAAATAAAACTTAGCAAATATTACCTCCTTTTATCCTCACAATAAATAACTCTTGGAAGTAGGTGCTGTTATTAATAAATAATTAATTTAGAATTGAGAAAACTGGGACAGATGAGATGACTTACATATAGTTGGCAAATATATGAAGCTAGATTTTATTTAAAGTTTTTGCTATCTTACAGGCCCATTCCTCTATTCACTGGACCACCTACCTCCCAATAGAATTAAGGAGAATCAAATAAAATTTCCTGTAGAATGTGGGATTTTACCTGGGATTTGAAGAAATCCAGAAAAGTCAGGAGAAGATAAAGATGATGAGAGAAAACATTCCAAATATGGTTGACAATCAGTGAAATGCTCAGTCAGGAGATGGAGTATCTTGTTCAAGGAACAGCAAGGAGGCCAATGTCACTAAATTGTGAGTGTGTGGATGGAAGAGGTAAGATGATTAGAAAAATTGGGAGAGCAGTTTATGAAGAGCTTTGAATGCCAAACAGTAGATGCTGGTAGTGCCAGAGAGGCACTGGATTTTATTGAGTAGTGAGATAACATAGACGTGCACTTTAGGAAGATTACTTGGACAGCTGAGTAGAGGATAGACTTGAGTGAGGAGAGACTGGTGACAAATAGACCAACCAGTAGGCCATTGCAATTGGTCCCAGCAATAAATGATAAAAAGCCTGTGCCAGGATGGTAGAATTGTCAGAAAAGAGAAGAAGGCTAATGTGAAAGATGTTTTGAAGGTAAATTTGATAGACATTGACGATAGTTTTCATATAAGGAGGTGAAAGTGAGTTGAGTATAGCACCTACTTTTAGAGCATGGGTGACTGGGAGAATGGGAGTACCTTCCACAGCAATAGGGAAATTAGGAAGAAGGGATGCTTGGAGATTTGGGAATTAGTTTTAGATATATTGAGTTGGATATCTTTAGGACATCTAGTTTGATATGTCCAACAGGCAACTTGAGATGAACAGAGAAGTGGGATTGGTTAAAGTTGAGAATCATTTGCATAATAATTGAGTCTATGGGAATTGCTGAGATCACTAAGTAAATATTGTAAAGGAAGAAGAGAAAAGGTCCCAGGACAGAACTTTGTGGGACATCTTATAGTAGCAAGTGTGACCCTGATAAGATCCACATGTTAATCAGGATTACATGTGTTTATATATTCATGGTATAGGAATGACTCAATCAGAGGAACAGCAATTTGTGTAGCTAAGAAAAAAAGAAATATGACACTTGATGCATTCAAGGTGTCACACAGCTAGAAAGTGTTAAGTGTCTGAAACCAGATTTGAACTCAGGCCCTTCTGACTTCAGGGTTGTTGCTCTATACACTGCACCATCTTGTGGCCCTCACATAAACATCTTTTAAAATTAAATTTTATTTTCAAACCAAGATCGACCTTTTTTCCTTACTTCCCTTACTTTTCCTTACTTGTCTCACTGAGAGAGAAAGAAAAATAAAATCCTTATTACAAATATAAAATCAAATAAAAATTTTTTCATTGGCCATGTCTAAATAATATATTAATTACCTTTCTTTCAGGAAATGGGCAGGAAATGTTTCATCATAAGTCCTAAGGAAGTTCCCAAATTTTTTATGTATGTGTATATGTGTATATAGATATGTATGTGTATTATTGTTATACTTCCAAGTTTACATGCATGTACATATATATGTATCTATATTGTGTGTGTATAGTTTCCAAAATTTATGCATGCATGTGCGTGCACACGCGCGCACACACACACACACACACAACAGATGCCTTCTCATTTTCTCTCCTCCAATCTCTATCCCTGGCAATTAAGAACAACAAAAAAAACAAAATCCATTACTAAAGATATATATATATATATATTCCTATTCACATCTTGTTGACAAACACTAAAGAAAATCATGCAACCATGCTATGTCAACTAAACTTTATTGCATAATCTCAACTGGTCCCTGATTACAGCAAAGTAATTTTGTACACCTCCCTAATTAGTTTGATAGCTCATTCACTATAGTAGCTATTTCAAACTTTATTAACTATTTCAGCCTTATCCCTCCTCAAGTCTTTCATAAAACCAATCCTCTTGCCCTCTCAGTTAAGGACCTTGCCTCTCACTTAAGGACCTTGCCTTATATTTTACCAAGATAAATTAATGCCTTTCATATAGAACTCCTTATTTTCCCTTTCTCCTCATCTCAAATTGCCCAGCTGTCTTCCCAAATTATCTTTTCATTCATCTGTCCTTCACATGAAGGCACAATTCCCCACAATATGTACTTTTGAGCTCATTCTCTCCTGAATTCTTCATCTTTCCACTCCTAGAATCATACCCACTCTCTATAAAATTTAAGCTCCCTGACTACTTGCTGCTTCCTTGCTACCTACACATATTCCTGCCTTAGCCCTATCCCTTAAAAAACACCCTTTACTTAATCTGACTACTAAACCTTTTCTCAGCCCATCAACTTGCTATGTTTATCTAATAACTCTCTCCTTTCACTGGATTCTAATATTATTGTAATCTGGTCTTTATTCAATTCAAATTACTTTCTACTTTCTATGAACATTACAAATCTACTTTCTACAAAGTTATCAATGACCCTTAACAGCAAGATCTAATTTTTTAAATCAATTTTTATCATTCTTGACCTCTCCACAATCTTTGGGACATTTGGGAATCTGATGAGAGGGAAATTTGTCATTCCTACACACATATCACAGAATCTCACAATTAGAACTGACTTCAGAAACCATAAGTGTGCCAACAGTAAGAAAATTCTGAAATCAAGTAATGTAATGTCCTTGTTAGCTTTCTGGAGGTCTTGTACCAGCCTTGGTTTTAGCAGAATAATCACCACAAAAATAGTCACGAATTAAGTCCAAAGTCTTTATTATCTCCTTCACAGTCTATCTCCTTCACCTGGGGTCCGGCTAGCTTTCTGGAGGTCCTCCAGAAGACTCTTGGTTTCAGTGGAGGAATGCAAGAAGCAGGAGAGCTACCAGAGGCTGGTCAAGTCTCTCAAAGTGCAGGAGGCAGGAGAACCACCACGAGGCTGATCAAAGATGGAATCTCTCTCTTCCAATCCTTGTTGGTCCTTATATACTCTATTACAAGTACATCACACATATCAGTCTTGTAGAAATAGGTGTCAACTTATAGAACTATACTAAGTACTAAGTACATGTAAACTAGAGAATCATTATCTTAATTTTATTGAGTTAATACCTTGTTTTAGGATTAAATCAATCATACTGAAGTAGAGAACTATTAATTACCATGCTAAACTAGATAACCATTGTATTATCAATTCCACTGAGTTAACACCTTGTTGTAGAATTAAATCAATCAGCCTTAAGTATATTTCTCCAGAGGTCCTGCCCTTTACAAATTAATAAACTTTATATTATTGAATATAAAATTATGGTTGAATATAAGCATGAAATTTCTGAGAAATACATCGTTTGACTACCTACCATACAGCAATAGTTCCCATTTAGTAGTCTGTGAACCCTTTGCATTCATGATAATGATCCAAAGGGCTTGCTTCAATTGTACTTTAAGCAAAAAGCAACTACCCAATTATATTCCAAATACATTTTTTCACTGTGATAACAAAAATGAAATATGTTTATTTGAAGCATCATTTTAGGTTTATTTATATAGCAATTTAAAACCATTATGATCATGCACATAGCAATTGTTGGTGTTGTGCAGCAATATATCAAATTTTAGTCATTTCTGATTAGGAGCAATAGGTTCTTGCTGTTTCTCAATTTGTTATCAAATTGTTTTCAAACGACCAGAAGGGTTTGACATTTAAATACAAATCAATTATAGATGGATAGTCAAACAAATGAGAATACTCTCATTTGCATTCTATACATTGTATCAGAGCAGTTCCCTTGATTTGTAATTATATACCTGTTAGAGTTCAAATGTTGGAGTTTGTTCTTCTCAGAGCACAGCCGGTTTAGAGGCTTAGAGCCCTTCGGATGTCTCCAAATCCAAAGGTTCTGTCCTTCAGCCTCTGCCTCTGCTTTCTTCTGCCTCCAACAGAGATGGAAGATCTCTCTTATCTCCTTCTGGGGAGCCCAGCCACCAACTTGCCGTGGAGAGAGGGCTTCTGGCGTAGCTCCACTGAAATCCGTCAAAGTGTCGTTCCTCTCGAGTCCAGCGCGATCAACCAGCCAAGAGGAAAAAATGTATTCTGGAATGGCTGTCTCGCCTTATATGTGAACCTTCTGAGAGAATGGGATTATGGGTTTTCTCCCATAGTGCTCTCTGGCCCAAAGAGCTTTAAGGTGTGGACTCCCTTGAGTAAAGGTGGGAACACAAGCCTTGTCTTGATTAGTTCTACTTAGTACCTTGTTTCAGGTTCTGGCCAAAACAACTTCTTGTAAGATTAGATCAACTCTAATTACTTAGCAGTTAGTAAGGATTCCAACATATACCTATCTCATTAGCTATATAATTTTGTAATCAACATGTTATAAATATTAGTATTCTTTACAAATGTCAGAATGTTAGAAAACGATGAATAATAGGCATATATACTACATCATAAAATCATAAGCCATCATAAAATCATCATCACAAATGTTCCGCAGGAACAAACCTCTTAGTGAAGTAGTAAAGTTGTTTTCCCGCTTAAGTTTAACTTCTGCTTATGTTATTATTCTTCTATCTGGCAAATTTTTAAATAAACTGGTTGGTAACACTGGTTGGTCATTCAATAGAGTTCCTATAAGAGTGTAACTTGTGTCTCAGTGGGAGAAGAAAAGAAAATCATGTCTTCACCTTGTGAAGAAATTCTTTCCATATAAAGGTTAGTTAATAGATAAACTTTATTTAAAATGAAGCAATACATACAATTAAATTTTAAGCCCATCTAAACCAAGTATCATCTGTGTATCATTGAATATATATCTTGTCATTAGCCAGTAGAAAAGTAAATATTTAATATCTTACCTACATATGAATTTTCATTGACTGATTAGATAGCGAAAATAAAAATGAATTTCTATCTTTCAGCACTTAACTTACTCCATTTCTACTGTATTATATATATGTTAAATCTTCAAATATACCAATTCACTACCACCTATTCTAACATGAATTATCTGTCTCCTTTGTTTTCTTCCTTATTAGGCATAAAAAAGTATTATTATTATTAAATAAATAATTTTTAAATTTATTTTATTTTATTTTAATTTTTTATTCTATTCTTTAATATAATATAATATAAATATAATAATATTCTTTAAAATAAAATTTATTTTAAAAACAAATTAAATAAATAAATAAAGTACCTATTATTAAACTTTTTAGTCACTTTTTAAAAAGTTTACATTCCTCTTCTGTTAGGATGATTTTAAAACATTTAAATTCTAGGTGAAGTTTTATCAGTGTTTTATAAAAATAGCTTATTTAAATTTAGAAAAAACTCCTGTGAATAAAAAGATTTTTAAACATTGCTACTTCATTCAGAATTACCTTTTTTAAAAAAATAATTCTTTTTTATTATGAATCTAACAAATAACAAACCATAAACATTTCCACAAAGAACAGAAAAAGAAGACTGTTTATGATATCATCATTTTATTATATATGACTTGTACCAACATTGTCCTGTTTGACCATATCCCCTTCTGAATTTCCTATAGCTCTCTACAGTGTTTTTTTTTTTTTTTAAATTAAAACTCTCCTTTTTTTGGCCATTTTTGCTATCATCCATTCCCCTCTGCAATTTCTTCTTTCAATAAAGCCTTCTTTTGTAACAAAGTATTGTGTCAAGCAAAACAAATTCACATATTGGTCATATTTTGACAGGAATATTTCATTCTTTACAATCTATTACAAAGAGGTGGTAAACATGTTTTGTCTCTGAAGTCATATTGGTTGTTAAACTGATTGTTTAGAATTTGTTACATTTTTAAAATTCGCTGTTTCATTTTAATTGATTATTAATTTTCAATACTAACTTTGTTGAGATAGATTTAGATTTCAAGTTCTTTTTTTTTTTCAAGCTCTTATTTTTAAATAAGGAAACTGATACTGAGTGAATTAAGTGGCTTCCTCAAGGTCTTACCAGGCATTAAGTATTAAAATCTAAATTTAAAACCAGATCCTCTGATTCCAAATGCTTTTTCATCTGAACCACATATTCCAAATATTTTATAGACTTGCCAGTAGCCAAAATAAGTTTATTGTAAGCAAGTAGTAAAGAATTCTGTGTTAATTCATTATGTTGCTTAAAACCTCCTCAAGGGACACTTGCCTAATACAATTTTTACACTTATTTGCAAGAAAGATATCAGATAATAGGTTGACTCTTTCTACTATTTATGATTACTTTTCAACCTTATAACCATCTAAGTAACTGTTATACCACAGCAATATTATCCAGGCAATATCTTTCCAGCATTTCAATTATCTTTATCTCATGTAGATCCACATCAAAAGCTTTTTATAAATATCTAGATCTATAATCTCTGTGGAGTTTCCTTTATCCATAAACTTGTCATATAATTTTATCACACCAAAATAAATCAGATTTGTCTGACATGATCTGTCTTTGGCTCATTCTAACTTAGATAACTGCATTCTGCTTGCCCAAACTCTCTCCGTTGTTTGAATTGGAGACATTATCCTGCTTTTCTCCTTTACAAAGTGTTTAGTGAAGTCAAAACAAAAAACAAAAAAAAATCTTGTTTCTTAAAGATTTATTTCCAGCTTATTAACAATCTCTGAACAGAAAAAGCATCATAACTTTTACAGGTGATATGATATATCTTTGTAATGGAGGTCATGTAAGTAGTGTTCGATGTTTAATCAGTAAAAATGTAGAAATTAAATATGTCATATCTTTCATATTTTTATTTACTCTAGTAAAATTCATAAGTCATATCTAACACTAAAATTCTGACCCATAAGATTTTATGGAATTTAGAATGTAAAGTTAGGAATAAAGGAAGGAAAAAATTAGTTTGTTAGCCTTTTTCTTGGCAATTGTGTGCCATAAACTATAGAATCTAACTGTTATAAATTAAACTATAGAATAATCAGCTATGATCTATTTTTTATGTAAATGAACAAAGCCTAGACAAATCTTTCTGACTCCAAATCTAGTATTCTCTCCATTCCTTCACCTAGCTTCTAGTTAGGAATTTCTAAGAGTTATTAATAAAAAGAGCAAAATTGTACTGACAATAAGGAGATGCAGGGTTCTCTTCGACCCTGGATGAAGCTATCTTGAAAATGAGCAAGTTGTCTAGACTTCCTTTAACTAATTACAAAATAACTTTCCATCAATCTGTTATATCATGTATTTCATGAACACCAAGATTTCTCTACAGAACTCTTATCATATTGTTGGAAGTCTTGACAGCATACTCAAGAATCATATCACTTTTTATTCTTTTAGCTTTCCTTTGGACTGAAGTTATACCCAGGTAGTAAGTGTATTTAAGCTTCTTTTTAAGCAAAAACATGTACTGGAATCTTTTCGTTCTCCAATATGAAGGTATGGCTCATACCAAAACATCAGAAGATAGGATAAAGAGCTGGTAACATTATTTCTGGTTGAAATGTATACATATACGAATAAAGTCACAGGTTGGCTTTACTGAGATTTTTTAAATCTGATTTTAAATCTGATGTTTCTAATATGTTTAATTTTATGCAGTTTAAATGTTCAGGTCATGCTGAGAACAGTAGACTTCTTGACACAGGTAATATCTTCTTTAGCCATGTGTATTTTCAAAGTCTCTACCTTGGTTTAAATGATTCCAGTCAAGATGTCCAAACTCTAAGAACATTTCTCTCATAATATATTAGCAATCATGGAAGTATTCTGATTCCTTATTGGTATATCATCACCAGCTATATATAATACATTCTTGCTATTATTATCTTCTATATGTGCCATATCCCTGGAGATGTAAGACAGAGGGGCCCTTCCTGTCAAATAAGAGGACCTAAGTAACTGTTGCACTAGAATTCTGCAGATATGCTAAGGATAGTAATCCTTGAATTTCAGATCTCTCTTGTGTTATTTCTTCTGCTTCATGCTTTGAAAAAAGAGACATAAGGAAATGCAAAGGATAAGATCAATCATAGCTATTTATAAGAAACAAAATCAGATTGGATCAATGCGATCTTTTAAGTGGACATGCCTAAAAGTAGGTGTCAGTAACAGCCAAGAAGGCAGGGAATAATGAAAAAAACAGTACTTCTATATGTTTTTTCCTTGATATTTCAGCCACTTGAGTGTATATTTATGATTAAAAACAAACAAAAAGACCAACTATCGTCTTGTATCATGCCACTAATTTTCAATATTCTCACCAGAAGTATGAATTTGATGAGAGGAACTACCAATGTTGCCACTGTTGCTGTCATGGACTGTGTGCTGCGCCATGTGTTCAGGGGAAGTTCTACCAATCTTCATGTGTTCTCTTTCCTTCTTCTCTGATTCTCCTCTCTTAATCCTGCCCCAGTTCCAAATGAGGTATATTTCCTTGCCTCAGGAAATGAACAAAAGAACTTTTAAATCTTTTAAGTCTAAGGACATTCTTAGCCCATAAAGGGGAAGTTACTAACAGATAAGAAGTCAATATAAACAAATCCAAAAAGTTTGTCTTATTCTCCAAATATGCAGCCTAAATTGGTAGCACTTCTCTTAGCACACAAAACCCACAAGTCTCTTACTTCTTGGTTACATGTGCAGTCATCTTTGTTTAATACAATCTCTTATTATTATTTCTATAATACTCTGGGGCCCTTTCTTGATCCTTGTGACCAAAGTAATCATGAAAAGTTTTCCTAGAGTAGTATATGCTAGGTAGAACAATTGTTTCCTAGTGACATACATGGTACCATTGACAGTTCATTTCAGCAAACCATGGCATAGCTCCAAGTCTAACTATTGTCTCAATAGTAAAAGCAATTAATTGATTTCTAGTGAGCATGACTCTCGGTTCAGAGCTGATCTTAAGTCATCAAATTTTTATGTGTATTCAGATCAAAATTGGCTACATAAGTACTTGTGAGACAAATTGACCAGATCTTTGAAAATTTAAAGATATTTGTCTGTCCATAGGTCTCCAAAGGATTATGTGGGTTTTAAAAGAACTTTATATTTCTTGCCTTTCTGCTTTTGTGCTTTTTCAAATGAAATATGCTCATGTCAACTTTGTAACATTTTATTCAGCATTTTAACAATAGGATTGTAGTTTCTAACAAATTTGTGATAATAGCCAAGTTCTTGAAAAGGCTTTAGATCTTGAAGGTTCTTTGCTTATGGACATGTAAAGGGCACTTTCTAGTCATCACCCTTTGTTGAGATACCATGTGATCCACATATTTATTAGAAAAAAACCTGGCCCTTATTGATTGAGAACTCTAAGGTATTTTCCTCTAGTCAAATCAACACTTTAATCAGTCTTTCCTAATATTTTTCCCAAAGATAATTTTATCATCATGACACATCAACATTTAGAGGCTCCAACTCCATTAGCCTTTGGATAGTATCAGGAATTCCCAAGATGTCTTGAATGCATATATGCAAACTGGTAAAATCTAGCTGGGCAGATTGAAGCAGCTGTCTTGTCTTATTCCACTGTAGAAATCTGGTAATGGTCACTGCATTGTATTTGAATTGTACTGAAAACCACTGGCTGCATAAGAAATGATCCACGGTATCTTGAACTCTTGGCATGCTGTGCTGGTCTTTGTATTTTTTTTTTTTTCAAAGCCCAGTAGCCAACATAATATGTATCATTCCATTCTTCTCCCAATATAGGTAAGATGCATAGGTAATTGATGATAATGCCATTAATCAACATGTCCTTGTGATGATCTCAGAGATCTCATCCAACACAAAGGAATTTTCCTAAATATTTTCTGAATTAGTTAGATGTTGGTGAATGGGATCTTGTGTGTTGCTCTTTGGACATATCTCATTCATATACACCATTCATTATACTGAGCATCAACTATTTGTTCCATTCCCAAAGTAAAACTTCTCTGTATTTACTGATACAGTGGATAGAGTACTGATCCAGAAGTAAAGAAATCTAAATTTAAATCTACTACCCACCTCCCAGAGTTGTTGTGGGGATAAAATGAGGTAATATTTGTAAAGTGTTTAACACATTACAGGCACTTAGGTGCTTTTAAAATATTTCTTGCCTTTCTCCTTTTTCTTTATGAAAGGTTTATAAGCTAGTTTCTAGGTACTGTCTCCTATATTAATTTTGTCAGACATTCTTGAATAGCCAAATGAGTCTGGCATCTTTTATCTACAGCTTTTATGAATTCTCCTAATCCCATATAACTATCTAGCAGTCTTCCAACTCTGTTACTTTATTCAAGATTTCTATAATATCCTCAGGACTACATATAAGAGATGTGGCACAAATAACAGTATTCCTTTATAAGTGGCAACTTATTTATCAAATGATAGTGTTTTCTAAGTAACTCAAAACTATTTCCATAATATTGATATATAAATAAATATTAATGTCACTATTTTACCAGTCACCAAAGGATTATTTCCTGTCAAAACAAGAAAAGGCTTCAAACAAAGAATATGTAGTAAGAATCAGCAAGAATTATGAAAATTTAGTAGCTATAACAGTAAAAATATTCTACTTGTACATTTATAGACAGTTTAATAACTATCACATTATCATTATAAGTCATGAATATCATGAATATTCATATGAAGATTTAACAAAAAGATAAAATAGTGAAAACTGATAAATAAATAAGAAAAACTATAATTATCTAATATAAAATTAATCAAAAAACACTCAAAATAAAATTCAACTGTTAATTTTAGTGAAAAGGAGAAATAAAGTGTAGCACAATAAGAATAATAATGATAATAGCTAATATTTATATAGTACTTTAAGATTTGCAAAAGGCTTTATATACATTATTTCATTTGATTCTCACAACAACTTTGTCAGATGTTAATTATTATTTTCATTTTACAGATAAGAAAACTGAAGTTTAGTAATAAAGCATGAAATAGAAAAGTATTTCAAAATGAAATTATATATCAATTTTTTTGGGCAAAGATATTGAAGGGGCTTGCCATTTCCTTCTCCAACTCATTTTACAGATGAGGAAACTGGGCATTTAGTGATTTGCCCAGAGTCACATAGCTAATAATAGGATTTGAATTAAATGTCTTCCTGACGCCAAAATCTAGCACTCTATCCACTGTACCCCACAGTTGTCCACCAAATTTTTTTTAAAAATCCAGCAAAATGCAAAATTTAAATTAAAAAAAAATTCAGTATTTAATAATCATTTGCAAAACCAGTAAATTTTGGGCTATTTTAAATTTAACTTTACTTAAATTCAACTTTAAATTCAATCCATAAAAGGCAGAAATGTATTAAAAAGTAATTAAGTAACAAAAAAAATCAGAAGTAAAATTTTGTAGTACTGGTATATATTACATGTATGCAGCAATAATGTAAGAAACTTTGTTTTAAAAAGGCATAAAGCTCACAAACAAGAAAAAATATACATTTTCAGATCAGCTTTCTTACCTTCCTTCAGTCCCACTCCCTATCCAGTTTTGTTATTTTCCATTTGAAGGCACATGGGAATGATCAGTTTTCCACCTTCCTTCAGTCCGGCTCTCTACCCAGTCTTGTTATTTTTCCATTTGAAAGTAGGTGGGAGTAAGAGGAGGGAGTCAGAACACAATAGTATATTGGAGCTACTATTCCCAAGAAATCTGTCACCAGGTCTTAAAACTTTCCCATGCTCCCAAAGAAAGTCTATTAGTAAATTTGATTATATTTGAGGGGAAAAATATCAAGGACTTTATTCATACTGAAAAATAATTATCAAAAGAATATAAAAAAAACTAAAGCTTTTATTAATATATATTTTTTACTTAATAATTTCCCCTAGTATATTTATTCCTTCTTCTCTCAGAAGGGAAAGACAAAAAAGTCAGTATAACTGATTCACCCATCAGAAAAGTTAGAAAATACAAATGCAAATATATGCTTATGTGTTACAATAGAGGCAACATTTGTGCAAAGGAGTGGGATTAGGAATATTGTCTCTAATCTCCTTTTGAGCTGTTCTTTTTCTTTGTAATTTTGCAACATTTAGTTTTGGGATTTTGTGTGTGATTCCTTCAGTTTACATTATTGTTGTTATTGCTTATATTATTTTCTTGGTTTTATTTCATTCTATTAACAAAGATCTCTCTCTATTTGTCATACTTAGCACTTCTTAAAACAGAGTAATATTTCATTATGTTCATGTATCATTCAGCCATTCTCCAATTGATGGTTCTCTCTTTTGCTACCACACACAAATGCAACTACAAAAATTTTGATGTATACAGAGACTTTTTTCTCATTGATAGTCTCCTTGGATTATATATAAACCTAATAGTGGAATCTCTGGGTAAAAGAGTATGGATTCTTTAGTCACTTTAATTGCTTAATGCGAAATTATTTTCATAATGGTTGTAACAATTTACCGCTCTACCATCCATACTCTAATACACCTATTTTCCACACAACCCTTCAACATTTTACTATTTCTATCTTTTATCTTATTTGCCAATTTTCAGGATTGCATGGTTTAAAAACCTCTTGATTTTTAAAATTTGCATCTCTTTAATTTGGAGCATTCTTTGATGTGATTATTAATAATTATTAATAATTCTCCTTTTGAGAACTGTTTGTATCATATTTAAATGGTTAAGTTGGCTAAATGGATTAAATGGTTAAGGGTTTCAATGGTTAAGTATTTAAAGTTAACCATTATAGAACAGTTTTTAGGTTTAGACATCTCTAGACATTTATGTGAAACAGTGATAGAGTTCTAGACATGTAATCAGAGAGACCTACATTCAAATCTGAACTCAAACACTTAAATTTTTCTCTCACAGTTTTTTTGTTGGTAAAATGAAAATAATAGTTCTTACCACTCAGGGTTTTTATAAAGATTAAATTTAACCTAACATTTGTAAAAATCACTTTGTAAACTTTAATTGTATTTTGTAAAAGTTAATTGTTATTCTGTCACTTGGATAGCAAAACTTTATCAGAGAAATTTGACAGTAAAGTTTTTTTTCCCCATTTGACCACTTCCATTCTTATCCTAGGTACATTAACTTTGTTTACAAAGTTTTTCAGTTTCATATATCAGTTATCTACTTAATGTTCCAAAATTGTCCTTTGTCTTTTGTTTGATTAATATAATCAATAATATAGTCTACCCATATCTATGAAAGGCATGTGATTTGTTTCTCTTCTAATTTTTAATGATATTTAAAATAAAATTCACATGTTCACTAAGAATATATTGTGGAACATGGTGTTAGAGTTGGTTTGAGCCTAATTTATATCAGATTGCTTTCCAGCTTTCTCGAACATTTTTTATCAAATCAGAAGTACTTTTCTAAGTTATTTATTGAACACCGGACTATTGAGTTTCATTATTTATGATTTTCTTTTGTCTAATACTTACAATTCATTTTTACTTTTTAATCAAACCAGATGGTTTTGATGACTGCCACTTTCTAACATACTTTGAAAACTACAGGTGTTAGTCTCTCTTTGTCTTGATTTCTTTTTATAATTTTCCTAGGTATTCTTATCTTTTGTTTTTCCAAATAAATTTTGCTACTTATTTTATCAAATCATGTAAAGCATGCCTTTGATAATGTGATTGGCATTATATTAAAACAGTATACGAACAGTGGTAAAATAGTCATTTTTATTTTAATTAACACAGTCCAGCCATGGTATTGAAGTAGTTTTTTAAATGGAATCTTTACAAGTTTTTTTTTGAATGCTTTGGAAAAATGATCTCTAGATACTTTACACATTTTGTAGTTATTTTGGAATTGGATTCTCCTTTCTATGTTTTTCTCAAATGTTGTCACTGTGACATGGAAATGCTGTTGATTTTTAAGATTAATTTTTTAGCCTGCAACTTTGTTTTACTTAGTATTTTCTAATTCTCCAGAATTTTCTAACTAAACCATCATAACATTGGCTTTCTTTATATATCTTTATGACTTTAATTTCCTTTTGTCGTACTATTGCTACTGCTAACATTTCCAGAACTCTAATAAATAATATTGGCAAGAAAGAGCATCCTTATTCACTCCAATGTCTATTGGAAATGGTTCTAGCATGTCCCCATTTCATGTGATATTTGCTTTAGGTTTTAAGTAGTTATTTTTTATGCTACTAAAAAAAGAAAATTCTTCTATGTCTGTGCTTTGGAGGAGTTTTAGTATTGTGTTGTACTTTATCAAAAGTTTTTTTTCCAAATCTATTGAGATAATCACATAGATTTTTTTAAATTTTAATTATGACTCTGTTGATTGTTTTACTCATGGTTAACCATCCTTGCATTTATAATCCATTGTGGTTATGATAAATAATTTCTTTTTTTATTTAATGTTTTTGAATCAATATTCATTAATATTGTTCTGTAGTTCCCATGTACTTTATCCTTATATGTTATAATTGTATTGTCTAATTAAGGAAATCTGATCCTTTTTCAGTTTTTTCAGAATAATTTGCATACTACTCATTGTTCTTTTAAATATTTGATGGAATGTTTTATTCAGGAACAGAAGTTTAGTTTTTTTTTTTCTTTTGGTAATTCCTTTAAAGCTAGTTCTATTTCTTTGTTTAAGATTGGATTACTTAATGACTCTATTTGATCTTGTGTTTGAGTAATTTATATTTTTGAAGATATTTTTCAAATCCTTTTGTATTCTCAGGTTTTTTTTTAGCATATATTATATGTTATATATACATATGTGTATATGTATGTGTATAGATATTTATATAACACATATATAGAGAGAAAGTAATAATTCTTTATATTTTTTTTCCTCATTTTGTTGTCATCTCACTTTGTTCATTTGCTATTTTCTTTGTGATCAGATTGACTATAGGTACATCAATTTTGTTAGTCTTTTCAAAGAATTAGATTTTATTTTATTTATCATTGTTTGTACAGGAATATTTGTTTGCTTCCTTGTTTTCTGGATTATTAATTTTTTCTGAGTTTAACTTATTTTGTACTTATTTAAGAGTTTTTATTTGATCATTTTAAATTGATTTTGAGTTGGTGAAATCATCAACTCAAATGCATATTCAGCTCATTAATATCTTTTTATTTTGTTAATATATGTTTATAGTGACATGATTTCCTCCCTCCCTCTCCCCCCCACCCCTCCACTTAGGACTGCTTTGGTTGCATCCAGAAATTTTTTACATATGCCTTCATAATTATCATTTTTTCACATAATTATTGTTTCTATGATTTGTTCTTTGACTCACTCATAATTAATAATTTCACTATTATCTCCATTTACATCTAAATTTTGTTGTTTCTGTCCCCCAAATTGATTACTATTTTAATTAATTTGTGGTTTATAAAAGATGTATTTGCTATTTTTGTTGTTTCCTTTTTTTTTCTTTTTAACAATATCTCTGTGTCCTAAGATATGATCAATTTTTATAGAAGTTCCATGTGGTTCTGAAAAATACATATTCCATTTCAAAGATGCCATAATGATGCAGGTCTAATTTTTCCATCATTTATTCAATTCCATACTTTCCTTCTTATTGTCTTCCTGTTGAATTTATCCAAAACCAAGAAAAGAACATTGAAATCTCCTATCACTATTTTGTTACTGTCTATGTCTTCTTATAGTTTAGATAATTTCTTCTGTATAGAATTTAGAAGCTAATGCATTTCGAGCATATAATTTAATGTATTGATAATGGTTTATTATCTAGTTCTTTTCAGCATAATGGTTTCCTCACATTTCTTTTTATCATGTGAATGTTTGGTTTTTCTTTTACATACAAAAGATTTAATACAAAAGGATTATTGCAACTCTTGCTTTCAATAGACTCACTTGATGCAGAATAAATTTTGTTCCAGTCTCTAATTTTTATACTGTATGTGTCTTTGCTTTTAGGGATGTTCCTTGCAAGCAACAAAGTGTGTGTGTGTGTGTGTGTGTGTGTGTGTGTAGGGTTATTTTATTAGTTTAATCCTTTCCTAGAGCTATATGGGTTAGGTACAAATTTTCCCCCATTTTTCTTTTTGCTTTTTTTTTTTCCAAATTAGAAATTTCCTTCTTCCTCTCAAATATAACATCTTCTTCAATTATTTTATATTATTTTGAGGCAACCCTATTCCCACCATCTCTCTTTCCTTCATCTTCAAGCCCTCCTCTTCACTTGTTATTTCTTTCCCTACTTCTAAAATTTTGATTAACTTATTAGATCCTTTTTATTTCTTCCTTTTGTCTTTCTTTTTACCCTACATGGAAAAAGTCAGAACTTTTTTAATACTAAAAAATGGAAATCAAAGTAATATCAAAAGAAGTATGAATGTTCTACATACAGATCCTCAATAAAAATTACAATAGGAAACAAGCTATATTCAACAAGCAATCACATTTTTACCATTTCATATTTAATTGAAATATAGATGACATAAGATTTCTTGTGCTTTTCTTTTGATTATGAAAAAGCATTTGATTTGATAGAGCAAAAACATTTCCTTCTAGGCTCTTTTTCAAAAGAGTACTTCCTCCCCATACATTAGAATTAGTCAAGATATCTTGATGTTTAACTAGCTCCTATTTAAAAACATGAGGCAAGGCAATAAAGAGAGGTATATGCTTGCTAAAACTCGCTGCCACTATAATGGAAGAAATCCAGTCAAGAGTCCAGGTGGAAGAAAGATTCCTTGTGGTTAGGGAGGTCCTCCAGATATTCTATTTGCCGATTATGAAAATTACATCAAGCTTCAGAACAATGTAGCTTCTTGGAAGATATCTTGTAATCACTTAAAAAAAATCTATATAGAAAGAACAAATAGACAAGGTCTACTTGTTGATTTACTTATTGCCTAGATTATGACATACAATAGGAGAGACAATCTATAGATGTTTATCTGGAATAAACAAACTGTTCAGTAAATTGAGCCTGGAATTGAAGAGAGAAAGAGAAATCAAGTCAATAAGCATTTATTAGAAAACAGATTGGAGTCACCTTCACAAAATTTCAGTGTTCTTTCAATAATCCCAATCTTCCCCTGAAAACTAAAGCCCATCTTTTTAAATACAATTATCCTGTTCATATGAAGCATTTAGACAAGAAATTTAAGAGTCCCTGAAGGATTAAAAATGAATATCACACTGAAGAATATGGAGAAAAGCATGGTAAGTGTGAACAGACTGCAACATAATTTGGAGGAGGTTCAAAGAACAAGAAGAATAAAACATTTCATGAGGAATTGTGTGATAGGAAAAGCAAATGGATTGATCATGCAGTAAGAGAGATGAATGATAAGTAGATTGTGATACTTCACTGGAAACTTTTATGATGTCAGGAGAAATGAAAGAAATGTTTCCAAAACATTGGATGATTATTTAATTAGAAACAATTAATTAATCAAGTTGGGAAAGAGTGGAGTGCTTCAACTGCCTGGATAAAATGAAATCACTTTACATAGGGGATTAATTGGAATGAGTTGTGAAGACTCAATAATGTTTTGTGGGGCTGGTTGGAAATCGTAAAACGTTTTAAATTCTAGCATTTGAGTGAGTGGATTAGCCTAGAGGAAAGAATATTTTAGCTAAGTCTCTCAGAAGGAATCACTTGGAGTGGCGTGGTAACAGATTTCTGTCTCCTGACTCTTCTGACTAGCTGATTATGTGAACTTTAGATTTTGGACTACCAATGGGCCTCTTAGCAATATTCTCAGAATAGCTGATATTGGGATTTTGTCCTGGGAACTGAAGACAAACTCAGTGTCCTGAGGACAGAAAGTTAGCTTCAGGATTCTTTAAGAAGCCCAGTAGAAAGCAACACTATTCCTCAAAAGAGAACGTTATAAAATCCAGCCAAGAAGAAAGAAAGGAATTCTAGCAACCAAACTTCCAAGGAATTCCATGGAATTAGATATATGTACTATAAATCTGAGCCAACTGAATTCTGTACTTGTGAGAGTTTGGGGTGGGGAGAGATCTTTTGTACCAAATGTTCTTACCATACCCCTTTCTAAAAGCAAAAAAGCAAAAAAGATTTGGCTGACTAATTGATGTCAATTGGTAATCATTAGGGGAAGCATACAGATGGAAGATCACATCCCCAACTCCCTCAAGATCCTGCTGTTTTGAAGAGAGTACCAGTCAGCTGCCTTAAGGAGATCCAACCTACTAGTCCATATGTAAGTTGGGAGAATGAGTTCAAGAGCCAGGGATATACTGTATTAAAGGCAACTTTACCTTAATACTAACTTTAAATGTAAACTTTAAAAAAGTATAAACTTTATTTTTTATTGAAGTTTTTTATTTTCAAAACATATGCAAGAATAATTTTTCAACACTGACCCTTGAAAAACCTTGTGTTCCAATCTCCCTCCCTTCCTCCCAATCCCTTCTCTGGATGACAAGAATTCCAATATATGTTAAATGTAAAAATATATGTTAAATCCAATATAGGTATACATATTTATACAATTATCTTGCTACACAAGACAAATCAGATCAAAAAGGGGAAAAAATGAGAAAGAAAATAAAACTCAAGCAAATAACAACAACAACAAAAGAGTGAAAATGCTATGTTGTGATCCATCCTCAATTCTCATAATAGTCCTCTCTCTAGGTGTAGATGGCTCTCATCATCACAAGATCGTTGGAATTGGCCTAAGTCATCTCATTGTTGAAAAGAGCCAAGTCCATCAGAACAGATCATCGTATAATCTTATTGTTGCTATGTACAATGATCTCCTGGGATCTCATTTCACTGAGCTCATTTTACTTATGTATGTAAATTGTTTTTATAACTTCCATTTTATAATTAAGGAAAGAAAGACTGACTTACCCAGGATTAATTCAGCAAGCAGCTTTGATAGAATTTGAACTTAGGTATTCCTCAGTCAGGATGACAGTACTCATCATTCTTGACCTCCCTGCAGCCTTTGACCTTAGTTATTAACCCTCTTTCCCTTGATACTTCTTCCTGGATTTTGACACTACTCTCTCTTCTACTCTCACTTTTTTGACCGCTCCTTCTCAGTCTTCTTTGATGGATTATCATCCCTCCTCTTCTCCTATTCAAAGGTAAATGCTTCTCCTTATTATGTCCCTTCTAATTATTTGTTTATATTTACTCTTTTAAAATATTTCTCTGAACTCCCATATTTCTTTTTAACCAGGGATGTCCCATAGGACTCTTTCCTGGGTTCTCTTCTCTTCTTCCATACACTTTACCTGCCAATCTCATAATCTCTTGTATTTTTCATTATTATCTGTAAGCTGATAATTCTTAAATTTATTTATCCAGTCCTAACCCTCTGCTTACCTCCAAACTAACAACTCCAATTGTTCATTAGGTATCACAAGCAGCATGTCCTAAAACTGAATTCATTATCTTTTGCCAAAAAAAGCTTTCCTCTTCCTAACTTCTCTAAGGGTACCATCTTCTCAGTTAACCAAGCTCAAAATCTATGTGTCATTCTTGATTCTTCACTCTCTCACACTATCCCTACATCCAATCTGTTGCCAAACTTGTCAGTTTTATCTTCTTACATATACTACTTCTGTCCCCTGTACAAGCCTTTATCACTTCATGCTTGGACTGTTGCAATGGCTGGTTGGTCTGTTTTCCACAAATTCCCTATTCCAGTTTATCATCCACTCAATTGTCAAAGTGATTTTTCTAAAATGCAAATGTGACCATGTCACCCCAGCTTCCCCTCCTCAATAAAATACAGTAGATCCTTATTACCCCCCAGGATAAAATTTAAAATCTTTCTTTTTATCATTTAAAGCTCTTTATAACCTGCTCTCTCAATCTTTCCAGTCTTTTTATACCTTATTCCCATTTACTCACATATTCTGCTAACTAATGCCACTGGCCTCCATATTCCATCTCCTGTCTCTTAGTGTTTTTATTAGTTGTTCTTCATGACTGGGATATTCTCTCTCCTCTTCTCTGCCTCCTAGCTTCTGGCTTCCTTCAAGTCAGAGCTAAAATTCTATATTCTCTAAAAAGCCTTTCCCAATTTTCCTTAATTCTAGTACCTTCACTTTGATGTTTATTTCTAACATCCTATATAAGTTTGATTATGCATATCTCTTCTTATGTTGTCTCCTGCATTAGACTGTGGACTTCTTGAGAGCAGAGACTATCTTTTGTCTTTCTTTTAATCCTTGGTACTTAGCATAATGTCTGGCACATAAGTACTTAAAAACTATTTATTGCCTCACTGACTGAGAGAGATTTCTATTGCTTCCTGTTCCCTAGAGTAATAAAAAGACATCTATATGGTATCTGCACAGCATCTTATCTAGAGTGAAAAGCCACAAAGATTCCAGGTTAATAAGATGAGGAAGCTGAGGCAAATAAATGTTAAATGATTTGCCCAGGGTCACATGGCTGAGGTGAAATTTGAATTCAGTTTCTTCTGAGTAAAGTAGGGTTCTACCCATTGCATTATCTAGCTGCCCTGAGAACAACTTTACCATTCTGCAAACTGCGATCTTAAACAGAGACCTTCTAGTTTCCTTTTCATTGAAATTGTGTCTAACCACAGGGTTTGCCCTCCTGCCAATGGATCTCCATTCAGTCACAACTTAAGGACAGTCTTCCTCGAGAATATGCCCTTTGAAAGGGGTAGTTTTGCCTGTTCTTTTCAGGAAATAGCCTGTTTTCCCAGAATTTGCCATTTGAGCTGGGATTGAAAGCTGCCCCCCTGATTTCCTCCTCTACTGAGCCAGGACTGAGGGTTGCTGATTTGCTGTGATTATGACCCTCTTACCGACTTTCCCAGAATCTATTTAACCTGGGATGAACGCCCTTTTCACCCCAGTGAGACTGTCCTTTCTTGAAGTTTTTCCAATCTATCTTGAGGTGGAGAGTGGTTTCATTCTATTGGATTCTGTTCAGAAACTTGTTTTCATGTGATTTTGAGGGAGAACTCAAGCAGCTTCCTGACTTTATTCTGCCACCTTGGCTCCACCAATGATAGATAGATAGCCTAACACCTCTCTGGTATAGAAATAAAACTATAGTATTTATTTTTAGTGATTCCTTTTTTCTGCCTTCCCTCATATGAAACCCTAAAAGTCCAAAAAATTAAAGTATGGTTTAAGGTGAAAGAGAAGATTCTCTGGACAGTAAAGGGGTTTGGAGAGAAACACATATAAATTATTTCCATAGCTGGGGTTTGACATAATAAATAGCCATCTCTTATTGTATTCCAAGATCTAAAAATGCCTTTTAAAATAATATTTTTTTTTGACTGAGAAAGATGTAAGGTATGGTCTATTGATAAGAAATAACATGAGAAGGTATCTATGATATATGGTACTTAGGTGGTACAATGCTGGGCCTGAAGTCAGGAAAACTCAGATACTGTGTGGGTCACACAGTAGTATGACCCTGTATGTATGACCCCATACTACAGGACTAAGTAGTCCTGAGCAAATCAATTAAACCTATTTGCTTCAGTTCTTCATCTATAAAATGAACTAGAGAAGGAAAAGGCAAGTCAGTCCAATATCTTTGCCAAGGAAACCCTAAATGGTGTTGTGAAGATACAACTGAACAACATATATACTATATAAATATGCATGGATTCTAATGGGCAACTATTTTGAAAGTTTTATAGTGACCATTTTTTTTACTGAATAACTTTAAGTGGAAGATTTTTTTTGTATCTGAAATTGTTTTTTCTACAATGTACAATTCAAGGATTTCATTCCATTTCATTGAATCTTAAGATTTACTATACTAAAATTTTCTAGACATTTATGTGGTATGAAATTATTCCCATAAATTATAAACTTCTGGTCTTCTTTTTCTCTTGCTTTTTTATTTCAGGTTTTATTTCGAATACATTATAAAGTATTTAGCCCGACAGCATAAAAGAAACAAATAAAAGAAAAATGAAAGAAAAAAGAAAACAAATCTTCATGCCTTCTTTTCTCCCTCCCCCACATTTATTTGGTGATAATGATACTTGCCTATTGATTTTTTGCAAGACATTTTTAAAACCTTGGATGTAATATGTAATTGGAATATTATTATATTATATACTTAAATAGTAATGTATTCTTTCCAGTTTTTTTCAAATTATCTGGTTCCTTTTTATTTGTTTCTTTGTTTAGCTATGGAAAAGAAAATCCTGTCTTGTTGAATAAGTGAATGTTAATATTTTCATCAAAATTCCCTCTTCTTTGATTTCACTGTAACTATTTCTAGTATCAATGAAACAGAATCTTAAGAGTTTTTCTAAGAATCTACTTAGAGAGTTCTGGTTAAGATGGTTAAGTAAAAAGTTCTAGGCAAACCTACATCCCTGAAGCAATATCTATTAATAGCAAAGAAAATGCCATGTAAAACCACAGAACCAAATTAAAATATAACTTAGTTTCTCCATTCATTGAGGACACCACAAGGTAATGCATCTTAAAACAAAGGCCACTCCAAGGACTGAAGCCTACAGTATATGACAGGAGAAGAAAATTGGGCCAAAGTCAGTGCAGACAGAAATATGAGAACATCTGAGGGGATTGGCCTAAAGTCAAATAATTGATAGCCTGAAAAACAGAACTCAGTGATTCAATGAAATAACATAAGGAAGCAGCTAGATTGGTGCAGCCCTAGAGTCAGGAGGACCTGAATTCAAATCCAGCTTCAGACACTTAACACTTCCTAGCTGTGTGAGCCTGGGCAAGTCACTTAACCTCAACTGCCTCAGCAAAAAAATTAAAAAAATAAAGAAATATGAAAACAAAGGACTGAAAGTACAAGTGTGATATCTATTATCAAATACAACTAAATTCACAGACAATTTAAGAATCTTCCTGAAAATCACCACCAAAAAGCAAAAACAAAAAAAGTGTGTTCTTTATTTCAAGGACTCATAAAAAAAACTGAACAGAACTATTAGAGCCAAAAAGTACAGTGATCATTAAGCTTAAAGACAGACACTATCATAATTGAATCAGTTTTCTTATTGATATCCCCAAATGTTACAGCCCAAATTCCAAGACTTAAAATCAAATAAAATTTATTGTAAGCAACTAAGAAGAAAGAAACCCAACCTCAAGGGATGTCAGCATCACTTAAGACTAAGCAACAACTTGTTGTCCTTCATTTTCAAAGACGATCAAAATAACATAACTATGTTGGATCAAGGTACAGTAAAAATGTACTGTCTGACTGGCTGATCAGACCAACATGAGCTTAGAATACCACATCTTGGGCATAAATAGTCCACATGTCCCTCCTGTTTGTTTTGAGCTACAACTACTTTCCTTCCTCAGAGACTATAGCACCTTCTTGGATTCAGGCATGCCTTGATGGGCAGTCCTTTTCTTTTGACCTCCATTGCCAGTACTTGCGTTGTGTGAGTTCTCCATAAAATAGTCTTTAAAGCAAATACACATTTGACATTTGAACAATCAGAGATGAAGAGTTTGAATTTTGGGTAATTTAGTTCAAGAAATGATCTCAGTGTCTGGTACCTTATTTTTCTAGGTGATCTACAGAACCTTCCTAAGACAATTCAAATTGTAGTGATTTACTTCATGGCATATTGCTTATATGTTGTCCAGGTTTCATAGGCATACAATAATTAAGTACACACAATAGTTCTGGTAGACTTTCAGTTTGATAAGCAGTCTAATTTCTCTCCCACATTTTCCTTTGGAGCCTCCCAAACACTGAGCTAGCTTTGGCAATGCCTGTGTCAATCTCATCATCTATGTGGATATACCTGGAGAGTATATTGCCAAAGGAAGTGTTTACAATTTCTCCATTTGTTATAACTGATGGTTCTATATGTGGATGGTATGGTGGTGGCTGGCTGAGAACCTTTGTTGTCTTGATGTTAATTGTATAGCCAAAATTAACACAAGCAGCAGAAAATTGGTCTATACTTTATTGCACCTTAGCCTCAGAGGCTGTATTGAGTATACAATCATTTGTGAACAAAAAGAAAATGTACTAACTCTTCTTCCATTTTAATTTTAGCTTGTAGTCTTTTTCTTCTGGAGTTATCAGATGGCATATACAGACTGACTCTCAGGTAGATGACAGTCTTCCAGGTTAAGCATCATTGTATTAAAGAGTACTCTAGCAAAAATTAAATAATTTATAATCAGTGAGGGGGCTGACCTTGATGCCATTCTTTTTTGTCTTCCTTGAAGGTATCTGACAATATTGCTGGAAACACCAAGCACAGGAGCACATCTTTGCTTCATTCCCTTGGTGACTAGGAAAAATGCAAAAGCATCACTCACTATTCAGAACCTGAGCAAGTATGCTATTATGAAACTGATGTACAATACTCATGAAATTCTCAGGGCAACCAAATTTTGCCATCATTTCTTGTAAGTCCTTATGAGTGACAGTATCAAATATTGACATTGTATATAGACTTCTGTTCTGCTCCTGGCATTTCTTCTGGAGTCATCAGATGGCATATACACACTGACTCTCAGGTAGATGACAGTCTTTCAGGGTAAGGATCGTTGTATTAAAGAGTACTCTAGCAAAAATTTTGACAGAAATAACTAAGAGTAACATGTTGCTGTGGTAGTCATGGAACAATCTTTATAGAGATGGACAGGGGAGGCATCCTTGAACTCCTAAGGGATATCTTCTTCTTCCCATATAACCCAGAAGATTTCAATCATTTTTGCAATTGATCCCCTGCCTTGTAAATTCTAGCACCAGGCACTTTGCCATACAAGAAGGGCCTAATGACATTCCAAACATCTTCAGTTGGAAGTCTGGCTAGAAAAGGATTGATTTCAAGCATAGATTTATCATGGTCTAATGAGAACACTATGGAAATGTTTGGTCCTTCTCTTCAGGAGCATATCCTTATCACTAATCAATGTGATTCTGTCAGCACCGAATAGATGAAATGCACTATAGTTCTTTGGCCCATAAATAGCATTCAGGGCACCGTAAAAGCAGTTTGGATTGTTACTATGAGCATTAAACTGAATTTTATCTGCCTTCTTACTGAACCAAGAATCATGCATCTCTCTAAGCTTCACTTTCATTTTACTGTTGATGGAGTTAAACACTGCCTTTTTGGAAACAGATGAACTATCCTTCTGGTAAATCCTGCAGGAGGGTTCTCATTTTTTGCATTTAACATCTTCTGAATTTTCCCATCATTTTTGTCAAAACATGCTTTATGTTTGTGAGTCTTCTGGCCCAAATGAGTAAATGCAATGCCAAGCACCCAAATCTCTGAAAGCTGTCGATTCTTTTTTCTTTCACTGTTGCCAATTGTGTATTAGCTCAGCCTTTCCTCCAAGAAACTGTTCCTGATGGAAGAAGCATCTTAATCTTTTGACATTGTCTTCTTGCTATCTTGTTTGGGTGCCACTGTTTTTGTTGAATACAAATTGTTAGCTTGGAGAGGATGTCTATGATTAGTTCAGCACTCTGCACAGTACATCACCTTTTTCAATCTCATATCTTATCTGTCTCTTCTCCTTACAGTGATATGATCTATTAAATGCCAATGTTTGTTGCAAAGACGCACCCACAAAGTTTTATATTTAGATAAACAGAAGACAGTGTTAAGAAGGTTATGAAACACACAAGTTTTCAGTAGTAAGTGACCACTGCTATGTTTCTAACTCCCTTCCTCCTAAGGACTCCTTGCCATATCTGATATTCTGTACCTGCTCTTGCATTAAAGTCACCCAAGAAAACTTGTCCTCTTTTTGGTATGCTGATGATGAAGGTCACCAGATCTTCATAAAATTTTTCTTTGATCTCATCAGAGTTCATCATGGTGAGAGCTTATGCACTGAAAGTGGCAATTGTATTGTCATGAGCCTGTTTTTCACCCCTTTGGGTAAGTATATAAGCTTGTTAATTAGTTTTGATAGAAAAACTTGCACCAGCTTCAGGCTGCTCCCTTTCATTGCAGCCACTTCAGAAAAGTATGTATTCATTTCTGTTTTGAGTAAGCTGGCCTTCATTTGTCACCTCAGGGTGTGAATGTGATAACTGCTGAGTTCTCTTGCAGTAGGAGCTTTCATATATTGTTCACAAGCATGTACCCGTTCCATGAGTAGAAACATCTTTATAAAACTTTTCATACATTTTTTGTGTGTTTAGACCATAAAGTGGGATTCCCTAGAGCCATAGTAAACAAGCCAGGATTGAGTGAAACAGACAATTTTTAGGGCACCTTTTCTAGCCCCTTCCTCACATCAGAAGGTAAGGAGTGAATTCCTTTAAAAAGATGGTTCATAACACACAGGGAGCTGCCGAATCCCATTGCTACATCTAGTGAGATGATGAGCCTATGGCTTGGGTTACTTGTGTACAGAATTGTGTCTACAACTCCTAGTGTATCCATACCTGCTGCTTCATCACTTGCCTGTCATCCAAGGACTTTGAGACAGATAAAAAAAGTAAAATTGTATGAGTGATGTCTTTTCAATCTAAATGACTTGGATTTAAATGAGACATGAGTTACATGAAGCTAAAGTCATAAGTCTCACTTTTTCTTTCAGAATCATTGGAGTACGATGGTATCCTTATGGCATTGATATCCTAGTGTCATATTTGATATCTAACCAAACTCTAAATGCTTCAGCTACCTTCATGGTTATTAGAACAAACTATTCTTATCCATTCATTTCAGCAGAGGAAGTCTTCACATGCTTGAGGTAAACACCCCTCAACCAATGGGGTTGAGACCCTTCCATTATCCTCAATCTGATTTAGTTCATTTGCCAAAATGATTTATCAGGGAATGGCCATTATCTATGTTGCAGCTTCTTGGAGAGTTGTTGGGTGAATTAGATGGGAAGCACTTTTGATTCACAATTTTGGCAAATGGGCTACACCAATTTTCCAGGAAAATAATGAAAATAAGTAGAACAGGAGGGGTTGTAGTAGTACCAGATCTCAACTGTACTAGAAAATTAAATTATAATTGAAAATATAGTGGAAGGGGGGAAAGAGGTAGGCAGATTGGGAATGTCATATTGGGAGGCAGAAGATTTAGATTTGAGATTGATGAGAGAAACAGGTAAAGGAGTGAGTCACTAAGAAGAGGAAAGTATGTGCATATCAACAACTGAGGGCTCAGAATTACTGGGGTGAGGAGAAAGGATGGGAGAATGATAAACATGGAGAAATAGGTCCAGCAGAATGACTGTATGTAATTAGAGAAAAGTCTATTGAGATGATTAAACTGGTCAAGATCTTTCCAGCTGATAGTGTGTTGAGAAGTCCTTTGAAGTACATTTCACAGCAGGCAGGGAAAATATTTAGTGTTTATAGCTAGCTAAAGCCAATGCAATAAAAATTAATACTAATGCCAATTTATAATGCAAATTTAATAGCTTTTAATGTATTGTAATGGCTGTACCTTTAGAGAAAAAGTGCCGCCAAAAGGCATTATTTTCCCATAGCTCTATCAGCATTTGTTTTCTTTTTTGGTCAACTTTGTCAATCTGATGGATGTAAGAAGGCATTTCAGACTAATTTTAATTTGTATTTCTTTAGTTATTATTGCTTAAAGTCTTTTTTTATGGTCATTGATAGTTTGAATTTCTTTCTCTTATTACATATTGATAGATATCAAGATCTATAGATCTCTATTTTATGTAGATATGTTTGTATTATGTACATGTTTGTATACTTACATATATATTTGATTTGCTTCTATATATTGTATACCTAATCAGTTCCACTAGTTGATGTGTTTTTTATTTAGTTTCAAATATTTTTATGATTATTGCTTTATAGAATATCTTGATATTCTGTACTGTTAGTCTCCCCTTTTCTTTGCCCATTTTTATTATTTCCCTAGAGATTCATAGTATTTTTCTTATAGATTAACTTTTTAATTCTTTTATTATTTGATTGGCACTGAATTTAGGTAGAATTGTCATTTCTATAATGTTAACTTGGACCACTTATGAGCAATTAATATTTTTGCATTGTTTAGATAGTCTTCATTTGCATAAAGAGTATTTTTATTCATATAATCTTTTTGTTGTATCTTGGTGAGCAGATTTTCAAGTATTTTACATACTCTGTGATGATTTCAAATGGAATTTTTCTTTGTATCTCTTCTTGCTGGATTTTGTTGGTATTTCAGTGCACTTTACAAGGTCACCATCACTGTTCAACCTTTTCTGCATGAGGGTAGCCCATGTCCTTCTCTAATTCTCAGCTCTCCTTCTTCCCTCCTTCCCTCCTTTCCTCTCTTTCCCCCTTTCTCTTCTTCCCTTTCCTTCTTCCCCCTTCCCTCTCTCCTCATCAGTTCTCACAAATTCAGTTATCATCTCTATACAGATGACACTTGTTTCTGTACATCCATCCCAACATCCTCTAATTTCCCTATTTCAGACAAAGGTACTATCATTCTTCTTGGCATCCTGGTTAACTATTAGGGGTCATTTGTCACTCTTCACTTTTACTTATTTACTCTCACATCCATTCAACTTACAAGTTTTATTGATTCAATTTTGTGAATATCTTTTACATTCATTCAGTTCTCTCTACTCATATCACATCCAACCTAGTTCAGACCCTCATCATCTCTTACTTAATACAATAGCTTTCACAAGGTTGCCCACTATCACCGTTACTATTTAATATTGTATTAGAAATACTAGCTTTGGCAATAAGAATTGAGAAAGAGATTAAAGGAATAAGAATAGGCAATGAGGAAACCAAATTATCACTCTTTGCTGATGATATGATGGTATACTTAGAGAACCTCAGAGACTCTACTAAAAAGTTATTAGAAACAATCCACACCTTCAGCAAAGTTGAAGGATACAAAATAAACCCACATAAGTCATCAGCATTCTTATATATCACTAACAAAACCCAACAGTTAGAGTTACAAAAAGAAATTCCATTTAAAGTAATTACTGATTTATAAAATATTTAGGAATCTATCTGCCAAGGGAAAATCAGAAACTTTATGAGCAAAACTACAAAACACTTTCCACACAAATTAAGTCTGATCTAACCAACTGGAAAAATATTAAATGCTCTTGGATTGGGTGAGCAAATATAATAAAGATGACAATACTACCTAAATTAATCTATTCAGCGCTATACCAATCAGACTCCCAAAAAACTACTTTGATGAACTAGAAAAAATAACAACAAAGTTCATATGGAAAAACAAAAGGTCAAGAATGTCAAGGGAATTAATGAAAAAAAAATCAAATGAAGGTGGCCTAGCTGTACCAGATCTAAAATTATATTATAAAGCAGCAGTTACTAAAACCATCTGGTATTGGCTAAGAAATAGACTAGTTGATCAATGGAATAGGTTAGGTTCAAAGGACAAAACAGCCAATATCTTTAATAATATAGTGTTTGACAAACCCAAAGACCCCAGTTTCTGGGATAAGAATGCATTATTTGACAAAAATAGCTGGGAAAATTGGAAATTAGTATGGCAGAAACTAGGCATTGACCCACACTTAACACCGTACACCAAGATAAGATCAAAATGGGTTCATGACCTATGCATAAAGAATGAGAGTATAAATAAATTGGAAGAGCATAGGATAGTTTACCTCTCAGACCTGTGGAAGAAGGAGGAATTTATGACCAAAGAAGAATTAGAGATCACTATTGACCACAAATTAGAAAATTTTGATTATATCAAATTGAAAAGTTTTTGTACAAACAAAACAAATGCAGACAAGATTAGAAGGGAAACAATAAACTGGGAAAACATTTTTACAATCAAAGGTTCTGATAAAGGCCTCATTTCCAAAATATATAGAGAATTGACTCTAATTTATAAGAAATCAAACCATTCTCCAATTGATAAATGGTCAAAGGATATGAACAGACAATTCTCAGACAAAGAAATTGAAACTATTTATAGACATATGAAAATATGCTCCAAATCATTATTAATCAGAGAAATGCAAATTAAGACAACTCTGAGATACCACTACAAACCTGTCAGATTGGCTAGAGTGACAGGGAAAGATAATGTGGAATGTTGGAGGGGATGTGGGAAAACAGGGACACTGATACATTGTTGGTGGAATTGTGAACACATCCAGCCATTCCGGAGAGCAATTTGGAACTATGCTCAAAAAGTTATCAAACTGTGCATACCCTTTGATCCAGCAGTGTTTCTACTGGGCTTATATCCCAAAGAGATCCTAACGGAGGGAAAGGGACCTGTATGTGCCAAAATGTTTGTGGCAGCTCTGTTTGTAGTGGCTGGAAACTGGAAAATGAATGGATGCCCATCAATTGGAGAATGGTTGAGTAAATTGTGGTATATGAATGTTATGGAATATTATTGTTCTGTAAGGAATGACCAGCAGGATGAATACAGAGAGGACTGGCGAGACTTACATGAATTGATGCTAAGTGAAATGAGCAGAACCAGGAGATCGTTATATACCTCAACAATGATACTGTTTGAGGATGTATTCTGATGGAAGTGGATCTCTTCGATAAAGAGAGCTAATTCAGTTTCAATTGATCAAAGATGGACAGAAGCAGTTACACCCAAAGAAAGAACGCTGGGAAATGAATATAAACTGCTTGCATTTTTGTTTTCCTTCCCGGGTTATTTATACCTTCTGAATTCAATTCTCCCTGTGCAACAAGAAAACTGTTCGGTTCTGCACACATATATTGTATCTAGGATATACTGTAACCTATTCAACATGTAAAGGACTGCTTGCCATCTGGGGGAGGGGGTGGAGGGAGGGAGGGGGAAAATCGGAACAGAAGTGAATGCAAGGGATAATGCTGTAAAAAATTACCCTGGCATGGGTTCTATCAATAAAAAGTCATTAAAAAATACAATAGCTTTCAAATTTGTCTCTCTGTCTGTCTGTTAAACTAATGATGTTAAAACACAGGTCGGAATAATTCTATCTGATGTTCAAGATGTTCAATGGCTCCCTTTTGCCTCTAGGATGAAATGCAAGTTCTATTATTTCACATCATCATTATGATAATAATAACTACTATTTTAAATTTTGTACAAATCTCTACAATATATCATTTTATGCACATAACAATCCTTGGAATTAGATAGTTTTTTAATCTCAATTTGCAAATGAGGAAGCACTTGCCCAGAATCACACAAGAGTCTGGATTTGAGCTTCAGTCTTTCTGGCTCCATGTCTAGCTATTTTAAAATAAAAATATAATTAACACCTTAGAAATACTATTCATTTGATCTTCACAACCATGAGAAGTATTATTACCTACATTTTAGGGATGAGGAAAATAAGGTTAAGAGAAGTTAAATAATTTGCTCAGGGTCACACTGCTAGTGAGTTTATGAGGTAGATTTAATCTCAGATTTTCTTGATTCCATGTCCATGTGTCACAATGTTGTCTCTAGGCCTTTACAAAGACTTTCACTATCTGGTTCTAGACTTCTTTTCTAGCATGATTGCATATTAATCCTCTTGTTCTCTATGCTACAGCCAAACTGGCTTAGCTTCTGATCCTCATACATAAAATTCAGATCCTCATTCTCATGTCTTTAAATAGATTGTACCCCAGGTTCAGAATGCTTTCTCTTTTCTCCTCTTCCTCTTGGAATCCCTAGGTCCCTTCATTCTTAGCTGAAATGCCACTTCCTTTCCTGCTTCTTCAGATCATTAGCACTATTCCCTAAATCACTTTGTATTCATTTTGTAACTGTCCAGTGTTAACTGGGATTTCAATGTACCCTTCCCATTCTTAACCTAGGAGATATATCCCATAAGGGCAGACTTTTATTTTTCAATTTCTTTAAAAAAATTTTAATAGTATTCTATTTTTTCAAATACATGCAAAGATAGTTTTCAACATTCACCTTTGCAAAACCTTGTGTTCCAAATTTTTTCTCTCTCCCCTTCCCCAATTCAACAAGCAATCCAATATAGGTTAATATGTGGAATTCTTCTTAACATATTCCCATATCAATCATGCTGTGCTTTAAAAAAAACACACATCAAAAGGAAAAAGAAACATGAGAAAGGAAAAAAAAACAACATATAACAACCATAAAAAATGAAAATACTATGTTCTGATCTACATTTAGTCTCCACAGTTGTCTCTCTGAATATGGATGGCACTTTCCACCATTGGAATTAGGGTAGAATTTTGTATTCATATCCCTAATATCTCTCAGTGCTTGGCATGTAACAAATTTCCGTTGATTGATTAATTAATTGATAATTGGTATGTGTGCTTGATGTCCATGGCTAACTTCTCAAGAGTAGCACCATTCTTGTAGGTACCAAAGTTGACACTTTCATTCACTTCCTCCCATATCTAATCATCATCATCTCTCTCTTTTTAAGATTTTTATTTATTTTTGTTATATTTAAAGTTCCAAACTGTCTCCCTCTTTCCCTCTTCACCCTGCACTAGAGAAATCATTTTACAAATGATAATAGATATGCTAACTACCTTGATTTGCTTGATCCTTCCTCTCTCCTCTCTTCCCCCCCCAGCCAATAACCAAATAACTGAGAAGATCTGTATGTTGACTGGTTGTGTTAGCTAAGATAAAAAATGACTTACCATACTAACTAATCCTTTGTGATGGCCAAAAATAAACGCATCTGAGTGTGTTGAAAATCATCATCTCTGAAGTCAATTAAGCTGACATCACCTTTGCAACCTTTAAGAAACATTCTTATCTTCAGAGACTTTCCTAAATATTGGTTATGTGCTTTCAGACACATCTGTTTTCATTCCTTTGTGCTTAAACCTTGAATTGACAGATCTTCTTATCACTAAGAATGACTTCTGATTAGTGTATCAAAGTGCCACAGCTCTGACACCTGAAATTTCTTGGATCTACCTTTCCTTTTGGGAGTGGGCCTTTCTGCCTCATTCTTTTCTAGAAACTGCCTGATCCCCTGCCTTCCTTTATTTGAAAAGTTTAAATACCTCATTCTTTCAACTGGTCTTTGAAAAGATGCAGACTCTGACTCATTGTTCCAGCTTGTGAGCTCCATTTAAGACAATAAATGCAATTATAATCTGTGTCAATTATGATTGGATTCTGATTCATTACAGGTCTTCCTTTTTGAACCTGGGATTTCTTCTGTTTTAACAGTTCACAAGGATTTTTAATTTAACACACATATCTGTAAAACTATATTCTGCATACTTTTACTTATCAGGTACTTTCTCTGGAGATGGACAGCATTTTCCCTCATAAATCCTTTGTAGTTGTGATTTGAGTATTTGTAATACTTAATCTCAGAATAACTTAGTCATTCACAGTTATTCTTTGAACAATATTGTTATTACTATATAAATTGTTCTCTTGGTTCTGTTCATTTCATTCTTCATTATTTCATGGAAGTCTTTTCATGTTTTTCTAAAATAGTTTTTGACATTTATTTTTATGAGTGATTTCCAGTTTTTCTCCCTTCTTCTCCTCTCCCTTCCCAACACAGCAATCAATCTAATATAGATTATACATGAACAGTCACATTAAACATATTAGTTATGATGTGAAAGAAGAATCAAAACCATGCTGCTTATTATTTTTTGCAGCACAGTTGTATTCCATCATAATCATATACCTAAACATCTTTAGTCATTCCCCAGTTGATGGGCAGTTCTTCAATTTCCAGTCCTTTGCCACACAAAAAGAGCTGCTATAAATATTTTTGAAAATATATATACAAAGAACAAAGGTTCTTTACCTTTTTTCCTGACCACCTTGGGACAGAACTAATGGTGTATATTTCTGGTTTAGAGGATATATACAGTTTTATAAGTATAACTCTTTTTTCCCAGAAGTTCTCCATAATGGTTATGAACTAAGTGATACTGAGGACACAGGATTAGTGTCCTATCAAGCATCTCTTTTTAAAAGATCAATCTTCTTGCTTTTTATTGGACCTTTTGGGAAAGCAATACCTTTTTACTGAAGAAATCCTTTTCTCCCTCAAAGTAAATGTACAGTATTGAGATCTAAGATGTAAGCTCTTAAAGAGAAAACTCTTAGTGAATGAAAGTTATCAGACATGATTTGTAGAATCTCTTTTCCTGACATCTGATTGGTTTTATCATATATCAATTATTGTTTTGAGAATAGGCCTCAAATTTTACTGGGTTCACAAACTCTAAACTCCTACAAATATGTTTTGCTATAAATTACTGGCACTGTTTCTGTTGATATTTAGCATAATCAAACATTTGTAAGCATGCTGTCTTTTCAATCTGTTTCAGCTGATGCACTTTACCTGATCTTTCATTAAAGTAATCAAAACACTTGCTGTGCCACATCTAATGAATGTTGCATGTATGATTAAGTGTTTTCATTCATATTACAAGTTTGATTTAATGTAATCTCCCTTTCAGACAGCCATTAGCCTAGCTACTGCATGCATTTGATAAATTGGCTGAATTCTTCCAGATGTCCATTAAGCATTACAGGAATTTCTATGTAGAAACAGCAGGAACTGTCTAGCATAGAACAAAACAATGATATGCTATATTGCTGTCATGACTTAAGAAAAGCTGGATTCATTTTCATTAATAAAACATCTGTACTCCTGAACAGCTATGCATTGAGATGCATTTATTTTACATCTTTATTTCTCTTGTGAATATAGAGAGTTAAAGAGAAGCATATTTACTGATATTATGTAGGCTCAGAGTTTGGTCAGTGCTGATTGGTAAAATAACTCAATTTCTAAAGTTTATAGTAAATGTGGAAAATATAATAACACCTATTTGAAAAAGTTGGGATGGATATGGTAGAGCATCAGTATTGTTCTAGCTACTAGGGAGGCTGAGGCTGATGGATTGCTTGAGTTTAAGAGTTTTGAGCTACAATAGGGTTAAAAGTAATTGGGTATCTGAACTAAGTTTGAAACCAATATAGTAAAGCCCTAGGAGTGGACTTGTTTTGTTATTCAGTCATATGCAACTCTTTGTAACCTTATTTGGAGTTGTCTTGGCAAAGATAATGGAGTGGTTTGCCTTTTCTTTCTCCCCCTCATTTTACAGATGAGAAAACTGAGGCAAACTAAGTTTGTGTTGTGACTTGCTCAGAGTCACAAAGAAAGTAAGCATCTGAGGCTAGATTTGAGCTCAGAAAAACAAGGTTCCTTGATTTCAGGCCCAGCACCTTATCCATTGTGTCACCTAGCTGTCCAAAACTGGAGGACTACCAGATGACCAGACATTTCCAGGCCTAAAAAAACAGAACAGGTTCAAGTTTCCATACTAATTGATATTGGAACTGAGTCTATCAGAAGTTGCTGCACTCTTCCAGTCTGGGTAATATAGAAATAGTCAGTTGAAAAGAAAAGAAAATGGAGAGGAAAGGTAAAGCAAGGTGGGAAAAAGCTGAGGAAAGGAAAAAGAGGAAAGTAAGAAAAAGAAAAGAAGAAAAAACAAAAGAGAAAAAAGATAATAAAAGGAAACAGAGTTGGAAGAAGACTTACATAATAGAAATCAATTAGGAGACCTGACCTATGATTTCATTGATAAATGGACTTCTGCTTACTTCTTACCATTTAATGACTGTCAAAGCTTACACTACTAGTATGTGTCAGAGGTTGACTCAACCCAACCTTCCTGAGTCCAAGTCTCTATCCTTTATGTCATGCGACCTGATAGTGATATAGAAATAAATAAAGGAATTAAGAAACCATTATATGGTCATTTTGGAAGTGAATTGAATCTTTTGTGTGCTCAATGATAAGATATTCATTAGAGAAAAAGGTAGTTGTGACTAGCGAAGATATCTTGTACAGCAGTTTATATGATAATTCCATTTTTCTACATGTTTGTGAGTTTTAAATTGTTTGCTTTGTATAGAACAGCATTGTGCACATGGACCTTTAATAAAATACCAATTGAAAATGATTCAACAATGCTGATCACATCTCACAAGATGAAGCTAAATATATGTTAGGGGAAAGATAAAAATGTATTTGGAACTATTTCATGTTCTTGCAGATCTGAAATGAGATACCTTGAGATAATAACACTGAAAGTAAGAAGATGTTCAATGTGTACCAACTATGTGCCATAGATATAATTTGGTGGAAAGAAGAACAGTGGGTGGGACTAGCAATTGTAGAGATAATACCAATAGCCAACCTTTATACAATGCTTTTTATGTGCCATGAATTTCATTCCATGCTTTATAATTTTTTTTTTATCTCATTTGATCCTCTCATAAAGCCCTTCAAAAGTATAACCAATCTCTGTTCATCAAATGGAGTTGTCTCTTTTAATTCAGTCAGATAAAATCTTTCTTATTTTTAAAATGAAATGGTTAAACAAGATGACCCATGAAATTCCTATCTGTTAGAGGCTATGTGATTCTAAAAAATCCCAACAACAGTAATTGATCATTACCAAATCAACCAATCAAGGTTTTATCATAGAAAAAGAAGAGAAAATGGAGAATCAGACCTTATAATCAGCCAGATACTATGTAAAAGAAGACCTCATACAGCAGGAAAAGTTGTTTTGGTTTATTTTAATTTTTTTTTAAATCAGAGGATCTAATAATAATGTAAGGGACCTTAGAGGTCATCTAGTCCAACATCATCATTTTACATGATGTAAAACACAGTTGTGGGAAGGTTCTTTTCCACAAAGTTTTGGGGTTCAGGGAGAATGGGTTCAGTGAACCAGACACCAAAGAATGGAGTCAAGCTTCTTTTCTCTCTGATGCTACATCTCCACTCTAAATAAAACTCCCAGGGAAATCTGTTTAATTAAGCTTTGGCACAGTTCATGTCTGTGATCTTCCCTAAAGGGAATGAACAGAGTCTCTTTTAGTTAGGCACTTGCTCTACAAAGTAGTAGATGTCAGGTATAGATAGCACAGTTATTTATTTCTTCCACCACAGATAAAATACTTAAAACACAAAAGATTTATAAGTGTACACTAATATGAAACAGTTTGACTACTGAGCAAATATTTTAATATATCTGAGTTCTGTCATCTCAGAAAGACTTATGGTCCAGATTTGCTGGCTAGCAAAGATGTAGTTCATCCTCCTAAAAAGGAGGATTGAAAGCATGTTGAAATTGGAGACTATCATCTATTCAAGAACTGAAAAGATAGCCACCAATGCTGGAAATGCCCATCTCTCAAGATAGTTGTTCAGTGACCCATGCTCAAAGACAGAAACACAAGCTAAAGAATTAATCATGGAACTGAGATATATTCTTAGGCTTAGTTAGAAAAACACTTGCCTTTTGGTCATTATATAGCATCATAGCTGCCATTGAGGAATATCCTTGCATTTTTGAAAGTTTAAAGGTGAGTTGGCAGCATCCTAAGTGGCAGGCTCCAAAGAAAAGAAAAGAGAGGAAAATGTTTCTTTTCACATACTCTTGTGTAGGGGGCTCTTTTTGACTCAGTCACCAATCATTTTTTACCCTACTTCTCCAACCTCTATCCTAGGGAATAAGGAGTATAACCAGTAGCTTCTGTTTGCAGATGTTCTTTAGCAAAAGGCTAGAGTTTGTGTGACCAACCAGAAGAGACCAGGTACAAGTCTGTCCCCATGCATGGTCCATGAGATAGACTCCATTACACACAAGTAAGAAAACTATATTTGTTTTTGACTGGTTATCTATTTATATACTAGTTTTTCATGAGAGGTACTTGTATAAAGAGATCAGAAATGAGAAGTGCTTGAACTGCATTGAAAATTACCTGTAGCAATGAAGACTGGGAAAAGACAGAGAAATCTAAGACAGTCCATATGCTTTCTCCTGGTATTTTGATTCTTAACAGAAAATTTATGGTTTCTGATTGTAGACTGCTATCTGTACTTTGATTTCTCCTGCTTAGTGCTTTGGGCTAAAAATAAAAAAAATATTCTCCAAACTGGCTATTTTTTCCGCTACAACTTAGTTCTTAGTGAAAATGGGCTCTCCCTTAAAGAATAAGCTTAAAACAGTTTTCTCACCACAGGGTTCACTTTTAAATGAAGCATAGCTAATGGATAAGTTGCTTCCTTAGTTGTAGTTGCCAGGTTGATCCACTGCTGGGATGCAAGAAATAGATCCTAAATGCTGGCTCCTTCCTGAGTTCAGTTCCTATATAGCTATCTGGTAGCAATTCTGAGCTAAGATCCCACAAGGCAATATAGCAAAGAAAAGGAAACATTTTAAAAGACCCCATTCTACACACATGAAAGCCATGTGCTTAAAGTCTAGTTCAGTGGGAACATCTGTGTATGATATGAAGTGGAAGACAGGTCCCAGGTATCCATGTGGGTTGTCACCAAGCAAAACAAACCATAGTACTTGAGGGACTAACCCTTCTTTCTAACTTTGCTATTACTGTAATGGACATCACCATCTTCCCAAGTCTCCCAGACTTGAAATCTAGATGTCATCCTTAACTTCTCATAATTTCTCATTCCTCACTCCTTCCATAGCTAATCTGTTGCTAAGGTCTGTTGGAACATTTCTCCAATATACCCATTTCTCTCTCCTAATATTGCCACCACTTTGGTGCAAGCTCTCATCACTACATACCTGGATATGGTAATAGCCATAGTAATATGGTGGTGAGTCTATCTGCTACAAGTCTCTCCTCACAAGTGCAGATCTGATCCAATCATGTTACTTCCATACTCAAAGCTCCAGAGTCAAATGCAAAGTCATCTATTTGGCATTCAAAAGCTTTCATAATTTAGTCCTCTCCTCACTTTCCAATCTTCTGATACTATACTCTTCAATCCACATATTCTCCAATTGCAGTTCACTGAACAAGACACTCCACTCTGTTCTCCTTGCTTGAAATCGAGAGCTCTCCCTCCTCATCTCCGCCCCCAGCTTTCCTGGCTTCCTTTAAGTTTTAACTAAAATCCCATCTTCCATGGGAAACCTTTCTTAATTGCTTTTATTCTAATGCCCTCCCCCTCTATTAATTATTCTTTATTTTCTTGTATATAAACTTGTACACAAATATGTACACAATGTTTGCTTATCATCTCCTCCATTAAGTTGTGAGCTCCTTAAGGGCTATCTTGCCTTTCTTTGTATTTCTAGCACAGTGCACAATGTCTGGCACATAGTAGGCACTTAATGTCTCACTGACTGACTGACTATTAATCAGTCCATTGTTAGAAAAAGAGTACAGTAAACGAATGGCCAGAAACCACGGTGGTAAAGGGTACTGCTGTGGGATTACACCAACTGGTTACAGTTAAGGAACTAGAGCTTTCCTACTTTAACTCTTTCTGCTTACCAAATAGAAAGAAGCAAAAACTCCAAAGAAATGAGAGGAATTAATAGCAAGTCCTCTCTCCTATGTGGAGTAGGGAAAGGAGGAATTTTTCTTTATAAATAATAAGATTCATCTGACTCATCCTGTTCCATTAGGCTCTGGTCTTGCCTCACCTGCATTGTAAAATGTGGTGGCTTTGGCTATACTAACATTAGCTACTTCTTTCACAGTATTTGAAGGAGAAAGTGTGTAGTGAGAATAAGTTTTATTACTTTAATAAAATAAAATGGTTTGTTAATTTAGTATTTAGGTTCCATGTTATTTTAAACCTCCATTTTGTGACTGATCTATAATTTGTAACCCAGCCCCAAAGCCCATAGTTACTAGATTCTCTCCTTATTGGTAGAGGTCAATGTCCTTCACTGTAAGAGGAACATGGAGGAGTTAGTGAGAGCAAGAGAGACAAGATTTGCTTAGTTCTTCAAATGGTCTTTGGATTTCTTTAATCTTTGAGTTTTCTTTAAGTTGCTTCAAGTATTACTGGTTTCCATCTCTGAGATGGCTTCATTGGTTTTTAAAAACAATCTTGACAGTCTTGCCCTTCTCTTCAATCATGTTGGCATAGTGAAATCAACTAGTGTTTTAACAATAGAAGCATATTTCTTATAACTTTTTTAGTAATAACTCCTAAATCCTAGCAAAATTCTTAGATCTCAAAGGTTCTATGGATGTGGACAATTCAGAAGCCACACGTGTTTTTTTGTGCTCATGCTTTGCTACACACATATGTAACTCACATATTTGACATAGACTCTACATTTTCTCCTCTTTTTCCCTAAGAAAAGGAGTCAATCACTATATAACTATAATAATCTAGTGTTTAATAAACTCAAAGATGCCTGCTTCTGGGATAAGAACTCACTAACAAAAATTGCTGGGAACATTTGAAAATAGTATGGTAGTAACTAGGCATTGACCAACACCTAATGCCATATACCAAGATAAGGTCAAAATGGGTTCATGATTTAGACATAAAGAATGATACTATAAGCAAATTAGAAGAAAAAAGGATACTTCTCAGATCTGTAGAGAAGAAAGGAATTTATGGCCAAAGAAGAACATTATGAAATACAAAATGGAAAATTTTGATTATTAAAAAGTTTCTGTACAAACAAAACCAATGCAGACAAGATTAGAAGGAAAGCAGAAAACTGGGAAAAATTTGTGTATCCAAGAATTCTGACAAAAGCCTCATTTCTAAAATATATGGAGAATTGATTCAAATCTATAAGAATACAAGTCATTCTCTGATAAATGGTCAAAGGATATGAACAGAAAATTTTCAGATGAAGAAATTAAAAACATTTCTAGGTATATGAAAAAATGCTCAAAATCACTATTGATCAGAAAAAAGCAAATTAAGACACCTTTAAGGTACTACAACATACCTCTCAGATTGGATAAGATGACAGGAAAAGATAATGATAAATATTTGGAAGGGATGTGGGAAAATTGGGATATTGTTGGTAGAGTTGTGAACTAATCCAACTATTCTGGAGAGTAATATGGAAATATGACCAAAGGGTTATCAAACTGTGCATACCCTTTGATCCAGCATTGTCTCTACTACACCTGTATCCCAAAGAGATCACAGAAAAGGGAAAAGGACCTACATGTGCAAAAATGTTTGTAACAGCCTTTTTTGTAGTGGCAAGAAACTGGAAACCGAGGGGATGCCCATCAGTTGGAAAATGCCTGAGTAAGTTATGGCATATTAATATTATGGAATATTATATGAATTATATGAATATTATGGAATATTACAAGAAATGATAAGCAGAATGATTTCAGAAAGACTTGGAGAGACTGACATAAGCTGATGCTAGGTGAAATGAGTAGAACCAAGAAAACATTGTATACAGCAACAATAAAATTATGTGATGATTAATGACATGGTTCTTTTCAACAATGGTGATTCAGGCCAGTTCCTATAGACTTGTTATGGAGAGAGCCATCTGCATCCAAAAACAGTACTGTGGAGACTGAATGTGGATCACAACATAGTATTTTCACCTTTTTTGTTGTTGTTATTTGCTTGCTTTTTGTTTTCTTTCCGATCTGATTTTTCTTGTGCAGTATGATAATTGTAGAAATATGTATAGAAGAATAGTACATGTTTAACATATATTGGATTATTTATTGTCTAGGGGAAAGGGTGGGGGAAGGAAGGGAGAAAAAGTTTGGAATGCAAGGTTTTGCAATGGTGAATGTTGAAAACTATCTTTGCATATATTAAAAATAAAAAGCTATTATTTTTTAAAAGCACTAATTACACAATTAAAAAAAAGGAGTTAGGTCACAATGAAAAAGAATGTTTACCTCTGAATGATGACAAAGCAAGATCCCTTATGCCAGAAAGAGCATCTTTATTTGTGAGAAGAGTTGAAATTAAAAGCCATATTGCAAAAGGATATCTTAGACCTAAGTTAGGAAATTTCTGGAAAAGAGCAAAGTCCTTTTGGAGAACAATTATGGGGTATTTGGAAGAGCCAGGTAAGAGTCACAAAAATTTAGTAAACCTGAAAAAAGAACATCTCTTGTTGGGAGGAAACTCAATAGGTATTGCATTCAAAGATCAGCCATGAGTGGAACAAGACTGGCAAATGAAAGCTAGCTTACTGAATGAGGAACTAGGTACATGTTTTTCTGGAGTGGCTGCAGTGAAAGGGAGAGCCATGAAGCTGGTATGGTTTTGTAATCAAAACTAATGTATGGTGTTAAGTGTGGGTCCATGCCTAATTCTGCCATACTAATTTCCAATTATCCCAGCAGTTTTTATCAAATAATGAATTCTTTTCCCAGAAGTTAGGGGCTTTGGGTTTGTCAAACACTAGATTGCTATAGTTGACTTCTGTCTTGTGAACCTAACCTTTTCCACTGATCCACTAATCTGTGTCTTAGCCAATACCAAATGGTTTTGGTGACTGCTGCTTTATAATATAATTTTAGATCAGGTACAACTAGGCCACCTTCATTTGATTTTTTTTTCATTAATTCCCTTGAGATTCTCGACTTTTTATTGTTCCATATGAATTTTGTTGTTATTTTTTCTAGATCATTAAAATATTTTCTTGGAAGTCTGATTGGTATAGCACTAAATAAATAGATTAGTTTAGGGAGTATCGTCATCTTTATTATGTTCGCTCGGCCGATCCAAGAGCACTTAATATTTTTTCAATTATTTAAGTCTGACTTTATTTATAGTGTGGAGACTTTTTTATAATTTTGCTCATATAATTCCTGACTTTCCTTTGGTAGATAGATTCCCAAATATTTTATGGTATCAACAGTTATTCTGAATGGAATTTCTCTTTGTATCTCTTGCTGTTGGGTTTTGTTGGTGATGTATAAAAATGCTGAGGATTTCTGGGGATTTATTTTGTAGCCAGCTACTTTGCTAAAATTATGAATTATTTCTAATAGCTTTTTAGTAGAATCTCTGGGGTTCTCTAGGTATACCATCATATCATCTGCAAAGAGTGATAGTTTGGTTTCTTCATTGCCTACTTCTCGACTCTTATTGCCGAGGCTAGTGTTTCTAATACGATATTAAATAATAATGGTGATAGAGGGCAACCTTGCTTCACTCCAGATCTTACTGGGAAAGGTTATGGAATATTATTGTTCTGTAAGAAATGACCAGCAGGATGAATACAGAGAGGACTGGCGAGACTTACATGAACTGATGCTAAGTGAAATGAGCAGAACCAGGAGATCATTATATACTTCGACAACGATATTGTATGAGGACATATTTTGATGGAAGTGGATTTCTTTGACAAAGAGACCTAACTGAGTTTCAATTGATAAATGACGGACAAAAGCAGTTACACCCAAAGAAAGAACACTGGGAAACGAATGTGAACTATCTGCATTTTTGTTTTTCTTCCCGGGTTATTTGAATCCAATTCTCCCTATGCAACAAGAGACCTATTCGGTTCTGCAAACATATATTGTATCTAGGATATACTGCAACATATCCAACATATAAAGGACTGCTTGCCATCTAGGGGAGGGGATGGAGGGAGGGAGGGGGAAAAAATCGGAACAGAAACGAGTGCAAGGGATAATGTTGTAAAAAAAAATTACCCTGGCATGGATTCTGTCAATATAAAGTAATTATTAAATAAAAATTAAAAAAAAATCAAAACTAATGTAGTAAGCAAGTTTACTTGCCTTCCAAAAGGAGTGAATGGTAGGCTCGTGACAATACAGTTGCCACTTGTAGGAAAACACCATGCCACCATCATCAGTACCTATGCTCCCACCATGATGAATCCTCATGAGATCAAAGAAAAATTTTAGGAAGACCTGGAAACCCTTATCATTAACATGCCAAAAAAGACAAGGTTTTAATTCTGGGTCACTTTAATGCTAGAGTAGATTCAGACTACCAGACATAGGAGTCTTCAAAAGGATTGGAATTGGAAACAGTGACAGCAATGATCATTTATTATTGAAGACTCGTGTATTTCATGACCTTCTCATCACCAACACTGTTGAATGGAATAAAACTTCATGAGTGTGCCCTCGCAGCAAGCATTGGAATTTAATATACTGTGATTTTAAGAAAAGTCAGACAGGATGTGAAAGTGACCAAGCCAATGTGTGGTGTAGAGTACTGAACTGATCAAAGACTTATCCTCTCCAAAGTGAATATTCACATTCAACAAAAGTGGTGGCACCAGGGCAAAAAGCCTTGGAGAGTAAGTTGAGCCAAAACACAGTTGGCATAAATGGAGCAGAAAAAGAGAGGGCAGTTTTCAGAGATTTGGTGTACAACAATGCATTTTCTCATCTGGGTCAGAATATTCACAAACATCAAGGTTTGATGAAAATGATGGGGAAATTCATTGCTAAATGAAAAATGAACTCCATAGGCTGTACCAGCAGTATAGTTCATCCATATCTAAGAAAGTAGCATTCAATTCCATCAAAAGTAAAGTTCAGGACTTTTGGGGTACAGCCAAAATGACAGAATAAAGTCAGGAAGACTGACTGAGCAGAAGCTGCTCAAGCTCTCTCAGTTTCCCTCAAAAATCACATGAAAACAAGCCTCTGAACAGAGTTTGATGGAATGAAACCACTCTCTAGCTCCAAATAGATTGGAAAAACTTCAAGAAAAGTCAGTCTTATTGGGTAGAAAAGGGTTGTCAGCCTTGCTCAGATAGACTCTGGGAAAGCCAGTAAGAGAATCTTAATCTCAGCAAATCAGTGACTAAAACCCTCAGTCCGGATCAGTAGAGGAGCAAATCAGTGGGGCAGCTCAGAAAGCAAACTCTGGGAAACCAGGCTGTTTCCTGAAAATAGCAAGCAAAGTTACCCTTGGAGAGGGGTTTGTGTTCAAAAGTAAGGCTAAGAGCTGCACAGGAAGCTTGGGACAGTGACCCTTTTACTCCAGAAGCAGAGCTCAATCACATTAAAAAAGAAGAAATGAAAAAAAAAAAAAAAAAAAAAAAGGAAAGAAAATGAGCAAGAAACAGAAAAGAATCTTGACCATATAAAGCTACTGTTGTGACAAGGCAGACCAAAACACAAACTCAGATGAGGAAAGTGTCCACAGAAGAAATCTCAAAGAGTATTACAAATTGGTCTCAAGCCCAAAGAACCTTCTTGGAAGTGCTCATAAAAATTTTTAAAGGCAAATAAGAGAGGTAAAAGAAAAAAATGAGAAAGGATATGAGAGGTATGCATGAGAGAGTCAACAGCTTGGAAAAGGAAAGAAACAATTGTCTGAAGAAAACAACTTTTTCTTTAAACAGTAGAATTAACCAAATGGAAAAAGAGATACAAAAACTAACTGAAGAAAATCACACATTAAAAACTAGAACAGGGCAAAAGGAAGCTAATGACTATGTAAGACAGCAAGAATCAAACTAACTAAAAAGAATGAAAAAATGGGAAAAAATGTGAAATATCTCATTGGAAAAACAACTGATCTGGAAAATAGATCTAGAAGAAATAATTTAAAAATGATTGACCTACCTGAAAACCATGACAAAAAAAGTTTGAATAACATTCTACAAGAGATCATTAAAGAAAATTGCCCCAATAGTCTGGAAATATAGGGGGAAATACTCTTTGAAAGAAACGAAAGAAACCATTGATTATCTTGGGAAAGAGATAACACGAGGAAGATTCCAAGGAACACTGTTGTGAAACTCCAAAATTACAGTCTCAAGGAAAAAAATACTCCAAGATGCCAGACAAAAACAATTCAAATTTCAAGGAACAACAGTCAGGATTACCCAGGATCTTGCAGTTTCTACAATAAATAATTGGATGGCCTGGAATACCATCATCTGGAAGGCAAAGGACTAAGAATTACAACCAAGAATTAACTACCCAGTGAGATTCAGCATCATCTTTCAGGAGAGGTGATAGAGCTTCAATCATTGATTTTCAATCATTTCTACTGAAAAAAGAATAGAACTAAACAAAAATTTTAATCTACAAACACAGAATTCAAGAGAAGTAAACAGGGGGAAATATATATTATTTAAAGATTAATTGTTTACATCCTTACTTGGAAAAACAATGTCTGTAACTTTTGAGAACTGTATCTGTCATTGGGGCAGACCAAGAGGGGCAACACATGGACTGAGGGTTTGATTGTGAATGGACTCTGATGTGAGGTCATCAAAGAAAAAGACATTAACAAGTGGAAAAAGGTCTGTACTGGAAAAAGAGGAAAGGGGAGGTGTAATGGGAAAATTAGTTTATATGAAGAAGTATAAAAGACCTATTACAATGGGGTGAGGGAGGAAGAAGGGAGGAGGATGAGCATTGTCTGAAACTTGATCTCATCAGTTTTGGTTCTAAGAGGGAATAATTTAATCATTCAGTTAGGTATAGACATTTATCTAACCCTATAAAAAAATAGGAGGAGAAAGAGGAAAAGAAGAAGGAGGAACAGGATAGAAAGGAAGGCAGAAACACTAGGAAAAAAAGATAAGAGGAGGAGGAGTTGATAGAAGAAAAGATTGTGGATAGAGTGGGTTAAAAAAAACACTACTAAGAGAAAACTGAGAGGAGATAGGAGATAAGGGGGTGGGCTGAAAAGTACACACATCTAAGGGTGGGGGGAAGAACAAAAGTGTACACAGGAAAGAAAATAGGATGGAAGAAAATACTGAGCTAATAATCCTAACTGAATGTGAATGGGATGAATTCTTCCATAAAAACAAAAGTGAATAGCAGAGTGGATTAAAAAACAGACCTCATACAATATGTTGTTTACAAGAAACATATTTGAAATAGAGAGATACATACAGAGTAAATGGAAAAGGATGGAACAGAATTTATTATGCTTCAGCTGAAGTAAAAAAAAAAAAAAAGGAGGGGTAGCTGATCTCAGCTAAAGCAAAAGTAAAAATAAATCTCATTAAAAGAGATAAGAAAGGAAAGTACATCTTGATAAAAGGTACTGTAAATAATGAAGTAGTAATGATACTAAATGTATATACATCAAGTAGTACAGCAGGCAAATTCCTACAGAAGATTTTAAGTTAATTAAAGAAAAAATAGATGGCAAAAACTATTTTCAACCTCTCAATCTCTCAGAATCAGACAAATCTCACCACAAAATTAATAAGAAAGACACTGTAGAGATTAATAGGATCCTAGAAAATCAAGATATCATAGACCTCTGGAGAAAATTGAATAAAGACAGAAACGATATACCTTTTTTCTTGGCAGTATGTGGCACCTACACAAAAAGTGACCATACATTAGGGTATAAAAACCTCACAATCAAATGCAGACAGGCAGAAATAGTAAATGTCTTCTTTTCAGACCACAATGCAATAAAAATCATATTCAGTAAAGGGCCAGGGAAAGATAGATTAAAAACCAATTGGAATTTAAATAATTTCTAATTCTAAATAATGAATGGGTCAAACACCAAATCACAGAAACAGTCCATAATTTTATTTAAGAAAATGACAATGATGAGACAGCATACCAAAAACTTTGGGATGCAACCAAAACAATTCTTAGGGGAAACTTTATATTTCTAAACAGTTACATGAATAAAATAAAGAAAGTGGAGATCAATGAATTAGGCATGCAACTAAAAAAGTTAAAAAAGAACAAATTAAAAACTCCCAATTAAATGCCAAATTAAAAATTCTGAAACTCAAAGGAGAGATTAATAAAATAGAAATTAAGAAAATTATTGAACTAATAAATAAAAGTAAGAGTTGGTTTTATGAAACAACAAAATAGATAATCATTTGGTTAATTTGATCAGAAAAAGGAAAGAAAAAAAGCCAAATCACCAGCATCAAAAATGACAAAAAAAATTAAAGCAATAATTAGAAGCTATTTTGTCCAACTGTATAAAAGCAAGTCTGACAATCTAACTGAAATGGATGAATATTTACAAAAATATAAATTGCCCAGGTTAACAGAAGAGGAAATAAATTACTTAAATAGTCCTATTTTAGAAGAAGACATTGAACAAAACATTAATGAACTCTATAAGAAAAAATCTTCAGTGCCAGATGGATTCACAAGAGAATTCTACCAAACATTTAAAGAACAATTAATTCCAACACTATGTGAACTATTTGGAAAAATACGTAAAGGAGTTCTGTCAAATTCCTTTTATGACAAAAATATGGCACTAAACCAAGAAAACCCAAAACAGAGGAAAGAATTTATATTCCAATATTCCTAATGAATATTGGCGCAAAAATTTTAAATAAAAAGTAAAATACAATTGAAATGTAGATGCTCAGTAAGGAAGCAAATGAAATTCAATTTTATGCTGATAATAACAATACAAAGTGTTTTTATGATGCACTGAAGACTATTTATGGACCAAAGACCCATGGTGCTTCTCAACTACTCAGTGCTGATAGTGCCACACTGATTAGTAATAATCAGGAGAGATGGGCTGAACACTTCCACAGGATTCTCAACAGACTGTCATCAATCAGTGCTGAAGCTATTGACTATGATGACTGTGTTAGCACCCTGGATATCTTAGAATCAGCTGGAGTCAGAATAAGCAAAAGTCCTTAGTCTTTATTCTTGGTCTTTAGAGGTAGGATTGAATTGGAAGGAAGCAGAATCTCTTCGACCTTCCTTCTCCCTTGTCTACCGCCAAAGTGATTCTGGCTCATCTTACTCCACCCCCTATTCCCTCCTATAATTCTCTGTATACACCAATTATCAAGCCAGCACAGGATAGTGGGAAGGGCCATTCCCCAAGCACATGCCCATAAAGTATTGTCCAATTGGTAAATTAGCCTTAAGTGCTCAAACCGACCTTAGTGCAATGACTCAAGAGTTTCAGCCCTCTATAATTGACCACTTACCTCAACTTGAAATTAAACACTTCCTAGCTGAAGCTCCAATTGAAGAATTAGGCCATTTTCGTGTGATAAAGCACCGGGTGCTGATTCTATTCCAGTTGAGATGTACCAGGTGGTGTACATTGCTCATACAAACGATGAATAAACTTTTCCTTTTTTTTTTTTTTTTTTTTTTTTTTTTGTAGAGGCCCCAATTTAAATCCCTGTTTCTTCAACTGATCTAAAACTGCTTTTCTATTTTCTTCCTTTCCCCAAAAACTCATTTGAACAGGCATAGTAAAAAGTATTGTTTGTTCCATAATGGACCACTCTTTCCACTTCAGCCAGTTTTTGTCCATGATGTAGGACAAAGGGGTTGCAAGTTCTTTCTTTATGTGACCCTCTTGATTTCCACTGACATTATTTACTTTCACTGCATTTTTGCATCAATTCTCTGCTGCTTATGCTAATTTTGACTTAACAATTAATACCAAGAAAACACAGGGCTTCCATCAGCCAGTACCACACCACCCATATGTAAAACCATCATTACAGTAAATGACAAAATTTTGAATGCTGTGAATGAGTTCATTTACATTGGCAGTATACTTTCCAGGTATGTTCACATTGATAATGACATTGACACATACATTGCCAGAGCTAGCTCAGTGTTTGAGAGCTCTCTGAAGGAAAGTGTAGGAGAGGAAAGGTATTAGACTAACTATTAAAGTGTCTAAAGAGCCCTTGTGCTGACCATATGCCTGTGAAAATTAGACATTATACCAATGCCATGCTAGGAAGATGAATCACTTCCATTTGAAAGTGTTTTGGGAGGATTCTGAAGATGATCTGGCAGGAAAAAATACCAGACTCTGAGGTCCTTTTTAGAATTAAATTTCTAAGCATTTCAACTCTACTGCAGAGAGCACAAGTCTGTTGGGCTGGCCCCATTGTCTGAATGTCAAATGTGTGTTTGCCAAAAAATTATTTTATGGAGAATTCACACAGGGCAAGTCCCCCCAAGGTGATCAGAAAAAGTGATAGAAGTACACTCTCAAGATCTCGCTTAAGAATTTTAAAATTGATTGTATAACATGGGAGACACTAGCTCAGGACTGCTCAGCATGGTGTGCCCTTATCAAAGAAAGTGCTATGTCTATGAGCAAAGCAGAATTGAATTAACCCAAAGGAAATATGAAATATGCAAAATTAGAGAAAACATGCAAATGTTCATATAGGACTATGTGTGTTTGACCAATGGCAGAGCATTCCAAGCTCATATTGGTCTGATTAGCAAGTCAGACACATTGTAACTCGATCCTAACATAGCAATGTCATTTTGGTCCACTTCAAAAACAAAGGACAACAACAGGTAAATAAGTAGGCCAAATTGAGTGATTACATCATATGTTCCTATAAAAACACATTATTAATGAAGCTATTAGAAGCATTTAAACAAGTATTTTGTATGCATAACCAATTAATTGTAGAGAGAAACAGAGACAGAGACAGAGAGATAGAGAGAAGGCACTGTCCTGGAAGAAACTAAGTCAAACATAAAAGACAACAAATACTAAAAACAAGATTCCAGATTTCAAAACTTAAAAAAAAAAGTAAAGAAAATTAAAAATAAAATAGAAAGATGATGTTTGGGTTTTTTTTAACTGTTTGGGAGTGAAAGAAAAATTTAGGGATTTCAAAAAGATTTCAAAAATGTAAGTGACAACAGTAGAAGCAGCAGGATTCAGCAGGGACCAGTCCAGGTTTAGCAATACTGTTATACTTTCTGTTTTTGAGTTGTCAAGAACTCAGTGTGATGCCATAGAGGGCCCTGAAAATCTATAGTTAAGGAAAAACATAAACCTTGAAACACTTTTTAAAAAAGTGAGATAAAAGAGTATTATGGGCCAGAACTCTGAACTTGAAACAAAAGATTCTTACAAGATACTAAGTGGAACTAATGAGACATTGGTTATCTAGTTTAGCATGGTTCAGTATGATTGATTTAATCTTACAACAAATAATGGTTTCCTAGTATTATAATGATTGGTTTATAGTCAGTATAGAGCATATAAGCTAGGAGTCTCAGCTAAATTCATTCAGATTCAGTGGCAGAGAAGACAAGAGAATTGGAGGCAGGAGCTCAAGCTCTCAGAACCAAGTTGAGAGAGAGAGAGAGAGACAGAGAGAGAAAAAGAGAGAGAGAGAGAGAAAGAGAGAGAAGAGAGAGAAGATAAGCGTACTGGAAGCTCTTCGAGCCAAGGAGACAGAAATTCATTTCACCTTCAGTCAGGCTCCAGGTGGCTGGCCTGGCCTCCTGCATTTCCCCCACTAAGACCAAGGCCAGACTGAAAGGCTCTCCAGAAAACCTCCCAGCATCAGGCAAGGAGATAATAAAGGATTTGGACTTTAACACCTGGCTACTCTTGTGGTGATTACTCTGACTGAAAAGGAGCTTGCCCCAGAGACCCCCGAATCAGAGAACGTTACAAAAACGATCAATGATCTGGGCAGGAATCTTAAAAAAAACAAGCCAGAAAAGAAAAAAAAAATCAGAAACTTCCAAATAAACTCCAAAATGGAAAATTTTAGGGAAAATCAAATTAGAGATCAACAACTTTAAAATACACACATATACAAATACCCTCCCTAAAACACACACACACTGTGAATAAATAAATAAAATGAGCTGATTTCTTGAAAAGACTAATGAAATGAACAAAACATTAACTAATTTTATTATTTTTTTAAAAAGCAAAACCTAATTAAATAGAAAAAGATAAAAAGGAAATTATTAGAAATGACTTTGCCAAGTTATATGATAACAAAACTTATAGCTTAAAAGAAACAAATGAATACTTATAAAAATATAAACTACTGATTAACAAACCAGGAAATAGAGAACTTGAGTATCCTAATCTCAGAAGAATAAATTTATTAAATCATAAAAGAATATTCCCAAAGTAAAAATTTCAAGTCCAAGTTGATTTTAAAAGGTTCTAAAAGTAGAGAAGGGGGAAGGTTACCCCTTTCTCCTGGTTCAGTTCATGGTACTCACACTACAGATCAACTTTGATCTTCACTTATGGGACATAGCAAGCAAAAGAGAGATTATCTCAATTTGCTGTTTTTAAAAATAAAAGCAATAAAACGAGGATACTGAGTGCTTCTATATTAGGCAATCTGGGCATTCTCCAAAAGCCTCAATACAATTATAAATTGTATGGGTTGAAAACCAAGAACTATCATTATCTAAATGGAGAAATGCTAATGAATTGGGCATACAACTAAAAAATAAAATTAGAAAAAGAACAAATCAGAAATCCCCAATTAAACACCAAATTAAAATTCCTGAAAGTCAAAGGAGAAATTAATACAATTGAAAGAAAACTACTAAACTAATAAATAAAACAAGAAGCTGGTTTCCAAAAAGGAAACTATTAGAAAAACTATCAGCATATAAATAACAAGGCAACAGAAATCATATGAATATCTCAATAGAAACAGAAAAAGATTTTGATGAAACACAGCACCTGTTTTTATTAAAAACAACAATGAACACAGGAATAAATGGAGCTTAACTTAAAATGTAACATTTACCTTAAAAGTAATATTTTAAAAAAAACTAACAGAAAGCATTATCTGTAAGGGGGATAAGGTAAAAAGGTTTCACAAAACAATCAGGAATGAAGCAAGGATGCCTATTATCACTCGTATTAGAATTGTATTAGAAATGTTATTGTATTAGAAATGTTAGCTATAGCAATAAGAGAAGAAAAAGAAAATAAAATTCAAATAGACAACAAGAAAGCAATACCATCACTCTTTGCAGATGATATGAAGAGAATCAACTAAAAAAACTATTTGAATGAACAACTTTAGCAAAGTTGCAAATATCCACAAAATAAATCCACAAAAATCAGCAACATTTCTATATATTGCCAACAAAGTCCAGCAATAAGAGATAATGAGAAATTTTATTTTTTTCTTTTTATTGTTTTTTTATTATATATTTTATTTTATTTTATAATAACTTGATATTGACAGAATCCATGCCAGGGTAATTTATTTTTTTTACAACATTATCCTTTGCACTCGCTTCTGTTCCGATTTTTCCCCTCCCTCCCTTCACCCCCTCCCCTAGATGGCAAGCAGTCCTATATATGTTAGATATGTTGCAGTATATCCTAGATACAATATATGTTTGCAGAACCAAACAGTTCTCTTGGATTCAGAAGGTAAAAATAACCCGGGGAAGAAAAACAAAAATGCAAATAGTTCACATTCATTTCCCAGTGTTCTTTCTTTGGATGTAGCTGCTTCTATCCATCATTTATCAATTGAAACTGAATTAGGTCTCTTTGTCAAAGAAATCCACTTCCATCAGAATACATCCTCATACAATATCGTTGTTGAAGTGTATAATGATCTCCTGGTTCTGCTCATTTCACTTAGCATCAATTCATATAAGTCTCTCCAAGCCTCTCTGTATTCATCCTGCTGATCATTTCTTAAAGAACAATAATATTCCATAACGTTCATATATCACAATTTACTCAACCATTCTCCAATTGATGGGCATCCATTCATTTTCCAGTTTCTAGCCACTACAAACAGGGCTGCCACAAACATTTTGGCACATACAGGTCCCTTTCCCTTCTTTAGTATTTCTTTGGGATATAAGCCCAATAGAAACACTACTGGATCAAAGGGTATGCACAATTTGATAACTTTTTGGGCATAATTCCAGATTGCTCTCCAGAATGGCTGGATGTGTTCACAATTCCACCAACAATGTATCAGTGTCCCTGTTTTCCCACATTCCCTCCAACATTCCACATTATCTTTCCCTGTCATTCTAGCCAATCTGACAGGTGTGTAGTGGTATCTCAGAGTTGTCTTAATTTGCATTTCTCTGATTAATAATGATTTGGAGCATATTTTCATATGTCTATAAATAGTTTCAATTTCTTTGTCTGAGAATTGTCTGTTCATATCCTTTGACCATTTATCAATTGGAGAATGATTTGATTTCTTATAAATCAGAGTCAATTCTCTATATATTTTGGAAATGAGGCCTTTATCAGAACCTTTGATTGTAAAAATGTTTTCCCAGTTTATTGTTTCCCTTCTAATCTTGTCTGCATTTGTTTTGTTTGTACAAAAACTTTTCAATTTGATATAATCAAAATTTTCTAATTTGTGGTCAATAGTGATCTCTAGTTCTTCTTTGGTCATAAATTCCTCCCTCTTCCACAGGTCTGAGAGGTTAAACTATCATATGCTCTTCCAATTTATTTATACTCTCATTCTTTATGCCTAGGTCATGAACCCATTTTGACCTTATCTTGGTGTATGGTGTTAAATGTGGGTCAATGCCTAGTTTCTGCCATACTAATTTCCAATTTTCCCAGCTATTTTTGTCAAATAATGCATTCTTATCCCAGAAACTGGGGTCTTTGGGTTTGTCAAACACTATATTATTAAAGTTATTGGCTGTTTTGTCCTTTGAACCTAACCTATTCCATTGATCAACTAGTCTATTTCTTAGCCAATACCAGATGGTTTATAATATAATTTTAGATCTGGTACAGCTAGGCCACCTTCATTTGATTTTTTTTTTTCATTAATTCCCTTGACATTCTTGACCTTTTGTTTTTCCATATGAACTTTGTTGTTATTTTTTCTAGTTCATCAAAGTAGTTTTTTGGGAGTCTGATTGGTATAGCACTGAATAAATAGATTAATTTAGGTAGTATTGTCATCTTTATTATATTTGCTTCCCAATCCAAGAACATTTAATATTTTTCCAGTTGGTTAGATCAGACTTAATTTGTGTGGAAAGTTTTGTAGTTTTGCTCATAAAGTTTCTGATTTTCCCTTGGCAGATAGATTCCTAAAAATCTACAATCAGTAGTTTTATACAATCAGTAGTTACTTTAAATGGTATTTCTTTTTGTAACTCTAACTGTTGAATTTTGTTAGTGATATATAAGAATGATATATATTTATATCTATATATCTATCTATACAAATATAGATAGATATATAAGAAATATAATAAAGAATATATAAGAAAGAAAAAAGACTTATGTGGGTTTATTTTGTATCCTGCAACTTTGCTGAAGGTGTGAATGTTTCTAATAACTTTTTAGTAGAGTCTCTGGGGTTCTCTAAGTATACCATCATATCATCAGCAAAGAAGGAATTCCTATCAATTAGGGAATGGCTAAACAAGCTGTGGTATATGATTGTAATGGAATTTTATTGTACTATAAGAAATGACAAGCAGAATGATTTCAGAAAAAACTCAGGAAGACTTATATGAACTGATGCATCGCAAAATGAACAGAACCAGGAGAATGTGCTATAAGAAATAGCAATATTACATGAATGAATGATTTAGTTATTTGCAGTAATAACTGCTACAAATCCAATGCAGAACCAAGACAATCCCAAGACAAAAAGTGAATGACAGTTATTATCAACAATACAATGATCCTAGACAATCCAAGAACAATGATGAAGCATATTATCCACATCCAAAGAAAAAAATAGTATTGCTTGAATATAGACTAAGCATACTCAGCATACTAAGCATCTCATCTCTGTCTCCATCTTTTTTTTTTTAGTTTTTTTATACAAAATGACTAATGTAGAAATATTTTACATAATTACTCATTTATAACATATATCTGATTATATATTATCTCTGGAACAATAAAGGGGAGGGAAAAGGTAAAAATTTTTAAAAGGGTCTAGCAATACCAGATTGTAAAGTATATTGTACAGCAATAATCATCAAAATTCTTTTATTTGAGTTAAAACATAGAAAAGTTTTTTATTAAAGCTTTTTATTTATAAAACATATGCATGGGTAATTTTTCAACACTGACTCTTGCAAAACCTTCTGTTCCAAATTATCACTTCCTTCCCCCCACCTCCTCCCCTAGATGGCAGGTAGTCCAATATATGTTAAATAAAAACACAGAAAAGTTAATCAATAAAACAGACTAAGTAAACAAAGCCTGGCAATAATTGGACATTGAAGTATTTATATTCAATAAACCAAACTACATAAACTATTTGGATTTGGAGTCTATCTTTTAAAAATTGCAATAAAAAGTAGAAAGCAGTCTTTCAGAGATTAGCTTATGCCATGTGACACAATAAATTTCAAAAGGCCTAAATATAAATAGTTACATTATAAAAAATAGAGAATGAAAAGAAATATCTTTTATAACTATGGCTAATGGCAGAATTTTTATCTAAACAAGGAATAGAGGCAACAAAATTTTTATTTCAATTACATAAAATTGAAAGTCTTTTGTGAAGCTAAATCAGTGTAGAGTTAGGAGAATAACCAATGAAAAAATTTTCATTGCTAATTTCTCTGAAAAAAAGTAGGTATCTGCTACATCAATTAGAGCTACAAACATATTAGAGTCAGAGTCACAAAACACTTGGTTGGTCTTTTTGCCAAGTAGACATATATGGCAATCAAAAGTGACACTGGTTTGGAATATAAATTTATTTAAAAAAATGTTTTAGTGCATCCAAGATGAAAAGGAAGCAGTCAAGGAGGGAGACTTTTTAATCAAATTTTTCTGATGAAAGTTTGATATAGCTGATATATAAACATGGCAGCTAAGTGGCTTATTGAATAAAACCTAGCATCAGAAAGACCAAAGTTCAGACTGATTTCAGACTCTTGAAACTGTATGATCTTGGGTAAGTCACTTAACCTGTTTGCCTTAATCCACTAGAGAAGGAAATGGCAAACCACTTCAATATCTTTGCTGAGAAAATCCCATGGACAACATGGCCTATGATGTCATAAAAAGTTGGATACAACTGAATGACTGAAAAATAACAACAATAAACAATAAATATATTTAAGGTCATTAGCTATTCCCAATCAATAAGTCCTCAAATGATATGAACAAACAATTCTTTTTGTTGTTGTTGTTTATATTCTTTTTTTTTTATTTAATGAAGCTTTTTATTTACAAAACATATGCATGGTAATTTTTCAGCATTGACCCTTACAAAACTTTCTTTTCCAAATTTTCCCCTCCTTCCCCTCACCATCTCCCCTAAATGGCAGGTAGTCTAATGCATGTTAAATATGTTAAAATATATGTTAAATCCAATATATGTATACACATTTATACAGTTATCTTGCTGCACAAGAAAAATTGGATCAAGAAGGAAAAAAATCTGAGGAAAAAAAATGCAAACAGCAACAGAAAGAGTGAAAATGCTATGTTTTAATCCACACTCAGGTATATATGTCTCTCTTTATCACTGAACAATTAGAACTAGTTTAAATCATCTTGTTGAAGAGAGCAATGCCCATCAGAACTGATTATCGTATGGTCTTCTTGTTGCTATGTATGATGATCTCCTGGTTCTGCTCATTTCACTCAGCATCAGTTCATGTAAATCTCTCCAGGCCTTTCTGAAACTATCCTGCTCATCATTTCTTACAGAAATACTATTCCATAACATTAATATACCATAATTTATTCAGCCATTCTCCAATTGATGGACATCTATTCAGTTTCCAGTTTCTAACTACCACAAAAAGGGCTGCCACAGACATTTTTGCACATTTGAGTCCCTTTCCCTCTTTTAATATCTCTTTAGGATATAAGCCCAGTAGAAACACTGCTGGATCAAAGGGTATGCACAGTTTGACAACTTTTTGAGAGCACAGTTCCAAATTGTGCTCCAGAATGGATGATCCATTCACAATTCCAACAACAATGTATCCATGTCCCAGTTTTCCCACATTCCCTGCAACATTCATCCTTGACTTTTCCTGTCATCTTAGCCAATCTGACAAGTATGTAATGGTGTTGGAATCTTTACAAACTGCTAACTCATTAGAGTTGATAGATTATTGATCTGATTTTACAAGAAGATGTTTTGGGCCAGAACCTGAAACAAGGTACTAAGTAGAACTAATTAATACAATGCTTGTGTTCACATCTTTACTCATTGGAGTTCACAAGTATGAGAGATTCACAAAGTTAACTTTGTAACTTTGTGAATTCACACCTCCCTTGAAGCTCTTAGGGCCAGAGAGCACTATGGGAGAAAACCCATAATCCCTCTCTCTGGCATCCCACAATTCCTCTCTCTCATATAAAAGAAACAGATAGAGGCTCTTGGACAGATTTCAGTGGAATTACATAAAGAGTGGAGCTGGATTGAAGGCTGAAGAAAGCAGAGGCAGAAGCAAAGGACAAAACTGCAAGAGCTCTTGGAACCAAGGGAGAGAGAGGCCTCTAAGAAAACTAACCAGGCTATACTGAAGATTGAGAAGGCTCTCTCAGAGACAAGACAGATTCAACTTGGTGCTGGCTCTGGAGGCTGAAGAAAGCAGAGGCAGAAGCAAAGGACAAAATGGCAAGAGCTCTTGGAACCAAGCAGAGAGATAGGCCTCTAAGCTACCGGGCTATATTGGAGGCAATAAAAGAGCTGAACTTTTATCACATGGCTGTATTTGGGGTAATTATTGATCTGAACTGATACTAAGGCTGCCTCCAGAAAACCTCCCCAAGAAACCTGCTTTCTCCCAGAGAAAAACCATCCTTATTATTATTTTAAAGAAGAACAAGAACTCCAACATAGTGGTATCTCAGAGTTGTCTTAATTTGCATTTCTCTGATCAATAGTGATTTGGAGCACCTTTTCATATGACTAGAAATAGTTTCAATTTCTTCATTTGAAAATTGTCTGTTCATATCCTTTGACCATTTATTAATTGGAGAATGGCTTGAATTCTTATAAATTTGAGTTAATTCTCTATATATTTTAGAAATGAGGCCTTTATTTTCTGCCTGGGTTATTTATACCTTCTGAATCCAATTCTTCCTGTGCAACAAGAGAACTGTTCGGTTCTGCACACATATATTGTATCTAGGATATACTGCAACATATTTAACATATATAGGACTGCTTGCCATCTCGGGGAGGGGGTGGAGGGAGGGAGGGAAAAATAGGAACAGAAGTGAGTGCAAGGGATAATGCTGTAAAAAATTACCCTGGCATGGGTTCTGTCAATAAAAATTTATTTAAAAAAAAAAAAGAAATGAGGCCTTTATCAGAACTTTGAATGTAAAAATGCTTTCCCAGTTTATTGCTTCCCTTCTAATCTTGTCTGCATCAGATTTGTTTGTACAAAATCTTAATATAATCAAAATTATCTATTTTGTGATCAATAATGATATTTAGTTCTTCTTTGGTCACAAATTCCTTCCTCCTCCACAGATCTGAGAGGTAAACCATCCTATGTTCTTCTAATTTGTTTATAATATCATTCTTTATGTCTAGATCATAAACCCATTTCGACCTTATCTTGGTATACAATATTAGGTGTGGGTCAATGCCTAGTTTCTGCCATACTAGTTTCCAATTTTCCCAGCAGTTTTTGTCAAATAGTGAATTCTGATCCCAAAAGCTGAGGTCTTTGGTTTTGTTAAACACTACATTACTATAGTCATTGACTATTAACAAACAATTCTCAAAATTCTCAACATTCTTCTCAAAAGAAGATATATGTTCCAAATCACTAATAATAAGAGAAATGCAGCTCAAAAAGAAAAATGACCAAAAGGTAGCAAGTTAAAGGAGTTTTGGAAAGACAGGCACATTAAGCTGTGAAATGTAAATCTATCCTGAATAGCAATTTAGAATCATGTAAAGTGATTAAAATGTCCATTTTGAATCAAAGACTTCACTACTGGATTTATACCCCAAAGAAACCATAAATTTTTAAGTCTGCATGTATTCCTAAATATTTATAGCAGCCCATTTATCATAGCTAAGAATTGTAACCAAAGTAAGATGCCCATCAATTGTGGAATGACTAAACAAATTGTGGTACATAAATGTAATACTATAATGGTATAAGAAATAGTATATATGTGTGTGTGTGTGTGTGTGTGTGTGTGTGTGATATAAATCTAGAGAAATATGGAAAGATCTTATAGGATGCAGAGTGAAGTAAACAGAACTAAGAAAACATTCATTGTAAATGAAACAAACACAACAAAAAATAATTAATAGTAAATGTGACAAAATTATAAAGATCAAGTAGGACTCCAATGAAGAAATTTGAAGACATTCCCAATTTACCCATTCATGAAGGTGAAAGGCATACATTGCACATATTATCAGGTTTTTTCAATGTATCACATGTGCTGACTTTTTTTTCTCTCTAAGAAAAACTTGTTACTTGGGAAGGCTTTCAGGGAGAAGGCAGCATATATGGGATATTATGGTGATTTAAGAATTATAAATTTCAATAAATATATTTAAAAAAAGTTTTATGGTAAGGATTTGCAAGGATTGTAAACATTATGTAAAAATAATTTTATAAAGCACAATATCAGGAAATGGGACTCTCTAGAAAATTTGATGTGAGACCACATTAAATAAGAGTTTTGGAAGGAGAACAACTAGCAGATGAAAAATGGAAAAGGGAAAAGCAAATGAAATATCTACCATGTTGAGAAAGTACTTATTCTAATAACAATTTTGAAGGGGTAGCTGGATTGTTTCTTAAGATTTTTTAAAAGAAAGGTGATAATGAATAATTAGAAAAAATGGACCATATTATAAAAATATCCATCATCTGCCTGTCTACTTTCTTACCTCTGTAAAATCTTTATGGGAACAATTTACATGTATATGTAAATTACTTTGAGCTTTTTTGATGAAGACATTTTGATATCTTTCGGTATTCTGATCAAATGATTGTTTTATTGTGACAATTTTAAATAGATTTTATTTTCCAGGACAGATAATTGCATTTACACTTGTTTACTGTACTAATAAAGGGTAATGTTCACTTATCTCTCTCTGCATACATTCAAGTATTTAAAATGCTCAGATTTACATAGTAGCTCAAATGTCACTTTTAAACTGCTATTGCCTTGGCTAAAATTTTGAGCCCTTTAATTTTTGAAAAGTTGCATGGAATGCTTTTTCTTCTAGAGAATTTAGTCTACCTCTTCAATGGTGGGTACCTCTAGATGGTGTTCCACTCCTTGGGCACCCAACTTTCCTTCTGGCATGTCTTCGGCACTCTGGTACACCTTAGAAATGATGGGGTTGCAGATTTTTTGCAAATCTTTCTGCTGATGCTCAGATTCTTCATTCCTATTAGTTTGGTTCTTAGCTAGCCAGCTGATATTCTATAACAGAGAGCATCTTTACAGGCATACAATTGATTAAAAGGTGCAAAAAGAAATGTGCTTGCTATTTGTTGATTATGGAAGAGCTTTTGCTCTGATTGAGCAAAATGTGGCCTTGCAGCTGTTCTTCAGCAAAATATTTTTCATGCACCTGATTGATTATCATTATTTGATTGTCATTAGGATATCCAAGTTAGAGTGCAGATGGAAGAGAAATTCTCCGTTGATGAGAAAATCCTTTAGTTGTTCCTGTTGGCAAAGGACATTAGTTTGATTACATCAAGACCCAGAACATTGCAAAATCTTTTAAATGAGATCTATGATCGCTCAAACATTCACAAAACTATCTCAAAACACTCAAACTATCCACAAAAGAAAACAAATTGTTCAAGGATTTCTACAATCCTGACTAGGATATACAACTAGACAGACAATCCTTAGAGCTGATTTGTCTTGGGCCACTGTTCCCAGAATTAAATAAGAGGAAGAAGTATATTGCATTTTTCGGTGACCCTAAGTTTTTCTTTGAAACAAAACAAAACAAAACTTTTTTTTTCAAACACTACTAGTCTTTTTGATGTTCAATAAGGCTGTCAATCAGAATACCACATTTTCTGAAGAACCAAAATTATGTCAGCCAAGATACAACAGTATACATCACAAAGATATTGAAATAAGTGAAGAATTACATTAAAATGTATCATAAAGGATATCATCAAAGAAATGTATGATTAAACAAGTAGGTCATGCCACTAAAGTGAAAAATAACAGATGAGTACTGCACTGACATTCATGCATTATTAAAAAGCTTAGAAAAAGGTTTCCAGAATATGGAGTGGATACTCTTCAGAGGATTTATAGGAGGATAATGATAAAGAATAACACAAGATGAGAAGATATGGATGGTTGTGCATTGCATAATTGAAGTTGCTACTCATATTAAAGAGATGCCAGATTCATTGAAGCATTAAAATATAATCAATTACATGCCATAATAAGAAGCCAATCTCAATACTTTTCTGTAGTGGCATCTTAAGTTAAATTTTGGTTTTCCCTTAATAAATAAATTATCTTTTCCAATAGTTAGGATTGCATAATTCATTAATTTTCTAGTTTTGCTTTTTTAGTGTCCCCAGTAATTAGCTGTGGAAAGCAACACATACATAAAACTCATTATATTTATTAAAAGTTTCATCTTTTTATTTATTTTACTAAATTTATTAAAAACCACAGAAAGTGGTAAAACTCAAAATAATAAATTAGTATATTTCAAAATTTCAAAGTAAAAGAATAATCACTATAGAAATCTTGAGTTGTCAATTCATCCCCAAGTAATTCTAGGCCAAAATTTCCAAGGTATTAAAAATTATAACATTATACTAATGCCAGATGATGATTATTAAATTCTACATTCACATACTACTTTTTCTCTCAAGATTTGAAAATAGATTCATAAATTATTTAAAGCAACAGGATGTTTCATCAGAAATATGAATTTGAACCTAAAGTGTTAGCTTCATGTGATTACTCCACAGTGATGAAGCAACTATCAGATTCTAACCTCAAGTGTGTTGAAGATAGATAAATAAACAAGATATCAAGAAAAAAAAATGTAGATAATCAAGCTGAAAGATCATAGAGTAGTCCTTATAGCCACCTCAAACATTGCCCCCAAACTACTGTAGAGTTAAAAGAAATTTGCTCTTGGGAATGAGTTTGTTGGAGCCTGCAGGAAGCAGAAAGTGATGGATTACTTCTGTATAGAGTTTATTTCATTAATTTTTGCAAAACCTTTTTGAAGTAACCTTTACTATGATATAACTATGGAGGGTGAAACTAAATTGGTAAAAGAAGCCACTTGTGAATAAACACAGATAGAGCTATCCATTGATTCTTTCATATTGGCCCTCAATCTCCTTAACAAGATGAGGGTGGTAGTGTATGATTCTGATGAAAATTACCCAAATACTCAAATGGACCTGTTATCTCATCAGTTCTATAATTCTTTCCAACAATGAAGATTGCAACCCATCCATGGCTATCCATTCTGCCATGTTCTCTTAAAAATTTGCCAAAAGTTCCTTAATAAGGGACAGCTAGGTGATGAAGTGGATAGAGCATCAGCTCTGAGGTCAGGAGGACCTGAGAGTTAAACTCAGATACTTAACACTTCTTAGCTGTGTAAGTCACTTAACCCCAATTGCCTCAGCAAAAAGAAAAGAAAAAGAAAGAAAAAGAAAGTTCCTTAATGTGCTAAAGATTTTCCTCCATTTTCTCTGATATTTGCAGAATGCCAGTCAGGCATTCTTTCTATTTACCTGTTGTCCTTAGTTATCATCACATAACCAATCCATCATCTCTTTCTGTTAAAGCAATTCCATAAAAATATGAAATATTACTGCCTCCCCAAAACAAAAGATTAGCACAGCACAGAGGGCAATGCAAAGCTTCATAGTGGGCGTGACCAGACTATAATATAAATAAACTGAAGAGGAATAATGGATCAAAGAATTGCAATGAAAATGATATTGTTTAATTACTTGGACTGAGGCAAAGTGTACTATTAGCACCATTTTTAATATTAGACAAGATCAAGAAAAGTAGTGACAAATAAGTTTGAGCTATGACATGGGAATGAAAATTTGCCTTTTTCCCTCTACTTTTCTGTTCTATTCCCATCAGCAAACTAATTGTCTTAACAGTTGCCGTGGCCACAGGGGAAGTATAGAACTGAATGTTGTGCTTTATGATAACCTTTGAACATGAGAGAGGGCAGAAGGAGATCAATTTCTTCTAAAGGGATTGTCAGTCATTCAAGAATGAGACAGCTGCCAGAGAAACAGTCTTAGCTCTCAGAACACAAAGCTATCAAGACAATCTCAGGACTGTGACTACTGTAGTTCACAGCTGAGTGCATATGGAATTGATAGGTGGTTTGGATGTTTCTTGTATGAATGGGGACAATAACAGGATATGTACAAAAGAAATGAGTACAATATATCATGCCAAGGAGATTGGACTAAGGACAACATTAAGCCTCTCCCATACCCAGCCCCACCCCCAACACATCCATACATTTTTGTTTCCTCAAGGAATCAAATTACATTTTAAATTTTTATTAAAATCATCACTGATCTGAATTGAGAACTTCCTATGGCAAAAAATATTTTCTATTTCTCTTAGAGAAAAAAAAAAAACTCCTGTGACTCCTGTCTGTGACTCTTTCAACCCAGTGTAACAGAAGGGCTGCATGGTAAACCAACAAATACTAATCTGATATTTCCTGGAAAAGGGAATAGTTGCTTGAATTAGTGAAAAATAGAGAGCAATAATTTCTCAAAAGATACTTGAGAAGAGGAAGATTTTCACTTTTCTTGATGAGGAGAATAATTAAAAAAAACAATAATAGTTTACATTCGTATAGTGCTTTATAAAGAGTTTTCACAAACATTATTTCACAAACAAACATTATACAGCATTATGAGATGGACAGATTTAGGTATCAACAGATGAGAAAATATGAGCTCAAAGAAATTACGTGATTTTCCTAAGATAACATAGCTAATAAGCAGTTAGCCAGGGTGAGAAGCCAGATCTTTGGCCTCCTAGGCCTGCACAAAGAAAACAAAAAAGAAATAAAACATTTATTACACTTTAAACCCAATGATAAAACATTTGAAATTGAGTTATTCCATTAGTTCTGAGGATTAGGATTTAAATGAGCAAAGATTAACTGCATTGTTTGAATTTTCAATGTAAAATTTACTTCTATTTTACCTATATTATAGATCTTTTACTTAGATGTTTGTAGAGTGAGAACAAGTGCAGAGAAGGAATAAAAGGAGAAGGGAAAGAAGCAGAGAAAGAGAGACAGAGACAGAGACTGAAACGGAGAGAGAGAAAGAGACAGACACACAGAGAGACAAAGAGAAAGAGACAGAGAGAGACAGACAGACAGAAAGATAGAGGAGAGACAAAGAGAGAGAAATTATGTGTAAGAAAGAAGCACCAAAAGGACCACGGTTAAGTGTTTATTCATTTGGGGCTCTACAATCTTTTTAAACAAAGAGGCAAGATGATAGCATGAAAAAACAAATCAGTCAATGTTGGTAAGAACTATAGCTATATGTTCATTATTTTAGTGATATCTGACTCTTCATGATCTTGTTTGGGGTTTTCATGGCAAAGATACTGGAGTGGCTTGCCATTTCCTTCTCAGCTCATTTTACAGAGAAGGAAACGGAGATAAACATCTACTAGATAGAAAGCAATTATCTGGGGAAAGGCATTTGTTTTAGTTTCTTATTCTATGTTATAGGTGAGATAGAAAGATTGATAAATTGAAGTCCTAGATACCAGATCCATCCAAAAATACTAAATCTATCCAAAAAACACTAAAAAAAGTTCAGAGCTTGCAGAGTTTTTTGAAAAGTGAAAAACAAGATAAAGATAGCATTTATCTAAGGTATTGCTGATAATTAACAAGAAAAACTCTTAGTAATGGAAACTAGATCTAAATTCCAATTCTGGATCTGATTCTTCATGACCTTTCACTACATCTGTAAACATAAGGTTGGACAAAATGATCCTTACAGACACTTTCAAATCTGAAAATAGAAGATTATAACTGGTCTAACAAGAGCATTAAGTCAGCTTGACTGGTTAAATCTATCTGTTCAATAACAGCAAGGAGAGGCTTCCTGACAAACAGTTCATTGATATATAACATCTTGCATAACATCTTAGAGCTTTTTTCATCCCAACTCATCCTTATTAGTTAGCTGAGAAACATGTCTTTTATTTAAAGCATATTTTATTGTCTTCATTATGATCTTATCACCAAATAAAATTTATATTTTCATAAACAGAGTAAAACAGAAGAGGATTGCTCATGAGTGATCCGTTAATATTTAATATATAAATTGTGATACATTTGACATGCAACTTTCAAATTGATCCCATTTGTCTTTGATTTTGTCCTTCCTTCTGTTTTCTTTTATGCATTTTTAAAGTGTATAGTTACCTCTCCACATTGCAGGGTTAGGAGTTTGGGATCCCTCTGATCTGGAAAGTCCAGACAAAATTTATTGATCCTCCCTTTGTACTAGATAAGAAATTTGATTTTTTTTCTTTTTCTTTTAGAGGTATTTATACTACATTATTGCAAAATTTTGGTTAAATATTTTGTCATTGGCTACGTCATCTGCTGGTCTTTGAGTGTCATCTGCGGCTTTTGCGAAACTCCTTCCCCCCAAATTCTCATTTAATTACTGGTCCCAACGTATGATATATCAAAACAATGATGAGGAAAGTCTTCATGTGGAAGGGATAATTGTAATTTTTTTAAACAAACAGCAACCTTTTTTTCCCTCTTTCTCACTATCCATTAAGGAAAGAAAGACAAAACCTTTGCAATAAATTTGCATCATCAAACAAAGTAATTTCTGAATTGATCTTTCTCAGAAATTATATATCTGAAATTGCATCCTAAATTTCTGTTAGTAGGTGAGGAGAATGCTTCATGATGGAATTGGTTATTGCATTGATCAGAATGTGATGTGTGTGTGTGTTTATGTTCTTATTTTTTTATCTTGCGGGGGTATAGACCTAGTTATGATTATCGCTGGATCAAATATCTGGACCAGTTTGCTGCTTTCCCAACAATGCATTAATGTACTTGTTTTTCTACATCCCCTCCAGCATTTGTTATTTTCTATTTTTGGGGGGTCAACTTTGCCAAACTAATAAGATTGAAATAGAACCTCAACTTTGTTTTAATTTGCATTTTTTCTAATTATTAATGATTTAGATGTGGCTATTGAGAGCTTACATTTTTTTCCTTTACAAACTACCTGTTTGTAATTAATTAGATTAGCATTTTTTCTCTCCCCCTTTGCTATTAATTGTAACACAAAAGCTGAGCTGATAAATTATTCTTTCCATGGTGTTCAACAAAGACAGCCAATAGATCACTATCCTTTGACCATTTGTCAAGAGAAATAACTTTGATTCTTAAAATTTTGAATTAATTCCCTATATCTTGGAAAGTACACCTTTTTCAAAGTTACAAAGTTTTCCCCCAATTTACCTGTTTCTCTTCTAGTTTTAGTTTGCATTTGCTTTGTGCAAAAATGTTATTAGGCAACAAAAATTGAACAATTTATTTTCTGTAATCCTCTTCTATCCTTTGCTTGGTCACGAACTCTTCACCTATCCCTAGATCTTCTTGCTCCTCTCATTTATTATATCACCTTTGCTTTGTAAGGTATGTACCTAATTGAAGTTCATCTCAGTATATATTTTAGCTTATAGGTTTCAGTGAGAATGCTTTCCAGTTTTCCCCATAGTTTTTGTCAAATAACAAGTTCTTACTGAGGTCTTTAGGTTAATTAGACATTACAGGTCTTTAGGTTAATCAGACTTTACACTGTTTTGCTCATTTGCTTCAATAGGTTGTATACCTGACCTATTCCACAGATCAGCCTATTTTTTTAAGCAGTACTAAATGATTTTGATGTTACTACCATACCTTCTTCTTTCCCACTTTTAAAAATACTTCTCTTGAGATTCTACAGATTAATTAATTATTATTATTTTTTAATTTCTTTGTGTAGCTACTTTATGTGATTCTTTGTGCAAGTGTTTTTGAGTCAAAGGAACACAAAATAGAGGAATGATCAGCATATAAAAAGCTGGTCAGCTCTTTTCTTGGAGGAGCTAAATTGAATCTCAAGAAACAAGCAATCAACATGAAATAATAAAGAAAGATAGGAAGGCATTCCAGGAAGAAATACAGCTTGTACGCTGGGAAAGAACAAAATATGTATGAATAATGTTGGAATATCAGTCTGACTAAAGTTGAAAGTGGCTATTTTCATCCTTTTCTAAATGGCCTAACCATAATAAACTTCTAAGTTTTATGAGGATTGCTTTTGAAAGCCTGTTTTTATTTCCCGATTCAGGTTATACCCAGTTACAATTACTAGAATTTCTCTATTTCAGTGAGTGTATCCATTCTGTGGCATTTAAAAAAGTCTGAGAAATATAACTTTTGGGTAATGTAATGATTTTATTGATTGTGCTAGACCAAAGACTCACATTTATATGCTCCTGGAAGAGTAGGTATTCTTCAAGGTGGAAATCAATTCTGACTGGTCAACAATCAATGAGAAAATGAACGTTACAATGATAGGGTGGGCTATATTGCAGTGAAGGTCTTCGATTGCCATGACTTGGGTTATCCAAATCTGTTAAAAAGACTTATTAATTTCCATATCACTTGTCTGACAAAAGGGAGAATAAACACTTCCCAGACCTATTTGAGCAAACATAATGAGCAGGAATGCAACTATTAGCCCAAACTTAGATTTTTTTTAACTGTCTGGTTAGATCTTGGCCTGGATAAATCTCTGTCTAAGATTTCTCATGCTGATTGATTTTCACATGAGGAAGTAGAAAAGGATTTCTTTGGTCTCAATACAATAATTAGCTATTAAATACAAGAAAGAAATAATTTTTCATAGTTCAATACAAAACAGGTGGTACTTAATATGATACTTGCTCCATCTCCCTTGTGCTGGCTACAATTCTGTAACTTGCTACATTTTGATTGGCTAATAAACTTTTTGTCTCAACTAGCTTTCATCAAAAGGATGCTCTCATTTGAGATGCTTTATTGAAGTTTTCTATAATGAAACACTAAAATCCTTGCTTGTAATATTTAATTATAATGTTTAAGGATTGTAATGTTTAAGATCAGTTGGTCATAACTGTGTCTTTTGCTAACTCATTCTACTTTTGTTGTTCAGTCATGTCCAACTTCGTGACCTCATTTGGCACTAGGTTACTGGCTAGGGTACTGGAATGATTTGCCAATTCCTTCTCTAGTCCATTTTACAGGTGAGGAATTAAGGCAAAGAAGGTTAAGTGACTTCACCTGGGTCAAATAGCTAATAAGGTTCTGAGGCCAGATTTGAACTCATGAAGATGGGTCTTCCTAATTCCAAACCCAGTGCTCTATTCATTGTGCCACCTAGCAGAATTAAACTGATGTCCTTCATTCTCATAGAGTATCTAAATGACATTATTATGTGAGAATTGAATTACAGTGTGTCCAACTATGGCCGATCAAAAAAATACAAAATCAGAATGCTGTGCCACAAGCCAGAGACAGATAGTACCTATGAACATTTGGGTTGGACTCTAACTTTGCACATCTCTTGCATTTCTTCTGAGCTAATTCAATTCTGCTTTATTCATAAAGCAGAGCACCTTCTCTAATGAAGGTATGCCATGCTGATAGTCTTGTGTCAGTGACTCCTATGTAATACAATCAATTTTAAAGCTTTTAAGAGAGACCTTGAGAATGTCTTTGTATCACTTTTTTCTGCCCACCTTGTGAGCATTTGCTCTATGTGAGTTCGCCATAAAATAATCTTTTTGGCAAATGTACATTTGGCATTCAAACAATGCAGCCAGCCCAACAGAGATGTGTTCTCTATAGTGGAGCTGGAATGCTTGAGAATTTAATTCGAGAAAGGACCTCAGCATCTGGTATCTTATCCTGCCATATGATCTTCAGAATCTTTCTACGATGATTCAAATGGAAGCAATTTTAGAATTATAAAACAATGAGGTCAGTACAACTTCTCAGTAGATCTTTACTTTGGGAGTCAGTCTAATTTTTCTCCTCTCTCACACTTTCATTCAGAACCTCAAACACTGAGCTAGATCTGGCAATACATATATTGTGTCAATCTCAATATCAATATGGACATCCCTAGAAAGTATACTGCCGAGGCAAGTGAATTTATCCACAGAACTTGCCATTTACTGTAGCTTATGGTTTACCTATGGATGGATGGTGGTGCTGACTGATGCAGTACCTGTGTTTTCTTGTGTCAGGCCAAAAGACCTGTGTCAGGCCAAAACTGTGCTAATTTTTTTTATCAAACTATGTTAAAGCTGAACCCCAAACATCTCAAAAAGTCACATCACCCTGGATAGTGAATCCTTTAAATTGTACTAATCCTGTTATGATGTCTGAGTAGCAACATTCTACAACACTTAGCTATAACATTCTCAAACTAATTCCAGAGATTTTGTTGCTAGGTCACAACTGTATTGGCAAAAATTACCTTTATTTAAGAGAATAGGTTATAGACAAAATGAAAAAATAAAATAGACATCAAAAGTAGTAAGTAAAATTAGATTAGAGAGAACAATAGATTTAGTAAGGGAAAGATTTGGAAGAAGCCATTAAAGGAATTGGCCATGAGGTGCTCTTGACTGGCAGGCTAAATCCAAAGAGATGTTTAGCAGACTAACCAGAGTAAGGAGAAAGATGCCATAAAAGGAAAGACACTGGGGAGGAAGAGAGTATCTCATAGTAGACTTAGTCCTGAAAACGACTTAGCAAAGATATTCATCATAATACATCTTTTATAGGGGAAATATAACCTTGAGGTTTTTCAAGGGATGAGGAGAAATAGCAGGGAAGAGTTGGGGAGATAAAAGAAATGTATTGATATTGAGACTATCTTAAAGATATTCTGGGAAAATTTGATTCTCACCAAGGGCTTAACAAAATAGTCTGGGAAGTTCCCACTATAAATATTTTTTTTTAAATAGCCTTTTAGTTTTTCAAATACGTGCAGAGATAGTTTTCAACATTCATCATTGCAAAACATTGTTCCAAATTTTTCTCTGTCAACCCCTCCTTTTTCTTCTAGGCAGCAAACAATTCAATATAGGTTAAACATATCATAGATGTCTTAAAAGTATCTTAAAACATGCTAAGCAAGGCAGTGTAGGGAAATTATGGGTGCCTTCACTATGGTAATAGAACAGTCTGGGAAATTAAGTTCCCAAATTTTAGCATTTCCTGAAAAAGGGGAGAGATTAAGCTGATTTCAGGATTCACATTAGTAATTAGGGGAGCTTTCCTAGAGGTGTCTGTAGCTTCAGTATTCTGCCAAGTATCCTTCATTAATAGCTTTGATTTTACAATTGGTGACTGAGTGGCTCAAATGTTTTAGTGTTTTTATTTGACCATAGATTGATTTCATCCAGACCAGAAGGACCATTTGAGTGTTCTAAAAAGCTTTATTTCTTCACTCTCTGATGTACCTAGCAAAAATCTTAATTACAATTTATCATTTTTTGGATAAAATACCTTACCCATATATAACAAACTTTAGGTTTGACTCCATCTTATTTTAATCTTGATATTTACAAAATTGCTGAGATTTGTCTACTTTTTTCAAATCTAATCAAGACCAATAAGCTGTTTCAGCTTATACCAATGGATATACTTAAAAATGGTTTAGTTCTACATCATTGATAAGTATCATGACATAACAAAGATGTATGCCTAGCACTGACTTAGGGACCAGTCTGAAAGGATTTTTACTAATCGATTTTGGAATTGGGGAGATGGAAGGAACCTTAGAAATAATTCCATTCTATTTACTAAAGAACCTAAGAAACAATGAGGTTAAGTTAAGATCACACAACTCATGTTAGTGACAACAGGTTTGCTTTTTTCTTTTTTTTTTCTTTTCTTTTTCACTAAATTACATTACTTGGGTTTCTAAAAGTAATGAAGATGAAATAGAAGAAATGTAAGAGGCTTTTCTGATGATCTGATTCCTCCTATTCAAGGATGAGAAAGAATCTGTTCCTTATTTTATTGCAGCAAATGCATGAAAATCTCAGTTTCCTTTGAAAAAGCAGGAGGTGACTTAATCAAGTTCATCGGTTTTATTTGGTAGTTCAACTACTTGATATCAGAAGGGTAGAAGAGTAAGGACTGTTTTTTTTCTTTTTATTTGTATTTATCTTAGTACTTTGCACAATGTTTGGCACACAGTAAGCCTTTAATAAGTAATTATTGATTTATTGGTTCATTCTTTTTTCTACTTGAATAAAAAACAAGATTATAAGACTCAAGACTGCATATTATATTGAGTACTGGTCAGAGAGTAAGTATTTGAGGAAAATCCTACAACACCACAACCAAATAATAGCTTCTATTGATGTTAGTTCAAAATGATTGATTTTTCAGGCTATCAGAGTCATTCTTTTAGGACAGCATTCTGATTTTCCATTTGGGCAACAATTTTGTTTCGATATGAGTAGGTGATGTTCATTTTTTCTTTTCTCCTTTTCTTGAAAGTCACCCTAGTCAAGAAACTTTATAACTGGGCTAAAGCAAGCCAGACTTCCGACACTTATGAGCATTATGGCATTGTTTCATTACTGTTCTTTCTTTATTTTTCTCTGTTCTTTTCTGCTGAAGGTACAATTATATGATATATGCAGTTCACACACACTTTCTGTCTTCCTTTCTTCTTCGGCATAGGAATTACATTTGGGCTATTTTCAATCAGGCAGTATTCTCCTAGACCTTGTTCTATAGATGCCAATTAGAAGATTAGCGTCTTTTTTTCTCTCTCCCCCTTTGCTATTAAATAGTAACACAAAAGCTGAGCTGACAAATTGCTCTCTCTATGGTGTTCAACAAAGACAGACAATAGATCATCATCATTTACTACACTCAGATCCTATTAATCACAGATTAATGAGAACATGTCTAGTGGGGAAGAAATTACCAGAATGTGAGCCTATTGGCTTGTTACTCATGTAACATCTGCTCTAGCTTTACCTCTAGTGTTATGTCATCTTTTATCATGTTGAAATAATGTTTGCCCCTGAAACATAATTAAGATAATGGAGCAGATACAGAATCTTTCCTTTAATAATTGCAGAGTTTGGGTTATATTTCTTGGCCCAATGGCTGAAAAAAAATAATTTCCCCCTTTACTTGATGATTTCTCTTTTTTTCCTTTAGCTCAAACCCTATTTTATTTCCCTATGAACTATGTGATTATTCCTCATTCCCAAAACTAGGATGAAATTCTAGAGTTTTTTGCAACTTTCTAATTAATATTCGACTTCAAAAGTAGCACTTAAGTAAGCCATTTAAGCTAGCATCTGGTACACGAAGTATATTTACATTTCATTTTTTATGCATCCATATCTCTTAATCTCAATCTTAATCTAATTTTAAAAAAATTCACACATTTATTTATATGTCACAGTACTTGACACAATTGCCTTCCTTGTACATAAAAAAAATTTGCTGAAATGAGTGAAGGGAAAAAGGAATAGATATACCAACTTTTTTTAAGCTTTTCTTAAACTAACTTCCTATTTATCTTTAAGACTGAAAACACGACATTTTTTATTTGAGTTAAAATAAATGCTCTATGACTCTCTTACTGCCGTTTTACCGTAAGAAGGAAACATCAGGTTTAGTTTTGCTTTCTTCGTACTCAGCATTTGACTGACCAACTACAAATACAAGAAAAAAAAAAAGCAATTGTATCTATAATCAGATGATAAAAAGAAGAATCAATCTATATCTGACTTTAAAAAATTGCCTCTGTAATATTACAAATATATACTTGTCTCAGCAGTGATTATTTTAGTTATTTTGGCTATTATTTTAGCTGGATTTTAGCTATCATTAAGCTATGATTTAGCACCACCTATATGAGAACAATGAAAAGATGGTAAGCATGAGGAAAGGAGAGGGGAGAGTGGGAATTGCTGAGAGTTTCTTAATTAAATTTTAATTATTGTTAATTAGAACTACTGGATTTTTTACATCTCCAATAAGACAGACAAGAACTTATCCTACCTCTTTTAAAATTCTGCTAATTAGTTTCCCAAGGAGAGATTTGAAAGGTCAGACTCTGCTTTGACAATGCACAAGTTGTTAGCTAAGCAGGTAGACCCTATCCAAGAATTTGGACTTTTAAATCACTAGTTACTTATTTTCTGCTCAGGGATTACTTCAGATATCCTGGGAAATAAATTGTTGTCATCCAAAATTTGAAGAAATCTACAATTCAATGACTGGCACTCATAGCACTTTGCAACATAGTATAGTAAAAATACGTACAAGGCTGAGAGCAAGAGATCAGGATTCTCATTCTACTTTTACCTTTAACTTTATCGGTGATCTTAGGCAATTCGTATCAGATCATTTCTTTTATCTATAAAATGAAAATGGTAAATTAGGTGATTTCTAGGGTCCTTTCCATTTCTCAGATTTCTATGGTTAGATTCAGTGGTGCTATTACCATTTCCTGTTCTCTCCTGTCACTATTTACTTAGAAATTATAAATATAGCAAAACTCTCCTATAATATTAGTGCATAAAGCATTCATGAAAGTTCTGTTACTATGAATTTTACAATGTTAAAAAAGATTTCTGTCAAATTAAAATGGATCACTTCTCGGTGTATTTGAAAACTTCCAAGTATTACTATAAAATTAAAGCAAAACAAAACAAAAAGGCTCTTGATTGAAAGAATTTTCAAATTATTTAAATACCTTTCAAAGTATTTTTGCTGCTAATGATAAACTATTTGAATTTTCAAAGCAAAAACCCTAATTGCAAACTCCTAGGAGGTTCCTGAGATCCATTTACATTAAGAACACTATGAAAATATTGAACGCAGCATTAAAAGTATACGTTTAGTAATTATTCTCCCAGAATAATTATATTGGTACAGAATTATGTTATTTATAATAAAATTTATCTAGTGAAATTACATTTCTGATGTGGCAGAAATCCCCAGAAGTTTAGTATCTGCTGATTTTTCTTGTGCAGCAAGATAATTATATAAATGTTTATACATATATTGGATTTAATATATATATTTAATATTTTAAATATATATTGGATTACTTGCCATCTAGGGGAGAGGATGGAGGAAGGAGGGGAAAATTTGGAACACAAGGTTTTGCAAGGGTCAATGTTGAAAAATTATCCATGCATGTGTTTTGAAAATAAAAAGCTTTAATTAAAAAAAAATGTTTAGTATCTGGTTGGCGCAAGCAAGGGAATTTATCTAAAACTAGGTTTATTTAGCTTATTGAGCTTATTGAGCTCAATGTTTGCTTATTGAGCATGTTGAAAATTCTGACTCTGATGCTGTTTCAGTTGAGTGCTCTGGGAGAATTGTCAGTTTTACATGGCCAGGTTCTGTTAGGCAAAGCCTTCATTTATCCATGAAACAAACAACCAAACCAAACCAAAACAAAACAAAATAACTCTTTATACTTTAGTTGCCTGTATGATAGAGAGAGTTACCATCACTGATGGTAGCTTGTGATTCTTTCTATTTAATAGACTAGTGACATCTCTGTGAAATTTTAGCCCCATTACAGCCTAGGAACTTTCTGTTCGAAATTCTGACTTATTGTTTCAAACTTGCTTCTTCCTTAGTAACATAGAGTATCTTACCTGATCATAACATAATTTGGACATGCACATATACACATACCTTCACAGCTGATCCTTTGTAGTTTCTAATGTGTTAATTCATACTGAATTCTGATAATTTTTTTGTCATCTTGTACACTTTATAAAATATGTCAATGCCTATCAAATTGAGAGAAAAATATATAAGATTTTGTTTTCATTTGTTTTAATTAAAATTATGGAAACGAAAAATTTGATTCTCCTTCTGATACACTCACATTACTTACTTTTTGCCCTATCTGATCTGAATTCTTCTGAAAAGTCCACTTGGTCTCCTATGTTATGCTTCAGTTTCTCTTATGTTTTCCAGTCAGTCACCAACTCTTTTAGGATGTTTACTAAATGATATCTTGTGTAACTACCCAGGGCAAGAGATGGCCTTTGTAGTTAAGAAAATAATGGAATATCAGTCTTCAAATGAGGGACAGGTGCAGAGTTTTGACTGTTGTAACAGTGAATTTTTAGGGGACATAAAGAGAATAAAGAAGGGCAGATAATGAGAGCACTGTAACCGTGGAAACCTGTGACCAAGACACCTGCAGTTCCATTTTCTTTTTCAGAGTACTAAGAGGTGACCTTTGCATGAACAAGCAGAGAGGTATATTTTTATAAGGATTTTTGTCCAGTGCTCATTCTAGTAACAGAAGTGCTGAAGGAAAACCATGATAGGAGGAAAGGGCAACTGCTATCTTATCCCTTCCTTATTTCTACTTAATATTTGTGTTTTAAATTTAAAAAAAAACTACAATTCCCAAATGTTTATGTAGAATTTTATTTTCATTTTGTAGACACTTGTGAATGATCTTGTCACAAGGAGTCTGGTGTCCTTTGTTGTGATAACAGTATGTGGGAGAACATTGCTGGAAACTAAAACACAGTTCATTGTTAAAGAGCCCTGTCCTCTAACGAGGGTATAAATATAAACCAAGATTACAGGTCAGTCATCAATTCCTTTAAATTGCTTATTAAATGTATTGCACTACCTACCATCTAAGGGAGGGAATTGGAGGAAAAAGGGGGAAATTTGGAACAGAAGATTTTGCAAGGGTCAATGTTGAAAAATTATCCATGCATATATTTTATAAATAAAAAGCTTTATAAAAAATAAATAAATAAAATTGCTTATTAAATGAAACCTAGGTTTAGGATTGACACTATACATTTTTAACCCTTCTGAAGCCATCTCCCATTCACGGGATAAAAGAAATCTGAGCTGCTGTTCTCCACTGATTCTTCCAAATCACTCCCCTACCACCAGTCTCATCAACTTTTCCCCTTTTGAGGTTCATGGAATCCATTTATATCAGCTTCTTCAGAGTGGATACAATTTTCCTCTTCATTTTTCATTGGATACTAAGAAAAAATAAGTAAAGGGAGAAAAGCACTTGGCTGATCTAAGTATAGAAGGAATCTGGTACATATTCAGGATACCTAGAACAATGTTTTTCCATGTAGCTAGGGAACCTATTTCAGGGAGAGTCATCCATCTGGAGCTGTTTCTGCCTTTGCCTCTTTACCTCTCCTTCTGTCCTTGTCCATAAGGGTTTTTCAAACTCTTGCTGCACTGGAAGCTTTGCCCTCTGGATCCAAACCCTTTAATGAGTCCTCTTTTCTATCAGTTATTCCCTTCTTGCCAAAAGAACTGATACATTTTTCAATAAATTTGACAACCTCTAAAAGAACAGCAATTATTACTCAGTTACATTATGTTATAGTTCTCCTCACCCAGTCTTAGGGACTATTTTGTAAACATTCACGTTTCCAAACTTCTCCACAATTACAAATAAAATAATTTTCAATTGTTCTGCTAGCTTGTATTATCCATGAATATTGAGAATTCTCATAAAGATTCTGGGTTACTTTGTTGAAAGTACAAATTTTTGCATTAATCATACTATTATTTATTTCTTTCAGCATTATCCTAATCTTAAATCCTAGTTAGGTGATAAGCTTTTTTGAACTTTTCTTCTCTAATAAGAAGTACTGGTTGTAAATACCTACAGTCTCTTCATCCTCAAATTCTATAGATAGGTGTAATTCATTCCCAAATATCAGTATGCTAAGTGCCTAAGTGCTTCACAAATATTTCATTTGATCCTCAACTTACTTATTATCATCTCCATTTTACATTTGAGGAACTGAGACAAAGAGAGTTTAAGTAACTTCCCAAAGTCACACAGTTAATAAACATTTGAGGCTGGATTTGAATTCAGGTTTTGCTCTCTCCAGGCTTAGCAATTTCTATTACTATACCACTTAGCTGCCTAAAATATCAACAAGTAAGATATAAAGTCAGTGACATCATTCCTGATGGAACTTAATATAACATGTACTAAGAAAAACTATTGGCTCCACTGAAATTTTTATTCTGATCTCAGTATCTTTAATATATTAAACTATTATTTCTCTGAGAAATTTACTTTCAAAATCTCTGCCTTGGATCCTGATATACTAAAAAAAATTCTCACATTTTAATAAACCATGAAAGTTTTCTGGTTTCTGATTAGATATATGTATATGTACATGTGTATGTATGTTTGTGTGTGTGTGTGTGTGTGTATTGTGGATACTTTCTGAAATGGTCAGTTATCACCAATATATGGCTTATTTTTCCTATCTCTCTCCGAAAGGTTTGCATGCACCTAATGAGCATGTCTCACAATTATTGGTGATATTTGTAGCTACTTTGGACCAATAAAATTGGCTTCTTAGCATTTCCAGGATCCTTTTCTGACCATGTGCCTAAAATTACAATGGAACACTTTCATGGCCATGGAGTGTTATGATTAAAGTTATACCAATAGCTACTTGGCATTGCCTTTGGGGTCAGTGATACTTTGGTATAGTATTTCATTGCACAACTTTAATTTCTGTTATTGTCTCAACAATGAAGTACCCTCAAGGGACTAGCCTTTTTGAACGTTTTTATGGCCAAAGAGATCCTTTCATCTGTCAGAACCAGTTATAGAATGCCTGCAATCTTGCCTGGATTTTCCATTCTTACTCATAGTGGTTCTCTTGGAAGTAAGTTTTCTTGCTTCTATACAGGATGAGATGCAGCCACACAGGTTCTCTGTGCATGTGCCTCATCTCTATTCCATGAGTGACTAAGTTAGAAGGTTGAGAGAGGTTTTGAAATTAATGGAAACAGTACTTCCAGTTCCCTTCCTGAGATTCTGGACTCCTAAATGGTGAATATTCAACACATATATCTTGAACCCAGACCTACAATACTACTTTCAGATTATCAGTATGGCATGCCACAAGTTGCTTTTCCAATTCCATCCCTAAGATTAATAATAAAGTCAACACTACTAAAGAATTCTTGCCTCATCATTTCCATATGTGTTTTCTTTCATTCCTTTTTGGTGAAACAACTGGTTACCCATTAGAATATAAGCTCCTTGAAAAACATCTGCCTCCAGAGAGAGGACTATAGGGACTGAATATGAATCACAACATAATAATTTTACCTTTTTGTTGTTATTGCTTTTTTCTTTTTAATTTTCTCCTCTTTTGATCTGATTTTTCTTGTGCAACATGATAAATGTGAAAATATGTTTATAGGAATTGCACATGTTTAAGCTATATTGGATTACTATCTAGGGAAGGGGAGTGATAGGGAGGGAAGAAGAAAAATTTGGAACACAAGATTTTATAAGGTTGAATGTTGAAAACTATCTTTGCATCTATTTTGAAAAATAAAAAGATAATGTAAAAATTAAAATTCTAGGAAGAATTCAATGATGGGAGAAGGAAGTTGAAGGGGAAGAATTTGACTGCCCAGTTTATCAATGTCCTATCTAAAATGACACTAGAAATGAACATAACATGCCAGATTTTACCAAGGAAGAGGACTGTTTAACTATCACCTATCTATGTTAGTTATCAACATTTTCATTAAATAATTCATTAAAACAGCCCCAAACTGCTTTTTGTCTCTATATCTCACTATCAATTTGTATTGATCCACAATATTTTCTTCAAATAAATCATTATCTAGCTAATGATCATTCTCCTTAATGGTGGAGACATTGGTCGCCCATTAGAATATAAACTCTTTAAAGATGGAGCCAAGGTTGTGGAAAAAAGCCAGGAAGTTTTCTGAGTTCTCCCCAGTTTCCTTGGAAACAATCAAATCTCTTAACAGATTCTGGAATGACAGAACCTACAAAAGATTTTTCAGTTTAACAATTTCCAGGAAATAATTTTCTAGTTTAAGATAACTTATAAGAACTTCAGGAAAGGTCTGTCTCCCTTGGGTTAAAGGGCACAGTTCAGAGCCGACATAGTGCAAGCAATCTAGCAGGAAGCTCTTAGTTGCAGCACAGAGCAGCAGCTAAGATCCTTTGGGTCCTGGCTCAGTAGGTCCACTGTGAGGCCTCCAGACACATATTGTGACTCCCTGAACTTTCATTACAACAAGTGCAATGGAAAAGCCAACCTGCACCTCTGTTCACACGTGGCAAGGGAAGTCAGTGCTGAGGCCTTTGTCCCTCAGCAAAGGAAGTGTGGGACAGTGTCCCCTGTGCTTTAGAAGCAGAGTTGAACTTCAAAATATAAGCAAAAAACAAAAAAGTTCTGACCAAAGTAGAAAACTATTAGGGCAACAGAGAAGGCCAGAACACAAACTCAAAAAAGGACAACAGTGACAAAATGCCTACATATGAGGCTTCAAAAAGAAATATAAACTGAACTTAAGTTCAAAAGGTTGTCTTGGAAAAGCTCAAAAAGGATTTTTAAAAATCAAATGAGAAGAAAAATTGGGAAAAGAAATGAAAATTATATAGAATTATGAAAAAAAAAGTAAACAGGAAACAACCTGGAAAAGCACAAAAAATGAAGAAAACAATTCCTTAAAAAAATAGAATTAGCCATTTGGCTAATCCATTGAAGAAAAAAGTAGAATTGGTCAAATGGAAAAAGAAGTAAAAAAGCTAACTGAAGAAAATAATTTGTTAAAAATTAGAATTGGATAAATAGAAGCTTACTACTCTATGAGACATCAAGAGTTGATCAAACAAAATATTAAAAAAGTGTAAAATACCTCATTAGAAAAACAACTGTCTTGGAAAATAGATCCAGGAGAGAAAATTTAAGAATTATTGCACCACTTGAAAGCCATGATTTAAAAAAAGATGCCATTTCCAGAAACATTTGTTTGTATTTGATTACATTGAAACTAAAAGCAGTTGAAAAAGACAAAGGACAAATGAAAAAATTATATACGAAATGGTATTCACTAGAAACTGTAATGCCAGAGAAACTGAGCAAGACCAATTTAATAGTTTATTAAATAGAGAGATTTACTGGGATCAAATGGGTCCATGGTTGGTCTCAAGGCTGAATGAGACTATTTCCTCAAAGAATCCAGAACAGCAAGATTTTTATAGGATAACAAGAATAATGACATAATGGGGGAGATTCCTGGATGGGGATAACCTAATGGGGGGAGGCACCTAGGATGGCACAATGGAAGGAGGTACTGGAGAGATTATTAATATTCTAATGAAGTCTAAAATGGATGGACCTTTATCCAGTCAAACATTAAGAAGGAATGATTATAGTCTAAAGATATAAAACCTTTATCTCATCAGACATTAAGAGGGAAAGGTTATAACCTGAGACAGAGTAAATAAATAGGACAATTGGGGAAAATAGATCAGGACATCAAAAGGGAACAGTGGTCCAACAAAACCAACAAGAAAGAGAATTCAGAAAGGTAAGAAGATGAAGTTTTCCATGGAAGATAGTTTTTCATGAAAAATAGAAATGTAAGCAATTTACATTGAAAACAGGCTCTTCTAAATGAACAGAATCAAAAGGTGTTTAAGACAAAACAAAGGGTTGAAGTAGGCTATGGAAGCACACACTTAGAATTATCATCAAACCAAAGATTTTTTATTTTCTGACAAAAAGTGCCAATGCTTATGAAATATATTATTATGAAATAAAATTAAGAAATCCAAAGCTTTGAAAAAAATCCATGAACATATTTTAAATTTGCCTAATCTGGCTTACAAGTGTTATGTATATATATGAAATCTGTGCAGGTATTTCACCTAATCCCTTTAGGTTTTTCATTCAATAGCAACATCTTGGGGAAATGGAAAAAAGTGATTATGCCAAACTGATGCAAATTCTTTCAAATTCCTTTTCGTATGGAATGCATCCCACAGATTGGAATCATTGTGATACACAGAAAAGTAGAATTTCCTATGTTGTGGACTGCACCTAATTCTTGCTAATCCATGCATTTGCAGCGACATTTGTTTGTCATTGATTATATGGAAAGCAAAGAAGTTGAAAAAATGAAACTCACCAAGGGAAAAACGATATTCAAAACAGATACTCCTTAGAAGTCAAGACCAGGGAGAAAATAGAATTAAAAAGATGCTGGTTTCCCTGGAGGTGCATATTTTGCTTCTAAAACATTTTATGCTCACTGTCTTTTAATCTATTGTTCATGTACAACAAGATACTGGAGCATCATGTTATCTAATGAATCCAAGGACACATAAGCATTTTTCTTGAAAAACAGGATCTCCTTTTTAGCATTTTCAAAAGGACTTCAAAGGCAAACAAGAACCAATATTGAATCAGGCTATGGAAACACATTCTTAGAATTATAATCAAAACAGGGCTTTTCTTTTTATTGACTAAACATCTGAATCATTTTGCTATGTATTCCTTAAAAAAAATGAACACATTCCAAGTAAAATAAAAAGAAGGTGAAAAATCCCAAATAGGAAATGAAATGCTAAAAAGCTATTAGAAATAATCCACAAGTTTAGCAAAGTTGCAGGATCCAAAATAAATCCACGTAAATCACCAGCATTTTTATACATCACTAATGAAATCCAACAGCAAGAGATACAAAGAGAAATTCCATTTAAAATAACTGTTGATAGTATAAAATATTTGGGAATCTCTCTGCCAAGGGAAAGTCAGGAACTATAGGAGCAAAACTACATAACACTTTCCACACAAATAAAGTCAGATCTAAACAATTGGAAAAATATGAAGTGCTCTTGGATAGATAGAATGAATATAATAAAGATGACAATATTACCTAAACTAATCTATTTATTTAGTGCTATACCAATCAAACTCCCAAGAAATTATTTTAATGACCTAGAAAAATAACAACAAAATTAATCTGGAAGAAGAAAAAGTCAAGAATTTCAAGGGACCTAATAAAAAAAAAATCAAATGAAGGTGACCTAGCTGTTTTTTTATCTAAAACTGCATTATAAAGTAGTGGTCACCAAAACCATTTGGTATTGGCTAAGAAATAAACCAGTAGATCAGTGGAATAGGTTAGGTTCACAGGACAAAATAGTCAATAACTTTATCAATCTAGTGTTTGACAAACTTAAAGACCCCAACTTTGGGGACAAGAATTCACTGTTTGACAAAAACTGCTGGGAAAATTCACCTAATTCCTTTATTATTTTCATTAAATGGCAAACTCTTTGGGGAATGGAAAGTGATATTATATACGAAAATGTAGTGGTTAAATTTCATTGGATTCCTTCAGAAATTGAATGAATTCCGTTGATTGGAATCTTGCAATAGATAGAAAAGTATCTTTTCCTTTATTGAATACTGTACCTATTCTTTAATTCTCTGTGTCATTTGCAAAGAACTTTATTTTTAGTTGATTGCATTTAAAAGGAAAAGCAGTTGAAATAGATGAAGAACAATTGGGAAAAGTACATTCAAAAAAGGCTCTGTATAGAAGACACAAACAGTGAGAAGCAAAGTAAAGGGAAGAGGATGGAGTTTTCCATGTAGGTGACTACTTTCCTTCCCAAATATCCTGGGCGCAGTATCACTTGTTGTAACTTCTATATATAAGAACATACTGAGGTGCAAGGATTTCTACTGAATAGAAGCAAATAAAAGCATTCTCCATTGAAAACCAGATCTCCATAGCAAACATTTCCAAAAGTTATTTGAAAGAATGAAAGAAAAATTATATTGCATAAGATCATTAAAGCTAGCACTTGGAATTATCATCTAACAAAGGCTTGTGTCTATATAGACTAAAAATCTGAATCCTTTTAGAATGAATCCTTAATAAAGTGTGCATATTCAATGTAAAATCAAAGAAAAGCGAAAAAATAGTAGAATATGAATTGAAATTTCAAGAGCATAATTAGTGTTTGCATAATAAATCTTAAATCTGTACCATATATAATCTATGCAGTTTTTTTTGCCTAATTCCTTTATGATTTTCATTGAATGACAAACTCTTTTGGTAATGAAATGAAGTGATGTCTTATATGAAAATGTAGCGTGCATATTTCATGGGATTCTTTCAGAAGTTGAATGAATTCCTTTGATTGGAATAATTGCAGTAAATAAATTGAATTTTCCTTTATTGAATATTGCACCTAATCCTTAATTTCTCCCTGCTGCTTGCAGAAAATATTCCTTTCAGTTGAAAGGAAAATCAGTTGAAAACCTTCAAGGACAATTGGAAAAATTACATTCAAGAAAGTACTTAATGGAAGAAACAAAGAGCTATTGCAGAGGTCACAAGGGGAAAAAGATATACTTTTCCATGGAGGCATACATTCCTTCTTAAATATTTTTTGAGTGTTCTTTCTAGTAGAAAACAAACAAGAGAACATACTGAACTGCATTGGTTCCTTGTGAATATAAGGAAATGTAAGCATTTTCCATTGAAAACAGGATGTCTTTGTAAAACCTTTCCAAATGGTATAGGAAGGCCTAAAAGAAAAACAATATTGAATCTATGGAAATGAGGCCATGAAAACAAAAACTTGGAATAGTAGCCTAACAAGAGGGTCTAAATCCTTATACAAACTATTCTTTAACAAAGTGAGCATATTGTAAATAAAATCAAAGAAAAGTGAAGAAAAAGTAAGATATGAAGTGAAACTGAGAGGTCCTATTTAATGTCTGCATAATAACTTTAAAGCAATAAATGTCATATAGCACTTTTCTCACCTAATTCCTTTGTGTTTCTCATTGAATGGGAAACTCTCTTTGCAATGGAAAGAAATGATGTCTTATAGGAAAAAATAGAGTACAAATATCATTGCATTCTTTAAGAAATTGAATGAATTCCTTGGATTGGATTAATTGCAACAGATAGAAAAAGTGGATTTTCCATTTTTGAGTTCTTCACCTAATCCTTACTTTCTCCCTGCCATTTGCAGAAAACATTGTTCTCTGTTGATTCTATTTTCAAGGAAAAACAATTGAAAATGACTAAGAACAGTTGGAAAAATTATATTCAAATAGGTACCCAATGGAAGAAACCAAGAGCCATATTCAGAATTAACAAAGGGATAAGAATGTAGTTTTCCATGTGGATTCATCCAAAATATTCTCTCCTGAGTATCCTTTGTTCCAGTGTTCAAGCAAGAGAACATACTGAAGTGCAATGGTTCCTACTGAATATAAGAAAATATAAGCATTCTTCCTTGAAAATATGATGTCCTTATCAAACATTTCCAAATGCTTTTGGAAACACTGAAAGAAAAGTAATATTATATCTATGGAAATGAGGTCATGAAAACAAACATTTGGAATAGTCATCTAATAAGGGTTGTATCTGTACAGACTAAGGGTCTATAATTTTCTTTCTTTGTTTTGGTTCTTCCTGATTTAAGTATCAGCATCATATTTGTGTCATAGAAGGAATTTGTCAGAACTTTCTTTGTCTATTTTTCCAAATAGTTTATATAATATTGTAATTAAAATTTTCACCAGTGAGGTGATTCAGGCGAATTCCAATGGTCTTATGATGTAGAGAGCCATCTGCCCCCAGAGAGAGGACTTTGGAGTGTGGACCATAACATAGTATTTCCCCCTTTTTGTTAGTGTCATTTGATTGCATTTTGCTTTCTCATTTTTCTTTGTTCTGATTTTTTTCTTGTACAGCATGATAATTGTGGAAATATATTTAAAAGAATGGTGCATGCTTGACATAAACTGGATTACTGGCCATCTAGAGGAGGGGATAAGGGAGAGAGAGGGAGAAAAAAATGAAATATAAGGTTTTGCAAGGGTAAATGTTTAAAAAAAACCTTTATGCATATTTGAAAATAAAAAAAAAACTTTATAAAAATAAAGAAAAAACTACTCCATTTTAAATTTTAAAAATAAAATATAAAAATTATTGAACTACCTGCAGACAACCCAAAAAAGAACCTAGACACCATTCTTCAAGAGATCATCAAGGAAAACTGCCTTGATATACTTGATATACTAGAAACAGAGCATTGAAAGAGATCCCACAAAGAAAGCTCCAAGAAACATTACTGCAAAATTCCAAAACTATAATGTCAAAGAAAAAACCTGCTGGTTGCCAGAAAAAAAAAATCAAGTATCAAGGGTGCTATAGTCAGAATTATCCAGAATTTGGCATCATCTATAATAAAGGATTGGAATGCTTTGTACCATATTATCATATTCTGAAGGGCGAAAGACCTTGATTACAACCAAAAATCAATTACGCATTGTGGTGTTCTTGTTCTTCTTTAAAATAATATAAAGGTTCTCTCTGGGAGAAAGTGCTGGTCTGAAAGACCTGCCAGAAAGTTAGCCCAGCCCCAAGTGAAGGAGAAACAGGATTCCTTCCATCTTTGTGTTGGCTGGTGGTTGAAGAAAGCAGAGGCAGAGGCTGAATGATTGAACATTTGCATTTGGAGACCTTCAGGAGGGAGCTCTTGGAACCTAGCAGAGAGATAGGCCTTTTAACCAACCGTGCTATTTTGGAAGGAGAAAATAAACACCTGGCTGCGTTTTAGGTGATTATTACTTTCAACTGCAACTAAGGCTGCCTCCACAATACCTCCTGGAGAAACCTGCACCTCCCCCAGAAAGAACCCCTATTATTACATATTTTAAAGAAGAAAAAAGAATACCACAATGTGGTGTTCTTTTTCTTCATTATAATAATATCAAGGTTCCCTCTGGGACCTCTGTCCCAGATCAGGTTTTCTGGAGGCAGCCTTAGTATCAGTTCAGATCAATAATTACTCCAAATGCAGCCAGCTGTAAAAATACAAATGTTTATTTCTCCTTCCAAGTCTCGTCTCTTTCCTTGGGCCTGGATAGCTAGATTCTTAGAGGCCTATCTCTCTGCTTGATTTCAAGAGCTCTTGCTGCTTTGTCCTTTGCTTCTGCTTTTGCTTCCTTCAGCCTCCAAAGCCAGCACCAAGTTGAATCTATCTTGCCTCTGAGAGAGCCTTCTCAGTCTTCAGCTTAGCTCCGACTCGTGGCTTCTTCTGACTTGACACTCTTCTCTTCATGTAATTTGGCTGAATTCTGTCTGAGAGCCTCTGTCTGTATCTTATATATGAGAGAGAGGAAATGTGGGATACGAGAGAAAGGGATTATGGGTTTCTTCCCAGAGTGCTCTCTGGCCCTAAGAGCTTCAAGGGAGGTGTGAATTCACAAAATTACCAAGTTTACTTTGTGAATCTCCCATACTTGTGAACTCCAATGAGTAAAGGTGTGAACACAAGCATTGTATCAATTAGTTCTACTTAGTACCTTGTTTCAGGTTCTGGCCCAAAACATCAACTCTAATGAGTTAGCAGTTTGTAAAGATTCCAACAACACATCATTTTCCAGGGAAGGAGATGGATCTTCAGTGAAGTAGGAGACTTTCAATCATTTCTATCAAAAGACCAAAACTAAACAGAAAATTTGATCTACAAACACAGAACTCAAGAGAAGCACAAAAAGATAAGAAGAAAAGGAATAAATAGCATATTACTTAAAGATTTATATCCCTACATGGGAAAGTCATAGTAGTAACTCTTGAGCACTGTATCTTTTATTAGGGCAGTTGGAGGGGGAATACAGAGACAGAGGTATGATTATATGAAAGAAACAGACTTTAAGCAGTGGGCAAAGGATAATGCTGGAAAAACACATGAAGAGGCATGAAAGATATTTTATAGCAGAGGGAAAGACAAGAAGGTAATGAGCATTGTCTGAAACTTAATCTTTCCAGTTTTGTCTCAAAAAGGGAATAATATATGTATTCAATTGGTTATAGAAGCAGATCTTACCCTATAGGGAAGTAGGAGGAGAAAGGGAAAAGTAAAAGGAGAGGCTGGATAAAAGAGAGGGCAGAAATGGCACAGTGAAAGAGAGGGAAAAGGGGTTGATAAGAAATAAAATTCTACTAAAAAGGGACAGGGTGAAAAAGGAAAAAAAAGTATATACAGGGGAGAAAATAGGAGGGAGGAAAATATTGTTAATCATGTGAATGGCATGAACTGTCCCATAAAACAGGAGAGCAGATTATAAACCTCTTATATTTTTTTTAAAGAGAACTCCTTGGTCTTAAACTCTCCCCATTACCTTTATTGGGTGAAACTGAGGAAATTCCCAGTGGCCCTTTTTTCTTGTAAATGAGTTTTCTTTTTCAGGCTTTACCAAAGAAAATGCATTGGGCTCATAAAAGGAAATAAAAAAGACTTTTGGAAACACTTCCTGACAATACAGGAAAAATCATATTTTCTACTTATGTGAACCAATTTCTGCAGTAATACCAGTTTTTAATACTATTAATATTATGATTTTTCTTCTGAGAAAGCACTTCCTTTCATTGCTTGAAGAGATTGGCATTGATTGACCAGCTGAAACAGATAATGGAATGAAACTGTACAGATTATATTTGACACAATTACTTCTGGCTTGATTTCATTTTGTGGTAGGTGTTCTGGAAATGATAAAATCTAGAAAAGCAAGCTAAGTATAAAATATTCCTGTATTTTCTCTTTTGAGGATCTCTTTGTGGTAGTGATTGGTGGGTTTTTTCTATTTCTAATTTCTTGTCCTAATACAGGTCAATTTTATTTGATTATATAGGGCTTTTTTTTTCCTCATGGATTTCAGGTAGTCCAGTGATTCTTATGTTTTTTCTTTTTGTTCTGTTCTTCAAGTCTGTGATTTTTCTGATAAGATTTTCACATTTTCTTCTAATTTTTCATTCTTTTTTTAAAATTTTATTGAGAAAAGCAGAATCTTAAAAAAGCAAAACAGAAAAGGAAAATAAAACAAAACAGAACAGAACATTGTTGTGTACTGAGCAAAATATCAGGAGAATCCAAAATATCTAATAATAAATTGCCAATTCAAAAAGGGATATATAAGAAAAGAAATTATGTTGTGTCATTTTTTCATTTCCTTGTACTTTGTTCTTTTGTTCTTTACTGCACACTGTTTTTTACTTTATTTTTTTCCCCCTTTCATCCTCCTGCTTCCCCGCCAGCAGACTATAGTTAAGAATATATTTATGTATACATATACAAATACACGCATGCACACATGCCCCCACCTACACACATCCACAGACCCACTCATCTATTCATACATTTATAAAGATAGATTCATACAGCAACATGCATAAGGTAGATTTCTCTCTTGATTGAATCTTTAAATTTTTCTTTGTCTAAGTTCAATGATTTAGCTGTCCTTTTTTATTCTAATTCTACTCCTTATCCTTGTTATGTTTGTGTGTGTGTGTGTGTGTGTGTATATATATATATATATATATATATATATATATATATATATATATATATATTCTTTCACATAGCTGCTAACTCTTCTGCTTTACTTTCCATCCATCCCAGCATGGAGTCAGCTTCTCATCCTTCCAGGATCATATTAACACCCAATTTCCAAACTGAATTCTATGAACAAGAAAACCTAGAGGAGGAATCTGAGCTATTTGCCCTTTTTGTTGTAGTTCTTGTAAATGTTGTACCAATGATTTAACATATCTCTTAAGAAAGAAATCCTTTGTCTCTAAAATAGGGTCCCAGTTTCCCATATAAGAAGCCTGGAAAAGGTGACCATATAATAATTCGTAAGGTGAAAAATCTAATATCTCTACATGGTTTGGTTCTGATTCTTACCAGAGCAAAAGGAAGGCACTTAATCCGGAGTAGTTGGGTCTCTAAAGATAATTGTCAGTTGCTTTTTTATTTCTTGATTTATCCTTTCTACTTTCAGAAAAGGGAGGATGCCAAGGGAAGGAAGATCCTAAGTTATTTCTAAGGCTCTAATCAGATTCTGTAATATTTGGTCAGAAAAATGTGTTCCCTGATCTGAGTCTATGCTCTCCACTACTCCATATCTGGGAATAATTTATTCTAACAAGACCTTACTGTCAAAGCAGTTGCTTGGGCTGAGGGGAATGCCTCCATCCAGGAGGTCAGATGGCCCGTTATGACCAGCAAGTATTTGAGGCAACCCACTGATGATAGTTCAGTATAGTCCACCTGAATGCTTTGGAATGGTCTGATTCCCAGAGGTTGTCCTTCTTTCGGGACCTAGCATTGAGCAGTCTTGTTAGTCCTTCAACAAACAAGACAGCCGTCCATCAGTTGTCAAGCCATAGTACATAGGCCAGAGGAAACAGCACAGCACCACGCAGGTTTTGGACATCCCAATGACTTTCCCTGGTGCAATTGTAAAGGGACCTGCTTCATATTTGCTTTGGTCAGTACTTCTCTGCCATTGGGTAGGAATCATTTTCTTTTCAAACTCTCAGCCACTCTGAATCGAGGCCTTCTCTTTTTCCTTCTGTGTAAAATTGGGAGAGGGAAGACTAGGGGGAAGTATAGGTTTCAAAGCCATTATATGAGTAATCTCCTAGTCTCCAGTTCCCTTGGCCTCCTCATCTGCTAATCAATTTCCCCTTGCCTCAAAAGAATTTCTCATCTGATATCCTTTTACACGTATTACTGCTACATTTCTAGCAGTTTTCCAATACCTCTCTGACTGGTGTATGGTGGATCAGCTCTTTACTCCTACTATTTATAAATCCCCTTTCTTCCCAAATTTTTCCAAATAAATGCATCACACCCCAGGCATATTTCAAAATGGCATTTCAAATTTGTCCCTCAATAACATCAATGCTTGATTTAAGGCATACAATTCACAAGTCTGACCTGACCAATGAGCAGGTAGACTGCCCTTGGTAAGAGTGGAAATTTTATCTCCATCAATAATAGTAAATTCATTTTTCCTTTTCCCACCTACCATTGTAGAAGAGCCATCTATAAACCAATTTACTCCCCCAGATATTGGGAATTCTTGTAAATCCTCTCTTACTTTTATTTGATAATCAATTAACTTTAAATAATAATGTTCCTCTCTGGGGAATGATCCTGGTCCAGGGGACCAAAAGGAGGCAGGGTTAAGGTTATGATCTTGAGTGATTACTAGATCATCCTTTTCTAATAGTATTACCTCATATTTTAAAATCCTGGAATCAGGTGAGCTTCCTATTCTCTTCTATCAATAGAATGGTGGCAGCTACTGTTTTTATGAAGATTGATCATCCTTTGACTACAGGATGGAAAATTTTGGAAAGGAAAGCCATAGATCTTCTCTGCCCCCCTCCTATTTGAGCAAGAACTCCCAGAGCCACTTTTCCCTCAACATTGACAAACAGGTGGAAAGGTTTTTCCAAGGTAGGGTGAGCCAGTATAGGTGGTGAAGTTAACAAATGTCTCAAATTCTCAAACTTCTGATCACTTTTTTGATCTCACATGATAAAATTTGGACTTTCCTCTAGCAGATGTTTATACAAGGGTTTAGTGATAGCTGTGTGAGAATCTATCCATGTCCAGCAATATCCTACTTACTCCAGGAATTTGCATAGCTCTTTCTTCATCTTAGGTTTGGGTGTGTGTTATATTCCCTCAATTCTGGCAGTTTCCAATCTCTTGCAGCCTTCACTAATCAAATGCCCTAAATATTTCATTTCCCTCTCCACAACTACAATTTGTCTTTTCATGCTTTAAACTTCAATTCTCCCAAGAAGTTTAATAGATCAATGGTACAATTACTGGTGTGTTCCCTTGTATCCCCCACTACTAATAGATCTACATACTGCAACACCCAAGTTCTCATTACTGGATGGAAGTCTCCCATGTAATTTTCAAAGATTCGCTCAAACAAATTCAGTGACTCATAGGGTCACTGTAGCCATAGGGTAAAACACACTATCTTAATTGATGCTTTCTTCCAGTCTCTGGATCTTCCTATTCAAAAATAAAAATAAATAGGTTTCTACTATTGTCTGACTCACGCTACTTCCCTAGGATATTTCAATGTGATCTTTATCAGAACTATGTCTGCCCTGCCTGGATTGTCAGGTCCCACCCAAACCTCAGAGTTTATCCTACTCTGCTCTTCCTCATTCATTACTGCCTTTTACTGGGATATATACTGGATCTATGTGGAATTGACAAGGGGAGCCCTGAAACTCTCTTTCTGTCTCTGACTTTGAGGGAAATGCTAAAGCTTTCCCCTGAGAGACCCTGCCCCAGGGAATCAAGATAAAGTGGTTTCATTCTGTTATCTGGGCAGGACTGGTTGAATCCGGGACCACTCCAGCCCAAGCTGAAGATTCCAACTATATTAAGTTGGAGATTAGACAAGAGACATTCATTCAATTCCAAGATTCTCTATTCTGATTTCAGTTCAAACTCTTCCAGCCCCCATCAAGAGCTGCTCATAAAACAAGTTTCCTTTAACCCATCTTTTTGCAGAGGATCTAACATGCCGTGCAAAGGAACCTCTCTCTCCCCTTGGCATAGCTGCAACTCTCTGCCTGCTGAAATGATATTCTCTTTCAGCGTTACTCCCTCTCTGTCTTTCTATTTCCCTAACAAAAACTTATTCACCTCTCTGTTGGGATTTCTCTGATAGAAACTTTATATCCCTCTGTCTGGACCTTGCCACAAAGGAATTCATTCTTTCTATTGATACATAACAAAGGCTGATTTCCCAATGCCAATAATAAACTTCTTTTTGCCAATCTAGCTTTTTGGGTTTGTAAATTCCTTTACAAAGGACCTCTGCACTGACCAAAGGGGTTCCCACAACTCCTTGCCCTGCATCAAACCTCATCATTTGGGGACACAAAGCCAAACCTCATCAGAATCAACACAATTTTTAATTTAGTTATTAAATCTTTCCCCAGCAAGTTTACCCCTGCTTGTGAGATGAGCAGAAATCTGCCCAATGTTTCCCTTTTTCCCATATGAATTTAACAGGTCATGGTCATAGGTACAAGGAAATTTTCTCCTTTAAACCCCAGAAATCACCAAGATCTCCTTAGGTAATTTAATCCCCTTAGGCAAACAGGTCACTGAAGATCTTGATGTTCCAGTGTCAACTAAGAACAAAACAGCTTCCTAGAATGATCCCACCCTTAAATTTATGAAGGATTCTGGGTGAGAGTCTTTCAAGAACTCCTGAATTCCCTAATCAAGTTCAATAAAGGAATATATCTGCTGTTCCATCCTCTGCTGGGGGCAGTCTTTTTGTATATACACTATTTTTTGATATCCCCAAGATCTCAAAGGATTTATGTCGACAGGAACAACAAGCCTCCTGTTCTTTCCTGAGTATCCCTGTCTCCTTTGTCCTGTTGGTTTTTCTGCATTCCTTGCAATTCCTTGTACCATCTGGACTAAGATTTTGGTTTTCTGTATTTGTTTGTTATCATCTCTCCTAACATACACCTTGGTGGGCTCTTTCAATAGATTGGAAAGGCTCTTATTATTCCATCCTTCTATTTTCTATAACCTCTTACTGATATCTGGCTATGCATTGGTCACAAAGTGCAATTTCTACTCCTGAGTCTTCAGGATCAAACCCAGAGTACTTCCTCATGCTATTCTTTAGTCTATTTAGATATTCAGCTGGTGATTCATCCTTCCCCTGAGTCACCCCAAAGGCATTTTTCATGTTCTGTGCTGAATTTCAAATTCCCATAATTATCAATTCTCTAAGATCCCTCCTGGTAGGATCTTCTATTAAGGGCCGTATTTCTTTCTTTAAATTTCTGACTTCTGTAGTATTCAGGGGATCATTCACATATCCTATGCCTCCCTGAGCCAAGGGAACTTCTCTTAAAGGATATAATTTGACTTGGAATCTGGATGAGGATAATTTTGGATATCCCTTTGAATTTGTTCTTATTCCTTCCATAGTGGAGCATATAGCCCCTACTGGGGCTTGGGAAGGGTTGATTGAATCAAGTTCTCCTGTGCCCCCAGGATCTAGAGAGGGGTTGACTGAATTCAGTCCTCTCTTTTCCTTTCAGGTTTGGAGGCCATGGCACCTTGGGGTGTAGATAGGTATGGAAGAGGGAGAGATAAGAGTGGGTCCCATTGCTGTGTTTTACACACACAAATCCCTTTCCATTTGGACCCCAGAAAGAAATCTGGCATATACTGCCTCCTCTGGGATTAACAGGTTCTTTACTGTTAACATACAAATTTAGTTTTTGGCACAACCAGACCATAGGTGTCATATTTAGGTCAAATGGTATCTTCACCAATATCTTTGTTGCTCCAGATAAAACAACAATACCTTCTCATCCTTTTCCTTGCTTTTTCCGTTATATTTTGGCAGCTTGTTCCAATTAATTTATATCCCAAGGGACTATCTAGTGGTATTTTTAAAAATCATTTTTCTCTGCAGGGGATGGCTGAGAGGGTTATTTGGATGGAATTTAAATTCCAAATGCCCAAATACACCAGATGTCTCCGTCTGACTTCAGTCATCCAGACTGTCCAGAGCACCCCTCCAGAGTCTGTAACTTGATTCAAGGGGCTCACAGTGGGGCTTACCTGTAGGTTGTGTGCACAGCAAATTGCTTTGTCCTCACACTGAACTGGTCAGAATTTTGCTGTGGAGTTTCTCACTTTCACTTTGCCCCAGTCTCTCCACTTCAGGCTACTTTACCTTGCAAAGCAAGGAGAAGGCCCTGGACACACATTGGCTGCCTAAAACATGGCAGGACATTATCTCACTAGCACTCAAGAGTTCACCTACTCATCAAGTCATGTGATCTTGAACGAACCCCCAAGACTGCGTGGCTCAGAATGGTGAGTAACCACCGTAAAATCGGAAAAGCTGGAAATATCTTAAGGAGCAAAATGGAGATTTATTATACATTCTCAGGAAAAGTAGTCATCCCTCTGGTCTAACAATAGAAAGGAGGAGGCATTTTTGGAGACAGGTCAACAGTTTAAATAGACCCTAACACAAATACCCCTGCCACCTACTGACCCTCATCTTCATTGGCTGAGGGTCTTACATTCTAACTGTAGGAAATACACAGAAAATTTAACTTTGGCCATTTAATTCATAGCTCCCCATATTTGATTGAAGTAGGAAGAAAATTATGTCATGGAAGAATAGCAGGAAGGGGAAGAAGGTATGTCTTTGGGTTAGTGCCCAAGGATTACCTTCAGGCCTATTCCAATTCCGAGGTAGATGAAACCTCACTCAGTTTTTATAACTGTCTTTTAGAGATCTCACTCCATCTCATTCAGTGTTACTGCAGGAATTGGTTGGATTTGTTCTATTACATGCATTATAGTAGCTAGTTCTTGTATCTTTCCTTATATTAAAAGTCCAGCTAAAACTTTTTTTCCTGTATTGACAGAATGAATTTTGTTTGGCTGAATTTTCCCTCAGAGAAATCCTATTGACAATGAAAAAGATCTTTTGTAATCTTCCTAAACTAGATTCAATATGGAAAATATGGAAAATCTATGAAGACCAAGAAATGTTCTTCAAAACTTCAAGGAGCTTTAGCTTTTGATGCAGTTGCATTGACTCCTAAGAAAACTTGTAACTGCTTGTAATCCTATCTTGAAAGAAAAGTAAAATACTGAACTTCAATGATTTTCCCTGAGAATAAAGCACTATAAGGTCATAGGAAAATATGATAAATCTCCTCATAGTGCTTTATCAAACATTAGTTGAAAGCTTTCAAGCTGAAAAGTATTGCATTTATTGGAATGAAGGAATGTCTTCAGCTACTTGGAATATTCTTTCACAAAGGGACTTTTGCTTCAAATTCCATGGCTCAGGTTGAGGGCAGAATATATTCCTATAGAGAAAACACATCTTTCAATCAGAATCAAGGAAAAAACATTGAATTCAATTGTGCATTGAGAGGAAAGTTATAAACAAATACTTGTCACCAAAACCATTTGGTATTGGCTAAGAAATAGATTAGTTGATCAGTGGAAAAGGTTAGGTTCACAAGACAGAATAGTCAACTATAGCTATCTAGTGTTTGACAAACTCAAAGATCCTAACTTTTGGGATAAGAATTCATTATTTGATAAAAACTGCTGGGATAACTGGAAACTAGTATGGCAGAAATTAGGCATGGACCCACACTTAACACCATATACCAAGATAAGATCGAAATGGGTCCATGACTTAGGCATAAAGAACGAGATTATAAATAAATTGGAGGAACATAGGATAGTTTATCTCTCAGACTTGTGGAGGAGAAAGAAATTTGTGACCAAAGATGAACTAGAGACTATTACCGATCACAAAATAGAAAATTTTGATTATATCAAATTAAAAAGCCTTTGTACAAACAAAACTAATGCAAACAAGATTAGAAGGGAAGCAACAAACTGGGAAAACATCTTCACAGTTAAAGGTTCTGATAAAGGCCTCATTTCCAAAATATATAGAGAACTGACTCAAATTTATAAGAAATCAAGCCATTCTCCAATTGATAAATGGTCAAAGGATATGAATAGACAATTTTCATATGATGAAATTGAAACTATTACCACTCATATGAAAGAGTGTTCCAAATCATTATTGATCAGAGAAATGCAAATTAAGACAACTCTGAGATACCACTACATACCTGTCAGATTGGCTAAGATGACAGGAAAAAAATAATGATGAATGTTGGAGGGGATGCGGGAAAACTGGGACACTGATGCATTGTTGGTGGAACTGTGAATGAATCCAACCATTCTGGAGAGCAATCTGGAATTATGCCCAAGAAGTTACCAAATTGTGCATGCCCTTTGATCCAGCAGTGTTTCTATTGGGCTTATATCCCAAAGAAATACTAAAGAAGGGAAAGGGACCTGTATGTGCTAAAATGTTTGTGGCATCCCTATTTGTAGTGGCTAGAAACTGGAAATTGAATGGATGCCCATCAATTGGTGAATGGCTGGGTAAATTGTGGTATGTGAATGTTATGGAATATTATTGTTCTGTAAGAAATGACCAGCAGGATAAATACAGAGAGGCTTGGAGAGACTTACATGAACTGATGCTAAGTGAAATGAGCAGAACCAGGAGATCACTTTATATTTCGACAACGATATTGTATGAGGATGTATTCTGATGGAAGTAGATTTCTTTGACAAAGACTCAATTTCAATTGATAAATGATGGACAGAAGCCCCTACACCCAAAGAAAAAACACTGGGAAACAAATGTGAACTATTTGCATTTTTGTTTTTCTTTCTGAGTTGTTTTTTACCTTCTGAATCCAATTCTCCCTGTGCAACAAGAGAACTGCTCGGTTCTGCACACATATATTGTATCTAGGATATACTGCAACATATTTAACATATATAGGACTGCTTGCCATCTAGGGGAGGGGGTGGAGGGAGGGAGGGGAAAAATCAGAACAGAAGCGAATGCAAGGGATAATGTTGTAAAAAAAAAATTACCCTGGCATGGATTCTGTCAATATAAAGTTATTATAAAATAAAATAAAATATTAAAAAATAAAAAAATAAACAAATACTTGTTTATAAGATAAAGCCTAAGAGATGCAGTTGCATTCCTTTATTTGTGCTGCTCAATCAATGCTTATCTCTTTTTCAGGAAAAGGAACTGTTTTATCAAAAGAAAAAGCAGAGGGTGGAAAGCATAGTAGTACTGCAAGACTTAGTTTGTTTCATTAGATTCCTTGCATTGCAAGTTCACATTGGTTAGGATTATTTCTATTGATCATTGATTCTTGTTGCAACAAGTCTGCTTTACTACTTCAAAACTAGACTAATCTCACTAATTAAGGAAAGACAAAAAAATACATAGTATATGATAACCTTTGGAAAGTGATGATACCTGATACTCTGGGAAGGTCTAAAAAGAAAACATGAGAATCAGAGTGCAACTTTGTATATCCCCAAATTTGAGGAGGACTTTTATAATAGATCTCATTGTTAACTTCCAGCTGAGGGAACTTTTATAGGGAAGATTACATGATTACATGTTTCATAGTTACATAGTTGTAGAAGAGAGAATATGACTTTAATTTGAGCTATTTCCTTGCTTGAGACAACCTGTTTCTAATGCTTTGTCTCCCTCTCTTATGGAGCTTTCTTGAACTTGTACAACACCTCCTTCCAACTTTAGATTTTCTTCCACAGGAACTTCCTTTCTAGCCATCTATATGCTGTGTCCTTCTAAATTTCTGGATCTTTTTAAAAATCTGGTTGGATTTTAGTTTAGATTACATATTTCTAACTTTCCTAGATGTGACCCCCGTCTCACAGACTTATTTAATTACCTTAGATAATTAGCAGTTATCCAACTAACTAGCTAGGATTCAATACTACCTTTCTTTCTCTTTCCTCCATACACCCAGAAGTCTGAAAGGAAAGCAATTCATTTGAAGTTCTTAAGAAAAAAGGAAAGCAGGCTTGACTTTCCATACCTACATAAATATAAAAATATGCATATTACCACAAGACAGAATATATGACAAATCTTTGACTCATTCTTCCTGTATCTAAATATTTTTTGATCTTTAAACTCTATTGCTTCTCATGCTTCTGATCTGGACCATAAACTGCTGATATTTTAATGTCTTTGTTAGATAATTATCCACTTTTCTTCCTTGTCCCTATGAGAGCCTCAGCTCTGTCCTGGGATCCCTCTTCTTTTATTTTCTCAGTAATTTCATCAGCTACCATGGTTCCAATTATCCTTTTAATCTAGATAACTCCCAAATATACAAATTCAGCCTTCATTTCTCTTCAGTCTTTTATTATTCACTGACTATTCAACATCTCCTCTTTTTTTATCCTATAGGCATTTCAAATATTGTAATGTTCTTCTCTAAAATATAATTGTTCTCTGGGAGCAGGTTACTTGGGAGGCTTCTAGGAGCAGCCTTCATTTCAGTTCACCCCAAATGCAGCCAGGGAGTAAAGTCCAAATCCTTTATTGTTTCCTGAACTTCAATGATTTTCCCTGAGAATAAAGCACCATAAGGTCATAGGAAAATATGATAAATCTCCTTATAGTGCTTTATCAAACATTATTTGAAAGCTTTCAAGCTGAAAAGTATTGCATTTATTGGAATGAAGGAATGTCTTCAGCTACTTGGAATATTCTAACTTTCCTAGATGTGATCCCCGTCTCACAGACCTTAGTAGCCTGGTTAGTTTTTTTAGAGGCCTATCTCTCTCTCCTTGGTTCCGAGAGCTCTTGCCACTAGTCCTTTGTCTCTTCCAGCTTCAGCCTCTAGCTCTCTCTAAATCCAAAGCCAGCACAAAGGTGGAAGTTGGAATGAATCTTGACTCCTCTGAGAATGGGATTGTGGGCTTATGACTTGTGAATCTCCCGAAGTCTCTAGTGGGCTTGTCCTTTAGACTTGTGAATCTCCTGGACTTGTGAATCTCCCAACTGAATCCTGGCTTTGAATCTCCCAGAGCTTCCAGTGGGCTTGTCCTTTTATATCCTCTTTTAGAGGTGTGAATTCTTAACAGTGTGAAAGATGTGAACTCTTGCAGAACTAACAAGTATTAAACACATTAGTGAACCAGAAAACTGCTAAGCATTATGCTAAAATTAGACAACCGACTTAGCACCTTATAAGAATCCTAACAAATATCTCTAGAATAAAAATTGCTGTCTTTCTCCTAAAACCTATTCTTTTTTTCTCCTAACTTTCTTATTTCTTTGGGAGCATATACTTTTGTTCTGTTGTCCACATTCACAATCTTGTAATCATCATGTTCCTCTCCTCTTCATTCTTCATATCCAATCAGTCCAAGTCCCATTACCTCTCTCACTGCATGTTTCTACCATATCTTTATGTCTACTTAGACAACCCTCTAGCTGTCATCATCTCTTGTCTACATTATTGTAATAGATACCTAATTGATCTGACTCAATTTCTCCCCCTTCCAATCCATCTTCCACACAACTGTCAAATGGATATTCCTAAAGCACATGTTTTCCCACTGAATTTCTGTGGTTCATTGGACTCAATATGAATAAGGAGTAAATGGAAAATGAAAGAACACTCTTTAGTAAGAAGAAAAAAACTACTTTTAGTAAGAAGAAAAAAAAAAACTTTGGCAAGCTATAGAATATATATAAATAGGCATTCTCAGACCATCTAATATGTTTTCCTACAATAAGTGAATATAGCCTGCTTTGATTAGATACATGTCAGAAAAGGCTCCATCTTTTTTTTTTTTTTTAAGCCAGATTAGAATGACTATTCTCTTTTCTGTAGTCGCTCTTCCTAGTCAATCTTCTGCTGCTTCGAGAGGGTGAAGGTTGCAATTCTTCCTTAGCATAAAGATGATACCTTCTCCCCTCCTCTCTTTTATCTCTGCTCTAAGAAATGGACCTGAAAATTTTTGTCTTGTTCTCTTTCATTGTTCTCTTCAATTTCAGGTACTATAATAATTCCCCCTGGACTCAAGAGTTCAAGTCATGATGCCATTGGAGCTAGGATTGCCTAATGTTAGAGCCAACCAACCCTAGAGGGAAGTCTGAAATAATCATCTTGACTGGGACTTGATCCCTACCTGGATTCTTTGAAATTTGGGATTCTGTTTTATAGGAACTGAGCTGAATATGAACCAATCTACTTTCCTTACCCAGAGAATGATATGGGAATGGATGGGAACTACACATTTTATTTATTGAGGGAATAAGTTTGTATATTTGTGATATCTTTGAAACAAATATGTCTTTATAAAAACAAATAGTTAAATGGAACTGGAGTTCAGGGGACCCACTTGATATTAAGAGGTATTAAGTGATATTAAGTGAGGGAATATCAATGGTAGGAACTAGAGCCATTTGCAGGAAACCTAGACACTCCCAATTCCCTTAATCACTTTAACATATTGACCTTGAGGCAGTGATAGGGTCAGCATGGTCAATGTTATAAGGAATAAATGAAAAAGAAAAGGAAACATTTCATATTTTTGCTTTGTAGAGTTACAGAGAATAGTCAATAAATAAGTAATTTAAAGCAATGTTACTGAGCATTCAAATTTGGTTTATGTGGAAGGAATTCAGAAATTAGAATGTGGGCATTTCTGGCTTGGTGATAGCAGCCAGAATCTTCAAACAACCTTTATGGAATATAATAGCTGATTATTCTCATTCCTTTGAGATCAGCATTAGTACGATAAAGTTAAACTATCCCTTCCATTCCACTTTTTTCTCTACTTTTGCCAGGTATCATTCTACACAATTTTTCTATTTCTTTAAGCTATTTTTAATATCTAATTTGCTTCCTATAATTATGATTGGTTATAATTCTTTGTGATTTGTTGTATCTTTTATTGCAAATATAGGAAGCGTAAAGAGGAGCCAATGAATACTTATAATCAAGAAATAGAGACAAAAAAGGAAAAGATATAAAGAAATAAAGAGAATGAATCATTTCTGATTATCTGGCTATCAAGTTAGCCAAAGGAAAAAAAAACAATTATTTTGCCTGATTGAAAAAAAATATTATGCTATTTCCAATTTGCATACTCTTTAATCCATTATCTATTAGTTCTTTCTCTAAATGTATATAGCATTTTTCATAAAAAAAAAATCACTTGAAAATGTGTTGGATCATTGTATTGCTGAAAATAGCTAAATCATTCACTTTCAATATTGTTCTCACTGTGTATATTAATCCCCTGATTCAACTCACTTAACTTTGCATAAGTTCCATATAAGTCTTCCCAGGTTTTTCTGAAAGCATCTTGCTCATTATTTCTTATAGTATCCTATCAGGAACATATACCACAATTCAGCCATTCCCCAAGTGATGGGCATTCTCTCAATTTCCAATTTATTGCCACTACAAAAAGAGCTGCTATAAAAATTTTTGTACATAGAGGTCATTTTCCTTTTTTTTTTTTCTCTCTAGAGACTAACAGTAATAATTCTGAGTCAAAGGATATATGTAGTTTTATCACACTTTGGATATGGTTTCCAATTTGCTCTCCAGAATGGTTGAATCTATGACACCAAAAGTACATTAATAACCCAATTTTTACACATCTCTTCCAACATTTGTCATTTTCCATTTCTGTTATATTAGCCAATCTGTGAGTGGTACTTCTGAGTTGTTTTAATTTGCATTTTTCTACATAATATTGTTTTCATATGACTGTATATAGCCTTGATTTCTTCTGAACACTAATTGTTCATAACATTTAATCATATATTTATTGAGGAATGACTCATATTCTTACAAATTTGGTTCAGTTCCCTACATATTTACATTCTTTTCACAGAAAAACTTGCTGTAAAAAGTTTTTTTTTTTTTTTTTACCAGTTTCTTGCTCTACTTCTAACCTTGACTTGGAGGTGGGAAGGCTTCAGACACTTACTAGCAATCTTGGGGAGATCATTTAAACTTTGTTTGCTTCAGTTTCCTTAACTATAAAATGGGAATACTAATAGCATCTACCTCCTGGCGTTATTATTAGGATTGAATAAGGTAATATTTGTAAAGTGGCCTGTGCAGTGCCTAACAGATCCTTTATAAATGTATGATAAGATAGGCATGATGAAAATTTTATTGTGTGGGGGATGTGGTTATTTTCTCATGAATACTCTTAGAACAAATCTACTCCCTTTTTGGCTCTGAGTGGGATGGCTACCAAGCATAGAGGATGTAGTTTTCTAGTATCGCATGTAGTAGAGTATAATTATTTTCCTCAATAACACTGTTATTTTTTAAAATAAATGTCTCTTATACCAGTTAAAATTAATCTAATCTATGTGGGCTCAAGAGACTTCAAAACAGATAGTTTATTAAGCTATGAATACTAAATTTCAGTGATCAACTAAATGCTTTAATAAACAGTTCAGCTTAACTCATATATGGTTCAAGAAATAGCATCTAGAAAATACTATTGGGTTTTTATTAGCAATAACTATTACTCAGATATTCAGAACTTCAATGTCTTGTGTCTACTCAATTTGGAAGTTCCCTTTAATAATGCATATGTTAACTCATCCAAGTCTTATCATCTCCTACAATTCTTGCCCATGACTTTCCATAAGTTCCTCATAGACCCAAAATATTAATTAGAAGCCTTCATTATTTCCTCCTGACCTTATCATCTTCCTCTGCCTTCAAATGGTTACTTTATAATATCTTGCTTTGGTTTGATGATATCCTGTTCCTCAACATTCTTCATTTCTTATATGTTTCATCTTGTTCATACCCACCCCCATTAGGCTTTTCCATGGTCCTCTGTATGTTATGTTCCTTTTTCTTTCTCTGACAACAGTGATATTTGATTTTTATACAGCACTTTCTTTCTTTGAGAAGGCTAGAGTTGCTAAAAAAGATTTACAATACCCTGAAGACAATCTGTCCTGCTTGCCTCAGCTCTGGGCCCAACTTATTGTTGATCTATTTAAATCTTTTTTCTTTCCCACTCCTGCCATCTTCTGGCTGTCATTAAACATGACTCTTCAGGGCAATATCAAACCAACTATCAAAGACTGCTTTAGTGTACCAGAAAATTTTTTTAAAATTCAGTTGTAAGGGTATGACCAGCAAGATGAATAAGAGAGGCTTGGAAAGACTTAAATGAACTGATGCTAAGTGAAATGAACAGAACCAGGAGATTATTATACACTTCAACAATACCGTATGAAGATGTATTCTGATGGAAGTGGATTTCTTCGACAGAGAGAAGATCTAATTCAGTTCCAATTGATCAATGATGGACAGAATCAGCTAAAGCCAGAAAAGAAACACTGGGAAATGAGTGTGAACTGTTTGCATTTTTGTTTTTCTTCCCAGGTTATTTTTACCTTCTGAATCCAATTCTTCCTGTGCAACAAGAGAACTGTTCAGTTCTGCACATATATATTGTATTTAAGATATACTATAACATATTTAACATGTATAAGACTGCCTGCCATCTAGGAAAGGGGGTGGAGGGAGGTAAGGGAAAAGTCGGAACAGAAGTGAGTGCAAGGGATAATGTTGTAAAAAATTACCCATGCATATGTACTGTCAATAAAAAGTTATAATAAAAAAAGAACAAAAAGTTAAGAATATTAAGAGAATCAGTTTATTTAAAAATGACAAAAGGGGTCCTAGTAGTTCCAGATCTCAAACCATATTACCACACTATAATCATCTAAACAATTTGGTACTATAAAGAAATAGAGAGGCTTATCAGGGTAATAGATGAAGTTTACAGTGTAAAAACCAAAGGAGTCTAGTGTGTGTAAAAAAAAAAATACACCTAAAGATCCTAATTACTGGGCAAGAATTCATTATTCAGTAAGAATTTGGGAAAAACTAAAAAGTAAAAACTAAGTATAGACTAAGATCTCACCTTATATTCCAAAATAAGTTCAAAATATGTACATGATTAAATGTATATAAAGGGTGACATTTTAAGCAAATTAGTCAAACCTAAGAAGAAATTATCTGTTGGGTCTGCGAGTAGGGAAGAATGCATGACCAAGCAAGAGATAAGGAGGTTTACAGAAAATAAAATGTGTCATTTTACTTACATTACGTGTAATGTGTACTTACATAATGTGTGATGTGTAATGTGTAAATTTGCTTACATTAAAAATAAAAAGATTTTTCACAAATAAAAACCAAATTAGAATAAAAGAAGAAAAGTGTAAAGAAAATTTTTGCAGCAAGATTCTCTGACAAAGGTCTCATTTCTAAGATGAATCAACTACTGAGTCAAATTCATTAGAATAAAAATCATTTCCCACTTGATAAATGGTTGAAGATTATGAACAGTTTTCAGAAAAAGTAATCAAGGTGATCTACAGTTATGCTTAAAATGCCCTAAATCACTAATGTTGGAATACATGGGAGAGTTGCTGAAATACATGGGAGCCACCTGACAGTGGTTGCTTGGAGATCCAATCCAGAATGGATCTCCTCTTGTGAGAGGATGGATGATACAAGGAGACTGAGAGGCACTTACTGTTCTCTGACCTTTCTGACTGAGAGGCCATTGAGCTGTCTGGCCTCTCTCCTCTTCCCTCTGCCTCCATTTTATCTCATTGCTAGGTCTGCAACACCTGTGTCAGCAAAAGGCTGCCTTGCAACTCCTTCAGATGTTATGATCCACAGCTATGGAGGATCTTGGAGAATTGACCTGTCCCTTAACACACTAACAACATAATAATAATTAGTAAGTTAGACTAGTTAATTAAAGTCTTGTTTATCCTCAAAAAATGCTCATTTTATCTTTCCATCCCTGATAATTATTGTTCTATATCTCTTCTGCTCTTTATAGCCAAACTCTTTGATAGGGTTGCTAAGTGACTCACACAACTAGTAAGAATATGAAGCTGAATTTGAATTCAGGTTTTCCTGACTCCAGATCCAAAGCTTTATCTACTGCAATACATGCAATACAATTCTACCATGAGTGATGGTACAGATTTTACACCAGAATTGCTTATGTTAATTGAATTGTGTTTTGAAGTTTCAGATGAAGTAGGTGATATGATATTCATAACCATTATACTTCTCAGCTGAGAGAGAAATTTAAGAAAACCTAACAACTAGGCACAACTTCAGGTGAAAAGAACATTGACAGAAACATATGATAATATGATATAAGAGTGCTAGCAACATTTTCATCAAAAAGACATATTTCTATTTAGGAACCTAGATATTCAGGGATTCACAATTTAGCTGACTATTAGAAAGCTAATCCGTACTAAGTTCTTTTTTTGTAATAACTTTTTTATTTTTCAAAATACATGCAAAGATAATTTTCAACATTCACCCTTGCAAAATTTTGTGTTCCATAATTTTCTCTCTCCTTCCAAATATCCCTCTACCCAGACAGCAAATAATCCATTATAGTTTAAACATGTGCACATCTAAACATATTTCCACATTTACGTTACAAAAGAAAAATAAGATGAAAAAGGAAAAAAGAGAGAACAAATAAGCAAACAACCAGAAAAGATGAAAATACTGTTGTAATTCACATTCAATCCCTGTAGTCCTCTCACATGCAGATGGTTCTCTTCATCACAAGTCTATTGTAATTGGCCAGAATCACCTCATTGTTGAAAAGAGCTACGTCCAGCACAGTTGATCATCATATAATTTTGTTGCTGTGTACAATGTTCTTTTGATTCTACTCACTTTACTTGGTATCAGTTCATGTAAGTCTCTCCAGGACTTTCTGAAATCAGCCTGCTGATCATTTCTTATAGAACAATAATGTTCCATTACATTCACATACCATAACTTATTCAGCCATTCCCCCACTGATGGGCATCCACTCAGTTTCCAGTTCCTTACTACTATAAAAAGGGTTGCTACAAACATTTTTGCACATGTTGTCCTTTTCTCTTAGAGACGCTGCTGGATCAAAGACTATGCCCAGTTTCCTAGCCCTTTGGGCATAGTTTCAAATTTCTCTCCAGAATGCTGTCCACAATTTCACTAACAATTGTTTCTTGAAATATTGGGCAATTTGCTGTTTTATAGACTCACCCCTCCCCTAGACAGCAAGTAATCTAATAAAGGTTAAACGTGTAATTCTTGTATACAAATTTCTACAATTATCATGTTGCACAAGAAATATCAGATCAAAAAGGAAAAAAAATGAGAAAGAAAACAAAAAAGCAAGTAAACAACAACAACAAAAAGGTGAAAATACTATGTTATGATCCACATTCAGTCCCCACAGTCCTCTTTCTGGATACAGATGGCTCTCTCCATTACATTATCCTTGTTGTTAGTTTGCTTGTTGTCCCATAAAAAATGTAAATGAATCATCATTTTCATTGTAGCATCATTATTTTCATTGTATTAGCATAGCCCAATCATGAGTGATTCCTCTTCCTGCTGATCTTCTCCACTGCACTGTTACTTAAGTCACAGTTGGTGCTCGTGTAAAGAAAGAAGAAAATGTTCTTATTCCCTACTTTAAATTTTCTATAGAAATGTGAAGGATTCTTACTTTTGAGTATTAAATTATTAAAATAATGAAACATGCCATTTCTGATGCTTTGAATCTTAAAAGTTAGAAGAAGTGAAAGAAATGGAGTAAAAGAGAAGGGAGAAGAGCAATACTCTTCTTCTGATATTTATTTAATGATTATTTAGGAGGCTTATAATCTTTCTTCCAATAATTGTCTTCTTTCTTACATCAAAAAATAAATTTGTTCTCTGTCAAGAGAGCAAAGAAAAGGTAGGCCTAGCAAATCTGATTTTATTTTTTGCAAGCTAGGCCTTGAATTCAGATACTAACAGTACTCAACAGCATAAGTTTGCTCTTTATATTTGGCACTGCTGACACTTATGTGGAGCAACCAGAGAGATAAAAATAAATTTAAGAGATGATAGGAAAAAAATTCCAAAATAGATCCTACCCATAACTTATATTCCTTGATATTTAATTTAATTGTTGATTGAATAACATTTAAGGAGGATACATGAGAAATATCTTTAAAAATTCACTTAATATCTTCTTTAATTATTCAGAAATCTGAATAATAATTCACAAAGAAATATGTTTTTAAAAACAGCTTTTACATCCTCATGATTTCAGAAATGATTATATTATGGTTTTATTACCTTATTTTCAACTGTGATGCTAATTGTTTTCAGCTTTCTAGAATGTTGGGACTCTAGTGCTGTTTTCCCACTGGCTACTCTACTGGTTTTTAACTGCTGGAAAGAAACCAGTAGAATAAATAGAACTCCACATCCATAGCAATATGAAGTTCAGCCTATAACATTTCATCACCAAAAAAGGTAATCATTTCAGTATTTCTTTGCTGTTTGGAATTTTTGCAGTATGTAGTGGCAATGAATTTTTTCTTATTTGCCAATCTGTAAACTACCAGTGATGTCAATATTAAGTAGTCTTTGTGGATACTAATTGAGAGTGACACTAAACAACATAGTGAAACTTGTCTTCATTACCTCTTCACATGCTTTTCTGTAGTGTCTCCCCTACTTAACATGAATCTAATCCATTATCGTTATCTTTCATGTATGTTTCTTTGCTGTTTTACAATATATAAAGTACTTTAATCACCATTCCCCAATGTGGTACAAGTATTTTCTCAAATTTAAAATGAAGAAACTCAAGTTCAGATAAATAAGTAACCATGCCATAAACATATGGTCTGGTTAAATTTGCACTTTAACTTTTGTCTTTAGTTGCAAAATGCAGAAATTTAAGAGAAAGATTTTTGGACTCCATTTCTCCATGTGTCCTGACTCCTCCTAATTGTTAATAGGCTAACTCCTTAGAGGAGATACTAGATGAAAAAAAAAATAAGTTTTTAATGACTATAAAATGGATTTTTATGTAAGATTATACACTATGAGGAAAGAAATGTTTTTACTTTAGGATAAAATGATGAGGTAAACTTGATCTAGGAGATTAATTCTGAAAGAAAAGCATTAATATGACTATATTTCAGTTTTGATATCAGCAAGTATGTCGTTATTTAATAGAAATAATAATTTCTATTAAAATGAGCATAATGTAGAACTGCTTCAGAAGAATGTTACAAAAATTAACTAATTAATGTTGTGTAATACATTAAAATCCAAAATAGGCAAATAATAAGAAAAATTTAAGTTTGTATACTATTAATTTTTTAGATTAACTTTACCTGCCAAGTTAGTAGATGTGAATTTGATCTGATAATGATTTAGTAATTTTGATAATACACAAAAATATCAAATTCATATAAAAGGAACATATCAAGCTTCCATTATTGACAAATAACAGTAAAACTTTGTCATATGTAATATTTACATTAGCTGCATATTTGCTATATGTTAATTTAAGCAATATAGTTATGTAATTTTGTGTTTTTAAAAAAAGATTCCTGGCACCTTGCTTAGTACGTATTAATTCCTGTTTGTTTATAGAAATGATTATGATTTCCAGTTTAATTTTTTGCAAATTACATGAACATTTTAATAATTACAACTTCCAGTTTTAGGTAACAGAACTCATAGAATTAATCTTTAAATTAAGGAATACATTTTAGATTTCTATAAATATACTAAAAAATTGGGTACAACTTTGGAAATTTGATGATTTTTAAAGTACTGAAGTGTTTTAAATTCATCATAATTGAGATAATTTTATTTACCTTCAGCATCTTATGGATGTTTTGGGTATTCCACATTTAACCTAGGACCAAAGAATCATAACTTAAGAAATAGAAAATCATACAGATGGGCAGCTGGATGGCACAGTAGATAGAGTACTGGCTCTAAAGTCAGTAGGACCTGAGTTCAAATCTGGTCTCAGAAATTTAACATTTCCTAGCTGTGTGACTCTGGGCAAGTCACTTAACCCTAATTGCCTCACCCCCCAAGAAGAAAAGAAAATTATACATATAGAAAGCTTAAAGTTGCAAAGCAGAAATTTGAAGTCCTGTCCTTAACTCAGACAAGATCCCTTTATGGTACAGTATTGCTTCAGAACTGTACAAATGTGGGTTGATATGAAAGCATTTGATGGTTAGTCTATGATGGTGCTAATAAAACTGTATAAGAAAATTTAGCATTAAAGAGGCTCTTCAGCCCCATCCAAACCTCATGCATCTTCTAACGCCTTTTTGGATCATGGGGTATAGTGTTCCTTCTAAAATGTAATGTTCTCTGTTGAGGTTTTCTTGGGTTCTCTGGGAGCAGCCTTCGTTTCAGTTCAGTAATCACAAGTACAGACAGGTGTTAAAGTCCAAATCCTTTATTATCTCTTTCCAAGTCCTATCTCCTTCACTTGGGGCTCGGCTAGTTTTCTGGAGGCCTTCCAGACTCTTGGTTTCAGTGGAGAAGCAAAGGAGGAGAGCCTGCCACCAAAGTGGTGTGAAATGGGATGTATCTGATCCAAGGGCTTGTGCTCCAGCCTTCAGTCTGCTTGTCTCTGAATCGCTAAATCTCCCTGGCTGAGGTTTCTAGCTTATATACTACACACTGAGTACAAACCAATCATTATATCACTAGGAAACCATTATTTGTTGTAGAATTAAATCAATGCTAAACTAGATTTAACCATTGTCTCCTTAATTCCACTTAGAACCTTATTTCAAGTTCTGGCCCATAATATTTCCTTGTAGGATTAAATCAATCAAACTGAACCATGCTAAATTAGATAACTATTGTCTATCAATTCCACTGACTTAGTACCTTGTAAGAATCCTTTGTTTCAAGTTCAGAGTTCTGGCTCATTACAATGGGGATAGTGGTTACAGAGGGTAGATCACAGAGGTAGGAGATATTGTAAGTATTCAGGTCCTTTCAGAAACCTCTATAAAGGTTTTTGTGGAAATGTCCAACTGGAAACTCTTGAATTTGCCCAAACTATATAATGTAAGTAATAATCAATAAATATAAAATCCTCATGAAGGTAGAAGATAGTTCTTCTCTAGTGATAGAGACTAGATGTACTAGAGTCCACTGTAGTAATCCATACTACTTTTTTATACCAATTCCCCAACCACAATCTTGTGTGGACCATGAGCAAGACAGATGACACCTGGAAGGTTTGCTTTAGTGGCCAACAGGGAGATGAACAAAGATAGACCCATCACTACAAGGGTTTCTGACCTTATCAATGCTGTAGATCAGGTAGCCTTGGTTCAGGTTGAGTTGCATGATATTATTAGCTTCATCACTTTTTCTCATTATTCCTGTGGCTTAAGTAGCAATGTGTTTTCATCTAGAAAGGAATCCATTATATGTTCACCTGACTTAACCAGGGCTACTTGAACATCGTACCACTACATTTTATTGGGCAAATACCTGAGTCTTCCTTCTGAGAACACTGATACTTCATAAAATTGAGAATATGATGTTGACCATGTTAGATGAAGTCATACTGGTGAGGTCCTACATTGGTGTATCCTGTGAGGGATGAATGGAACAAAAACCTAAGAAAGTTCAGATTCTAGATTTCTTAGTCAAGTTTTGGTTATGAAAAATCCTAAAGATTCTATGAACAGTCCAGAATAAGCTACTGATATTTGCTCCCCCACAATCTCAGAAGGAAACCTAAAAGTTTATTAGACTCTGAGAACTCAGATTTTCCATCTGATGTTCCTATTTACTGAATTACACATAAACTATCTCTTTTAAGTGGTAGCTAGAACAGGCTACAGCCCTGAAAAGATCTAAAGCTTGCCATTCAGCAGATTCTCTCCTTGAGGCCTTATGACCCTATAGGTTTTTTTTGGAATTCTCTGTACATAACTATCAGCTTGAAAGGAGTATTGAGAGTAGCCAGGATAAGCAACCATAGGCTTCTGGATCTATACCTCAATATGATCAGTTTCCATTCCACTTTTGAAAAGCAATTCCTCTCCTATTACTGGATCCTATAACCTTTTATTCAGTTACCTATCATGAATGGAGATATGCCCCCTTTATCAAGGTAGATAGAACACCAGGCAGACTCTTATCATTAAATGAAAATTATTTGTTTAAAATTGCATTTGCCTAAGCCTCTCAAATTCTAATGCCTTTTATAAAAAACACATGGTGACTATATCAGAGACTGAGGACTAAAAACTGATTTTTCTGCTAGCCCGATGAGTCTTCATCTATAAGAATCTGACTTCTAAAGAATACTAATTTATGCAGTTGGACTTCAACAGCCAAATTTTCTAATTTGATAAGAAGAGATACTTTAAGAAATGGAGTTACTGACAAATCCTACCAGTGAGCTGACATGGGAAAGAGTCTTAAAAGATGGGAAGAAAAAATCTTCATCTGAATTGATTGATTCCTGGGCAATGGCCATGGGAAGAGCCAAGTGGTAAAGGGTTTGGAAAAAACAAGACTAGATTAAAAAAAAGGATTTTCCTTTTAGGACCAGGACAAATGGAGGAATTTTTCTGATACCTTTTATTTGATATAATTGTTTTTGAGGCATGTCAAGAATCATCAAAAACATCATATATTTTCTACTGAATTAAACAACCAGGTTGGAGCAGACACAAGAACAGCAGAGGGTAGGATGTGTGTCAGTTACTAATCTGGATATAATGGTAATGTGCTGGCATGAGATCAGATTATATACCTAAAGATGAAAGAGTTGTATTTGACCAGTGGGGATTTTGTGTCAGTCAAAATCTACTCAACCCAAGTAGCCTTCAACCTATCTCCAAATATAGGTTCTTATCCCATTTCAGGGCAAGAAGTTTCCCCCTACTTTTCAACAGTTGCATCAACATTCATTTGACTTTCCCAGAAAATATGGATGAGATGAATCAGCCACTCTAGGAAGGAAAAAGTCCCTCTAGTACAATGGTGTCTTAGATCAAGACTTACCTGATAAGAAAAAGAATGTACTCCTTTTGGAAACATTTTTGGCTTACCTGATATTGATTTAATTAAACATCAAAATCACTGTCCCTTCAGAGAGCTCTATATGTCCTAGAAAAATAGTTCAGGTTTCCCTCAACTGTTCTTTCTTCTGAAATAGTGCAAATATTTTCTCTCTTTTTTTTAATTCTTTTTTTTTATAGCTTTTTATTTACAAGATATATGCATGGGTAATTTTACAGCATTGACAAGTGCAAAACCTTTTGTTCCAATTTTACCCCTCTTTCCCTTCACCCCCTCCTCCAGATGGCAGGTTGTCCAATACTTGTTAAATATGTTAAAATATAAGTTAAATACTATATATGTATACATGTCCAAACAGTTATTTTGCTGTACAAAAAAGAGTCAGACTTTGAAATAGTGTACATTTAACCTAAGAAGGAAATCAAAACTGCATGTGGACAAAAATAGAGGGATTAGGAATTCTGTGTATTGGTTCATAGTCATCTCCCAGAGTTCTTTCCCTGGGTGTAGCTGGTTCAGTTCATTACTGCTCTATTGGAACTGATTTGGTTCATCTCATTGTTGAAGAGGGCCACATCCATCAGAATTGATCATCATATAGTATTGTTGTTGAAGTATATAATGATCTTCTGGTCCTGCTCATTTCACTCAGCATCAGTTCATGCAAATATTTTTTCTAAAGAAAGGATTATTTTAATGATTTAGTGAGAAGGGTTATAGAGGTAAGCTTATAGGGTGGTAAAACTATGGAGAATATGTATTTACTTGGAAGACAGACAATCCTCTATCTCCCAACTTTTTAAAGTCTGGATTATGATCCCATATGGGATCTGAATGTGGGGGGGCACAGTAAATGTTTGATTTATACACCAATTTTATGTACCTATATACTAAGAGCTGCAAAAAATTTCTTGGGCAAAAAGCACTTGCTGCAAGTGGAGAAAGCTTAAGAAGCTTTGCTTTAGCTGATCTGATGGTAATTCTTTGACTTTGGATCAAGGTCTTATATAACCATTCTGTCAAAAAAGAAGGGGCAGTCGTGTCTCAGAGTCTATAAGGGGGCAAAAATTTGGTATAATCTCTTTGAACTGACTTTCAGGGAAGTGAGTAGAGGAATAATGAGTGAGTTAATGGATGGGGAAACTCTTTAGTATCAAGCTAGATACCAGGACAGGTTACATGCAAGAAGTTTATGATATCTTAGCCACTTTGTAGACGATCCTGGTGTATAATGAAGAATATGTGACTTAGCTGGAGGGGTCATCATTTGTGCTATTTCCTGGCATTTGTTGGTTGAGACTTTGAATTCAGTCATTTTAAAGAAAAGGGGGAGAAACTTGGTATTTCTGGTCTTCATTCTCTTCCACATTTAGGCTGCTCCCTTCAAAAGACTCATTATTTTTTGTTGTTGTTGAATGTTTATTTCATTTTTGCTATTTTTGTGGTTTAGTTTTTTTTCTCTTAGGAACAACAGAGTTGTCAATCACTACCACCTATACTCAGTGCCAGTAAAGGGTCCCCTGTAATTTCTTATGAATCAATTGTCTGCTCCCCTTGGTTGGCCACTTGACTGAGTTTTTAAAACTCTTTCAAAGTTGTCATTACATTGTTGCTACTGCAGAATTGTCCACTGAAAACTAAGGATATGCTTATTTATAGAGGGCTGAAACTCTGAAAAGGTATACTTGAATCAGACAGCAGAGCACTTAAGGCTAATTACCTATTCTATGTGAGTTAATGGCTTTATAAGCTTATACTCAGATAATATGGTAATGTGATGGCTCTCCTTAAGATTGGCTTATTGGTGCTTGCTGAATGTGTGGTGTTGAGGTACTTGTAGGCTGAGAGAGAGAGATCAGGGTCACTTGGCTGCAGGATGAGGAGGAGAGAGGCTGGAGACTCTGGACTCCAGAATCCAAGATTCATCTTCCTCCTTCACTTCTTCCCCTAAAGATCAAGAACTTTGATTTGGACTCTGACTGATCCTGAGGCCCTCCAGAGAGTTAGAACGAACTTTATACTTATTAATCAGGGAATAGTTGAACAAATTATGATATATAAATGTAAATGTAATAGTTGAACCTTTGGTCTCTTTCCCCCTGCCCTAGTCTCCCTATGCCATTTGTACTTCACTTGCAATCATGAAGTGACTCTCTGAGTTGTCACTTTAATGATTCACTTGCTACCATTTTAGAGTCCTTTATCCATGGGATTCTGGGAACAATCTACACCTAAAACAGATAACTAAATCCTCTATAAAATCCCCTACCCATCATATAACCTCCAGTGGAAGATTCCTAGTATTTAAGAGCTCATTGCCTTATAAGGCAGCCATTCTACTTTGCTATTGCTCAGATTAGGCTTCCCCTCCCATTATGACCGATCTACTACTCTTCCTATTTATACCCTTTGGTTCCAAGCAAAACAAATATAACCTTTGTGTCAAGCATTCTTATGACATGAAGAATAGAGGAATAGGGGAATACTGTAGGATTCTCCACCACCATTCCTTGGCTCCTAGCTCTTATAAGGGAAACGAGGCTGACACATACTTCACAATATGATCGAGAATTTTTATTGAAAGACTGGAGTAACAACGTATAAACTAAAAATAAAATTAAAAAATGGTAGACAGGTGGGAAAGGAATATTTCTATTGAGCATCTTTTTAGGAAAGATCTATCTATGCCTAAGTCTCGTGAAAATTCCAAACGTGCGACGGGCTCTCTCTCCAGTTCTTCTGTCCTTACAATAGGGGTCGCTAGGCACCTCTGCCACTTTCCGAGGTCCCTGGATCCAGGCGGAAGAGGCTCCTCCTCCTCCCTTTTCCGCACTATTGACTGAAGGCCGTGCAAGGACCGAAAACCCTCAGTCCAAGAGAAGCGGGACCTTCCAGGGCTTCCTCACCAGCCTAGAGAAATGGATTGTCGTTATCACCATTGTGTGGCATGGGCAGCGGGCCTGATTCCTCCCCTTGGCCGCGGGCGCGTGCCTAAGCAGCTTGGACCTCCAGCGCCGGGACAAGCTCTAGCGTTGGGACAGTTCCTGACGCCGGCTAGGGGTCATTCTGTGCCTGCTGGTTTGCATTCGGTTCCCTCCCCCTGCATTTGCTATAGCAGAAGTTACTGTTCGATCTTGGAAAGGTTGGAGCTAGCTTCGGGATGTCTGCTACCCTCGGAGTCCAGAACAACTGAACAGTAATGGAGAGCATGTAGTTTGTCTCGTTAGAGATTCAAAAGTGAGGAACCAAGAAATCCTAGAGCCGTTTGATGCTAAGAAGGCCATTGCCGGGTTGTGCCGAGGTGGCGGCGGAAAGGCAAAGTGCTGAACACTCACCTCGACCCTACCTGTATGTTATTGAGGAAAACAGGTCTTGCCCTTGGAACAGTTGCTGGAATATTTTAGTAATAGTTTGTTTGTTCTCCAGTTCCTGCTTAAGAGGTGGCTGATTTATAAAACGCACCCTGCGGAAACAGAAGTGCCAAGATTTCTGCTTTTTCTCAAAGAGCACAATATCCCAGATGTGGACTGAAGTTGAGATGAAAGCTGGAGATGGAAGTGATTTACTAATTTCGTGTTGATTTACTGATTTAGTGATTCGTTGCTTACTAATTGTGATTTATCCTGTAGGAATATCATGTCCTGTGAACAAACCCAATCTAGTAACAAATTGACATGCCCAGCTCAGTCAATAAACATTAAATGCTTATTATGTACTGTGATTAGTGCTGGGGATTCAAAGGAAATCAAAAGACAGCCTCTGTCCTTAAAGGGCTACCAGTCTAATTTGCTTTCCATGCAAATAAACATGTCCAGATGAACTATATACAAATCTGAAATAATCAGCTGGAAGAAGGAACCTGAAGAGGGATTAGAAAAGGCTTCCTGTCAAAGGTACCAATTTTTTTTAGGTACCAATTAAAAAACTCGGAGGCAGAGATGAGGTATGAGGCTCCTATTCTAGGAATAGGAATCACCAGAGAAAATACCCAGAGCCAGAAAATGGAATGTCTTTTGTTGAGAAATAGCAAGGAGCAGTGTCTATGAATTAAACAATAAGAGGATAATATGAGATAAGTTGTAAGAAAACTAGAGAGAGGGTGGAAGGTGAAGAGAATGCTATTCAATATAAAGAGAGGATTTTGTTTGATCCTGAAGGCGATACTGGCGCTTATTGAATAGGAAGTGATATGGTCGGACCTGTGCTTTAAGAAAATAACTTGGGCAGCTGAATGGAGGATGACTAGATTAGAGAACGGTTTGGGCAGCTAAGTGGAGGATGACTGGATTGGAGAAAATTTTTGTTAAGCCCATCCACCAACAGACTTTTGCAGTAGCCTGTTACAAAGTACTATTTATGCCTATACCAGGTTGGTAGCAATATCAGAGGAGAGAAGGAAGCTTATTTGAGAGATCTCACAAAGGTGAAATTTTCAGTTTAGATAGAGATGGAAGGATAGTGAGGAATTGAGGGTCATGTCTGGGTTGTGAGCTTGGGGGACCGAGAGAATCGTGGTACTCTTCACAGAAATAGGGAAATTTGTAAGCAGAAAGCATTTGGAAGGGACTAGAATTCTGCATAGAGGTTGGGACTGCATAGCTATTTGAGATACTGATATCACTAACATTTGAGATTCTGATAATTGAATCTATAGAAGCTGATGAAACTGACAAATAAAAGAATATGCTGAACAGAAAAGAGCCTAGGATAGAACCCTGATAAGTAGGTATAGCCTGGATGTGGATCCAGCAAGTAGATCTGAGAAGGAATGATTATATAGATAGAAGAACCAAGAGAAAGTTAACACAAAAATCTAGAAAAAAGAGAATATCAAGATGAGGGTGATCAACCGTGTCAGAGGCTGCAATAAAGTCAAGAAGGATAAGGGATGAGAAAGAGCCATTGGATTTGTCAGTTAAGAGATCACTGTTAACTTTGATGAGAGCAGTTTTGGTTGAAAGATGAGGTTATAACATAATTTAGTGGTGAGACCTATTGTAGACAGATTTCTCAGACATCATGCCTATCAAAGAATAGTGCAGGGACATTGTGGAGGCCTTGTATCAGCAGAGAGTAAATTGGATTATACGTTTGTGTTCCCTATCCATATGCCTCTCTACTATTACCGTACTGCTGTATGTATGTGCTCATTCTTCCCGTTAAGTGTATCTATGGAAAGTATATCTCAAATTTATAGGAGGGAATGGTCATATTATTCTGTTTCATCAAATAGCTTCTAAACTAATTTTTCCATGGTTCTCTTGAACATAAATACGTCACGTGGGGAGAATGAGCTTCAGCTTTTAATTAGCTTTTAATGCTACTGACTCACAGAATATCCAGAACCTAGAATAATCATCTCTGAGATAACCCATCCTTACTTCAGAAAAGAGATTACAGAATGGGATAATATATTATGGGTCCACAGAGTTTACTTAATATTCCATTCATATACCACAAATATTTAGCCACTCTCCATTCACTGAGCATCTACTTCGTTACAAATTCTTTGCTACTACAAATGGTGCTGCTGTGTGATTACTTCACATCCAATAAATTGGCAAAGATGACAAAAAAAATTAGTCACTGTTGGGTTATGAAAAAGCAGGCACTCTAGTTCATTTTTGAAATAATTCAATTCAGTTTTGAATTAATATAACCATTAAATAAACTTAGAATTATGCAAATAGAGTAGTTAAAATATCCATACCTTTTTGATCCAGAGACCCAGGTATATATACTCCAATGTGATTATTGACAAAAAGATGAGCACCATATATATACCAAAATATCTATAGCAACATTTTTGGTGGTAGCATAAACCTGGAAACAAAGTAGGTACCCATCATTTAGGGAATGGCTAAACAAATTGTGGTACTGTGTATAATAGATTATCAGTATGATAGAAGAAATGATGAATATAATGAATAGCATGGAGATGTGAAAAGCATGGAAAGACATTAACTGATGCAAACTAAGATTTAGGAAAACAACATACTTAATGACAACAATGTAAATAGAACATTTGTTGAAAATGAATCTTGTAATATGTACAAAAATATAGCAGTTCTTTCTGTGGTGGCAAAGAATTGGAAACTGAGGGGGGTTTCTATAAATTGGGGAATGGAAGAACAAATAATGGTATGTGAAGATGATAGAGTACTATTCTACTGTAATAAACAATGGACATGGTTTCAGAAAAATATAGGAAGACTTTTATGAACTGATGCAAAGTGAAGTGAGCAGAACCTGGAGAGAAGTCTATACAACAGCAATAACTTTGAAAGACATCAGGATTTTGATTAATACAATGACCAACCACAATTCCAAAAAAAATTATAAAACAGCTACCCATTATAATAGATAGATACTGATGAAGTCAGAATAGAGATAAGCATCTTTTCTTTTTTTCCCTTTTCCTTTCTCTTTTCAACATGACTGTGGTAATTTGTTTTGCTTGAATGTACATATATTTAATAGGTTTTATTTTTCTTCTCATTGGTTGGAAGAAGGGGGAGAGGAAGAAGGAATTTGGAACTAAAAATAAAATAACATTGAATTTTAAAAAACAAAAGAAATTTTGAAAAATTATAAAGAAAAAAGTTGCAGCAAAGTGGAGAGAGTGGGGGGGCTGGAGTCAAAAAGATCTGAGTTCAAATGTGAAGCCATTTAACTTTTGTTTGCCTTAGTCTCCTTATTTATAAAATAGTATATGGTATATAGTATAAAATAGCATATAGTAATATAATAATAGTATATATCTCTTAAAGTTATTGTGTGGATCAAATGCAATACCAATTGTGTGGACAGATATATAGAGAAATATAAATTTAATATACATAGTAGATATAAATTTAATATGTAAGAAAATCCAAATTATTCATAATAATTTCATGATATATAGAATGACTTTATTTTTATATGGGGAAATGTGTTTTTTTAATTTTCATAACAAAAAGTTTAAAAATAAGTAACTCTATATTCAAGTTAGTCATGTGGGGCAATATTAGGAACTAGTCAAATTCCTTTTTAACTTGTTGTCTGCTCCATTACCTTTAAAGAGGAAATACATAAAAAGGACAATGTGTCTTTCCAATGATATCTAACTTCTAACTTTACTGTGCATGGAGGGAATGAAGGGATAGTCAAATCATAATCATCTATAAAAAATTTGGTAAAGATTATAAAAAGTTTAATTACTTAAACATTTGTAATAAGATGTTTCTGCCAAATTTTTAAAAGAAATTGTTTACATTCACCTGCTTTTCCTCACCTCCCACTCATTTCTCACTTCTTTGCTCTCTGCCTACCATTACTAAAACTGCTCTCTCCAAAATTAATAATAATCTCATAACTGCTTAATTAGAGTATGTTTAATGGAGTAGCTAAATTGCACAATGTATAGAGCACTGGATTTGGAACAAGGAAGATTCAGTTCATGAGTTCAAATGGGCCCTCAAACACTTTACTATCTATGTATCCCTGGATAAGTCACTTAACTGTGCCTCAATTTCTTCATCTATAAAATGAGCTGAAAAAGGAAAGGACAAACCACTCTAGGATCTTTGCCAAGAAAATCCCGACTGGGGTCATGAAGAATCAGATATAACTGAACCACAACAAAAGTGATCTGTTTAAAAGGCAGTTTTCATTTGAATCTGGGCTCTGCCATTTATAACTTGGTTACCTTGAGCAATCCTTTGTTGGGCCTTAGTATCTTCATCTGTATAGAATAGTGTTAATTGATGAATCTCTGATCAATTGAGTTCCTTACCAGCCTACTTGAAATTACAAAATGTAAGGGGTAAATTAACAAAAGCAATGAAGTTTTAGTGTCTTCTTCCCCCTATATGCAGACCATGCACTTTCAGCAGGTTAACTCTTCAAAAAATCTTTTTGAAGAAAGCATCAATAACAAGTATTTTCAATCAAAAAAATTTGCATAGATCCCTATTTGAGGTGAGGGAAGAGGGGGGAAAGTTGTTTTTTTATAATTAATGAGCTAAGTTTTGTATTCTTTGTATTTATTTATTTATTTATTTTGCTAAGGCAGTGACTTGCCCAGGGCCAAACAGCTAAGAAGACCAGATTTGAACTCAGGTCCTCCTGACTTCAGGGCTGGTGCTCTATGTATTTTCTTTTAGGTGAAATAAAGCCTGTCCTATGTTAGAGTTATTGTTAACTTAAAAGTTTGCATGATAGAAACCTGAAAGTACTTATTCATATTTTCCAGAGGAGAGAATCCCTGTGGGGGGATAAAAACCAAAATGACATGAATAGTAAGAATATTCAGGAGATGGACCCCAAAATGGCCAAATAAAAACAGGAACTTGCCCAACCTCTCCCCAGATTCCTTTAAATAATTACTCTAAACAAATTTTAGAGCACTAATGCACCCAGAAAGAGAGTAGAACATTTTTCAGCTAAAGATAATTTAGAATATCATCAGAAAAGATCTGTGGAACCAGAATGGGAGGCCCAGTGTACAATCCCAAGGCAGAAAGTGCCAAAACAGCTCAGGCTCTGGCCTCAGCCCTAACCTCACACCAGGGATGGAACCTCTGAATCAACATCAGTACTGACAGCTTCTAGACCTCTCAGCCCAGAGATAGCAAAGATGACTTGGAAGGTCAACAGAAAAGATCTGTAGAACTAGCATGGGAGGTCAGCATGCAATCCAAGCACAGGCTGTGCCAGAACAGCCAAATCCCAGCCCTAGCCCCTAACCCAACTACAGATAATCAGGATTCTATTGTTTTAGTGTACTAGATGTTACAACTATAGAAGAATAGTGACACTACAGTTCCAGGGTGAAAAGGAGAGCTGGTGGTCAGGTCCTTAGAAAGATCTCTAAAAACAACTTGGAATAGTGCACCCTCCACCCTGGAAAACAGAACTCCACTTTAACAAAAGAGTTAAAAGCTGAGTAATAGGCTAGGAAAATTAACAGACAACAAAAGTTTCTGATTATAGAAAGTTGCTATAGTTGACAAGGAAGATCAAAATACACTCAGAAGATAAGAAAGTTAAACTTCCTACATCTAAAGCCTCCAAGAAAAATAAAAATTGGGCTCAGGCTATGGAAAACCTCAAAAGTGATTTTGAAAATCAAGTAAAAGAGATAGAGGAAAAATTAGGGAAAGAATTGAAAGTGGTATAAAAGGAAATACAAAAAGCTAACAAGGAGAAGAATGCCTTAAAAAGCAAAATTAGCCAATTGAGAAAGGAAGTATAAAAGTTCATTGAAGAAAGCAATTCTTTAAAAATTAGAATTGAGTAAATGGAAGCTAATGAGTATAGGAAAAATCAAAATACAATAAAGCAAAACCAAAAAAAAATTAGAAAAAGATCTAAAATATCTCATTGAAAAAAAAACTGATCTGGAAAATAGGTCCAGGAGAAATAATATTAAAATTATTGGTCTGCCTGGAAGTCATGATCAAAAAAAGAGTATAGACATCATCTTTCAAGAAATTATCAAGGAAAACTGTCCAGATATTCTAGAACCAAAGGGTAAAATAGAAATTGAAAACGTCCACTGATCACCTCCTGAAAGAGAGCTTAAAATGAAAACTCCCCAAAATATTATACCAAATTCCTGAATTCTCCAATTAAGGAGAAAATACTGCAAGCATCTAGAAAGAAACAATTCAAATATAATGGAGTCAGTCAGTATAACACAAAATTTAGCAGCTTCTACATTAAAGAACTGGAGTGCTTGGAATATATTCTGGAAAACAATGAAGCTAGGATTACAACCAAGAATCACCTACCTGTAATATTCTTCTCTAAAATGTAATGTTCTCTGGGAGCAGGTTTCTTAGGGGGCTTCTGGAGGCAGCCTTTGTTTCAGTTCAGTGTAATCACCCCAAATGAGCCAGGAGTTAAAGTCCAAATCCTTTATTGTCTCCTTCAAAGTCTTATCTCCTTCACTTGGGATTCAGCTAGTTTTCGGGCGGCCTTCTGGATCTTGGTTTCAGTATTGTCCACAGGACAGCCTGACACCACTTCTCTGTCTTCCTTAGTTCTGCTGGACTGGCTTTTCTAGTTTCTGAATCTCCTCAAAAAGTTTGTGCTTGAGCCTCCAGCCACAACAAAGGTGGACGATGGAATGAATCTGTCTCAGCCTCAGAAAGCTTCTAGTGCACTTGTCCTTTCTGGCCCTGACAGCTCCTCCTTATATGTTCCACACTGAGTATACACCAATCATTATCTCACTACAAAACCATTATTTGTTGTAGGATTAAATCAATGCTAAACTAGATTTAACCACTGTTTCCTCAATTCCACTTACTTAGCACCTTGTAAGAATCCTAACACCTACCAAGAAAAATTGAGTATCATTCTAAAGGGAGTAAAAGTAGTCATTTAATGAAACAGAGAATTTTCAAGCTTTCAGGATGAAAAGACCAGAGCTGAATGGAAAATTTGATTTTCAAATACAGGACTCTGAAGAAGCATAAGGAGGTAATCAGGAAAGTGATATCATAAGAGACTTAATAAAGTTTATCTGTTTATATTCCTACATGGGAGGATTATGCTTGTAACTCACTAGAACATTCTCATTATTATGGCAGTTAGAAGGAATATAGAGAGAAGGTACAGGTGTGAGTTGAATATGAAGGGATATCTTTTGTTTTAATGATGAAATTATTAGATTAAGAGATGAAAGGAATGTATTGAGAGAAGGGAAAGGGAGAAATGGAATGATGCAAATTATCTGCCATAAAAAGAGACAAAAAAAAAAAAAAGCTTTTACAATGGAGGAAAAGAGAGGGAGTGGAGGAAGAGTAAATGAACCTTATTCTCATCAAAATTGGCTCAAAGAGGAAATAACATACACTCAGTGGGAGTATAGAAATCTATCTTACTCTGCAAGAAAATCAGAGGGAAATTGTAGTGTTCTTGTTTGGTTTTCTGGAGGGCTTGGGAGCAGCCAAAATGTAATGTTCTTTGTTAGTTTTCTGGAGGCCTTGGAGCAGCCTTCCTTTTGGCAGATTAATCACCACGAGAATAGTCAGGTATTAAAGTCCAAAAGCCTTTATAGTCTCCTTCTCTTGGCGCTCAGCTAGCTTTCTTAGATGCCTTCCGGAGTCTTGGTTTCAGTGGGGGGAGCAGTAGGACAAGCCAGCCACATAGTGGTGTGAGATGAAGGATGAATCTGGCTCTCCTTGGCTCCAAGAGCTTGAGTTCCTGCCTCCAGTCTGTTTGTCTTCCCTGGCTCTAAATCTGGCTGATTTTGTCCCAGCTTATATGCTCTCTTATAATTACATCATCATAGGTGTGAATCTTGTAGAACTATATTAAGTACTAAGTATATGTACTGAACTAGAGAACTATTAATCACCATGCTAAACTAGATAACCATTGTATTTATCAATTCCACTGACTTAACACCTTGTAAGAATCCTTGTTTCAGAGTTCTGGCCCATAACAAGGAATGGCATTTGGAAAGGGGGGAGGGTGATAAAAGAGAGGGCATATTGGAGGAGGGAGTAATCAATAGCAAAACACTTTTAAGGAGAGACAGAGTGAAAGAATAAATAGGGGAAATATAGATAACAATAGCAATTGTAAAAAAAATTTTGAAGCAAGTTTCTCTCAAAAGGTCTTATTTCTCAAAGAGGGAATTGAGTCAAATTTATAAAAAAAATAAGAGCAATGTCCCACTTCATAAATGATCAAAAATATGATCTGTGTCCAAAGAGCTATAAATTCATGCATATTCTTTGACCTAACAGCACCTCTACTAGGTATGAATACCAAAAGAGATTTTTTAAAAAAAAAGAAAATGACCTATATGTACAAAAAATATAGCTCTCAGGGCAAAAAAAAAAAAAAATAGGAAATTGAGGGAATGCCCATCAATTGAAAAATGCCTCAATAAAATGTGGTATGTGTTTGTGATGGAATATTTTTATTCTGTGGGAAATGAACAGAAAGCTTTCAGAAAAAAAGAACCTGGAAAGTCCTGCATAAACTCAAGCAGAGTAGAAAGTATATATAGTTTTTTATATATATATAATATTTTTAAATAACATTTTTAGAAGTATATAAAATAGTAGCCATGTTCTGGGATCATCAGCTGTAAATGACTTTGCTATTCTCATCAGTACAATGATCCATGACTACTCCCAAGAACTTATGATGAAAAATCCTATCTATACCAGAGAAGGAACTGATTGTAAATGAATATATATTGAAGCATATAAAAATTCAATCAGATATTTGGTTCTAAGACATGGATAAAATATGCTTTATGGGACATCCAGGAAGATTGACTTCAGAAGAGAGATTTAGAATTTAAAATAAGTGGGAGTTGTTTGCATAGCAATAGCAGTTTAAACCCATAAGAACTGATGAGATTTCCAAGATAACACATATAAAAAGAGAAATGAAAAACAGACAGGACAGAACCCTGGGCGCTAACTGTACCAACTGAGCAGAAAGTGAATAATGATCCAGAAATGGAGACTGAGAGGTAGTCTGTACTTCACATACAGAGTAATTAGGTATCATTAGAAAGTCAACATTTTCCATTAATACATTGTTGGTGAAGTTGTGAACTGATCCAACCATTCTGAATAGCAATTTGGAACTACGCCCAAAAGGCTGTCAAATTGTGCAAACCGTTTAATCCAATAGTGTCTCTACTGGATCTGTATCCCAAAGAGATCATTAAAAAGGAGAAAGGAATTGATAAATGATGGACAAAAGCAGCTACACCCAAAGAAAGAACACTGGGAAACGAATGTGAACTATCTGCATTTTTGTTTTTCTTCCCGGGTTATTTATACCTTCTGAATCCAATTCTCCCTATGCAACAAGAGAACTGTTCGGTTCTGCAAACATATATTGTATCTAGGATATACTGCAACATATCCAACATATAAAGGACTGCTTGCCATCTAGGGGAGGGGGTGGAAGGAGGGAGGGAAAAAAAATTGGAACAGAAACGAGTGTCAATATAAAGTAATTATTAAATAAAAATTAAAAAAAAATAAATAAAAAGGAGAAAGGACCCACATGTGCAAAAATATTTGTGGCAGCCATTTTTTTAGTGGCAAAGAACTGTAAATTGAGTGAATACCCATCAATTAGAGAATGGCTGAATACGTTAAGATATATGAATGTAAAGGTATATTGTGGTTCTATAAGAAATCAGCAGGCTGATTTCAAAGACCTGGAAAGACTTACATAAGTGAAGCCAGTAGAACAAAGAGAACATTGTACGCAGCAACAGTAAGATTGTGGGATGATCAATTGTGATGGATTTGGCTCTTTTTAATAATTGGATGATTTAGACCAGTCCAGTAGATGAAGAGAGCCATTTGCATTCAGAGAGAAGACTATGGAATTTAATGTGAATCACAACATAGTATTTTCATCCTTTTTTGGTTGGTGGTTGGTTGATTGCTTGTTTTTTTTTTTCTTTCTCATTTTTTTCCCTTTTTGATCTTATTTTTCTTGTGTAGCATAATAAATGTAAAATACGTTTCAAAGAATTACACATGTTTAAGCTATACTGGACCACTTGCTGTCTAGGGAAGGGGGAAAGTGAGGAGGGAAGGAAAAAATTTGGAACGTGTTTGTGCAATATATATTTTATACATATATTTTGAAAAGTAAAAAAAACTATTATTAGTATTTTAAAAAAAAGAAAGTCACATTGGCTTTTTCAAGCATGAAAGCTTTAAAATAAAAGTAATGGAGTATACCTAAGAAGTTTAAAAAAAATAGAAAAAAATCTAGTTTCATCAAGCTGCATGATTGATATGACTATGAAATTAATTATTTAAAAATATTTTTATTAGGAATTTTTAAAAATCAACAAACATAGACATTTCCTCAAACTAAACGACAGAGTATTCTATATGACATCATGAAACATATGAATAGTTTGGATTTTTTTGAAGTCATATATTAAATTTAACGTGACAGTTCCAGCACTGTACTTCTTATATGTGTCCCTTTCTGAACTTCCCTCTACTCTCTTATGTACTTTTTAGAAATGTTTCAATGATGCATTTTTCATTTTTCTTTCTTTCTTTCTTTTCTTTTTTTGTTTCATTATCACTATTCTTGAAGCCCCCCTTACTCTCATTTGCTCAAAAAAACCAAAGCCTACCCTTGTAACAAATGAATGTAATAAAAACAAATCTACAGTTAATTGTATCTGAGCATATTTCTCATTTTACTCTTCTAGTTCATCATTTCTCTGCTGTGAGTGGTCATTGCATTGATCAAAGTTTTAAAAATTTTTCCTAGTTGTTTTCTTTGTTATACTGTAATCATTGGATTCTTATTGTGGAGTCTGTGAACGAGTTTTAAAATATATTTTGGAAACTATTTCAACATAATTGATTTTCTTTATACTTTATCTTATGCATTTAAAAACATCATTCTAAGAAAGAGTCCATAGGTTTCAAACACCAGACCACTAAAGGCACTGACAAAAAAAGTTAAAGAACATTAATACAAATTGTTCTCTGGGTTCCACCTACTTCATTCCTCCTGAATTTTGATGCAAGACTTTCCAGATTTCTTTGAATTCACTCTTTTCATCATTTCTTAAAGTAAGATAATATTTCATTAAATTAACATACCACAAAAACATTTTTATAATCAAAGGTTCTGATAAAGGCCTCATTTCCAAAATATATAGAGAATTGATTCGAATTTATAAGAAATCAAGCCATTCTCCAATTGATAAATGGTCAAAGGATATGAATAGACAATTCTCAGATGAAGAAATTGAAACTATTTCTAGCTATATGAAAAGATGCTCCAAGTCATTATTAATAAGAGAAATATAAATTAAGACAACTCTGAGATACCACTACACATCTGTCAGATTGGCTAGAATGACAGGGAAAGATATTGCGGAATGTTGGAGGGGATGTGGGAAAACAGGAACACTAATACATTGTTGGTGAAATTGTGAATACATCCAACCATTCTGGAGAGCAATTTATAACTATGCTCAAAAAGTTATCAAACTGTGCATATCCTTTGATCCAGCAGTGTTTCTACTGGGCTTATGCCCCAAAGAGATACTAAAGAAGGGAAAGGGATCTGTGTGTGCAAGAATATTTGTGGCAGCCCTCTTTGTAGTGGCCAGAAACTAGAAACTGAGTAGATGCCCATCAATTGGTGAATGGCTGAATAAATTGTGGTATATGAATATTATGGAATATTATTGTTATGGAATATGAAATATTATGATTTCAGAAAGGCCTGGAGAGACTTACATGAACTGATGCTGGGTGAAATGAGCAGGACCAGGAGATCATTATATACTTCAACAACAATACTATATGATGATCAATTCTGATGGACCTGGCCATCTTCAGCAATGAGATGAACCAAATAAGTTCCAATGGAGCAGTAATGAACTGAACCAGCTACATCCAGCAAAAGAACTCTGGAAGATGACTAAGAACCATTACGTTGAATTCCCAATCCCTATATTTTTGCCCACCTGCATTTTTTATTTCCTTCACAGGCTCATTGTACAATATTTCAGAGTCTGATTCTTTTTGAACAGCAAAATAACGGTTTGGACATGTATACTTATTTTGTATTTAATTTATACTTTAACATATTTAACATGTATTGGTCATCCTGCCATCTAGGGGAGGGGGTGGGGGAAGGAGAGGAAAAATTGGAACAAAAGGTTTGGCAATTGTCAATGCTGTAAAATTACCCATGCATATAACTTGTAAATAAAAAGCTATTAAAAATTTTTAAAAAAGAAAATAAATAAACATACCATAGAATTTGCCAGATTTTCTACAACAAATACATGTTTATAAGTATTTTTATCATGTGGGTCTAATCTTTAATCTCTTTGTTTTTAGAGGGGTTTTTTTTTGAGGCAATTGGGGTAAATGATTTGCCCAGGGTCACACAGCTAGGAAGTATTAAACGTTTGAAGCCAAATTTGAACTGAGATCCTTCTGAATTCAGGGCCAGTGCTCTATCCACTGCCCCATGTAACTGCCCTTTAATTTCTTTAAATTATATGGTTATCATTATATTGCTGGATCAGAGGGTATGCTGAGTGTGATAACTTTTTTAATATCATACCAAATTGCTTTCCAGATTTGTTAGATAAATCCATAGCTCAAAAAGCCATTAGTAATCCCCATTTTCTTGCATTTCCTTCAATGACTATACTTTTCTTTTTTGTCATCCTTGCTTGTTTATATTCTCTTTGATCACATTCTATCTAATATTGGGAATTAATTCTCTATCTTTCTTTGATATCAGATCTTTATTAAAGAGAATTGCTACAAAGGACATTTTTAATGTATGCAAAAACTTATGTTAAATTTTTATATAATTAAAATTATTCATTTCACCTCTTGTGATCCTCTCAAGTTACTTGATTGCCTATCTCTGATGTAGTATTTCTCTGATCTCTGATGGATATAACATCACCTATTAGTGGACAGAGTTATAGAGATGATGGGGGAAGATGGAGAAGAATAGAGAAAGAAAAATTTTCTCTTTTTTTCTCTGCTTCTTTGAATCTATTCCATAGACAGATTTTGGATTGTACTCCCATAAACCCTTGGAATTTTTTCCGGGCTTAGTTATTTAAAGCCCTGCAAAGATGTATCAAGTTTTGGCTGGTCCAGGTGGGATTTATTCCTTTAAAAAAGGAATAACTTCGTAAAGGAGAAGTAACACATCTTCATAAAAGGAGAAGTAACATATCAACACCTTACTATCTATCTATCTATCTACAAAACAATACTATTTGTTTATTTGTACTCCTTTCTGAATTTCTTTCTCTCTTATTTATATTTTTCAAAATGTTTTATTGTTATCTTTCTCCTCTTCCTCTTCTTCCTCTTGCTTCCTTTTTCTTCTTCTTTCTTTCTTTTTCCAATAGAACTGAGAAGCTGAGAAACCTGAGTCATGAATCTTCTGGAGTCCTGATTGGACATTGTTTTTAGTCTTTTAAAGATGTTTTCATTGATAGTGTTGTGGTCATTGCATAAGTATTGCTCTTAGTTCTGCTTCATTCTACATTAATTAACACTAAGAGATTCCCCAATTTCTCTGAATTTATCATTTTCATAATTTTATTATATAATATATTACATTCATATTCTGACATTTGTTCTATAATTTCCTTTAATTTTTTTAATTTCCAAGAATTTTCCCTCCTCACTTTATATACATATATTCTCTCTATATAATATTAATTACATTATATTATATATGTTATATATAATATAGATATATATATATATATTATAGCCATATTACAAATAATATAATTTAATTAATATTTTTAATCCTTATTTAGTTCTTTATTGTCCATTTGTATTTGCCATTTTATGTTTCCTTTTAAAGTATTTTTAAATGTATTTTTTGTAAATTATGTTTTTCCAAATACATGGAATGATAGTTTTCAACATTCACTTTTTATAAGATTTTGAGTTTCAAATTTTTCCCCCTTCCCCCTTCCCCAAGATGGCAAGCAATCTGACGTACAGTACACATGTGCAATTATGTTAAATATATACATTAGTCATGTTGTTAAAGAAGAAACAAAGCAAAAGAGAAAAATCATATACAAAAAGAAAACAAAAAAAGTGAAAATAGTATGCATTCAGATTTAACAATTCTTTCTCTAGGTGTGGATAACATTTTCCATAATAAGTTCTTTGGAGTTGTCTTTAATCACAGTTTTGCTGAGGAAAGCTATCATAGTTGAGCATTGCACAGTGTTACTGTTGCTCTGTACAATGTTCTCCTGGTTCTCCTCACTTCACTCAGCTGATGAACTGATGTTCATGTAAGTCTTTCTGAGTTTTTCTGAAATCCACCAGCTCATGTTTCTTATAGCACAATAGTATTCCATTTCATTCATATACAAAATTTGTTCAGTCATTCCCCAATTGATGGGCAATCCTTCAATTTCCATTTCTTTGCCACCATAAAAAAAAAGCTATTAAAATCTTTTTGTATATGTTCATCCTTTCCCCATTTTTTATGATCTTTTTAGGATACAAACCCAGAGCAATATTGCTGGATGAACAGTTTGCTTGCACTTTGGACACAGTTTCAAATTGTTTTGGAGTATTTTATTTCTTCCTCTGTTAGTATGGAAAATTTATATTTTTTGTAAATATTCATTCATTTCACTTAAAATGTCATATTTATTTGCATACAATTGTTAAGATAGCTCCTAATTATTGCTTTAATCTCTTCTTCATTTGCTGGTAAATTCACCCTTTTCATTTTTTTGATATTGGTAATTTGATTTCCTTTCTTTTTAAAAAATGTCAAATTGGGGGGCAGAGCCAAGATGGTGGAGAGTAGACATGTCTTTGTCTGAGCTCTTCCTAGTTTTCCTCAGATTAACATTAGATTAAGCCTCTGAATGGGTTTTGGAGTGAGAGAACCCACAAATATTTGAAGTGCAACAAATTTCAGCAAAAAGAATCTTGGAAGGATTTCAGGAATGGTCTGTTTCAATTGGGCAGGGGAGGGGATGGACAGGGAGGAGACATAGCCCAGTGCAGGCACATTGACGAAAGGCCCAGGGCAGAAAGGCTCTAGTGAAAAGCTCTTAGTCAAAATACAGTAGTGTTGATTACTCTGTCCTGGTTCAGAAGCCAGTGGATTAGCCTCTTAGCTGACACATAAACAGAAACCAAAGAGTGAACCCCTAAACTCCAGCATAATAAACAGGACTTGTCCATACCCTCCCAGCATTGGAAGGAAGCCTGAAGCTCCAGCCCCAAGGCAGCATGAAGTCCCTATTGCCTATAAAGGAAACTTGGGACAATCTACCCTTTGCCCTAAGAGCAGACCTCAACCTTTAAAAATGAGCAAAAGAGCAAAAAGAGCTCTGACCATAGATAGTTATTATGGAGACAGGGAAAAACAGACCTCAAACCCTGAGGACATTAAAGGCAAAACATCTCCAGGTGAAACCTCAAAGGGTCATATGAGTTGTCTCCATTCAAAAAGGATCTTAAAAGAGAGACGAAAAATGGGGAAAGTAATTAAGGCATGTGCAGGAGAGTTTGGAAAAAAAAACACAGAAATTACCTAAAGAAAACTCCTTGAAATAGATTTAGTGAAATGGAAAAAGAAAACAACTTCTTGAAAAAAAAATTGGGAAATGGAAAAAAACCAACTTCTTAAAAATAGAATTGGTGAAATGGAAAAAATCTAATGAACAAAACAACTCATTTAAAATTTCAGTTGGTCAAATACAAAAGGAGGTGAAAAAGCTAACTGAAGAAAATAATTCACTAAAAATTAGGATTGAACAAATGGAAATGGGCGACTCAATGAGACATCAAGAATCAGTCAAAGCAAAACAAAAAAGTGAAAAGATAGAAGAGAATGTAAAATACCTCACTGGAAAAACAACTGATCGTGGAAATAGATCCAAGAGAAACAATCTAAGAATTATTAGACTACATAAAAATCATGATGAAAAAAAGCCTAGATAGTATCTTTTAAGAAATCATCAAGGAAAATTGCCCTGATGCCCTAGAACCAAAAGGTAAAATAGCCATTGAAAGAATCCACCAGTCACCTCCTGATCTTTCAGGTCTCTTGACCCCAAAAGGAAAAGTTCAAGGAATATTGTAGTTAAAATTCAGAATTATCAGATCAAAGAAAAAATACTGCAAGCAGCCAGAAAGAAACAATTCAAATATTAAGGAGCCATGATCAGGATTACACATTACTGAGCAGCTTTTTCTTTAGAGGATCAAAGGGCCTGGAATATGATATTCTGGAGAGCAAATGAGCTTGGATTACAGCCAAAAATCAACTATCCAACAAAATTTAGCATTATTTTTCAGACATAAAGATGAACATCAATGAAATAGGTGAATTTCATTTATTTTTTGATGAAAAGACTAGAGCTGGTCAAAAAAAATGATCTTTAAATGCAGAATTCAAGAGAATCATTAAAAGGTTAAAAGGAAAGGAAAAACTCTGTTTTTTTTAAAGTTAAGAAGTTTACATCCTTTATGGGAAAATGATATGTTTAATTCTTAAGAACTGTATCTTTCTATAAAGTATACTTAGAGAGTGTAGATATAATTTAACAAGAGGCAAAAAAAAATTATGGTTGAGGGAAAGAAGGGAGGAGGATGAGCTATTGTGTTTACCTTACTTTTATCAGATTCGGCTCAGAGAATATCAGACATAAATAGTCTGACAGACAAACTTGTCTCACCCTATAAGGAGGAAAAAGAAGAAGGGGGAAAGGAAAGAAGAAGGCAAATAGAAGGAAGAAAAGAAGGAGAAAGGGAAAGAGATAAGAAAGGGAGAGGGGCTGTAAAAAAAAAAGAGGGCTGTTTGAGGGAGGTAATGGTCAGAAGCAAAACACTGGGGAAGAGGAAAAGGGGGAAAGGAAAGAGAAAAGTATAACTTGGGGAAAATAAGATAGTGGGAAATAGAGAGTTAGTCATTTTAATTTTGAATGTGAATGGAATGAACTCTCCCATAAAAGGGAAGCAGATAGCAGACTGGATTAAAAGACAGAAACCTACAATATGTTGTTTACAAGAAACATATTTAAAGCAGAGTAATACTAATACATATAGCGTTGTGGTGTTCTTCTTCTTTAAAATATAATATGATGGTTCTCTCTGGGAGAAAGCAGGTTTCTTGGGGAGGTTTTCTGGAGGCAGCGTTAGTTGCAGTTGAAAATAATAATCACCTCAAAACTCAGCCAGGTAATAAAATGCAAATGTTTATTTTCTCCTTCCAAAATAGCCCGGTTAGTTTTCTTGGTGGCTTATCTCTCTGCTTGGTTCCAAGAGCTCCCTTCGAATGTCTCCAAATCCAAAGGTTTGTCCTTTAGCCTCCAGCCAGCCAGGTGAAAAATGGAATGAATCTCTCTTGCCTCCAAGAGAGGGCTTGTGGGCTTCCTCCCAGAGTGCTCCTCTCCAACCCCTGGCAATGTTCCGAAGTAATTCTCGCTAACCCAAAGCTAAGAGCTTCTTTATATATGATCTCCCAAAGATTGACTCCTCCTTCTGGAGGTAGGGATTAAAGGAGGTGTGAATTCGGATATCTCATACTAAACCCTGAAATCTCCCAAATGTGTGAACTCCAATGAGTAAAGGTGTGAACACAAGCATTGTTTCTCAGTTCCACTTAGTACCTTGTTTCTTCTGGCCCATAACATCTCCTTGTAGGATCAGATCAATAAAACTGAACCATACTAAATTAGATAATTATTGTCTCTATAACACAGCGTAAAGGTAAAAAGCTGGAACAGAATCTATTATGCTTCAGTTGAAGTAAAAAAACAAACAAACCCAGGGGTAGCAATCCTAATCTTAGGTTAAACAAAAGCAAAAATAGATCTAATTAAAAGAGATAAGAAAGAAAACTACGTTTTGCTAAAGGGGACCATAGATAATGAAATAATATCAATACTAACCATCAAGTGGTATAGCATCCAAATTCTTAGAGAAGAAGTTGAAAGTGGCAAGAAGAGACAGCAGAACTATGCTAATGGAGGATCTCAACCTTGCTCTATCAGAACTAGATAAATCAAAGCCCAGAATATATAAGAAAGAAGTTAAGGAAGTAAAAAGAATTTTAGAAAAGTTATGATAGACGTTTGAGGAAAATTGAATGAGGACAGAAAGGAATATACATTTTTTCTCAGTGGTATATGGAACCTAAACAAAAATTGACAATGTATTAGGGCATAAAAACCTCAAAAGCAAATGCAGAAAGGCAGAAATAGTAAATGCAGATTTTTCAGATCACGATACAATAAAAATTATGTGTAATTAAGAGGGAAAAATAGGGCAAAAACTAATTGGAAATAAATAATCTAATACTAAAGAATGAATGGATGAAACAACAATCATAGACACAATTGATAATTTGACTCAAGAGAATGACAATAATGAGACAATATATCAAAATTTATGGGATGCAGTCAAAGCAGTTTTTAGGGAAATTTTTATATCTCTAGATGCTTACTTGCATAAAATAGAGAAAAAATATCAACAAATTGGGCATGCAACTAAAAAAGTTAGAAGAACCACAAATTTAAATCTCCCAATTAAATATGAAATTTAAAATTCTGAAAATAAAAAGGGAGATTAATAAAATTGAAAGTAAGAAAACTATTGAACTAAATAATAAACAGAACTAAGAGTTGGTTTTATGAATATATATATGTAAACCTTTAGTTAATTTAGAAAAAGGAAAGAATAAAATCAAATTGCTATTATCAAAAATAAATTTGAAAACTTTCCACCAATGAAGAGGAAATTAGAGCAATAATTAGGAGCTATTTTGCCCAACTGATGCCAATAAATCTGATAATCTAAGTAAAATGGATGAATACTTTAAAAAATATAAATTGTGCAGATTAACAGAGGAAGAAATAAATTACTTAAATAATGCCATTTTAGAAAAAGAAATTGAACAAACTATTACTCAATTCCCTAAGAAAAAACCTCCAGGGCCAGATGGATTTACAAGTGAATTCTACCAAACATTTAAAGAACAATCAATTCCAGTACTATGCAAACTATTTGGAAAATTAGGGAAAGAAGATATGGGACTGATAACTTAAACCAGATAGGGTCAAAACAGAGAAAAAAAATTATACACTAGTTTACCAACAAATATTAATGCTAAAATCTTAAAATGTTAGCAAAGAGTTTACAATAAATTAAAACCAGGATAATACATCATGACCAAGTAGGATTTATACTAGAAATTCAGGGTTGTTTCACTATTGGGAAAACTTTTAGCATAATTGACTATATCAATAACCAAACTAACAAAAATCATATGATTATCTCAATAGATGCAGAAAAAGCATTTGACAAAATCCAACATCTATTCCTATTAAAAAATACTATAGAGCATAGGAATCAATGGAGTTTTCCTTAAAATGATCAGTAGCATCTATTTGAAACCATTAGCAAGCCTCATATGTAATAGGGATAAACTAGAACCATTACCTTTAAGATAAAGGGTCAAACAAAGTTGCCCACTATCCCCATTATTATACAATATTGTATTGGAAATATTAGCTTTAGCAGTAAGAGAAGAAAAAAAAATAAAGGAATTAGAGTAGGTAGGGAAGAAACAAAATTATCACTCTTTGCAAATAATATGATAATTTACTTAGCAAATCCTACAGAATCAATTAAAAAACAATTCACAGCTTTAGCAAATTTGCAGGATGCAAAATAAATCCACATAAATCATCAGTATTTCTATATGTTACCAACAAAGTCCACTAGCAAGAGATACAAAGAGAAATGATTGTAGATAATATAAAATATTTGGGAGTCTATCAAAACAAAATCAGGCACTATATAAACACAGTTATAAAACACTTTCCACACAAAGGCAGATCTAAACAATTGGAAGAATATCAAGTATTCATGAATAGGCCAAGCTAATATAATAAAAATGTCTACTCAAATTAATCTGTTTATTTAGTCCTATACTGATAAGAAATTACTTTTTTAGAGGTACAAAAAATAACAAAGTTTATCTGAAATTACAAAAGGTCAAGAATTTCAAGGGAATTAATGAAAAAAAATGCAAATGAAGGTAGCCTAACTGTTCCAGACCTATAAACTGTCTTGTAAAGCAGCAGTCATAAAAATCATTTGGTACTGGCTAAAAAATAGAATAGTCAATCAGAAGAATAAGTTAGGTTCACAAGATGCAAAAGTCAATGATTATAATAATCTAGTGTTAAACTCAAAGACTCCCAGCTTCTGGATAAGAATTCACTATCTGACAAAAATTGCTGGGAAAATTGGAAAATAGTATAGTAGAAACTAGGTACTAACACCTGATACCCAAAATAAGATTGAAATGGGTTCATGATTTAGACACAAAGAGTAATACTATGAGCAAATTAGAATAACAAAGGATAGCTTACCTCTCAGATCTGTGGAGAAGGAAGGAATTAGTGGCCAAGGTTAAAAGTTAAAACAAAACCAATGTAGACAACATTAGAAGGAAAGTAGAAAACTAGGAAAAAAATTTTATATCCAAGGGCATTGATAAAGGTCTCATTTCTAAAATATGTAGAGAATTGGCTCAAATTTATAAGAATATAAGCTATTCTCCAATTGATAATGGTCACAGTATATGAAAAATTTTCAGATGAAGAAATTAAACCATTTCTTGTCATTAAAAAAAAAGACTTTAAATCATATTGATTAGAGAAACACAAATTAATGTATTATTGTCCCAGTTTTCCCATATCCCATTCAACATTCATTATTCTTTTTCTGTCATTTTAGCCAATGTGAGAAGTGTATAGTAGTACCTCAAGAGTTGTTTTAATTCTGCTCTGAGCCTGCAGTCTGAATCCCATTACTTCTAAACTTTCTTCTTTCTTCATACATAGCCAGGGAACTCTACTTCTGGATGCAGGTCTCCAGTCCTCCTTGGCTATATTGCTTCCTGCTATTCCACCATCTTGATTCTGCTTTTTTTCATTCATTTCCCATTTGATGAGCACTTACTTCAACCAAAAATGCTCATATAGATATTTTTGTACGTGAGGATTTTTTCCATCTATCTTTGATCTCTTGGGGATATATACACTAATAGTATTATGGTAATGACTTTTTCAAGTTAAGTCAAAGTATATATTATATTAATGTATTTTCTTCTGTTTACTTATAATTTCTTTGATATAAATTGTTTTTCACAGGCTTAAGTACTAATTTTCCTGGTGTAAATTTTCTCCTAAGTCTTTCCTGGGTTTTAAAAGTAGTTTTGTGCAGTTCTCGACTATTTGAACATTTTATTCATTAGTTTTCTTATGGGGGATCTCCAGGCTTTTTAAAAAAATAAACTTCATGTTGCTATCTTAACTACAAATATGGAATAAAGGAATCAGAATTAGGATAGTCAAACCTGTTGCTGCTGGCATATTGAGGATGGTTAGGAAGACAGAGTAGGAGTAAGACATGAATATGGTAGAGTCTTCTTAAATGAGAAACTTGAAATAGCTCTGAGGTAGATTGGAAATTTGTTATTTTAATTAAATAATTTTATTAAAAATTTTATTTAAATTTATACATTTAAATATACCTATAACCTAGTTATTATTACCTCTTTGACATGGTGAATTACAAGCTGGGATATGAAGTTCTGTTGGCCAGAAGGAAATCTTATGGTTGTTATGTGTATAGAGCTGTTTTGCTCTCATTCTTCCAGACAAGGCTGGATACCTCTATTAATTAGGATTGTAGGGAGGTTGAGAGTGTCTTTCTTTAATTCTGTATGTTTGAGCCCTGATTCAAAGTGTGTTCTGTCTATTCAAATGATAGTTGGTAGAACCCTAATTCCATTTAACCAATTATGATCAATTATATTTTAAACCAAGGGATATTTATCTCAAATATACAGAAAGAAGAGAAGCATAAATATTTACTCCCAACACCTTGGGCATACCTTCCCTTATACCACTTTATTCTCTGAAAAGAGTAGTCTCAGATTTAACCAAGTTTCAAAAAACTTTGGTCCCACCAGTTTATGTTTAACACTACTGAATAATCTTTATCTCAAATATCACTAGGCTTTGTCCCAAAAGTCATTATGCTTGCTCCCCAGGGTCTCAAAACTAGACCATTGGGCGTATTCACTCAGGTATGGCTTTCACTATCAACCTGGCTCACTCTTTTGCCTTTTAATAACTTAACGAAGTTGTAGTTTCAAATCTGTTTCATCTAAGATGAAAGAACAAATGCTCAAGGAAAAACCTTCACTCATGGTCCATGAGAGCCTCAGATGGAGAGGGGCTGAGATGTTTTTCCATATGGCACTATCCCTCACCAAAATTCTCCTAGACAGGAAGATGTCCAATTAAGAGCAACAAAGAACCTTGAGGGAGAAATAGGAAGCAGCATGTGTCAAGTCCACCTTGATCACTTTTGTCCTTCAAATATTGATCAGTACAGTCTAGCATTGATCCCTTAAACCACTGAAGCTGTTTCTAACCCAACCTCCATAGCCATCATCTGGGGAAGCAACTCCTATGGTACCATCATCTTTATTCCCTAGAGACAAGTTTGAATAGTGTCTTTTGAATACAACTCAATTCTTGCTATGCATGCCAGTAAAAGAGGCTTTTATTCAAAGTGTCATTTAATGTATCAGAACCAGTTACAGAATGTTTATGCATGCTTGAAAGTTCATATGGGAATTGAGTTAGTCAAGCTTATAAGGACTGGGCTTATTATGCCTGCTCAAAATAAGAAACCAAAACCTCCATTATAAATGATCAATGAATTTCAGAGGAACTGGGTTTTATTTTTATTTTTTAATTTTTTTAATTTTTAACTCGGAGAGGCTTTCCTTACAGAAAAGACATCTATAAGCACAAAAGACTGGACAGTGTTGCTTTAAACAGCGCATTGGGGAATAGTCAAAGTTTGGATTTTGCTTTAATTCTGGGGGTAATTACAAAGGAGGAAAACATTAAGCAATTTGAGGGATGAGTAGTAGTGATCAAAATGGAGGAAGATGAGAAACAGGCAGCATCCATGGCAGCAACCATTTCCATTCACTGTGGTCAGAAGATCCCTTTCTGGAATGGAGGCAAAAGGTAAGTCTGATTGTACTGAACTTTGCCCTTTTAGAAAATTCAGGTAAATGGAAAAATTTCTAAAGGGAAAGGTTGATTTTGAAGTTTTTTGTTGTTTAAAAGGTCCAAAAATTTGATTAATCATCATTGCTTTCTCTTTGTGCTTTATTATTAATGGTCAGAGCTCTGCAAAAGAGGGAAGAATGGCAGATCTGTGAAAAAGAGGAAGAAAAAGAATCAGAGAACAAATATTTTATTTAATCATCAGGGAAAATAAGAGTTTTATCTTTCCTTTTCTTCTCTCCTGACTAGTGGCTCAGAACCTTTCAAAGAGAGAATATTATTAATTATATTTTCTGATGTTTCCCAAAGCAGAGAAAAACCAAACCATATTAATTTTGTCTTTTTTTCCTTTCCTAGGCTAAAACCATGAACTTGAAAAATCGTAGTATGGATAATCTGATAGAATTCTTAGCTTTCCAAACAAATTGATAGAACACCTTCGGTGGGGTGTTGATTTCGTTTTGGTTCTAATTTCTTCACTTTGAACCTGAAGCATATTCAAGGCTAACTTTAGAATTAACTTTAGACAACTTGTCTCTAACTTTAATTTTTAGGTAATCCTTATTTCCAAATATGCCTTTTTAACATTGTAGTGGATCTTAGTTCTTACTGATATGGGCATTCTCTGGCTGTGCATATTACAAATCATTAACACCTGCCTTTTTTTATCCATTTCTTCCCATAAATTTTCCATAAAACATCTATTCAGTGCATTGTCAACATTTTAAATTGTTTATTTTTCTTTGTGTTCCAATACCCAAACTTATATATTTGTCATCCCTTGCTTTTGATAGATGATTTGCCCATTTCCTTTTCTAAATATACTTTTTCTTGGTATCTTTCATAACATTTTTAAAGCAATCACTCAATAACAATTTACTAAGAATCTATGTGGTAGGCACATATCACTTTACAAATACAAAAACAAAAGTCTTGGTTCTCAAGGATATTACATTCTATCAGAGGGGTAATGGAAATCTGTGTAAGTATACACACAAAAAAATACAAGTTTATTGGGGAAAGGCATTAATAGCTGTGAAATTACAAGAGATTTAATGTATAACATGGTGCTTTAGCTGAATTTTGAAATGGAGATGAAGAAATGCATTGCAATAGATAGGTATTGATTTTGGGCTTTCTACTAATATACCAATATAACAGGTCATATTTGAATAATATTTGAATAATAAAACAGTGTCCATCATGTCCAATGTTCTCTATATCTATTCTTAAAGAAAATCTGTATTATATCTACTCACGAGGCTTCTGAAACAAGTCTTGGTCTCTTTCCTTTCTTAAACTTAAACAGTATTTTCCAACATTTTTTGATGTCTTCTCCCAAATGTTCTTTTGCTATGCAATCATTAAATGTCAATGACTATAGGTTGGCTTGGTTTGGAGAATCATATCAGATTCTTTGTGTATATGTGGTGGGGGACAGGAGGAGCAGAATCATGGAAATCCTATACTTCATTTTCTTCAAAATAAAAGCTGTAATTATCTTCATAGTTATCTTTTTACTTACCCCTCACCATAACTAAATTTCCATGGAATGATCTTTCTTGATGTCTTTGAGAGAATTATGAAATCAACCATGTCTTTTTAATTTGCTTCTACAAGGAGAAGCAATTAGCCATTCTTCCATTTAGCTTTACCTTATTTGTGTCTTCTGGTTTCATTTGCAGTAAGTGGATATCAGTTTCAATATCAATATCATTGATTTCCTAAAGTAGAATATCAACTTTTTAGTCAATAGATTCCCATTTAGAGTACTAATAAAGTTTATGCAATAAATAAAACTTGATCATGCTGAAACAATACCAAAGCTTTAGTCAATGTCACAAATATATCCCAATGGGAAATGGATTTGTTGGCAGTTGATTTAGGACAAACTACTTGAATGGGGTGAGATAGAAGGATGGTAGAGTGGAGAGAATAATTCAAAATGCAAGTTTTATTTAAGCCTAGTTAGAATGATAAAGTGGAAATAGCAGTAGTTCTAAGGTCAGAGAGTCAAATAACAGTCACCTGTCTAGAGAAGTCATTTAACCTCCTTAGATCTCAGTTTCCTCTTCAATTAAATGGGTATTTGGGACTAGATGGCCTCTGAGGTCCCTTCTAGTATTGTATCTATAATCCTATTATTCTTATATGAAAGTATGTTAATCAATTTATTAACTATAAGATTATATTATCTCAGATCACATAGCTACTACTGATATTTCTGAAAACATACATATGTATTATTGAAAGAAAAAGAAAATTATACAATGAAAATAATATAAGAAGTATGTGGGGATGGGGCTTTTAAAATTTTTTATTTTGCCTGTGTAGGTTTTGTATGCTCACATGGGTCTGTGACTCACAGGAAGATAAAAATAGATCACTGGGGGCTCCTTTTTCTAAGGAAGAAGGAGTCCTGACAGGAAGAGAAGCAGGAGGCTGGGATCAGAGGCTGCTCTTCTCAAAGAGAGAAAGGAAGGGGTATAGAGCTTTATAAAATATTCTCTCTTAAATGTGATTAGTCTTTGGTAAGGGGTGTTTAGATACAAGTTGCAATTTTTATCTCTGGCATTTATTGGTGGAGTGTCCTATACTACATGTCCAAGTCTTGACTTAGATATCACCCAAGGAAAAAATTCCCTGAAGTCTATTGTAGCAAGATGGAGATAGAGACATAATAGGTCTCTACTTGTGACTTAATCTGAAAGTCCTTTTCTCTCCCTTCAAGGATCTGAAGAGTGGTTGGAATGGCATGTCTTCTCTCTGAAAGCTGGAAGCTCAAAGGGCAGGAAGGAAGAGATTTCTTTTTCTTATTTCTCACCAACTCCTCCCAAATTAACTTCTATTTTAGTGCTATACCATACTGTCCTTGTTATAATTTTGTGTTAAAACAACAAACTTTCAGTCTTGTTTAAGGTCTAGGAAGAATATAAGTTATTGTCAAGTTTCTTTATAATTATTTCACAAAATAGAGGACATTAACCAGTATAGGGACTGGCCTGGGGTCTATGCCATATGAATATTAGTGGAAAGAAGTAGAGATTCTTAGTTTGGAGAGGAGAGCACTTGGGAGACAGAAAGACTATTTTTCTACACTTAAATGATTGCTCCACAGAAGAGGGGTTAGAATTATTCAATGTGGCCCCAAAGGGGAGAACTAGGATTTTAGTTAGATACTTCTTAGCAGTTAAAGCTATCTGAAAGAGCTAAATAGCTTGCTTGAGTGGGGAGGATGGGATAATAGATCCTCCTCCTTTTAGATTTTAAAGAAAAAATTGTATGGACACCTGGAAGCATGGTAGTTGAAATTCTTCTTGGGTATGTATTGGACTAACTGTCCTGTGTAGTCTCTTCCAATTCTATAATTCTGTTAGAGTTGGGGAAATGCCCACAATTGCCAATATGGAGCTATTAGAAGTTAGAAATCCACAAACTACTTTTTTGGCTTCTGAACTAGGACTAGGATAGAGTAGCCAGTGTTGCTGTATTTTTGGCTGAGAGACTCCCAGTAGACTCCCTTAGCACCGGCAAAGGCCTCTCCACCCTGGGATCCCTGTGCTTTGCCTGCCCTGGTCTGCCTCTTCCTCTGCCTCATTAAGACAGACCTTTCCTGAAGTTCTTCCAAAATATCTTCTGCTGGAAATCTGTTACACTTCAAATATTTTAGGTTCTGTCATTCCAAAACCAGTTCAGAAGCTTGATGTGGTGGGAATCTGAAGGAAGCCAGGAAGAGCTCAGTCCACTCTACTAGATCTTGGCTCCACCACCAAAAATAAATTTTTGCAGTCTGATGAAGATGTGCAAATTTCCAGGCTAATCTGGACTACTGAAAATGGTTTTGTTTAATGTCAGGAATGAAAGTTAGTTAACATCTACTTTTTCCAGCCTTTGGTATACTTTGTATTATTTTGCTCATGAACAAGTGTTTTTTCTTCATAGAAAGAATTAGCATTTTTTCAACTTTTCTTTTGTAGTTCTTCGGATTTCAAGAAAGGATATGTTGTACTCTAAAGAATCAGTAAAAATCCCTACAGCTTCCAAGGCTCTCTGAAAGTCTTTATTTTCTTAGAATTAAATAAGCTGTTTCATAGCAAATGTTTGTTCTTAGGATATGTTTTCCATTTTCAACTACACTTTGTTTTATGTTCAATGCAACAAACTGTTTCACTAAGCCTGAATGAGTCTTAAAACACTAAACTTTATTATAATATCTGTTGCAATATCTCTAACAGTCATCTCTAAGAACAGCAACTTTGCACGTTTCTTTGGAATATTATTGTGGAACCACAGAATTAAAACTATAAGAGAGCAATGAAATGTATTTATATGGAGTCCAGCACTCATCTGACAGAGAATTAACTAAAAATGTGGAAAACAGATCAATCCCATTTCATTTGGTTCTGAATCAGCATAATTTCAATGGAAGAAATAAAATTGTGTAAATATTATTGCTTCTCCAAAGTATTTCACACAGCACTCTAGTATGGATTGGAGGCTGAATGTGAATACAGGTAACCCTCACTTCCTGACTTTATCTCTAGTTATTTTAGTATTTGTGTATCCATTTTATCTGGATGGATGATATTTTATCTATCATAATACTAGATTGTAAGATCCATAAAAAGATATAAAAGATTGTTTTATGTAGATTTTTCTTTAACCATTTATGTTCCCAGCATTTAACAATGATATTTTTGTGATTAGCATTAGCTTACTGTATTGAATCAAAACAAAGATATCCTTGAAATAGACCAGAGTGTTATAGTTATTGTTCTTGTTTGTTCTTGTTTCTCAAAGAAAAATATGATATCAGGCAGATGATGTCATGACATGCAAGTGAATTTTATTTGAGGTGTCAGCCTCTTTCTCTTCTGCTGAGCCAGCTGGGTTCAGTGGCCAGATATAGATCAGGAAGTCAGGAGATAGCCTTGAATATAGTAGGAAACATTGGTCTTTTTTAGATAAGGTTTTTAACATTCTTTGATTAAGATTAGGTAAGAAAGAAATGTTGCAAGGAATAGTCTTTTTTAACTTAAAAAAAAAAGTATTTGGTTTGGAAGGGGAAGACCTTTCAGGGTTTCTGGCCAAAACAAAGACAATTGCTATTTACATTCACTCTGAGGCAATCAATAAACATTTACTAGAGAATAGTAAGAGGCATTTGTCAGGCTCTTCCTGTGGGCTTGACACCCTGCTAAAAAACACTAAAAATCAAAGAAGGCCCCAAAAGCAAAAACAAAAAAGGTCTCTAATCTCAAATTCCTAGTCTACTGTGGTTGACATGATACACACAGCTATGTACTATAGATAGACAGATAAATAGATAGATAGATAGATAGATATAGGATAAATAATTGTTTATTTTCCTTTGTGCTCAAAGAAGACCGAAATAACATCACTATGTCAGGGTCAAGGTACAGTGTGTCCAACTGTAGATGACAGAACAATATGAACTTAGAAGGTTTTACCACAGGTTGGGTACAGAATCCATATGAGCATTTGGAGTGGAGATGTCTCTAAATTTGTGCATCTCATGTTTCTCATGAGCTACTGCAATTTTGCTTTGCTCACAGAATATAACTACTCCTTTGGTGCAGGCACATCATGCTGATAGTAGCCAGTCTCACAATCAATTCCACAGTTCTTCAAAAAGACTTTGAAAGTGTTCTTTTATTGCTTCTTCTGACCTCCAAGTGAGTGTTTGCCTTATGTGAGTGCTCCAGAAAATAGTCTTTGTACTGCATAAAATAGTCAGATGTACTTTTGGTGTTCGAACAGTGTAGCCAGCCCATCGCAATTGGCCTCCCTGCAGTAGAATTTGAATACTTAGAAATTCAGCTCAAGAAAGGACCTCAGTGTCTGGTACCTTATCTTGCCAGGTGATCTTCAGAATCTTCCTAAGACAATTCAAATGGAAGCATTTCAGTTTCTTGGCATGGCGTTGGTATGCTGTCCAGGTTTCACAGCACAACTACTCTCTAGACCTTCAGCTTGGTAAGCAGTCTAATACTTCTTCTCTCCCAAAATTTCCTTCAGACCCTCCCACACACTCAGCTAGCTCTGGCAATGTGTGAATCAACCTCCTCATCTATGTGGACAGTCCTGGAAAATGTACTGCCAAGGTAAGTGAAATTATCCACAGCATTGAAAATTTCTCTATTTGTTGTATCTGATAGTTCCAAGTATGGTGGTACTGGCTGGTGGGGAACCTCTGGTTTTTTGCTGTAAATTGTTAAGTCAATATTAGCATAAATAGTTGAGAATTGATCCATAATGCAACCTCAACTTCTGAGGTTGCATTGAGTGCACAATCATCTGTGAACAAAAAGTCAACTTCCCTCCACTTTAGTCTTGTAGCCTTTTCAAATTAAATAATCTATAATCAATAGTTGATCTTGATGACATTTTTTCCCACATTGAAATGATTCTGGGAAGATGTGGAGTAGGTCAGAAAATTCCAACCTCTCTAGATCTACTCCACAAACAAGACAAAATAGCACCTCAAGGTGAAAGAGCAGTTTAAAAAAAATAAGACTTGGGGGTAGAACTTTGCTCCAGAACAACCAGAGAAGATCAGAAGAAAGATATCAGGATAGAAAAGTGGCCTGTGGGAAATGTAAACAGCTGCAGGCAAGTTCTTCTGAAACAGCAAAAGAAGGAGCCTTGGTGCAAGCTGGGTTGGGAGGTAGCCTGCGTGTCAACCACAAGAATTTTCAGCTCCTGGACAGTGTGGGCTTTTGGATATCTGAGTTAGGGAAGATTGGGGGAACATCTTTTGATAAGGGATGCCAAGCCCATCTGTGCTTGCAGAGATATACCCCTGGTCAAGAAAGAACCAGCACACATTTGGTGAGTACAGAAGCAATGAAACAGAGACACTGTTGTCTCCTGGCATTTACAGGAGAATGGAGTTCTTGGTTTCAGTTCAGACCAAAGGGGAGAACTAAAAAAGGTCCTGAGGCCAGGACTAAAGGTGATTGTACTCACAAGCTCTTATTTCAAAAACAGGCTAAGGAGAAAAAAACCCAACCCTAGAAAGTAACTACAGGAAAAAAGAAAACTGGGGTTCATCTTCAGAGGAGGATATTGAAGCAAAAAAAAGTCTCTTCTACTCCAAAGAGTAATGTTAAATCTAACTTGCCCCCCAAAATGTATAGAAGATACAAAAAAGATTTTAAAAAACAAAAGAGAGGAACTGAGGAAAAACTTTAAAAAAGAACAACCCAAGGGGGAAAAAGGTTAACCAGCTAGAAAAGGAGATCTAAAATCTTAAGCAAGAAAATTCCTTGAAAACTGGAATTGGGCAAGGGGAAGCCAGCAAAATTAGAAGAAACCAAGAAATAATAAAACAAAATGTTAAGAATGAAAAAATAAAAGATGTGCTACATCTCATAAAAAAACAAAACTGATCTGGAGAACAGATCGAGGAGAGAAACGATAAAAATAATTGTACTACCTGAAAGCTACAAACAGAAAAAGAATCTTGATACAAAAATACAAGAAATAATTAAGGAAAATTGTCCTGAACTAATACAACAAAGGGGAAAGTAGAAATAGAAAAAACCCCACCCATCAACATCTCTAAGAAATCATGCAAGGAAAATATACATGCACATCATTACTAAATTTTGAAACCCTGAGGTGAAAAAGAAAATTTTACAAGCAACAACAGCAACCAAAAACAATTCAGATATGCTGAAACTGAAATTGGAATGACACAAGATGTATCAGCACTTACAATTAAAGATTGCAGGTCCTGGAATACTATATATTGACAGTCAAAAGAACTAGGAATTTCAGCTGAAAATATTGTATTCAGGAAAATTATAATATTGACTGGGGGGGGGAGGGAGGACATTTAATGGACTTAAAATTTCAGGATTTTGTAGCAAAGAAACCTGAACTCAATAGAAAATTTGACATATAAGAGCCAACATCATTTTATACATAGAAATTTTATACATAGAAATGCAAATCAGATGTCTAAGATTGTCACTAGTAATTGTAGTAAAAAAAAAAAAAAGATTGGGGTAGAGTTGAGTATGAAGTGCCTCTAAAAAGCAAAATTGTGTAGGAAGAGGTAAAAACATTAATTACGCTATATGAATAAGGTATGAGAGCAAAAACTGACACAGAAAAAATAGATGGAGAGATTAAATGGGGATGAGGGCTGGTAGTTCTCAAATATTACTCAGAGAAAGGTTTAAGAGGGAACAATACATAAATATTCCAGGAAGGATATAGTACTCTATAAAATCTATAAAGAAACAAGGGGAGGGGAGAAAATAAAGCAGAGTTTAGAAGGGTGTGTAGATTTATTCATGGGAAAGGGATGAAGAGGGAGGGAAAGAGTGGGAGGAGAAGATAAGGGAAGGGGGGGGCAAGGTTAGGTAATAGCAAGTAGAAGGAAAGTAGAAAAGTTAGCATGGATAGGAAATGAGATAATGGGTATACAATGTATGTTTATGTGTAAATGTAAGCATGTCTATGTATATGTGTATGGGTAGATATGTGTAAATATAAATGTATATAAAAATATTTGTATATGTGTATATATGTTTATATATATTTATATATATGGCGTATAACACCCTCCAAAGGCAATCCTTTTACAGCTCCCTAATTACTTTTTATGTCCCTCTCATTTCATTGGTTATTGCAAACCTTTCTGTCATCAAGACTCCCATAATGCCTTTTCCCTTTTCCTTTACCCTTTCAGCTGAGGATTTCATCTAGTACTTCAGTAAAAAATAAAATAAAATAAATTAGGCCATTCACTAAAATTTTTCTCTCTTTCCTTTTTTATAATTTCACAAGACTCATGACTTTTGCTTGGACGTATTTGCTGGCTGCTTCAAAGGACATTAACTAGTGCCTTTGGCTCAGTTTCTGATAGCGAATAAATACTAGCATGGTCTAGGACGATGCTTCTCTTGTCATTTGTAAACTAGCTCAGCTTTCACCTTCCTGGACAACTTTTCTATCTTTGCTCCATGAGCCTTCACCTACTGGCAGTACCTTCAGTCTTCTAGCCTTCTGCTCTCATAAGTACATTCCTCCCTAGGACCCCTTTATGAAAAAGTTCTAATGCCAGCCATGCTCACATCTAACCTAGCTCATTCCCTGACTTTTCAGATTACTTTCTACTTTGCTACCAAAATGAGGCAACTGTTCTGCCTAAAACTAACAACAATCTCTCAATTTCCAAATCTAGTCTTGTTTTTCTTATACACACCCTTCTTGATTACTTTAGCGGCTTTGACACAGTTGAGCACCTATTTTTCCTAATATTCTTTCATCTCAAGTTTTCATGACATTACACTTTCCTGATTCTTCTCCCACTTGCCTGATTGATCCTTTTCCATGCTCATTAATAATAGATGTCTTCTAAGAATCTGACCTGGGTCTTCTTCTTTTTTCTCTCCATATTAACTAGCAGAGTGATCTAACCAGCTTCCACAGGTTCATTTATCATCTCTATACAGATGATTCTCAGATTTATATAACCTTTCTCATGATCTCCAGCATTGTATCACAATGTACCTTTCAGACATCTTAAAGGGAATGTTCCATAGGTACCTCAAACTCATCTTTTTGTTCTTTTTTCTCCTCCTTTCTATCCTAACTTTTTTCTGTCAAGGGTACCACTATCTTCCCAGTCACCCTGGCTCACAACCTTGGTGTTATCCTTGATTTTTCAATCTGACCCAACAAACCCAATTCACTGCCAAATCTTGTCATTTCTATCTTCAAAAGCTTGCTTATATATAAACCCTTTCTCTTTTTTTGACATAACCTAGTATAAGAACATATCATCTCTTGCTTGGACTATTACAAAAGGCTTCTAATTGGTTTTCCTGTCTCATATTCCTCTAATACATGTCTGACCATGTAATTCCCCTTCTTAATAAATACTATAGAATCCTTATATGATTATAATGGAATTTAAAGCCTTTCAAAATCCTCTTGACTTTATAGTCTTATTATACTTTATTCTTTTTCCCACACTCTGTAATATAACTACATTGGCCTATTTGTTGTTCCTCACATGTGACACCAACCTCCTGATTGTGCCTTTTCACTGGATGTCTCCCATGCCTAAAATGTTCCCTACTCACTTCTGCCTCGTAAGTTTCCCTGACTTCTTTGAAGACTTAGGTCAAATCCTACCTGCCTTTTCTGGGTGCTCTTCTCTGCCATCTCTCCTCAACCCTTGAGATTTCTTCTATTTATACTACATATAAAATAGCTAGTTAGCTAGCTATAACTAGAATATACTCAGTTATTTACATTTTGTCCCCCATTATTAGAATGGGAGCTCCTTTAAGATGAGAAGAGAATTTTTTTTGCCATTCTTCATATCCCTTATCACTGTGAAGTTTAACTGGATGACAGCAAGGAACAAAAAAATCCATCTTACAATGAAGTGTGTATTTCACATCTCTTTGTTATCTACAATAACATATAATACAATAATTGTTCATTCTTTTAAAGTGCTATCTTATTGTTATGAAATGAGTATATATGACCTAAGGAAGAAAATGAAAAAGCTAAATTGACAAGAGTTTCAAAAATAGGTAGGTCAAGAGTGTCAGAAGCTATAGAGCTGTTAAAAAGAATAAAGATTAAAAAAAACAACTGCTGGATTTGGATTTGGAAGTGAATTCGACTATAAACTTCTTGCATAGTCCCTGGCATACAGAATGATATATAGGCATATTGTTGACTGAGAAACTCATTAGCAACATTTTCGAGTTTTTAAGTTAAGGAACAGTCAGTCAGCAAACATTTATTGCCTATTATTAATTAGACACTGTGCTAGGCCAAAAAGACTGCCTCCAAGGAGTTCAGGCTAAAGGGGAAGAGAACAATAAAACAAATGTGAACAAATAAGCTATTCACAGCATAAATAGCAAAGAGGAAGGGACTAGAATTAAGAAGAGTTGGGAAAGTCTTCCTGTAGAACAAAAATAGGGAAACTTTATTCTACCAAGGACCAATTGGATATTTATATCATTTGTGAACCATACAAAAATATCAACTTATAGAATTCAAGCAATGAGAGGTAGTTATACCTAGCTTTCAAAAGCTCATCATCACCTGTAGCTATATTTATCCAGATTTTGACTCCCAACAACAGAATCCAGGAATATTCTGGACTGCCAGCCATTACAGCTGATCATCCTATGCTCGCTATCTATGTAAATGGCATTGAACCATTGAACCATTGAAAGGGTTGGTAGATATGGGTGCAGATTGTACAGTCATTAGAGGTGCCAACTGGCCCAGTCATTGGCCAAAGAGTAAGGCAAATAAATTCTCTGTTCTCAAAGAAAACTTTTGTACTATAAGCACCCTTGGATATATTTTATATCTTAAATATTGATAAGGAGCGTGCCTTTGAATTTTTTCTGGAGCTGTATGCAGCTTCTTAATGTTTCTAGGGTCTTTTATAGACATGCTTCTAACATTTGCTCCTCATATACACACCCCAAGATATCATCCATGTAATGTAACAACATAACTTTTGGAAATGCTTTTCTTAACTGGAGTAAGAGCAGCAGCCACATGCATTTGACACATAATAGGGCTATTTTTAATTCCTTGTGGCAAAACTGTCCATTAAAGATATGATATCTTTAATATCAGCTAAATTAATGCTGGGCACTGAAAAGACAAATCTTTTCATATCCTCTTTATCCAGAGATAGAATACAAATAGATAGGATAGAATGTGCCTTAGTAAATGACTTCATGGGCCTTATACAGCCATCAACAGGATGTTTCCATTCCTTACTATAGAAGATAGAATTTTCTTTGGGAGTTAAAGGAAACTAGTGAAGTCAGTAAGTAAATATGAAAGACAGAGAAAATTTCAGGCATGAAAGACAAATATGAAAGAAAAATGACCAGAACAGAGAGAAGGACTTCTTGCTCCAGGATAGCCAGGAGGCCAGTGTCATTTTATTGAACAGTATGTGGCTGGAAGTAAGGGGCTCATGGTCAGACTATGTGTCCTTGCCATTCTCCTATCTCAGACAATGTAGCTTCTATGCATTTCCACACCATACTTTTTTTTTTCTCATTCTATATTTTTTAAGTTTATTTCCATTTATTTGATGTTATTTTTTCCAGTTACATATAAAACAGTTGTTTAACATTTGTTTTTTAAAGTTTGAATTCCAGATTCTCTCTTTTCCTTTCTATCCACTGCTCCCTCTTTTTTTAATCATTAAACTTTATTTTATTTTTTTTAATAATTATAACTTTTTATTGACAGAACCCATGCCTGGGTAATTTTTTACAACATTATCCCTTGCACTCACTTCTGTTCCGACTTTTCCCCTCCTTCCCTCCACCCCTTCCCCCGGATGGCAAGCAGTCCTATATATGTTAACTATGTCACAGTATATCCTAGATAAAATATATGTGTGCAGAACCAAACAGTTCTCTTGTTGCACAGGAAGAATTGGATTCAGAAGGTAAAAATAACCTGGGAAGAAAAACAAAAATGCAAACAGTTTACATTCATTTCCCAGTGTTTTTTCTTTGGGTGTAGCTGCTTCTATCAATCATTGACCAATTGGAACAAAGATCTTCTCTTTGTTGAAGAAATCCACTTCCATCAGAATACATCCTCATATAGTATTGTTGTTGTGATATATAATGATCTCCTGGTTCTGCTCATTTCACTTAGCATCAGTTCATGTAAATTTCTCCAAGCCTCTCTGTTTTCATCTTGCTGGTCATTTCTTACAGAACAATAATATTCCATAACATTCATATACCACAATTTACTCAACCATTTTCCAATAGATGGGCATCCATTCATTTTCCAGCTTCTAGCCACTACAAACAGGGCTGCCACAAACATTTTGGCACATACAGGTCCCTTTCCCTTCTTTACTATTTCTTTGGGATATAAGCCCAATAGAAACACTGCTGGATCAAAGGGTATGCACAGTTTGATAACTTTGGGGGCATAATTCCAGATTGCTTTCCAGAATGGTTGGATTCATTCACAACTCCACCAATAATGCACTGGTGCCCCAGTTTTCCTGCATCCGCTCCAACAATCATCATTATTTTTTCCTGTCATCTTAGCCAATCTGACAGGTATGTAGTGGTATCTCAGAGTTGTCTTAATTTACATTTCTTTGATCAATAGTGATTTGGAACACTCTTTCATATGAATGGAAATAGTTTCAATTTCATCATCTGAAAATTGCCTGTTCATATCCTTTGACCATTTATCAACTGGAGAATATTTTGATTTTTTATAAATTAGAGTCAATTCTCTATCTATTTTGGAAATGAGGCCTTTATCAGAACCTTTAACTGGGAAAATGTTTTCCCAGTTTGTTGCTTCCCTTCTAATCTTGTTTGCATTAGTTTTGTTTGTACAAAGGCTTTTTAATTTGATATAATCAAAATTTTCTATTTTGTGATCGGTAATAGTCTCTAGTTCATCTTTGGTCACAAATTTCTTCCTCCTCCACAAGTCTGAGAGATAAACTATCCTATATTCCTCTAATTTATTCATAATCTCGTTCTTTATGCTTAAATCCTGGATCCATTTTGATCTTATCTTGGTATACAGTGTTAAGTGTGGGTCCATGCCTAATTTTTGCCATACTAATTTGCAGTTTTCCCAGCAGTTTTTGTCAAATAATGAATTCTTATTCTAAAAGTTAGGATTTTGGGGTTTGTCAAACACTAGATTGCTATAGTTGACTATTTTGTCTTCACACCATACTTTTTTTTTCTTTTTTAGCCTCAGATTGAAATAGGCTGTTAGACTTGCCTGGTCCATGTGAGAATGTCATCAGTATAAAGAAGGAAAGAAATAGAATGGTAGCTAAGAGGAGCAGTGGAGTTAAATGAAAGTTTTTAGGTTCAAGAGGAACACACAGTTATAAAATAGGAGACTTATCAAGCATGAAAGAAGGTGGTGATGTGATTTTGTAAGATTAAAGTTAGAGGCCAGAGCTTCAAGGTTAGAAGAGACCAATGCAGAATACATAAATAGGAAGGAATTGAAAACAATTCTCATAAAGCTACAAAAAACTCAAGTATCTATTTGCTTCCTGACTAATCACAATTAGAAGCTTATTTACAAATTCTTTTCACTTCATTATAATCATTAACTTAGATGCATACCACATAAGATGAGTATAAGTTAAATCTAATTTCTGCCCTTTATCCTTCAAAAACACTGACATATGTAAATAATATATAGAACTCCTTAATAAGAGCAGCCACAAAGAGTGTAATAAATGTCTTGAATTTATTACTCTTAAAGAACAATAAAAACTAAAACTGTGAATAGGTCAAGAAAGGGCTTGGAATGGAAGTTTCAGGATAAATGTAATTTAGATATGTATCAGGTTTGATAGCACTGATATTATTATTAATAGACCTTATATTCCTAGAGGTCATATGTGTGATATACATAATGAGATTGTTGTATGATATTGTTTTTTTTTTTAATAATGAATAAATTTTCTTCATTTAAAATATGTTATCTTTAAATATTTGGTAAAGATTTATTTACAAGAGCCTATAATTTTATCAAAATTTCATAAAAATAAGTTTTAAAAAGTGAAAATTTTGCAAAACTTGGCTATAGTTTGTGAATTCTTAATTTAATATCATGCCCCATTTAGATTTCAGAACCTGATTTCATATGCTATTTTTTTCCTTTACAACTTTTAGTTGTAAGTCTTTTCTTGCTAGAAAGTTCTGAGACATACCAAAAGATTTTGCAAAGTGAGACTTCCTTAATTATGAATTCTAAAATTTTAAAGTATACTGTGTTCTTATAGTTATTTGCCTTCAACATATCAATCTTAATTGCTTATTTCTCATGCTAAAACCTACATATTTTGCCTCAGGAATTGTCTAAGATTCTTCACATATAAATTTAATGAATGTAATTATTTTATATTATATACCTGAGAAAAAGAAATAACTGTCATGTGACACCAGTAAATAGCGCACAATTTTTATTACTTAGATATAGGTTAATAAAAAGTAGTAATGTTTTTATTATATCAAATATAGTCCTCAGAAATATATTATGACATTTCTTTAACACTCATGACTGGGCAGTTACCAATAGGGACAAGAGATTTATTCTTTCGTTCCTCCTTCTCTTCTATAGTTCCCCCCAATAACTTTTCATTTTAGGGAGAACTAAGTGAATAGCACAGAAGAAACAAGAAAGGATAGTTGCTCTCTGTATTACAGGCTACTCTACTTTAAAACTTCCTATTTCTACTGAAACAGAACATCATCATCCTTCTCGTCATCCTGTGTATACAACTTTTGTGTCCCCCTGATCCTCATATTTCTTTATTACACTTCCAAACATTTGCCAAATATTGTTGTTTGGTTCTTTTCAACATATCTTACTATTCTTTCCTCTCCGTCTGTCTAGTTCAATGTCTCATTATCTTTTGTTTGGATATTGGAGTGGTATTTTAATTAATCTCAATGCCTCAAATCTCTTCCCTAATCCAATCCATCCTCCAAGTTTGGACCAAAGTGAGATCTAACAATGCCTTGCCGGACTCAATAAATTCCAATGATTCCCTTTTCCCTCTAGGATCAAGTATCAGATCTTCTGTATGACACATTTATTTCTTTTCCCACATATAATTAATATCTAAATGTGAATAGGAAACTAAGATACCAAGAAGAACGACATAAATAATGGGGAATGAATTTAGATGAAAAACTTTCTGCTGAGTTAAAATTAGGCATAATTTACTTCTGCTTGTTGTTTTCATTCATTAGAAATATGATTTCTGCTAAAAAGTTATGTACATTGACTTTTATGTCTCTTGTTTATTGTTATACTATGTATCTTTCAATTAAAAAGACCTTAAAAATGGAGTTCATTTGCTTGAATAGCTATCTTGATCCTATTGAATGAATAATTAACTAAAAAAATTGTATATTTGTCCTATTCTCCAGGAAAACACATTGATTTTACAAAAATAATGAAGCATGGTGAATCACATTGCACTCAAGAGCAGTGAGGCTTTTTATGTTCTTAATAAATAAAGTAATTTAAAATAAAAATGTTTATTTCATCTTACCATTTAAAATATCTTTTTTTGCATATGTACTTTCTAATTTACATAAAGTATGCATACAACAGTAAATATATACAATTATAACTAAACATGCATAAATTGTGCACACACTATTTTGAAGGAATATGTAATAAAAAAATTGCACACTACTGAATACAACTATGTGACACTACTAAGCAAGATTCCAATTATCTATAATACATATAAATACAATTTTTAAAAACATTGTTGATTATAAGTTTCTTTCCAGAAATAAAGTCTTAAGATGATCCTTGAATTTCTAATTTAGGGAACAAGTAAAATGGAATTTAATGCACAATAAATGAAAAGTTGGAAGGGCATTAAGAGATTTAATTTATTTGACTAATGTCTACTCCTAAGTCTTCTATGATCCCTTTTATGCTGATTACTTCTTTCCAGCCTTCAATTCTTTTCTGAAAGAAATTCTTTTATTATTCTCCTTTTTACTTCTTTTGTTATTCCCAGCACTTAGCACGGGCCTGGATATAATACGAACTTAATAAATTTTTGTTAACTGACTGACTGGTGGTGTAAAAAACAAGTATTTTATCAAGAACTCCACTGACTTGCTGATGAATCCAGGAGAGATTGTATTATGTAATCTTGCAAAAACAGGTGTCTAGGCAAATGTTGAAGTGCAAAAGCACAGCTTTTTATTTCCTACCCAGAAGCACAAGTCCCTCCCCTGATTCCCCTTTGATTGGGTATTACAGAGGTTGCAGAGTGTAAATCTCCACCCCTAATTACATCATTACATCTTCCCTTGGCATTTATCATCTTTGGTCATACCGTGTTTTCCCAATAATAAGACACTATCTTATTAATTTTTTGGACAGAAAAACACCAGAGGGCTTATTTTCAGGGGAGGGCTTATTTTAATGAACATTGACAGCAATTTTAATAAACAGGTAAATATGAACAAAAAAAAGTACCTTTATTCAATAATGATCATGTCATCTTCTTCAACAACATCATCATAAGCGTCCATACCCTGAATTCCGTCCTGAATGTCTTGTGCCTTTATTTCCTTCAGAAGAAGTAGACCCAATATGTCATGTCCAGCAATATAGCTCTCTTTAAATGAGAGCTTGTCTTGTCCAGGTAACTTGCTCGTAGTGCCTTGGCAACACAGCTGTCAGTAATTTTATCCCATGACTTCTTCACCCAAGTCACGACTTCTTGCAGACAGGGCTTCACAAAGTTTCCATACTAATTTCTTTCCGTTCTATTTTCAATGTAGTCATTGACTTCCATGCACAAATGGTCCTTGAATGGCTTGTTTATTGCAACATCAAGGGTGTGGAGATAGGCAGTCATTCCTGCAGGAATCATTACTTGATCTATTCTTCTCTCTGCAAGGAAGTTCTTCATTTCTTTAGCACAGTGAGTGCTGGCTGAGTTCTTCTTTTATCTTCCATCATGCCCCCTGAGTTCTTCTTTTATCCTCCATCATGCCCCTTTTATCCTCCATCATGCCCCCTCACTTCCGCTTACATATCGGGTTTTTATGTTGTCCTGCCTCAGCTCTCCTCCGCAGCACTGCTCTCAATGGTGCCAGCAAGCAAATCGCTGGGGAAGAACAGGATGACGCGCTCACTGCTGCAGCTCTGATTGGATGCAGCTCGGAGCGCGGCGTGCGTTTCACCCAGGGGTGGAGGGGGGATGATGCATACAGAGGGTACCATAATGTAGCGTGTAGTGCAGGGGATCACCTTCACTACAGTAGCAATCTCAATAGGGCTTATTTTCGGGGGAGGGCTTATTTTAGAGGAATCTTACACAGTAAGGGGAGGGCTTATTTTCAGGATAGATCTTATTATCGGGGAAACTCGGTAGTTCCCCTGCAATCAATGTATAATTTTGTTTACTGTGTTCCAAGTCAGCCAAACCCCTAGATTTCATTTCTTAGATTTCAGTTTCATTTCTCTGATTTAAATTTCATTTAATTCTGTGAAAACTAAATCCTCATACAATTCTCGCATCCCCTCCCCCCCTTCCCCGCTTTGTTCATAATTTGATTTCCATATTCTCTTGTAACCACCTAAGATTTGGTCAATTTTTTTTTTTTTTTTTTTTTTTTTTACTTTTCTCTTCATATTAGTCTTCTTCCTTGTTATTTCCTTTCAGGTAAATCTGTTACAACCACAGTCCCAACCCCCAAGGAAAACTGGGTTTGAGAATTTAAAATAACCCAGCAATCCCAAACCTCTTTTGCACCCTTGTCTCTTCTGCATAATATTAGTAGCGAAAATCTTATGCAAGACTTCTGTCTTTGTGCCCCTGTCTTTGATATCTGCCTTAGGAAGGCAATTCTGGTCTGCCTTGAAGAACAGGAAGGGTTATAACAGCCACTGATAAAATATATCCCCTTAACCAACAGTTGCAAATATGTCAGATAAGGAAGTAGGCTAACCTATTTGCTGGTTTTTTTAGAATCTATAAAAGGCCCTGTGTCCTTTTGTTGGGGGTTAGGAAATTTGAATACTGATTCCATGTGGTCAAAGTCGATTTTAATAAATTCTCCAATTAAAAAGTATTATTTCTTAACTTGTCTCTATGTCTTAGCACAACGATCTATTAAGCTCTGCACAGATCTCTACACAGGTTATCATATAGCATCCTATAGTTGTTAACACTGCAACAACTCCAACTCCATCTTTAAGGAGATAAAGATGGAGAATGCTTTCCTTTCCATTTTCCAAACGATTAATTAGGTTTGTATCGCCTCAATTCCCCATAGTGATGAGGTTGGCAATGAGAAAGTTGTTAAAATGCCCTTTCGGTCAGCTGCAGGTTCAAAGTGAAAGAATTCACTTATCCTGATATATTAATTACAAAAATGAAAGTTTATTATTGGATAGAAATCAGTTTGCTAAGAGACTGACTTCTCTAGTGGAAAAGTCCTATTAGAGAAATGGAGTTTTGTGCTGAGAAGAGAATGCCTTCTCAGCAGGCAGGATTCTAGCAAGGAGAGAGTTTAAGGAAACCTGTTATATGGGGTAGCTCTTGGTGGAGAGCTGGGACATTCTGATCTAATCAGACCAGGATTTCTCAATTGAACGAGAATTTAGAATTTCAAAAAGATCAATAGGAGTTGATTTGCCCTTGAATAGTTTTGCTTCTCTCATCCTGGGAAGATGGACTCTCGCTCTAGACTCCTTGGAGCCTAGGAGATCCTAATCTCTCAGATCAAAAAGGGGACACAATTTAATTTTAAAGGGAACACAGTTTCAGAGTGATAATCTTAAAAGGAACAAAGCTTCAGTAAAGGGAACAGTTTTCCTCCCACTTCACTATGACTCTAGTCACTCAGTAAATGAGTTGCCAATTTCTGCCAATTTCTTTTGACAGGACCTTCAGGCCTTGTGAGGCTTCAGTCCCATCTGAAGCAGTCTTCACTAGAAGTGTACAACTGCCTCTAGTCATGACACATGACTCCTTTCTTCTGCTAACTACCTATCCAAAGCCATTCTATTTTCCCATGCAATTCTGCTAGTGGCATTTAACGACTCTGTTATTCCCTTCACTGCCTCTCTGGTATAATTTGTCTGTAGTGTTCTCTTCTTTTTCTATAATATATGATGGTTCTCTAGGAGCAGGTTTCTTGGGGAGGTTTCCTGAAGGCAGCCTTAGTTTCAGTTCAGAATAATAATCACTCCAAATGCATCCAGGTGTTAAAAATTCAAATCTTTTATTGTCTCTTTCAATGTAGCCCCGTTAGTTTTCTTAGAGGCCTATCTCATTCCTTGGTTCCAAGAGCTCTTGCAGCTTGTCTGCCAGTTTCAGCCTCCAGCTCCCTCTGAATCTTAGTTCTCCTCTCCCTAATCCCTAGTTCTGTCTGACTGCAGTCTCTAGCTTGTCAGTCTCCTTAACTGAAGCTCCCCTCTCAATCTTTTCAACTGAACTCTCCTGACTGAGCTCAGCTGTTTTTATGCTCTTTTATAGGTGTAAACTCAAAGGTTGAATCCTCCTCTGAGAGGGATTATAGAAAGTGTGAATTTGGATATCTCATACTGAACCCTGAAATCTCCCAAACATGTGAACTAATGTGTGAGCTAATGTGTGTTCACATATTACTTAACTTAAGCATTATTTATCAATATTAGTGACTTAACACCTTGTAAGGATTTGCTCTAATGTGTGAATCAATAAGCATTGTATCAATTGCATTGAGTTAACACTAGGATTCTAACATTTGTCCATTCCACTTTATTGTTAATAATTAACCACCAGAATAGGAATGACCCAAATCCAGAAATGACTTGATTTCTAGCTTTGAATTCATCAAATACTCCCTTCATAACTTACTAACTTCCTAATTTGGTCTTATTTTCTTCTTAAAATGCCAGGTAAAAAGAATAGCCAATTGGACCAGTTCCCAGGCAACCACGCAGTTCCCAGGCAAAATAGGTCTAAGAGTGTTCCTCTACAATACCACCAAAAGTTTGCATAGAGTATGTCCATACCCTGAGAAATTGCCAGAGCTATCCTATTACATTCCAGACTTTGTATATTCTAATATGGTCTAGAAGCTTTGGAATTCTCCACTCTGCTGTGAGAGATAAGCTGAATGATTCCTGGAGCTGGGAAAAGAGGCTGGTATAACCTTGGTGTTCTTCACAGAAGGGAATAAATAGGACAAAGTACTGCAATTCTTCCTAGAGATATTATTTTGGAACAAGAGGACCATGTACTTGAATTCACTCACATGTTTTTCCATGCCCAAAAGGGTATGGTACTGTTTGGGCAATGGGGTGACCAGTGGCACAGACATAATAATTGCATTACTTTACCCATTTTACTCAGCCATTGATGTCTCTGTATCCTATTTCTATCTCTCTCGTTTTCCTTAAGTCCTTCACTTAAGTCCTTGAACCACTTGTGGTTTAAGAACTAAGACTCAACCTGTGACATCTATTCCCAAATCATATGTTTGACTTGTTCTTTAAGGTTGCTCTCTAACTCCTGATAATTGGGCTTGACCTCTCCTTTAAATATACTTAATTTTGATAGCAATTTTGATTTGTAATAACTAAATATTCACCCCTTAAAAGCCATAACATTATTTCAAATTGGACATCTGGACCTATAAAATCTGTTCTCCATTGGTGCATAAATACTTATCATAATTGCCAAATTGTCTCTGACTAGTCAAGTCTTCACATTCTATAATTTGACAGGCATCAGATTGAATTGTTTGTGAGGTATTTCCTTCAGTAATATTTACCCAAATCTTAACTGGATATCTCCTATCCTTAGTATCAAATGCTATTGTAGCAGTGGAGAACCCCCCACCCAGGTTCAATAAGTTCCTTACTAGGGGACCATTCAGACATTGGGTAGTCTGGGATCCATTCTCCAGTCAGTTCCAATTCATTTCAAACCAATGAGGTCAAAAGTCCTTTGGGGTATGGGGTTTTGTCTCATTTTCTGAAACTACTTCCTGCTGTGAACAAGTGTAGAGCTAAGTCATCCTACAGGGTCTCAATTTGGAAGGGTCCTGTGCTTGAAGTGTAAGCCAGAAGTTGATTGAAGTAGCTCATAGCTTGAAGAAACAGTGGCTTCTGAGTCAGATCCCTGAAGCTGATTGGTTGATACAGATATAAGGTGACTTGACCAAAGCCTCGAAGAAAACAAACCCAACAAGCAGAGGTTAGAGTAGTTTGACCAGAGTTATTTCCCACTTGTGGAGTCCATGAGGTTGATCAGGGAGAGCTAGAGAGAGACAGAGCCCTCATTCTTAGAAAGTGTGGTTCATCCCTTTAATACAGACATTTTCCATCCAAGACTGTGGTGTTCTCTTCTTTTGTATAATATATATGATGGTTCTCTGTGGGAGCAGGTTTCATGGGGAAGTTTCTGAAGGCACCCTTAGTTTCAGTTCTGAATAATAATCACTTCAAATGCAGCCAGGTGTTAAAAGTTCAAATCTTTTATTGTCTCCTTCAATATAGCCTGGTTAGTTTTCTTAGAGGCCTATCTCACTCCTTTGTTCCAAGACTCTTGCAGCTTGTCTTTTAGCTCTTCCAGCTTCTGCCTCTAGCTCAACTCCGACTTGTGGCTTCTCAATCTCCAACTGATGCTTCTCTTTCAATCTTTTCAACTGAACTCTCCTGACTGAGCTCAGCTGTTTTTATGCTATTTTAGAGGTGTAAACTCAAAGGTTGACTCCTTCTCTGAGAGTGGGATTGTGGGAGATGTGAATTTGGATATCTCATACTGAACCCTGAAATCTCTCAAATGTGTGAACTAATATGTGAGCTAATGTGTGAATTCTCAAAGGTGCAAACTCAAGCATTGTTTCTACCAATTCCAGTGAGTTCTCACTAGGATTCTAATATCTCCTGCTTTCTTTTGATTTAGCACATAGGTGGTCATGACCTCCCTGACTTCTCAAGGAGGTGTGAACCCCAAAAAGAAGGTGATCATGTCTTCCCTGACTGCTCAAAAAAAAAGTGAAAACACCATAAAAAGAAGGTGACCACACCCTCCCTGACTTCTCAGGAAGGGAGATGAAAACACCAAAGGAAATGGGAAATCAAATCAGATTAGTGGGTTTCTGAAGGGGCTCATTTGAAACAGGTATACATAAATCCATCAGTATGGGAGGCATTACACATAATTACAAAAATTACATAAGCACATAGCAATTTAACACAGGCTAGTAGTGATGAAACAAATAACATGAATCAACATGAAGAATTTATACATGTCCTAGAGTCCTAGAAATAGTCCAAAAAGAATCCATTGTCCATTAGTTCATGTGCCAGGAATCCAATAATTCCTGCAAGCTTTGAAGTACTGCAATAGTCTCATCAACAATTTTTCATCTCAATACAATGATTTCTGCTGGTTTTCAAGAACTGAAACAGTCTCATCTTGTGTTAGAGAATCCAATGATTCCTGAAGATTTTAGAGTTCTTTTAACAGTCTCATTGTCAGCCATGCTCTTTCAGTGTCAGATGTTTCTTAAATCTTCTCCTTTGTTTTGAGGTTTTTCTCTTTTTCTGTTTCTCTCCAATGGACAAGGCGAATACGGCTTGTTGGCACCTATCTGATTCCTTCTCTGTCTGTAGGAACACAAGCAAACCTTCTCTCCCAGGTAGTTAACCTATCTAATTCCCTTCTATTTACCACTTTTGGGATTTCTCCTCATCATCTGGCAATTACATTGGAGCAGTTGGCACTGGACACTGCCTTGTTGGGTTAAAAAGCCTGTATTCTCCCCAACTGTAATCTCTTTCTGCCATATGACTATTTTTAGGTTGATTGACCATATCTGAGTCCTGACCTTCTAAAGACTTTCTGGGTGTAACTTCAGCTGCTATCATGCCCCATCTGTCTTTTGTATGATATCTTGGGACTGGGCCCTGTTTCTCATTTCCTTGGGTCAATCTACATGCTGAGGCCCAGTGGAAGCCCTTGTGACATTTTGGACATAGGGTTTTAGGCTTTCTCTCACCCTGTCCTCTCACTCTATCTCTATATCTACACTGAGCTCTAAGATGTCCTATCTTTTCACACTGAAAACATCAATGATTTTCTCTAGAAGTTCCTTGCCAAGAGGGACCCTGTCTTCCCATGTTCATCATAGTTTGGATATAATAAGCATTTGTGTCCCTTGTGGCACAGTGCCTTATGATTTCCTCTAAAGGAGCATCTTTGTCTAATCCACTTATAATTCTTTTGCAAATCTCATTAGCATTTTCCTTAGCCAGATGTCTGGTCATTATTTCTATAGCTGAATTATCTCCAATGGTTCTTATGACAGCTGTTTGCAAATGTCCCACAAAATCAGCAAAAGGTTTATTGGGACCTTGCTCTATTTTTGTGAAGGCTTCCCCTCAATCTTTTTGTCCTGGGAGGGAACCCCAAGCTTTTACTGCAGCCTTAGAAATTTGCTCATACACTGGTATGGGATAATAAATCTGTTCTGAATTCTCTCCATACTGACCTTCACTAGTTAGTTGGTCAAAAACTATTTGTACATTAGCTCCTGTTTACCTATTGCATGCGGCTTGAATCATGTATAATTCATGAAGCTCCGAAAGCCACAACAAATTTTGTCCCGGTTCTAAACATGTTCTAGCTATGGATTTCTAATCATTTGGGGTTAAGATTTCATAAGACAAATTATCTAGTAACATCTTAACATAAGATGATGTAGCCCCATAAAGAGTGCAACCCTTTTTCAAATCTTTAATTTTTTTCCAAATTGAAAGGAGTGTATCTTCTCCCTTTTTGACCTGAAGGGTCAAGCTCTTCAATCACAGGATGTGCATTTATAAAATCAGATATATCTTCTCCTTCATTTTTTGCCTTAAAGCATTCTTTATCTAATCTTGTCATATTCTGCTTCACAGGAGATTCGAATTGTGTTTCTGTCTCTCCCCCTCCTTCTTCTTCCTCCACCCATGAAGGGTTAATTGAGGGGGGAGGGTCATGAGATGAGGAATGATCTAATTTCTCCTGCTGAGAAGTATCACACTCATAATTGTACTTAACTCCATTCTTATCTGATTCTTCCTCCTTTTCACCTAGTTTAGTTGGCACCTCCCCCTCCTGCTCTTTCTTCTTTTTCCTTATTCTAACACTTACATAATTTCCTAAAGCCAGATGTATTAAATTATATGTATTAAGGATATCTAACCCAAGTAAATCAATAACTACAACAAAACAAGTGTCTTTGGAAAATGAGTCAGGTTCATTATTATTATAGAATTGACAAAGATCCTTTTCTACTAATTTCCACTCATCTAGATCCAGTTCTTTTTCCATAGAGAAACAAGGACATATGCACTTTACAGTTTCTAAAAGTTCAGTGATCTGCTCCAAAATTATAATCAAACCTTGGCTTTTCATAACCTTGACAATGCTCTCTAAACATTTTCCTTGAACAGAAACAGAAGGCTGTTTTCTAAACATCTGTCACATCTTAGCTGAAATTCTACTTTAACTCTTTTAACAAAATTTCTTTGTTGTACTCACCCTAATTTCTGGGTTGAGGAGACTTTTCCACTGGATTCAGGATCAGAGGTTTTTCCACTGAATTCAGGATCTGAGATCAGGGTCCTGTCAGTCCCACATTCGGGCACCAAAATGTGGTGTTTTCTTCTTTTGTATAATATATATGATGGTTCTCTGTGGGAGCAGGTTTCTTGGGGAAGTTTCTGAAGACACCCTAAGTTTCAGTCCCGAGTAATAATCACTTCAAATGCAGTCAGGTGTTAAAAGTTCAAATCTTTTATTGTCTCCTTCAATATAGCCTGGTTAGTTTTCTTAGAGGCCTATCTCACTCCTTTGTTCCAAGAGCTCTTGCAGCTTGTCTTTTAGCTCTTCCAGTTTCTGCCTCTAGCTCAACTCCAACTCGTGGCTTCTCAATCTCCAACTGATGCTCCCCTCTCAATCTTTTCAACTGAACTTTCCTGACTGAGCTCAGCTGTGTTTTTTTTTTTTTAATAACTTTTTATTGACAGAACCCATGCCTGGGTAATTTTTTTACAACATTATCCCTTGCACTCACTTCTGTTCTGACTTTTCCCCTCCCTCCGTTCACTCTCTCCTTTAGATGGCAAGCAGTCCTATACATGTTTAATATGTCACAGTATATCCTAGATACAATATATGTGTGCAGAAACAAAGTTCTCTTGTTGCACAGGAAGAATTGGATTCAGAAGGTAAAAAATAACCTGGGAAGAAAAACAAAAATGCAAACAGTTTACATTCATTTCCCAGTGTTCTTTGGGTGTAGCTGCTTCTGTCCATCCTTGATCAATTGAAACTGAGTTAGATCTTCTCTTTGTTGAAGAAATCCACTTCCATCAGAATACATCCTCATACAGTATTGTTGTTGTGATATATAATGATCTCTTGGTTCTGCTCATTTCACTTAGCATCAGTTCATGTAAATCTCTCCAAGCCTCTCTATATTCATCCTGCTGATCATTTCTTACAGAACAATAATATTCCATAACATTCATATACCACAATTTACCCAACTATTCTCTAATTGATGGGCATCCCTTCATTTTCCAATTTCTAGCCACTACAAACAGGGCTGCCACAAACATTTGAGCTCAGCTGTTTTTATGCTCTTTTAGAAGTGTAAACTCAAAGGTTGACTCCTCCTCTGAGAGTGGGATTGTAGGAGGTATGAATTTGGATATCTCATACTGAACCCTGAAATCTCCCAAATATGTGAAATAATATGTGAGCTAATGTGTGAATTCTCAAAGGTACAAACTCAAGCATTGTTTCTACCAATTCCAGTGAGTTATCACTAGGATTCTAAAACAAGACGACTGGTACTATCTGGGCAATGGCCCTGATTGTTATCACTATTGTCAATGTGGGTAATACCAAGTCTGATAATTCCTTCCTACCACATACTAAGGCAAACAAGCTACACACATATATGTGTAGATAGATAGATAGTTGTATACTATTGAATATATGTGTATTGATACACTACACACACACACACACACACACACACACACACACACACTAACTAAGATTCAGCCTGTTACATCTCTTCCCAAATACATTTGACTTACTCTTTTAAGGTTACTCTTAACAATTGGGCTTGACATCTCTCCTTTAATAATCTAATAATCTAATCTTGTCATATTCTGCTTCACATACTCGATTTTGATAGCAATTGTGATTTGTAATAACTAATTATTCACACCTGAAAAGCTGTAACATTATTTCAAATTGGACAGATAGACCTATAAAATCCTTTCTCCAATGGGGCACAAATACTTAGTTTTTTCAAGGAGAGATCTTGTACTCAGTGAATAAAGAAAACCTAGAGATAACAATTAAGAGGGAGTGGAGTAGAGTCTCCAGAGATCTCAATTTCTAGAGATCTCCACCTAGGATAAGGATCCTAGTACAAGTAAAAAGTGTAGCCAAGATCCCCATGAAATAGGTTTCCTTGGGGAGCTGAAGTTATATTTAACTCCAAAACAATTTTCCACCACCAGGCTAACCAAGTCACAAACCCTTCCTTAACAGGTTTTATAATTACAATTTATAGTTCAAAAGCAAGAAATTAAAATACAAAGACCAGACCACAAAGGACATAGGATGGACTAAGGAAGGCCAAAGCTTCTTTCTGCTGCATTAGCTTGGTCTATGCATAGACACAGTATCAGCAGATGTTATTCCAAATTAGGAATAAATTTAAATAAAGCTGATTTTACCATAAAATAATCCATAAGTTACATTCCTCTAAGAAAACTGATTGCACTAAAATTCTCATTTCCAAACTACAATAAAGATGTTTCAGATTTCGTTTCAATAATTAATTAAATAACAGCAGGGTGCCACAATCAGTTGTATCACTTGTTCATCATGTTGAAATCTTTAAGGACCTTATTTCCCACAAGTATATCTAATAAGATATATATCTAGTAACAGGCAGATGATTAGGCCAAATATTCATTTACCCAATGATTATACATTTTTAGATGAATAACAGCAAGATCTTACATGCCCCATGTTCAGTGGTATCCCTTGTAGAAAGAAGCACAGCAGAGGCACCAAAGGGGAAGGACTGCTGGTTACATATCTCTCTCATGACCTCCTCAGCTTGGTATTATAGCCCTGGAGGGAACTTCCACTGGGGTCCTCACTTGCTATCTTTGGAGACCACCTGAGAGGTTCCAGTCACTGCCTTCTACGGATTTCCACTGCTGTTTCTGAGGGTTCCCAGCAGCCAATAGCAGCTCTTCCTGGTAAGCAGCACCTCCAACACTTGGGTCTAGTTGCTATTGCCACCTCTTAACAGGTGTATCAGTGCAAGCAGCAACAAAACTACTGCCACCTCACCTGGGAAGCTATGCAGCCCTTCTTACAATCCCAGGAGCCACACATCTAGTTTCCTTGACCATTTAATGATAAACTTGCTAACATCTGCCTTAGCAGTTCTCCATGGACCAATTTTTTCCTTTTACTGTTGATTTGACTATACTCCTTTCTTCTTCAGTGTTATCCTCAGAGAGGGTATCCTGAATCCACCTCTATTACCTTCTTTCACCAAATCATTGAACTGATTTTTTTTCCTCATCCTCTTCAGTGGTGACAGCCACAATAATCATAATTTGTTTGTCCTGCACCTTATTTTTCAGATCCAATTGTACTATTAAAGCCCTCCCTAACAAATTGCTTTCAGTTTAGAGGATATGAAATACCCAATTTGAGGATAAGAAATTTGAATCTTTCCCCTTTAACCTTTGTCAGAAAATTCTACCCCCTTAGGTCTCCAACCTCTGTTGGGCCTAATAATTCTAATCTGCTTTCTGTATAGTGTAGATTGTATCTTCCTGATATCCTCTCTAAGAGGCTATTTAAAGAAATATCCACAGGGGTTCTCTTCCTTTCCCCCTTATTTTCCTGGCACTTTTAAGTTTCTATTTTCCCCATTTTACTTATTTGTCTGAGATGTCAAGCCCCTCTAAGATGCTCCAACCACCAAAAGCAATACTAAATAATCTACTTTATCATTCTTGGCCTGTGTATGATTTCCCTTTGATTGGATATTACAGAGGTTACACAGTGTGACTCTCTACCCCTAATTACATCATAACATATCCCTTTAGCTTTCACCTTATTTGGTCATAGTTCCCCATGAATGTAATTCTGCTATAAGTTTTATTTTCTGTGTATCAGGTCAGCTTAAGCCCTATATTTCATTTCTTCAATTTTCATTTAATTGTAGGGAAATTAAACCTTCATCAAATTTTCACAGTGGATATTTCAGATATCCTGTGAATTACTTTGAATACTTCAGAATATCTCAAATTGAACTACTCATCTTTACTTTGTTATCTTTGTTCCTTTTACTGGTATCACTATTTCCCTTTTGAAAACTTTGCCCAGTTCTGCTTCCTCATATTCAGAATATCAAAAATGCCTTCAGTTCTTCGTTTGAAATTTTTTCTGTATTTAATCAGTTTCTTAACTTTCCATTCTCACTTCTATTATTCTTGTTCAGGTTCTTTTTATCTCACATGCCTGTAAAACAAACAAACGAACAAAAAAACCTTAACTGGTCTTCCTGCTTCAATTTCTCTTAACCACAGTTTATATTGCATATCACTGATGAATAAATCTTACAATGTTTGTTGATCATTACTTCCTTGCTTTTTAGTGGCACTTCACTATATACATGATAAAACTCAAATTCTAGTCCTAACTTAATTTTCCAATCTTACCATTATTTCCCTACATAAACTCTCATCTACTCTGGAAGCTTTACAGACATGGTTAGTTTTGGCAAAAAGGCCATTATATTTTCAAAAAGCTGAACGTCTGGGGAAATAATAAGTCAGGGTCTTGGGAAAAGAATTTCAGGAAAAAAGTTGGTTCTCAGTCAAGGCAAATTTTATTGCAAACAGAGAGGCAGGTTTAGTCCTTAAGGAACTACCAGCAAGCCAGAAAAAGGGTCTTATATTTATAAAAATTTCTGGGCCAGGTGTCACAGGCTGAATGAGTTCTTACATGAGCAGTTAACTACAAGAAACAGAAAAACAGGATGTGCTTGCCCACTCAGGCAGGTGCAGGGGGTTGGGTCATGCTATATATTCCAAAGATCTTGGTAAACAAGGTCAGTCACATTTGTCCAAGACCCAAAAGCCAGTCTTTGTTACTGGGCAAAGTTTTCATTGTTTCTGGGTAAGTTTTCTACAAGTCAGGGAAAAAGGCAAGGGCTAAAGACAATTCCATCAATAATGTGTACAAGTAAAGGTATACACAAAATAAGCACAAAGTTAAGGGAAAGGCAACAGAGCTGGAAGAAGGTCAAGAAAGTGATTGTTTAGAACTGACCCTTGAAGGAAAATAGGGAATTGCATTCCAGACAGGGAGGAGAGCTAGTAGAAAGACAAGGAAATGGAAGATGGAATGCCTCTCGCATCTGTAAAATGTGAGTGGTACCTGTCTTGTTTAGCACTTAGACCTTTTCTTTTCATAAATGTGTTCTACTGTTTATTTAGTGCTCTTTACTCTATCCCTTTATTGGGATGTCTCTTTATATACATGGAAAAAAAAATACCTCATGATTCAATATGGCAGCCCAGCCCCACTAGACAAACTACTTTTCTCTTGAAAGTTGCCTAAGGGGAAATCCTGGATTCATGCCTTTTTTTTTTTTTTTTAAACTCAGTTTTTTGAAACTTAGTATTAAAAAAAATTGTTAAGATTCTTTCTCACAGCTTTTGAGTCACCTGAAAAAATTATCCTAGAAAAATTCAAATAGAGAACTATGCCTCTTTTTCTATTTGGATCATGCTTCTTATTTAAAAATAATGAAAATTCAAACTAAAGCTTTTATCAATCAATCTTTGTCTAATCCATTATGTAATAATAATAATAAATAATAATAATAATATTAGTATTAGTTAGAACCAAATTGGTGGGGAAGAGAAAATAAAAAGGTCATCAAATTATTTTTTAAATGGTCAGAAGACAATGGAATGCCAGGAAAAAACAAACAGCTTTTTTAAATTACATATTAAATTTGGTATCTGCATTAAAAAATAGACATCTGTATGTGACAGAGATTTATAGTTGTATGTACAATCATTTTTTTCCCTACTCCACTTTATACATAGAAATACTAATTTTATTTGGTGTTAAATTCAGAATAAAATAAACAGAATTGGAAGCAGAACAGGAACATTTTGGATTGGTTTACCATAGATTTAGTTACTATCTCTATGCTGATGATTCTCTTCCTTAACATTTCTGCTAACTTTCAATTTTGCATCTCCAACTGCCTGTCAAACATCTCAAATTTGCCCTACTCCAGTCCATAAAAATGATATTCCTAAAGTGTTCATTTCACCTCCACCCTCTCAATAAAGTTCAATGGCTTCTTGTTTTCAAGATCAAATATAAAATCATCTTTTGGCTTTTAAAGACTTTACCAAACTAACTCCTTCCTATACTTAAAATCTCAACCAGTACACTACAATATAATAACTCTTATCAATTCTGTTCTTCTGGCCCCATACGTTTCCACACATGAGATACTCCATCTTCTAAATCTATGTACTTTCACTAGATGTCCTGGATTCACTAGATTCAGGCCTGGAATCTTCTCCCTTCTTTTCTTCATAAAGCTTCCTGCCAGTCTCAATGTTTTGCAAGAATCCTTTCTTGATTTTTCTGGTGTCTTCCCTATGGGATTATCTTCAATTTATCCTGCATATACCTTATTTGTATATAGGTTTTAGATTATGGGCTCCTAGAGGGCAGGGACTGTTTTTGCCTTTCTCTATGTATCCCCAGTTCTTGCACAGTGCTTGACATGTAATTGGAACTTAATAAATATTTGTTGACTTAATTTAACTTGAGAGGACAGAAGGAAGAGAGTCACTTCAGTGTCTTATTATTTTTCTGAATAAAAAGTCAGTAGACACCTTTCCTTCCTATCTTAGTCTATCCCATATAGCTACTGAAAACATCAAGTATAAGATAGAACTTATTTCATCTGCTAGACTACTTCTAGAATATGGAAACATCCAAGGTTCACTGCATGACATTCTAGAAATGATCCTACATAAGCTGGCTCTAACCTTCTAACCTTTTTTACATTTTCTTAATGTAAATACCAAACCCAGTCATATGTTTCAAGTCTCCATTTCTTGCCTTCCTGGCAAAATCTTCTCTTTCTAGTGCTATTCTTTTAAACTTACTCAGTTCTTCTATCTACAAGAGACACAGCCAAGACGTCTCTATCTGTGGAGAACTGACCTGCAATGCCATGCTTTTATTTTGAGAATGATTTGCTTTAATTGTTTCAAAGTATTGTGCTTAAATGTTGTGCAGTATGTAGTTATTCTGTGAAATCCTCAATATACAATATTTGTAGCAAATATATGGTATTCCCCAATAAATTTTCCATCTCCAGGATCAAATACAAAATAACCTAGCTCCCTCTCCATCTTTCCAATCTTTTTCTACCACTCTTCAGTCTAATGACACTGAATCCTACCTGTCCTGAAATAAAACATTCCATTTCTCAGCTCTAGGCCTTTTCTCAGGCTGTCCTTAATGCCTAGAATTATCTCCTTCCTCATATCTACCTAATGACTTACCCAGTTTCCTTTTAATCCCAACTAAAATACCATCCTTTACAGAATGCCTTTTCTAACTCCTATTAATTCTAGCATCTTTCCTCTTCCTAGTTTTTTCTTTGTATATGGTAAATAACTTGCTTGTTCCTATTTGTTTGTTGCCCTCAAATTAGACTGTGACCTCTCCCCCCAATTGGATTGTGAGCTCCTTACAAACAAGGACTGTATTTTACTTTTTTTTGTGTCTCCAGAGATTAGCATAGTGGCCAAGCATATAGCTGGTACTTAAATTATTATTGGTTGACAGAAGAATATTGTTTTGTACAGATTGATTTTGAGGGTCATTAATTTGGGAGAGTGGTTAGGTATTATGCACTGGGCCTGACTAAAGACAGTACCTTAGTAGTTTGAAAGTATAATAAATTAAGGCACTTGGAGATCATTCAACAATAGAAGGATATTCAACAAGGATACATATTGAGGATACCTCAAGTTAATTCAAAAGAGTAAAGCTCCTTTGCCCAGTTATCCATCACTTTTCATGAGAAAGAGAGAGACAGAGAGACAGAGACAAAGAGACAGAGTTTGCATACTCTAGAGCTCTTTGTAATTGTTGTATACTCTGGAAATAAGAGTATACAACTCTACTGATATATGTATGTACACACAGCTGTATACATACATACATACATGATGTATACTAATGTATACAACTGATAAGAAAGAAATGTCAACAGTCTGATTCTTTAGTTCCTCAAATCAACTAAGTTTCAAGGAATATCTCAATAAATTTTATGGAAAAGCTAACCAAGCTGCCATGAAGCAGAGGCTAAGACCACAGAAAAGAACATAATCTTGATGTTGCAAACTCTAGGAGGTAGGGGACCAGCTTTTAGAAAACAAAAGAGGACTAGGAAAGGAGGTCATCCTAGTTCGGCAAGCAATTCCTAATGAGTATTTTTCATCTGTAGTCTTAGGACTTTGTTTAGAACGAACAGTGAAAATTGAGAAAGTGGATTGTAATGCTGTCTTGGACAGTGGAGCACAAGTGAATACCAATTATTTCATGAAAACATTTGAAGAAAATTATCTTTGCAATCTCTTACACATTTTGATCTTCATGGACTAAGTGACAAAGCCTACTTATGTTGTATTTGGGATACACTAGAGTGACTTTTGGGCATCTGTATAGTGCAGTGGATAGAATGCTAGGCCTGGAGGCAGGAAGACTGAATCCAGATCTGTGTGATCCTAGGTAGATCACAACCCTATTTGATTCAATTTCCTCATCTATAAAATAAGCTAGAAAAGGAAATGGCAAACCACTCTAGTATCTTGTGACAAGTAAACCCCATATAGGCTCATGGAGAGTTGGACATGACTGAAATGACTAAACAACAATAATAACAAAAGGAATGACTTTGGAAATTCCCAAAGATACTGTTGGTGTCAATAAAGCAAAACACATTCTGACTCTGGTGGTAAAGTCTCCTTAAAGTGTAAGTCTGATTTATATCAGTGCCTTATTCAATAAACTCCAGTGGTTTCCTATCATTTCCAGGACCACTATAAAATCTTGAGTCTTTAAAGCCTTTTAGAAACCAATCTTCTCTTGCCTCCATAGTCTTATTATCTCCATTCTCTGCAATTCGTTGACATTGATCTTCTGAAGTAGGCCCAGTAGGGCCTATATTTGTAGTTAGTGGTAGGAGAACTAAAACAAGTCTTTGTTGTCCACCGGGACGGGTGCAGGGGATTGTAGTAAATAGGACATGGCTAGAACTTCCATCCTGCTACATGCTTTATTCCTTGTTTTTCTCTAATTTTGGCCAATGATTAAGAAGTAAATATATCTCTTGGAAAGGTCTAACCAATAAGCAAAGAGAAAACATCTTTTTCCTCTATCTATTCCTATAAAATATCCATCCTGGAGTACTCCCTTACAACAACCAGCCCCCTGATGCTGATAGTGTTTATATGACAATAAAGCCTTTTTCCTTTGAGAAACCAGTTCAGTGTCAAGGTCTTCCACAGAATTTTTATCAATGCCAGAACTGGGAAAGAATAGAGCTTAAGGACAGGTTCCTTGGGCTCCCTTCTTTGCTGCCAACTGCTTTTTCTAGGAATTGCTCTGAATTTGGCCTTTCTCCAGGATCAATAAGTCCCTACCCTCCCTCCTTGTTTCCCTGCCCCTCCTCTCTTCTCTCCTTTGACTTTGGGTCCTCCTATGACCAGGAGCAACTGAGCAGCATGATTGAGAGACTTGAACCACCTATGTGCATCCTGTTCAGTCCGCCTTCCTGTATACTGAGGGGTGCTTTGGTTGAAACACATTTTTTTTCCTAATACTGAACTTTTGAGACACCAAAACTCCGATACCAAAGTCAGAGATGAGACAGGGAGTCTCTACTCCCTCAGATTCCCAGATTGTTTTCTGAATTTGGGTCCTTCTATCCCAGGAGCAACTGGGCAAAACTGGTTGAGGGTCTTGAACCACTTGCTATGCACCCTATGCAGTAAATTTACAAGGCAGGATCTGAGGAAGAAGATACCTTACTTCAATACAATTTAGAAAACCAGGAATAGAGGCTAATCTTAGCCACCACTAAATATACTCTCTTCCTTCTGTTTTAAAGCCCTATTATGGGCTCAGAACTCTTTCATTCCCTTCCTTCACCTTTACTCCTCCTCCAAAGGCTTCCCCTTTCTATTGTTCTTTTCAGACCCCCAAGTACCTACCCTAACTACCCATAGCCCTACCCATAGCTAAATTTTGCAACTCTTCTACTCCACCCTCCTCCTTATCCTTAGAGAGCTAGTAAGGGCAACTCCCCCAGCCCAGCCAACCACACCCATGTACTGTCAGTGGCCCTCTCTTTTCCCAGAGAGCTCTCCTGTTCTGGCAGGCCTCTCACTCACCTCCAGCCTTATTCCCACAGCCATATTGTGGGGATGCAAGTGCTCAGACAGATAGTCCCTGGAGGTCCTGCAGGTACAAGACTCAAGTCATATACAAGCACATCCAGGCTAACTCAATCATGAAAGTATAGTTTGTTCGAATAGTGAAATTTGTTTAGGTCAGCCAGGAAGATATGATAAATCCAGATTAGAGAAAGCCATAATGGACTAAGAAATATGCATTTTTATCTTGCATTTGAGAGTCAATGAAAAGTTTTGAGCCTGGAAGTAGTATGGTCAAAACTATGCCTTAGGAAGATCATTTGGACCATTGTGTAAAAGATGGATTGCAGAGGTGAGAGAATGACAGTAAGGAGGCAGCTAGTGGCGCAGTGGATTGAGCACCAGCCCTGAAGTCAGGAAGACCTGAGTTCAAATTTGACTTTAGGCACTTAACACTTCCTAGCTGTGTGACCCTGGGCAAGTCACTTAACCCCAATTGCCTCAGCATTAAAAAGAGAGAGAGAGAGAGAGAGAGAGAGAGAGAGAGAGAGAGAGAGAGAGAGAATGAATGACAGTAGGGAAACTAATTAGGAGGCTGTTGACATCTCCAGTTGATGGTGATGGGATCCTAAATGAGATAATGGTTTGTGTAAATGGAAAATAAAGAATGAAAGTAAAAATGATAAAATTTAGAGATTGAAGGGATGTAGGGGATTAAGGGTGAGGGAGGAGTGAAGCATATCTTCCAAGGTTATGTAAAAATCTAGAAAGACTGTGGTGCACAAAGCAAATAAGGAAGTTAAGAGTACACAAAGTTTTTTGGACAGATTTTGAGACATGCTTAGTTTAAAATAGATAGTTTAAGAAGATAGAGAGATGTAGGACTACTTAATTCTGCAAACTGGAGGTGGGCAAAGAGGGGGCAGATTGAAGATCCTCCTAGCTCCAGGGTGAGGAGAAAAAGGAGAGGGACTAATGATATGTACCAATATTATGACAGCATAATGAATATAGTCTAGGATATATAGCAAAAAAAATTATATAGTCTGAACAAAGGTTTTTGGAGATTTAGAAAAAGAGAAATAGGAAAGGATTGAGGGAAGAATATGAAAGGTAATAAAAGTTTGGGTTTTCAAACCATAAGGGAAATAACACAAAAATGAAAAAAGTTTATGCATATTTAGGAAATTTGAGGAAGAAGGCTAGGAGGAAACAGATTAATACTGGGTTCTTACCAAGATTGCAGAACCAATATTTGAATAAATTTATGATGTATTCTTAAGTATGATAATTGGGGCAGATTATTGCCACTTTAGAAATCTTTGTCAGTGGATTGACTGGAAATAGTAAACCCCATAATGTGAAATGTGTCTTGGGGTAAAATATAATACTAAATAATTGAAATAATAAATTAAGATTCTGTTAAGACAAATTGGGAAATGGATGAATTGGGTAATTTGTTAGCTATGAAATTTTTAAGACGATAGGGCTAGGATGAAAACCCCACCACTTTGAGGGACAGACTCCAGGATACTATGCTCAAGTTCACTGACCTTGATTCTGAATCCCCAGTGGGGATCACATTCCTAGTTAGGCAATTTATTTCAAATTCAGTTTGGGACATTGGCTGGAAGCTCCAAAACTTGAAAATGGACCTCAGAATCCTCTTCAGCAATTGTTTGATATGGCCTCTAAAATCTTTGATATCAGAGACAGGGCATAGGTGGAAGAGAAGGATTGGTAGATTAGATAGAAGGCTCAAGCTTTGCCATTGCTTTAGTGGCAGCCAATGACCAGAACTATAGCTTCCATCTCACCAGCTCTTATTTTAACTGTAAAAAGAGTGAACATCAATCATAAAACTGTCCTCGCAAGTCCTTGTGCCTGTGGCAAACCTCTAGGACTTTGCCTCCTTTAACTGAGAAGGACACTGGAAAATCGGCCCGAAAACACTCAGTTTTCCTCCACCTGAGATCATCAAGACTTAGACTGACTGGGACCTTGGGGAAACTTGGCTCCCTCCTTGAATATCTCTTTGGCTGAATCAAGGATGACTTTGGATAGAGGGTAAGTCTATCCCCTCCTTGACAGATATAGGAGCCAGTTTGTTCTTACATCTTTTTCTGGTAAGGCTTATCCTTTTTGTAGGCTTAGATGTGGCAAACCCAGAACTAGGAGCTATATAGGACCTGTGCTTATGAAGACCTCTTTTTTGTCTCATTTGGCTTTCCTCCAAATACCCATATTGGCAGAGATCTTATGTCTAAGCTTGGCCCTATTTTTACGTTATTCCTTCAGCTTTTCCTTGTTACCACCTGCCTGTCTTCCGGCTATCCTTTTCAAAAACTTGTAGACTTGGAGATTTAGGAAGATTGTATACCAAGAAAGATACTCCACCAGAAACAATATCCCCTCAAACCCCATTCTAGGATTGGTCTGAAGCCTATCATAGGTCAATTTTTACAAGATGATCTTGTCCCTTGTCAATCCCCTTGAAAGATGAATGGTCCAGGACTCTTTCATAAAGTGAATAAAGCTGTGATCCTCATCCATCCAGTGATTCTGAACTTAGGTCCTAAGACCCTGGTTCTGCTTCCTGATTTGCTGTAATTAATCTTTTGGACCCTGCCTATCAGTTTATTTTTGACTTTGAGTGGACATCTCCCATTACCTTTCTACTGGTCCAATATACTTGGACCATCTTTTCTCAAGGTTTTAGAGATAGTCCCCATCTTTTTGGCCAAGCGTTTCCCTGTGGCCTTCATCCTCTAAGACCTTTCCCCTTAACAGTAGTCAAACTAGAAGGGCAGCTCACTTGCACACACTAGATCAGAGTTAAGCTAGTCCATGTTAATTCAGAGGACCCTGGCACATTTACCAGTTAGCCATCTTACTCCTATGAACCAATGAAGGAATTATGCTTTTGTTTTAAGAAACCCTGTAATTATTGATGTCCCCATATCAAGAATTACTGCTTTTTACTATACCCCTGCTATTTCTTACCCTTTTCTTCTTCCTTTTTCTGTGAATCCATTAATGCAGAAGAAAGAGAGCCCATCAACAATCATGAGCTATCACCCGCTTAGGGTTTCTTATCTAACCCTCTGTACCTCCCTTTACCCTTTGTTTCTAGAGGCTTGTGCTACCAAAACATCTCCTTAACCTTACCTTCTGTTGGCTTTGCCCTGGCAATCTTAAGTCACATTATGAGGGGGGGGAGAAATTACCCTGAATGTCACCAGTTTTCCTTTTAAATATGTGTATATATGCTTTTAAATGCATAACACCTGAAAAAGATAACCTTCATAGTCTGAAGATCTGTGTAAGCCTTATGGATCTCTCTGCTGAGCATGGTAAACTTGAAATAATTTTTCCAGGCCCTAACATACCCCCTTATTGGGATTCCTTGGTATTCTCCTCTATCCTGCTAGAAGTCTCATTTGTTTTGTGTCCTGTAGGCAACTTCTCTATGACTTTGTGCCAACATTCATCCTCCTTACAACCCAACTCCTTAGTTCCTATCAACAGTGCAAGTAGGTAGTCGATTTCCTGACCTAAAGTGTTTTTTCTAAAGGTTTTTATAAAAACCGTGGATGAGTTCAGCTTCTCACACTTGCCAAGGGAAGCCTATGGAGACTAAAGCAAATGACATCTCTCTACCCACTACACCCAAGGTAAATTTAAAAATCTTAATCAACATCACTTTTGTCTATGGTACATTCCAGAGTTATGTCTGGAATGCAGATTTCAACAGTGACCCTACCCCTAACTCTTCCATGGCATTCCAATTCTCTTAGAACTACATGTTCTTCAATATTAAGGCTCCTAGATTCCCTGCTCATCTTGGATCCCTTATAACTGGGAGCATCTATTTTTCTCTCCATGCCTCCTCCAGAATTTTTTTTTTCTATGTGGTAATGGCTTATGGAGCCCTGCTTCCCTCCTGTCAGGTGTTTGCACTCTGGTCCATGCTATTCCTCCCTTCTTTATCCTAAACTCTACCAAACCCGCTCCTGTTCCCCAGTACTCTGATAAGCCCATTCATAGGCTCTAGTGAGCCTCTTTTTTGCTATGGAAATTGTAGGCAGAGTGGGAACTGGAATAGGTGGCATATTCCTCACCCAATTTCATGAAAATGACTCTATCCAGAAGAATTGCCAAGGTTAACCAGAAACTTTCTCACCAAATTAGAGATGTAGCATCAGTCCCTTGCTGCTGTAGTTTTCCAGAATCAATGTGCATTGGACATTCTCACTGTGGTCCAGGGCAGCACCTATGGCTTCTACATGAACAAGTCAGGCAACATTCAAAACTTCACTGAGAAAACCAAGGAGAGCAGCCTCCACTGAAAGTAGGAGGGTTCCTCTTTCCCTAAACCCCCCTTGGAAGACACAACTCATTTCTTTTTTGGCCCCACATGCTATTCTACTCTTTTAAATTAAAATATTATTACTCCTTATTCCATTTCCCCCAGTGAAGCAAAAGCTGCCTTTTGAGCAGCTCAGAGAGTATGATTGTGGTGTTTTTCTTCTTTAAAATAATAATATAATGGTCCTCTCTGGGAGCGAGCAGGTTTCTTGGGGAGATTTTCTGGAGGCAGCCTTAGTTTCAGTTGAAAGTAATTATCACCAAATACAGCCAGGTGCTAAAAGTTCAAATCTTTTATTGTGTCCTTCAATACAGCCCAGTTAGTTTTCTTAGAGGCCTCTCTCTCTCTCTTTGGTTCTAAGAGCTCTTGCAATTTTGTCCTTTGCTTCTGCCTCTGCTTTCTTCAGCCTCCAGCCAGCACAAAGGTGGAAGATGGAATGGATCTGACTCCTCTAGCTCAACTCCGAATGTCTCCAGCCAGCAAGGTGAAAGTTGGAAATGAATTCTGACTTGCCTCCAAGAGAGGGCTTCTGGCTCTCAATCTCCCAGAGTGCTCCTGGTTCTCAATCTGAGCGCTGGCAATGTTCCGAAGTAACAAAGTTCCGAAGTAACTAACTTGAAGCTCTAAAAGCTTCTATATATGTATGATCTCCCAAAGGTTGACTCCTCCTTCTGGGGGGCAGGGATTAAGGGAGGTGTGAATTCACAAAGTTACAAAGTTAACTTTGTGAATCTCTCATACTTGTGAACCCCAATGAGTACTTACATACTTCTTGATTATATGAGCTCTCTATAGTTATGAAAACAAGCATTGTATCAATTCCATTGAGTTAACACTAGGATTCTAACATCTCCCTTGAGTTATCACCTTGTTTCAAGTTGAGTTAACACTAGGATTCCAACATATGATGAAGACTACCTGCATGCCCCTCTTTGTTGCTGACCATCAAGAAGCAGTTACAGATGACAGGGCCTATATTCCTATTCCCTGATTCACATTACCCTTTCACAAAACAAAAAAAAAGTAGAGAAATGAAGTGGGCCCCAGCAGGGCCTCTGTTTGCAGTTAAGGCCAGGAGAAGAAAAACAAATAATTGTTGCCCACTAGGACAGGAGTACAGATTGTAATAAACAGGATATGATTAACCATAAACCCAGGTGCAAGGATATTGGATCTTAGTAAACAGGATGCCAAGAAGCATAGGTCCTATATTTTTTTTCCTTGTTTTTCTCAAAACTTGGCCAGTGGGTAATGGGTAAGAAGTAAACATCTCTCTTGACAGGTTTTACCTATTCTCCCTCCCCAGCTCTATCTTTCCTTATAAAATACCCATCCTCAAGTATTCCCTTAGACTAACCAGTCCTCTGATGTTGCTTGATGCTGCCCTGCTTTATATGACAATAAAGCCTTTTTCTTTAAAAAATCAGTTCAGTATCCAAGTAATTCTTACCTATTGAACCTGTTCTCCCATTGTACTTCTTGCTGTTCTTCAAACAAGTTACTACCTCTTAACTCCTGGCATTTTCACTGGCTTTCCACTATGCCTGAAACTTTTTCACTTTTTATCTATCTCCTAGTTTGCATGATTTTCTTCAGGTCCCAGCCAAAATCCTATTTCCTCCAAGAATCTTTTCCTGATCCCTGTTAACTTAGTGTTTTCATATAAGATTATCTTGAGTTTATGTTGTCTTTATAGTTTGTACATAGTTGTTTTCATGTTATTTTTTCATTACATTGCGGCTTTTTACCCCCTTTCTTTGTATCTCTCCAGTGCTTAGCATATCTGTTTAATAAGTATTTGAATACTACTTGCTGCTTTTCCTTTTTTTTTCACTAGGGCCTTCTAATATGCTAGTTTTTCCTATTTTTTTAAAAAAAAACCTTTACTAGACCTAGCCATCCTTTTTAGCTGTCACCCTATATCTCTTCTCCCTTTCAAAATCTAATTTCTAGGGGAAAAGAGAAAGACTCAAGTCATCTATATTGACTGACTCCACTTCTTCCTTTTCACTTCTCAGTTCATTGAAAGCTGACTTCTGACCTCATCACTCAACTGAAACTGCTTTCCATTAAAGTTATAATCTGCTATTTATTTTTAAAATACATACTTGTTGATGTCTGATGGTTTTTATATATCACCAAAATCTCCCTCAGAAGAATGCTTCCCCTTTCTTCTTCCCAGACAGCCATTTCATATAACAAATAATGTAAAGTCAAAAGAAGAAAAAAAATCAATGAAACTAAATAGCACATTGAAAAAATATGAAAATATATTCAAAAACTACATTTGTGGGCCTCTGATGTGGCATTATGGAATGGAGATAGGATGGAGGTAAGAAGTTTTTACCTCTATTATTTGGTGTTACACTTCTTTGTAATTTTATAACATTTACTTTTGATTTGTGTGTGTTTATTTCCATTTTTACATAATTGTAATCATTATGTATGGCCTTTTTATTGGAGACCACTTCATATAGATTTTCCATGTTTTTCTTTATTTATCATTCTTGTCATTTCTTATATCTTAATATAATATTCTTAATATTCTTTTGTGTTTTTACACCACAGTTTGTTTAGCCATTCCTCAAACAATAGGCATGTATTTTGTTTCCAATTCTTTGCTAACACTTGCATATATATATATATATATATATTGACTTCTTATCAATAGATAAGAATCTTCCTTGGGGGTATAAACCTAGTTTTAAAATCTCTGCCTCAAAAGGTATTTTAGTCACTTCATTCACACAATTCCAAATTGCTTTCCAAAATAGTTATACTGATTCGTAATATTATCAGAACTAGCAACACTAGTATGTTTATTTCTCACAATCCCTTCACCATTTACTATGTCCATTTTTAGTAATTTTTGCTAATTTCAGGGTATGAAGTAAAACATCAGGGTTGTTATCTCTTATTAGTGATCTGGAACATTCATGTGGTTGTTAATAGTTTGCAATTTCTTCATTTCAGAACTGCTTATACCTATCATTTGACAGCTTATTCTTTGGGGGATAGTTTTTGGTAATACAACAAATTTGTTAATTATTTAAATATCTTGGATTACAAACCTACACCAGAGAAATTTGGTATAAAGATTTTTCCTCCATTAATTTTGTCAGTATAAATGCTTTATAATCTCCAGTAATCAAAGTTAACTAATTTATCTTTTGTATTTGCCTTAAGAATACATCTTCTATTCAAAGCTGTGAAAAGTATATAATCTTAATACTTTCTAATTTTTAAATAGTATAGTCTTTAATATTAATGTTATTGATCCACTTAGAGTCACTATGGAATAATTATAAAATGCTTTTAAGATTTGTAAATCACTTTGTATATATACTATATATATGTACACAATATATATACAAAAAATGATTTTATATATACATACTATATATGTATATATAGTATGTATATATAACAAAATGATAGTATGTATATATAAAATCATTTTGTCCTCTCAGCAATTTTGTCCTGTAGATGTTGTTATTATTCTGAATTTACAGATGAGGAAACTGAATTTACAGGTGAGATGGAGGTTAAATGACTTCAGAGTTATAGAACTAGTAAATGTCTGAGGCTGAATTTGACCTCAGGTCAATTCCATACTTTGTAATTTCTAGTTGCCTAGCAATGTGGTATAAAGTGTAGATCCAAGCCTAATTTCTGTCAAACTGCATTCCATTTTTCCCCAGAGTTATAATCAAATAGGGAGCTTCTTTGTATTTGATGTTTTCCAGTTTATTGAACACTGTGTTGAGCTCCATTTTCCATTGGCTAGTCCTGTTCCATTGATCTTTCCCTCTATTTTTTAATATAGTTTGAGGTCTGAAAGTTCTATTCACACTTCATCCCCATTATTATTTGTTTTTGAATTTTGTTGCCATTTTACTGAGTTTTTTGTTGTATCCTTTTGAAAATTTGATTGTTATAATACTATAAACGTAAATTAACTTTGGTAGTATTTTATTATAGTGGCATACTCTATCCATAAACATTGATTATTGTTTCAAATAATTAAGTTCTTTATATTTTAAACAACTCTGTCATTGAATTTATTATACAGTTATTTTGTGTGCTTCACATTTTATTATCTGGAATGTGAGTTTGCTTTCTTTCATAGCTTCTTGAATTTTTAAATTATTATGTGTTAATGCTATTGATTTTTGGTGGTTTATTTTATAGACTGCAAACTTTGCTGAAGCCACTGGCCACTGTCTCAATATCTATGTTGATATTCTAGGATTTGGATTTTCTGTTTTATATTTTAAATACATTTTTATTGGTGGCCTTTGTTTTTTATATCATCATAGTTTTCCTAATATCTCTAATCCCCTTATAAATAAGCCATTTCATATAATAATATTTTTAAAAGAAGAAAAATCTGAAAATATACACAATGTGCAATACCTGTAAACTTCTTACTGATTGGGGTGTTTAGTCCTTTCATATCTCTTCATTCGAGTCATTATTGATCTTTGTAATTTTGGTACATTCATTTCTGATTATTTGTGTGTGGTTATTCTTTTAGTTTACATTGTAGTCATTGTGTATATATTTTTCTTGCCAGTATTTACTTTATTCTGCATCACTTAATGAAGACATGCTTTTCTACCTTCATCATTTTCATAATTTTTTACAGCACAGATTTAATATTACATTACATTCATATATCATAATTAACTTAGCCATTCTTCAGTCATTGGGTATCTATTTTGTTTCCAATTATTTGCTAACACAAAAAGTGCTAATATATATATATATATATATATATATATATATTGGTATATAAAAGGAATTTCTTCTTATGATGGCTTCTTTGAGATATAAGCCCAATAATGAAGCCTCTGGGTCAAAGGCCACAGACAGTTTAGTCATTCATTTACATAATGCCCAATGATTGTACCATATCACAGCTCTATTAAATAGATCACCAATTGTTGATCTATCATTCCACAACTCATTTAACATTGTATATTTTGTCACTTTTGCAAGTTTGCCAAGTATGAAGTTGAAACTTCAGGATTGATTTGATGTTATTATTATTAGTGATTTGGAGCATTTTTATGTAGTTATAAATACTTTGTAATTCTTCTTTTGAAAACTGTTTTGCTGGGACACTAATACATTGTTGGTAGAATTGTGAATGAATCCAGCCATTCTGGAGAGCAATTTGGAACTATGTTCAAAAAGTTATCAAACTGCATGCCCTTTGATTCATCAGTGTTTCTATTAGGCTTATATCCCAATGAGATCTTAAAGGAGGAAAAGGGACAACATGTACAAAAATGTTTGGCAGCCCTTTTTGTAGTGTCAAGAAACTGGAAATTGAGTGGTCTTCTGCCTGATTTCTGAAAATCCTGGAAAGACTTACATGAACTGATGCTAAGTGAAATGAGGAGAATGAAGAGAACATTATAGACAGCAACAACAAGATTATGTGATTCAGTGATTCAAGGCAATTCCAATAAATTCAGGATGGGAAAAAACTGGAGAATATGGATTGAAACATAGTACTTTTACCTTTTGTTTTGTTTTTTTCTTTTTCATGGTATTTTCCCCTTTTGGTGTGATTTTTCTTGTACAACATGACAAACATGAAAATATATTTAAAAGAATTGCATGTGTATAATCCATATCACATTGTTTGCTATCATGGGGTAAGGTAAGGGAGGGATGGAAAAAAGGGAGGTAAGTTAGGGGAGGGATGGAGAAAAATCTGGAATACAAAGTCTTACAATGGTGAAAACTTTCTTTACATGTATTTTGAAAATAAAATACAATAGAAAATTTTAAAAAATAAATAAAATGGCAATAAAAAGAATACATTATAAAAAAAGATTACCTCTCTCTCTCTCCCTCCTTCCTCTTACCTCCCCATCCGTGTGTGTGTGTGTGTGTGTGTTTGTTTCCCTCTCAAATACAATGATTTTTAATATTAAGGTCATATATCTGTTTAGAATAAATTGTAGAATATGGTGCAATGTGTTGGTATAAACCTAATCTATGCCAGACTACTTTCTAGTTTCCCAGCTACTTGTATCAAAGAAGTTCTTTCTAAAGTAACTATGTTTTCAAATTTAGTGAACAAATTGAGATCCATTGTTTCTGATTTTCCTTAGTCTAATGCAATCTTAATCCAATTCCAGTTACTTAGCCAATAACAGATGGTTTTGATGATTACTGCTTTATAATTTGAGATCTGGAAGTGATATTTTTTCCATGTCTTATCTCTTTTTATAATTTATTTCTCTTGACATTCCTGGTCTTTTCTTTTTTCCAAATAATTTTCGTGTTATTTTATAAAGTACTACAAAGTATTCCTTTGGTAATTTGATTGATTTAGCACTAAAAAAGTAGAATAGCTTGGATAGTATTGAATTTTTATTATATAGGTATGGCCCAGCTATGAGTGATGAATATTCTTACACCTATTTAAATTATTTTTTTTCTTTAGGGAGCATTCTATAATTTAATCTATAAAAAGGAGTGTTGTGTGTATATGCTGCAAGTGCTAAATTGCTATCCAAATATTTTATGCATCATGTAATTATTTGAAATAGTATTTTCCTTTTTTATAATTATCTCTTAGATTGTTATTATTACTTAGCTTATATTATTATTAAATAGAAATGCATTTTGATTAAGTCAAATGATTTTTGCAAATGATTTTTGAAGATTTATTTTATACTCTGCAACTTTTGTCAAGCTATTGTCTCAATTAATATGTGTTGATTCTTTAGTATTTTCAAATTATATCTTCTTAAATAAATAAAGATGATTTTTAGCTCCTCTTTATCTTTAATATCCTTGTCTTATCTTGTTGTTGATATTAGAATGTTCAGAACCATATCAAATATGATAAAAAGAGAAAGTGAGTATTCTTACTTTACTTTCAAATTTATTAGAAAAGATTTTAGTGCATGCCTATTGCATATGTGCTTGTTTTTTTTTTTTTTTTTTTTTTTTTTTTTTTTTTTTTTTTGTTGTTGTTGTTGTTGTTTTAGAGAAATGCTTTTAATGATTTTTTTTAGAAGTCCCATGTTTTATCCTTTGCAGGGTTTGGGATTTTTTGGTGCTATATTTTGTTTTGTTTTGGGAAAATGCTTTTTGTGTATCTATTGAGGTAATTAAGTGATTTGGGATATTTTGGTTTTGAATATATTTTTATTGTTTTTCTAATGTTTTCTTGATAGAAATGCAAAATGGTCATTATGAATTCTGGATAAATCACTGTGGTCTAATTGGATTTTGTTTAAAATTTTTGAATCAGTATTCATTAATCATTTTGGCCTGTAGTTTTCCTTTTGTCTTATCTTTCCTTTGTTTAGATATTAGAACTGTATTTGTCTCGTAAAAGAATTTTGGTAGAATGCTTTTTTAAAAATTTAATTTTATTTATTAAATATTTTCCCCCAGTTACATTCAAAATAAACATTTTCCCCACATTTTGAAAGATTTTTGAATTTTAGGTTCTTTCCCTTATCCCTATCCAGAATTAAGAAACCACATGTGAAGTTATGCAAAAGATTTCCATAAAAGTCAAGTTGTGAAAGAAAATAGATTTCCCACCCTAATGAAAATAAAAACCCTGAAGAAAAATTAAATGAAAAAGGAAATAGAGAAAAAGAGTGCTTCAATCTGTATCAGACACAATGAGTTCTTTCTCTTGGTATGGATAGAATTTTTCTTCAGAAGTCCTTCAGAGTAGTCATGGATGATTGTACTATTGAGAATAGCAAATCATTTATAACTGGTTATCCCAGAACCTTGCTATTATTTTGTATACAGTACATTTTACTTTGTTTATGGAAGACGACTTCACAGGTTTGTTTGTTTTTTTTTTTTTTCTGAGAGCATCCTGCTCATCATTTTCCAGAGAATGATAATATTCCATCATAAACACATACTATAGTTTATTGAGTCTTTCCCCAAATGATGGGCATCCCCTCAATTTCCAACTTTTTCACTCTGAGAATTGCTATGAATATTTTTTGTATAATAGATTATTTTCCTTTTTAATTTTTTTTAAATTTTTGACTAGTATTTTGGTATTCATGACTAGTAGTGATATGTTGATAGGTCAAAGACTATGCATGAATTTTTAGCCCTTTTTATATTCCTTTGGGCACAGATCATATCTTTTGATCATTTATTAATTGGGGCATGGCTCTTATTTTTTATAAAATTGACTCAGTTCCCTCTATGTTTGAGAAATAAGGCCTTATCAGAGAACCCTGCTTTGAAATATTTTACAATTACTATTACTAGTTATATTTTCTCCATTTATTCTCTCTCTTACCCTGTCCTTTCTCAAAAGTGTTTTGCTACTGACCACTCCAATCCGCAATATGTCCTTTCTTTTATCACCCCTTTATATTTCTATATAGAAGATAAATTTCTATACCTCTATTGAATATGTATGCTATCTCCTATTTGAGCCAATTTTGATAAGAGTAAGATTCACTCAGTCACCCTCTTCCTCGAGGCCCTGCTTGCCTTCCATTGTAAAAGCTTTTTCTTGCCTCTTTTTTTTTTTTTTTTTTGGTGGGACATAATTTGCACCATTTTACTTTTCCATTTCCCTTTTTCCCAGTACATTTTCCTCTATATCCCTTAATTTCATCATTTTTTAGAAAGACATTATCCCTTCATATTCAACTCATAGTTATGCCCTCTGTCTATATATACTCCTTCTAACTGCCATAAATAATGAGAAAGTTCTAATGAGTTACAAGTATTATCTTTCTATGTACAAATGTGAACAGATAAACCTTATTAAATCCCTTATGACCTCATTTTCCTTATGCTTCTTCAGATCCTGTATTTGAACATCTAATTTTCCATTCAGCTCTGGTCTTTTCATCATAAATGCTTGAAAATCCTCTATATCATGGAATAGCTACCTTTTCTTCTGAAGGATTATATTCATTTTTGCTGGGTAGATGATTCTTGATTGAATGCTTGTTTTTAAGAATAATTTTGAAATTGAGTACTGTTCTTTAAATATTCTCTAGAACCCATGAATCCATCACAAACAAGAGGTTTGTTGTTGTTATTTTCTTTAGTAGTTTTATTATATAGAATTCTATTTCCTTTTTTGAGATTATGTTACCTGAGATCTCTCGCTGGTCTTCTCACCCATTGCATTTTGTATTCTTGAAGACATTTCTCTATTAACTTTTGTATTCTTAATTTTGTTAAAATACAACTATATGCAAAATAGGTTTTCATTATTGTTTTTATTTTTTCTGGTTTTCTTCAGATTTTGCCTTTTTATTATTTCAATTTTCTCCTTTAGAAATCTGATTATCTGAAAATATTAATTTGATAACATTTTCAGAGAATCAGATTTTAGTTCTGTTTATTACTAATATGTTTTCTTTTTGGTTTCTAATTTATTTCTCATTTTTAATATTTCCTTGCTTGTCTTTATTTTAAATTTATTTATTTATTGGCCTTCTAATTTTTTAAAATTGCATATTCAGCTAGTTAATTCACTCTTTTTCTATTTTGTTAATGTATGTTTATAGGGATATGATTTTTCCACTAAGGATGCTTTAGCTGTATCCCAGAAATTCTGGTGTGTTGTTATCATGTTCTTTCACATATTTATTCATTATTTCTATGGCTTGTTCTTTGACCCATTCATTTAGAATTTCAATATTATGTCTCCATTTGGGACACTCTTTTGGTTGTGGTTCCTGAAACTAACTTTTTGTTGAATTATGGTCTATAGAGGATGTATTTACTATTTCTGCCTTTTTACTTCTCCCCCACCCAATATCTTTGTGCCTAATAAATGGGTCAATACATGTAAAAGTTCTGTGTTTTGCTTAGAAATATGTGTTCTCTTGCAGTCCTATTTAAAAGATTTCTTACATCTTTTAGATTTAATTTCTCCAGCAATTTGTTTAGTTAGACATTTTCCTTTATCTTTCTGTTAGACTTATTCAAAATTGAGGGATACTGAAGTTTCCTGTCATTGTAATATCCATATATTCTGTAATCATTTAATGTCCCCTTTATGAATTTGGATGCTAAAGCACTTGAAAGATATAGGTTCAGTATTAATATTGATTTATTGATTAAGATTTCTTTAAGCATAATAGTTTCCTTTTTTGTTTCTTTTAAAATCATATAGTTTCTTTTTTATTCCTTTTAATTTTCATTTCTTTCAGTATAACAGTTTTTTAAAGTTTATTTTTGCTTTGTCATATAGTGTAATTGTGACTCCTGCTTTTTTGGATCCATTGACATACAACACATTTAACATTCCATACCCACTTCCTCAGTTTTATTCTTTGATTTTAAATGTGTTTCTTGTGAGCAACAGTATATAAGATTTTGTTTTCTTATTTAAAGACTTGCTTTTCATTTTATTGGATAATTTGATCCATTTACATTTATTTTTTAAAATAATTATAACTTTTTATTGACAGTACATATGCATAGCTAATTTTTTTTACAACATTATCCCTTGCACTCACTTCTGTTCCGATTGTTCCCTTCCCTCCCTCCACCCTCTCCCTTAGATGGCAAGCAGTCTTATATATGTTAAATATGTTATAGTATATCCTAGATACAATATATGTGTGCAGAACTGAACAGTTCTCTTGTTGCACAGGAAGAATTGGATTCAGAAGGTAAAAATAATTTGGGAAGAAAAACAAAAATGCAAACAGTTTATACTCATTTCCCATTGTTCCTTCTCTGGGTGTAGCTGATTCTGTCCATCATTGATCCATTGATCCATTTACATTTAAAGTTAAGAGATTTATATTTCTTCCATTTGTCCCTAATACCGGGTTTCTTTCAAGCTACATTTTCCCTTCTACTGCTATGTTACTTTAATTTTTTTTAGTTGGTTCTATTCTCACAGGTTCTCTTATCCTACCTTGATCCTTTCACCCAATTGTTACCTCCTTTCTATTTGAATTTTGCTTATAAGTTCCTTTTTTTCTTTCCTTCTTTTATCTGGTTAATTCTTCCCATGTTTCCCACCACCATCCTAATTAGTTTCCTTTCTTCTTCATCTAGTCTTGTTTATTAGGTTTTGAATTTCTGGGTTCTCCCTTCTAAGAAATTTCTGCCCCTGCTTTATAGAATTTGTTGCGTAGTGCTACCCCTTCCTTAAAAAAAAAAAAAATTAGACCTTAATTCCATGAAAATGCCACTTCCTTTAAAGTAAAATACAAATGAAGGTGGCCTAGCTGTACCAGACCTAAAACTATATTACAAAGCAGCGGTCATCAAAACCATTTGGTACTGGCTAAGAAATAGAGTAGTTGATCAGTGAAATAGGTTAGATTCACAAGACAAAATATTCAGGGACTATAGTAATCTAGTGTTTGACAAACCCCAAAACCCCAGCTTTTGGGATAACTCACTATATGCCAAAAACTGCTGGGAAAATTGGAAACTAATTTGGCAGAAACTAGGCATTGACCCATACCTAACAATGAAAACCAAGATAAGATCGAAATGGGTTCATGATTTAGACATAAAAAGTGATATTAATAAGCAAATTAGAAGAACATAGGATAGTTGACCTCTCAGATCCATGGAGAAGGAAGAAATTTGTGACTAAAGAAGAACTGGAGATCATTATTGAACATAAAAATAGATAATTTTGATCATATTAAGTTAAAACGTTTTTGAACAAATAAAACCAATGCAGACAATATTAGAAGGGAAGTAATAAGCTGGCAAAACATTTTTACATTCAAGAGTTCTGACAAAGGCCTGATTTCTAAAATATATAGAGAATCGATTCAAATTTATAGGAATTCAAGCCATTCTCCAATTAATAAATGGTCAAAGGATATGAACAGATAATTTTTAGATGAAATTGAAACCATTTCTAGTCATATGAAAAGGTGCTTTAAATCACTATTGATCAGAGAAATGCAAATTGAGACAATTCTGAGACATCACTACATACTCTCAGATTGGCTAAGATGACAGGAAAAGATAATGATGAATGTTGCAAGGGCTGTGGGAAAACTGGGACAGTAATATATACATAGTTGGTGGAATTGTGAATAGATCCAATCATTCTGGAGAGCAATTTGGAACTATTCCCAAAGAGCTATCAAACTGTGCATACCCTTTGACTCAGAAGTGCCACTACTGGTTCTGTATCTCAAGGAAATCATGAAGGAAGGAAAAGGACTCAACTGTGTAAAATTGTTTGTAGGAGCCCTTTTTGTAGTGGCAAGAAACTAGAAACTGAGTAGATGCCCATCAGTTGAAAATGGCTAAATAAGTAATGGTATATGAATGTTATGGAAAATTATTGTTCTATAAGAAATGATCAGCAGGATGATTTCAGAGAGGCCTGGACTTACATAAACTGATGCTAAGTGAAATGAGCAGAATCAGGAAAACATTATACATGGCAACAAGAAGATTATACAATGATCAATTCTAATGGACATGGCTTTCTTCTACAATGAGATGATTGAGGCCAGTTCCAATGATCTTGTGATGAAGACAGCTATCTACATCTAGAGAGAAGACTGTGGGAATTGAGTATGGTGAATCATAACATAGCAATTTCATTCTTTTTGTTATTGTTTGCTTGCATTTTATTTTCTTTCTCACTTTTTTTATTTGATTTTTTTTTGTGCAGCAAGGTAAGTGTATAAATATTCATATATTGGATTTAACATATATTTTTTACCATGTTTAACATATATTAAATTACTTGCTTCTAAGGGAAGGCATGGGGTAAGAGGAGGAAAATTGGAATGCAAGGTTTTGCAAGGGTTAATGTTTTAAAAATTATTCATAAATATGATTTGAAAATAAAAAACTTTAATAAAAGATTTTTAAAAAATAAAAATTAAAAAAAAATTTAAATGCCAATTCCCACAATTATTTCAGAAAAGACACTATCTCATGGCACAATACACACAACCTACCCTTGAATTATATAGCCTACCCTTGACTTATACTCTTCCCTGCTTACCTTCCTTTCCTTTTGGCCTCAAAGTATCCTGCCTGAGTCAGTGTCCACTACCCCAGGTATCAGGTACCCCCAGGAACTCTCAATTTCCCTCCCCTTCCAACTTTGAAGGCAAAATGAGTAGTCTTTGTTGGCACCAAATCCTGTAGACAACAATAAGCACAAGTCCCCAACTCTTTTCACACAACATCTGTCCCCTAAGAAGCGTTCATTAGTGTACTTTGTCTCACCAATAAAACAAGAATTAAAATTCAGGGAAAGGGAACACATATCTGGGACTAAAATAGAACTCAGCCCCAATACCTGACTACTAGAACCTCCAAAAGCCTAACTCAGAAGAACAAAAATCTGTACAGGCTGCAATAACACTAGGGTAGCATTTCTTTGTATTGCCAGGTCAAAGAAATAAGGAATAGAGGGAATGAGATAAAATACTATGTGATACTTAAACTAAACCTGAAGGAAATTTTTTGGGCTCAATAACTATATAGTGCCAATTATGTATCCCTAAAAAGTTTCTTGTGGCAGAGAGCTAAACTGGTGATCCATGACTTGCCTAACATAAGAGGTAGTTGAGGTACTGGGAGAAGGAGTCAGAAAGTGAGCAACAGGATATAAAAAGGAAGGGGGAAGAAATGATCAAATTTCAGGACAAAGAGATTGGGCAATTAAATCAACATGTTCAATATTAATAGCTGAAAAATATGGCTTTCAGATAGAGTAAAGATATTTATGCATCTATTAATAAATGCTGTAAAACAAAGGAAAATGATTGTGAATATTTCATAAAAAGAAAGTAGTAGGATGCTTACTTCATGATTTTTAAGAATAAATTGTATTGGTACTATTTTTTCATTAAAATTATTTTAGTCATATGAAAAAATGCTTTAAATTACTATTGATCAGAGAAATCCAAATTAAAACAACTCTGAGGTACTACCTCACACCAATCAAATAGGATAAAATGAGAGGAAAAGATGATAAATATTGGAGGGGATATGGGAAAACTGGGACACTAATGTATGGCTGATGGAATTGTGAAATGATCTAACCATTCTGGAGAGCAATTTGAAACTATGCCCAAAGGGCATAGATTGTACAGTATCACAATTGGATCTATAATCTAAAGAAATCATAAAAGAGGAAAAAGGACCCATATGCACAAAAATATTTGTAGCAGCTCTTTTTGTGATGGCAAAGAATTGGAAAATGAGTACATGCCCATCAGTTGGAGAATGGCTGAATAAGTTATAGTATATGAAAGTAATGGAATATTATTATTCCGCAAAAATGGGGAAAAAGAGTCTGAAAAGATTTACATGAATTGGTGTGAAGTGAAGCAAACAGAACCAAAACATTAATTTTTCTCAGCAATTCAGCGATCAAGGGAATGCCAATAAACTTTAAATGAAAAACACCATATGCATCCAGAGAGAGAAATAAGGATATTGAACACAGATCAATGCATACTATTTTCACCTTTTTTTCACTTTTTTCCCCTTGTTTTTTTTTTCCCCCATGATTCTCTGTATTTTGATTTTTCTCCACCAAAATGACTCATATGGAAATATGTAAAAAATGAATGTATATATATATGTGTGTGTATATATATATATATATATATATATATATATATAAAACCAAAAAATTTTTAAATTATTATTTTTTTAAAAATCTATGAATCAGAACAGAGAGAATTTTCTTTGGTAATTCTATTGTCTTTTCTTATATTGGATTATTATTTTTTTTAATTTTATAAGGCTTTTTATTTTCAAAACATATGGAAGGAGCAGCTAGATGGCACAGTGAATAGAGCACCAGCCCTGAAGTCAGGAGAACCTGAGTTCAAATCTGACCTCAGACACTTAATATTCCTAGCTGTGTGACTCTGAGCAACTTAACTCAAATTGCCACAGGAAAAACAACAACAACAACACATGGATAGTTTTCAACATTCATCCATGCAAAATCTTATGTCCCAATTTTTTTTTTCTCTTTACCTACCCTCCACCCTCTTCCCTAAATGACAAACAATATATTGGTTTAATTTTAAGATTTTTATTTGGTCTTCTCTTAGTTTGAGGGTTTTACATTTTTGATAGTACCACTTTTTTTTTTTTTTTTGTATTTTTAGTTTCGGGTGTTTTTATTTTTTTTTCCGTTTTGTTAGCATATAACTGTGATTAGTTGGTCCTGATAAATCTCTTTATTCCAGTCTAGCCATTCCAGTCTTTACTTTGTTCATTTTCTATTTTATTGATTTGATTTTCTGTACTTTTTAAAAATTAAATTGGCAAAAGGTTTATCAATTTTACCAATTTTTTTAAAGAACCAGTTTTTAGTTTTACCATTTTTATAGGTTTTTTTTGATATTCAGTTTATTTTCTTCCTAAATTTTAATATTTTCTAAGTGCTCATTTTCATTTTGTCAGCTTTTATTATTTTTAAATGAATATTCAATTAATTAATTTGCTCCTCTTTTTTGTTAATATGTTTTTAGGGGTCATATTTTTCTTCTGAAGACTGCTTTAGCTGCATCACAGAAATCTTAGCATATTGATCATCCTTGTAAAGTTCCCATTTCCAATTATAGACTTTCTACCTTTCTCTTCTTGGAAAGATTATTTATTGGGGCTCTTCCGGCAAGAGAAAGGAAATTTCACCTACCTTCTTCACACATTTTCCTATCGGTCCTCTTCTTTTTGAGCAAGTACTACACACATTTTTTTCTTTAATATTAACCTTGTGCTTAATTATGGTTTCCCTCTGTTGTCTTCTTCTTTCTTGAGTTCCTTTTCTTTTTTGTGGGTGTGGAATAGTGTTCAATTTTAAGAATTTTTCCTGATCACTTCAATATAAGTTGTTGTTTGTCAATAGAACTGTTTATTTCAATTAGGTTTTTGTTAATGATTTTGATGAGGCTTTACTAGGCCTCTTGAGAATTTGCAGCACTTTTTTCTTCTAGAGATCATTTGTGAATTCTTTTGGCACTTTCTTTTCTGTGTTCATAAGTTTTTGGCAGTTTTATTATTTCTTGCATTATGGTGCTCAAGTTTTTCGACTTTCATTCTTCTGGGAGACTCATAATGTTTAAATTGTCTCAATATCTCAATCTTTTCAAGTTCAACATGTTTTGCTTGTATAAAGGTTGTTTTCTTTTAAAATGTTATTGTCTTTTTTTTACTTCTGTATATGTGAATTCCTAATTAGTTATCTGTTTTATTGTTTTGTTACTGTGGATTTAAATTTTTCTATTCTGCTAAGTATTGCTGTAGTAAGTGTTATAAATTCTGCTTTAATACATGCTATTCAACTCTTGGGAATTTACAGGGTCAATTGCCTTCTTAGGCACTGATTGATTTTTCTTGACTTGCAATAATTGTTCATAGATATCTGAATTAATTTTAGGTATGTAGAGGCCATATAATCTCTTTGACTTTTAATATCTTCCTGTTGGTTTCCCAGTTCTCGTGCTTTTAAATAAGTTTATTTCTTTTGGAAATTTTTATTAAACTTAGTCTTTTTCCTTTTCTTCCCGTCATTTATTTTGATTCCTTTTCTATGGCCTATTCCTCAAATTTGTCTTAACTTCTCACTTTGGGCAATTCTTGTTCTATTGGCCTTGGTCTCTTAATGTAAGTGACTTTTGCAGTGGACAGAAATACCCATAGTTTAATGGTAGTTCTTTTTTTCAAGTTAGGTAGAATCTCACACAGGCATGCTGACATAGTTCTCTCTATTCTTTAGTTCTCTGGCTGACAACTTTTATAACAAAGATAACTTCAATTCCATCAAAAGCAAGACTCATCTGTGGAGACAGATAGCGGGAGATGGAGGGGAAGCAGGCAGAGTTGAGTTCTATTGTTAAGTCTGTGAATGAGCTTGTATAGTCTTGCCAAAGAGTGGTGGCTATTGCAGGAAGGGGTGCTAAATGAGTATATTAGGGATTAGAAATTAGCCTTCTTTGCTTTTTAGTTCATCAGGTTGTTATCCCATTAAAATTCTTGCTTTCATCCTGTGGAGGTAATCTGAAATCCCCTTATATCTTGAACATAATTCTTATTTTGGAAAGATGTGAAAAGTTATGACAGGGAAAGTATCTAGTCTTTCATCTAGCTGATCACATGATAAAAAGTAGTTCCAAAGCTTGTGAGTCTTTTCAGTCTAATTCATTCTTGTCATTTCTCATACTATTGACCTCTTTATCTTCATTGATACTTCTTTATGTGTTTTTGTGCAACTACTCTTTCTTGCTTCTCTCCTTATTTTTTTGATGGAATTGAAGTTATCTTTGTTACAAACATGTAAAATACTTTGCAAAAGTCATTTCCCGTCATTTATTTTGAACATGTATTTGAAGAAGTAAAATACTACTAAAAAAAAAATCAGTTGTGTTTGACTTTTTTTAAATTTTTAGTAGTATTTTACTTTTTCAAATACATGCAATGACAGTTTTCATCATTCACATTTACAAAACCTTGTTTCAAATTTTTCTCCCTTTTGCCTTTCCTTGCTCCCCAAGGAGTTTTAATTTGTTGTTGAACAACTCAGCTGATAGGTTTTTGCACTTAGTCCCTGTGCAGAGCATAATTCTGCAGATATTTAAAAATAACCCATAGACTTTATGCATCTGCTCTCTGATCCTCTGTCTTGTCTGCTGTTACAGCCTATATGTTTCTTTTCAAAATTTTTGGTTGTAAAGTCTGTTTCATGACTCAAAGATCACAACAGTTCGGACTTATTTGAACTATAAACCCTTAGATTGCTATTCTGATCCCCTTTGCATCTGCATATATATTTTTTAAGCATATATATATATATATATATATATATATATATATATATATATATGTCATTTCCTGATAGAATGTAAATTCTTTGAGAGTTAGATATTTCCTTTTTTTTTTTTGCTTCGTATCTCTAGCAGTTTTTATAGTTCTTAACATATATAGAAGATACTTGATAAAATAATGATGAAAGACACTAGGAAATGCAGCTAAGTAATGCAGTGGATAGAGCACCAGCCCTGAAGTCAGGAGGACCTAAGTTCAAGTATAGTCTTAGACACTTAGCATTTACTAGCTGTATGACTATAAGCAAGTTATTTAACCCCAATTTATTGAAGTCTTTATTTTCAAAACATATGCAAGGATAACTTTTTCAATATTGACCTTTGAAAATTCAAAACCTTGTGTTTCAATTTTTCCCTTCCTCACCCCTTCCCCTAGATGACATGTAATCCAATATATGGTAAATATGGCAAAAAAAATGTTAAAACCAAAATAAGCATATGTATTTATAAAATCTTGCTGCACAAGAAAAATCAGATCAAAAAGTAAAAAAAAATGAGAAAGAAAATAAAATTCAAGCAAACCATAACAAAGAGTGAAATGCTATGTTATAATCTACCCTCAGTTCCCACAATCTTCATCTCTAGATGGCTCTCATCATCACAAGATCATTGAAACAGGCCTGAATCATCTCACTGTTGAAAAGAGCCACATCCATCAGAAATGATCATCATATAATTTTGGTGTTGCTGTGTACAATGATCTTCTGGTTCTGTTCACTTCATTTAGCATCAGTTCATGTAAATCTCTCCAGGTTTCTCTGAAATCATCCTGCTGGTCATTTCTTATAGAACAATAATATTCCATAACATTCATATACCATAACTTATTCAGCTATTCTCCAACTGATGAGCATCCATTCAGTTTCCAGTTTCTGGCCACTACAAAAAGGGCTGCACATGTGGGTCCCTTTCCCCTAGGAGATGATTCAACAATTAACAAAAGTAACTTAGCCATAGTAGAAGGATATTTGACAAGGACAGACATATTCACCTGGACCAAAGCTTCCTTGCCTGAGTTGCTTCTCATTTTGTATAAATCAAACCTTGGAGGTTTTTATAGTTGTTTTGTATTCAGGTGACAATAAATAAGATGCCAACAGTCTGATCTTTCAGTCCTCTGAACCAACCAAATCTCAAGAATGGTCTCAATATCTTTATGGTAAGGAGCTTTATTCTGACTATTGGATATTATATGGGTAGCAAAGTAGAGGGGCTAATCAATTTTATATTGAGCAATAGGCTAGTTTGGGCCTGCCTTTTGCCACCAGATATGCTAGTGTTCATTTTTTTGCATCTAGTTTCATTGCTGCCGGGGCTCATGCCTGTTCACTCTCTGACAGAAGTTGCTACTCCTTGTGCTGGGACAGAACCTAAACTATTCTGTCCTGGGCTGAGATAGTATTGCAGTGATTCTGATCATTAATATACTCCTATTTCTTGAGCCTAACTCCATCTCCCTATTTTAGGCTTGACTTTACCCACACCCAGGCAGAGAACTACATTTGGCCTATTTTATCACTCTTGTCCTGTGCTTGCTGGGAGGATATGCTGCAGGCCAGCTTTGCTGGTCTACCACAGTTGATGAGGTCAGGAACTACCATAGCTGCCAGTTAGGCAACTTCAAAGAATTCTGGCTAGTTTTCCAGGGCTTGGATTCCCCCTCAGTAGTCAATGTATCTAAAACAGGAAATTATTCCTAAACAGAAAATTATTCCTCATGTTTATTTGACATCTTCCCCTCACTGAGGAACCCAAGAACTACTGACAAGTTTAGAAAATATGTTCTAGTCTCTACTCTATTACCTGCCTACCCCTATCAGAATTTTCCACCTATGCTTAGGCAGCAACACAAAGCAAAACAAAAAAATAAGGCCAGATATTTTTTGTGCTCTATTTGCAATATATGGGCCCAGGGCTACCTCTAGAGTCTGCAGGGCCTCAGAAAAATTTGGGGGGCAATAACAGTTTGACTAAAATTATAAAATTCATGTGTCCTTATAACATTGATTTATCATTGAAGATCTAGAATTTTCTAGTATTTATTTTTTCATGAAACATATTATGAGGGGCAGCTAGGTGGCACAGTGGATAGAGCACCAGCCTTGAAGTCATGAAGTATGAGTTCAAATCTGGTCTAGACACTTAACACTTCCTAGCTGGGTGGCCCTGGGCAAGTCACTTAACACCAATTGCCTCCAAAAAAAAAAAAAAAAAGGCAAGCATATTATGATTTAAAATAAGGGAATTAAACAGAGATAAAATGACTATCTAAATTTGAATTACTATTATAGTCTCTATGGTTAATTAGGTGTTGCTGTAGAATGCCAAGGCTAGAATAAGAAAGACCGGAGTTCAAATCCAGCCTCAGTTATGACAAGCTGTATGACCTCTGGGCAAGTGATTTAACCCAGTTTGCCTCAGTTTCCTAATCTGTAAAATGATCTGGAGAAGGAAATGGCAAATCACTCCAATCTTTGCCAAAAAAAAAAAAAATCCCATATGGAGTTATAATTGAAATGACTGAACATTTATGGTGCATTTAAACACTTGAGTTACAATCCATGCATGGGCTATCACTGATGGATTAAATTAAATTCAATAAACATTAAGTACCTACTATATGCCAGGCATTGTGCTAAGTATTGAGGATACCTGGAAAGTTTTGAATCCTCTATAAATGAAAGCTTTGGGATGCTCTACAGTTAAAGAAGAGAAAGGGCACTGATGGAATTGAAAATGTATTAAGTATCAAAAGCTGAGTCAATATACACCGGGAGGCATGATGTTGATGTTCTGTGGAATAAAAGTCAAGGAAAAAAACTTAAGATGAAAAGATGACAGATAATTGAAAGAGGTTACAAGATAATCTTTTCACCCATCCTCCCACAGGGACATTGAAAATACAAGGAAAATACTTTATATCTGACATAATGGTTCACTTTACTCTTATGCTTCTCACAGTTCCCCAATATACCATAAATATCTATAGCTTCATTTTCATGCAATAATTCTCAGAAATTAGAATACACTGATTATACCCTGCTGTCATTCCACAATAACACATATTCCAAGAAAAACTGAAAATAATTGTACTTTTTGCAACAATGTGTTTTAAAAAACACAATGCACTTTGCCACTGATTGGAACTCTATTTTGGTGTATTTTGTATCATCCTCATAGGAGAATGATTTCTATATTAATTTTCATGAAGTATATAATATAAAAACTGATTTTGTGAATCTTAGGCTAAAGTTGAAAAATTATTAATTTTTTAGTGTTACATGTATTGACAGTAAAAATAATGCATGTAATTTGTAAGTTGACATTTTTTGCTAACAGGGTTGCAGCTTTCAAAATTGACAAAGATTGTTTTGACTGTTTCTGTACCCCAAGTGTTAATTAAGCACAGTGCTTGGCACATAGTAAGCTCTTGATAAATGATTGTTGTTTGAATAAATACATGTACATCTTACATTAAGGTTTAAAAATTATTTTTTAGCATTGCTTGTTGTATTGACAATAAAAATAAACCAGAGAATAGAATGTTAATATTGCTTTTATATTTTGTAGTAACCTTTTTAAAAAATCTGAAATACAATGTGCATTTTTTATTATTAAAATAATCAGGTTGTCTTAAATGTATCAAAGATATCAAAATTTTAATTTAAGAAAATGAACTTAAGTGGAATATAACATTTCGATTGCTAATACAAACTTATAAGAGTATTTTCACATTAAAAATTGCATTTTACCTTGGTTTTTTTTGGCACTGTTTCCAAGAATTTAAACACATAGAAAAAGAAGCAGTACAAAACTTAAAATATTTTTGTATATTTGTATGCATACAAAATATACACAAGCTATTCAGCTTGTAGCATAGGAGACAACCATTGTTCTATAAAATATGATTAGATAGTGTATGTGTGTATACTTTTAATTGTAACTGTCAATCTATCCCTATTTTAGATGAGAGAATTTTAAATCTTAAGTACAGTTGCAGATATACATTAATGAGTATGATATTGTTTGAAAGTCAATTTGAAGAAATTTTTTTACTATTAAGAATTTATGTAAAGCACCACAAACTTTAAACAACCAAATCAATGCAAGACATACTAGATTCTAGATTGCATTTAGAGATGCAAATACATGGCATCAAAAATAGTTAATTGCTTACAACATTAAGATTATATTACTGGTATAAATTTTAATGACAAAATTAATATTTTATTGAAATATGTTTTATATTATTAATAAAACATTCTAAAATTGCTTTTTATCTTTATTTTCATTTTGATGTCCATTTCTTTTTTCCTAATGTTAAGATAGTAGCAAATGCATGTAATTTATAAGTTGATAGCATTTTTTTACTAACAGGGAACACCTGTCAAAATAGTTTGGATCAATGTTCCATTAGGGCAGAGACTCAGTTTTGCCTGTTTTTTGTACTCCAAGGGCTTAAGCACAGTGCTTGGCACATAGTAGACACTTAATAAATGATAATTGCTTGAATGAATATTGGTACCACTTTTATAATACAGCACAATTGGCTGCCTTAATTTGTTTTTGATCACTTCTATTTCCCATGTAAAAAGGGTTACAGAATTTTGTTTTATTTTGCATATTTAATTTTTATCTTAATTTTTAGACTAGGGATAAGTAGGATCCTCTCTGTGGACTTGTCTAGGGCTAAAGTTAGAAGGGTGCAAATAGCAATCATTTCTCCTTGGATGGGGGAAAGCAACTGGGGCCTGGGATTTGAGCTCTGCACTTTACAGAGTTCCTTACTGGTGAAGGAGAGAGGGAGAGTAGATATTGATTCAGTACCTTAGCCAATTTAAATGGAGGATGGAAATTGGCAATTCATCCATTATCCATAGTTCTAGAAATGGCCATAGCTGAAATTTGAACTGGAATTAGTCTCCTTGTAAATTATATCTATCCACTCCTAGTCTTCCCTCTGAAGCAATAAAGAAAGACAAAATGTTTCCAAATCTAAATGTAGTATTTTCAGAGTTTTAAAGATGGTGATTAAGATAACTACTCTAGGTAGTGGAGGGAGCCAGATGTTTGTTGTTTGTATATCCTTCATTTTGAAAGACTGATACCACAGTGTTGGAGTCAGGATAGGGTGTGCTTGGCCATGGAAAACATTACCACAGATTGGGCATAAATGGTCTATTTGAACATTTAGAGTGGAAGTAGTTCTGGATTTGTACAGCTATTTTCCTTTGTGCTTCTATGATTTAGCTCACAATGTAAGTTAGAATCCTGTTTTCAACTCTGACCCCAGGCAAGTCATTTAGGCTTTCACTTACCACAGAGGTTAATTGTGAGGACTGAGATAATGCAAGAAAAGTGCTTTAAATGCAACAGATGATGTTGCCTTTATACTTTCTCGATATATTTAGTTCCATTCCTAGGCTTTTTGGATGTGGGAGAGAAAAAAGCTTGACTGACTTTGACTACCTATTCTTGCACTTATTTGCTTTTTCTGCTCCATCAAGCAGAGGAGTTTATGAATCCATTTCCAAAGCATCCTGGAAGAAGTAGCCACTCTGCAGCCATGGCAGATTTGTGGGGACAGCTGAAAAAAATCATATCAAGGCAGGTCCTTGGGCTGGCCTCAGTCCTGCTAAGGGACACATTCCACAGGGGCCTAAGTCAGTGTGAGGGTTTAAAGCAGCTCATGGTTTCCCCATTCTTCTTGAACTTCACTGGTACTGTGGCAGTGACAAGGGAAGTGGGAAGAATTAAATTTATTTGGATAAACCCTAATTAATCACCTTGATGTTGCTAGGAGTGAAGTTATTTTTGTGGAGCTGAGTTTGTTGAAAGAACAGATATATGAGAACCAACTGTCTTAACTCCAAATCAGTTTTTTTCCTGCTAAGTTGTATTTTGCTAGGTTTTGACATAATTCTGCCTTCCACCCCCTTTATATCATATAAAACAAGACAACTAGTTGCCTTAATTTAAGTGTTTTCAGTCATTTCCATATTCCATATAACATTCCATATAAAAAGGGTAAAATTTGTTTTTTTTCAGGTCATAATTATTCTGCACATTTAATTTTTATCTATATATTTTTATATAGAGAGCCTATAATAAGTAAGATTCTCCATTGGGCCTCCTCAGTGTCTGAGGATAGTACAGTGCAAATAACAATGATTTCTTCTTCTGTGTTTGAGGTCTGTACTTTATAGGATTCCTTAGTAGGAAAGGGAGAGGAAGAAAAAAAAAAGAGAGAAGTGTTAAGTTCAGAGTTCTGGGATGAATAGAAATTGATACAGGATCTCAGCTAATTTCAGTGTTTTTGTATTTGGGCAGGGGATAGTGTAATTAATCATTTGTCCATTATCCATAATTTCAGAAGTGGAATTATTTTTAAAGCACTTCCTCCAATGACTGAAAAAAAAATCACAAGCATATTTGGCAAAATTCTGGTTGACAATGCAGTGTCAAATGTAAAAAAAACAAATCTCAAAAAACTTCCTTCAGTTGGGTTAGAAAATTCTACAGTCCTAGGGATCTTTCTTGGTTTGCAGTCTTTTATTGTTATACCACTCCTTAATGACTGGTTCTGTTCATATACAATGATATGACTGCACAATCATTATAAAGCCATCCTATGCTTAACTGTTTTTTCCCCATTCACACACAAACATAACTTCCTTAGATGATTTTTTTCAGTAGACTTTCTCCTAGGAAATTGGGTAATGATAATCATTAGCAAACCATAATCATCCAGTCCCAGGGAAAGCAAAGCAAAATAAGTTCTTCTATATTTGTATGGTTTTTCTAATGAGAGGAATATCTCAATTTCTCTAAATTGCATTAATCCAATGTTGCTTTAAAGGTAAACTGAATTATGAGTAAATATTTTAATTGAAAGTTAACTTTTCAGGCTGGAAGGCCCAGAACAAGATCGTTTAATGCAAATATGTTCTTAGTGACAATAGAGTCTACCCATATTAATCTCTGGTTGAAAGGCTAAAGGAAGTTTATTCTCTTAATTCCTATGAATAGAAGAGGTGTCTCACAATAACTACTATTTAGTGCTATCACCAAAAACACAACCAGAAGCATGAATATAATTTGGGCTGCATTGTCTATCTTTTACTACTTTTACTGTCAGTTTATGATGTTCTGGAACTGTATAAACTATACCAATTGTTCTGGGCTGGGTCTGAATCAAGTGTGCCCTGGTAGTTTAGGTTTGATGTAACAAATTGAAATTTCTGGAGATCAGTTAACAAAAACAGATTCAGCCATATTCAAAGAGAACCATATTCAACAAAGAAAGAAATGAAATTGATTTAGCTGAAAAAAGCTCCTTTGTTTAAGTGACCCCAATTGTTTTACACCAGTCACAAATATCATAGAAAGATATCTGGAGCTCCTTGTGGCTATTATGTATTTTGGCATCAAGGGAGAAATGTCAACTGTCTGAATGTTTAGTTGTTCCCCACCCCCAAGTTTCAACTACAACCTCTATATCTGTTAAGAAAAAACTAACCTAACTTGAATAGGGGTAGGAGTTAGGATACTGGGGTTTGAGATGGCTAAAGTAGGAACTGCTCTGAACCTGAATGTCTTGACTTTTCACACTTGCACTACTTGCTTCTCTGACTTTTAGTGAAGGAAGCATTTTGTAAACTGTCAAAATTTTATGTAAATGTAAGCTATTTTAATAATTATTATAAAGATGTAATAATTATGTCTACAGTTAGGGGCAAGAGACAAAGAGGGGTCAGTGAAGAGAGGAAAAAACATTCTTAGAAATAGGAGAATCGGAAGAGTACAGTGGTGTGAGAGGACTCAAGCAACATATTTCTATTTTTACCAGCCTTCAATTTCTAGCCAAAATGGAATAACTAACCATGATGCTTTATTTCATCATGGCAGATAGGGATACTTATAGTCAGATGATTTTGAGCCAGAGGTCCCATTTTTTTCTAGTGAATTTAAAATTAAAACATGGAGGAAACAAGTCTTTAATTGTCCCCCTTCTCTTCCTATTCTTTCACACTTTTTTTAAAATTTAAAGATACTTCAAAAAATAAAACAGAATTTTGTCTTTCCTCTTTATTGCTATCAGTTTTCTCCTGTCTCTTCACTTTTACTTTCATGGTTTCTTTTATATTACCTTTTTTTTTTTTTTTTTTTTTTTTTTTTGACAAAAAATGCTTCTTTCATGCTAATGGCTTATCTTTAACTGTTGTAGAATGATGTTGTAGAATGATGCCTTTTCATTATCAAAAAAAACTAATCATTCAAATATACAAAAAAGACTAACTTGTAAAAAATGCCTAATATAATTATGATAAAAAAGAATCAAGTATGTATGTATACATTTATATATACATATAACATATATATATGTTAATACTTATTAAGTATTTTGAATTTTTTTTGTTTAGGTTTTTGTAAAATGACTTTAAATGGCATATAAGCATATTATCGTCATAAATCAGTTTGGTTTGGTTTCATTACCATTATCATCTTCTAAATTTAAATTCACTACAGATAACTAAATATTATTTTCAGTTAAAATATATATTTAAATAGCATATATAGTACCAGGAAATACTGTATTAGCTGAAGTACTATGAAAGTTTGTGCAAGAGAAAATTCATCTTTTTGAAAATTAACATTAAGGTATAAAGTTATATTTCTGCTTCTGTTATTGGAATTATTGACAATGAGACCAAGAATCCTATATACAAATGAAATTTTGTGGCTTAGGATCTCCTAAAGATTTTGGGACTTTCAGATTGGTTCTAATCCTGAGTACCTGTTCTGATTAGTTTTTCCTCTGGAAAATTTCCAAATATACTCATTAAAAAGTTCAAATTATTTCCCTGCTCCCCCTCCCCCCCAACCAATCTTTCCCATTAGATTTGCATTGCCTAAGCAACTCAGCAATATGGGGGAAGGGTAACAAGGTCTAGATCTATTTGCCTCCTCAAGATGATACCTAGTAATCAGGTACCCCCATTAGGAGCCAGATATATCATTATCTTTCTCTCTGAAGCATTCTGTTGATGAAATCTTTCTTTAAGAGGCTAGTGGGCCAGAGTACTACTTTTGGAAAACGTTTGAATTTGGTGTTTGAATTTGGCAAACCCCAAGACTGGGAAAGTTGATTTTAAGGTTTGTCTTCTCTTGGGCCACAGGCAAGTTCTTGTTTATTGCTAATTCAATGTTGACATACTTTGAGCAAGTAAAGTCTTTGTTTTGGAACTCTAGTGCCTGACCTGTGCTCAGAAAACAGGTGGAAAGCAAATAATAATTTGAAGTCTCCTCTCAGCTACCTGGGCAAGCACATAAGGCAAGCTATTTAAGCCATGTGCTGTTTTTTCTGATAGTCACCATTAAATTGTTGGGAGGTGGAGTTGGTGGGGAGAAATCCTAAAAGATACAAGGAAAATTAAAGAGGGAGTACTAAAAATAGAGAATGCCTACTTTATGAGGTTATGAAAGGAGTGATATATCTTCTTAACAAGAATACTTCCACCTGATACTTGGTTGTCAATCTCCTTGGAGACAGTTTCCTCACTTGGAACCTGTGTGTTTTGTTCTTTCAGAAAGGTAGCAATGCAACACATGCCTTACATGCATGGGGAGTGGTTCAAACTTAACTCTGTAATCATTTCAACTACACTTTTTATATGTGTGAACTAAAAACTTATAGTAGCAACAGATCGGATCTGAAGATTAGAATAATCAGAAAATGTGAAAAAACAAATGTTAATATACTTAAGTAAACCCTTTGGTGTAGCAATTTTGTCTCATGGTAAAAAATTTTTACTTAAGCTCATTTGGCTCTGTCATTAATTACTCTATGAACTAGAACAAATCACTTAACTTCTTTAGGATGTGGAGGTTTGAACTAAATGATGATCTTCATGCAGTTTCTTCTTGTGGCTGAATTATTATTCTTGAGTGAATTATTCTCCAGCTACATTTTCCCCAAAGGAGCAAGTTGCCACAAATAAATTTTTTTTAAGATAGTAATTCTAATTTTTAAAACTTCAAATAATTTCCCCCTTTTTATTTATTTCTATCTTTTACGCTCAAAAGTATGTTGAATCCCTTTTCTCTAATATAGCACTTTGCTCGCAACTTTTGAGTTTGAATACTTGTTAGCCATATACTTGTGAAAACAAGTTCTTTCGCGGATCCTGAGACTCATCTCAAACATGGAGGATGCTTTTGATACTTCACAAAGAATTGCTTCATTCATTAATAATGTAACTCTCCCAAGCTTCTCTTTAGCTTTCTAACTCTTCCTGAAGCAGTAACAAACTATGAAAGTCATTGAGCAGCCAATAAAAAGGTAGAAGAGGGACGTGCAAAGCTCCTCCCCAGAGTTCTTCCTCCTTTAGAGTCGAAAGTAGATAAACACAGAAACTTCCTAGGGAGCTAAGAGTAGGGCAAGTGGCTGTGAGATCTATCATACTATAATCAAGTGGGAGGGAAAAGAGAACGAGGAAGAATATAAGCGATCTCCAGAGGAACCTCGCTTTTCTCCTTATTGGTAGTTAGGAAGGCAGAGAAGTGGCATTTTTTGTGACTACAGGTAAGAAAGAGAAGACGTGTATCTGGGAATTGGGCTAATGTCAGTTGGGTGGTAAAGTGGGCAGCAGAAACAAAACCTGAGAGGAATTGGATCCCGAGGTTTACTTCAAACCACCCTGCCTATCTTTAGCACTATGGGTGCCTGGCTGGGTTGGGGGTGGGGAAGCTGTCCATACCGCCGGCTGCGGTTAAGCGTCAGAGCCCCATTGTGAGCGAGGAGGGGAGGAGGGGAAGAAGAGAAGAGGGAGAGGAAAAGGAGGAGGAGGGGGAAAGGAGGAAGTGGAGGAAGAAAGGGGAAAAAGAGGAGGAGACTTAGGAGGTGGATACGCGGGGTGGGGGATCCGCGGCAAGGATAGCTCTCTCATTCACTCACTGGGGTTGCCGCCGCCGCCGCCGCCGTAAGCAGCAGCTGGTCAGTCACACAAAAGAAGCGCACGATTTTGCCTACGCCCTCTGCTGCCCTCGGTTCGGGAGAGTAGGACGTCCCCCACCTGACCGGCTTTCCCCCTACCCCCTCTAATTTTGTTAGGGAAGTAGGACGAGCGTGGGCGGCCGAGGGTCCGGGCCAACACGCGGGCGAGAAGAGATGCCGCTGCTGCATCGAAAGCCGTTTGTGAGGCAGAAGCCACCGGGGGATCTACGGCCCGACGAGGAAGTTTTCTACTGTAAAGTTACCAACGAGATCTTCCGCCACTATGAGTAAGAGCCGGGACTGGGTGTCGGGTGGGGGAGGGCAGTTTGGGGACACTTCTGGCGCGGTTCTCTGGTATTTTTTCAACCCTCCTTATAGCTCCTTTTGTCTCGGCTCACCCCTTCGAGACTCTGGGCGTCTGGCGGGTGATGGAAAGGGGACTGGCTCCTGCGGAGCTCACGCTGTTGTCCTCAGAGATTCTGCCCGAGCCGGCTGGGGCAGTCGTGGCCCTGACTCGAGAATTGGGGAAGAGACTGTAATGAAAGGAGTAGAGGTGGGGGAATCCCAGCCTAGCAGCCTGCAGGGCGCGCTGGGAGCGAAAGGGAGCTTGGGGCCGGCGCCCCGCAGTTCTGCCTTGGGGACCTACCCCCACCCTCTGTTGCGAACTGTGCTGTCCTGACGCCAGTAGTTCCAGATCCCGGACGCTGCGGCCGGCGCTGCCCGGCTCCTGGTGGCAGTTTTAGGATGACGGTCTCCGGGCCCACGCGAAGGAATCCCGCCCCCTGAGGTTGGAAGCGGCGGGTGGAGCTCGCTTACTTTCAATGCTTTAGTCGAGGATTTGACGTTGGTGCTGTCGGTTGGCGACTCCGCGCAGTGGGTGCGGGGAAGGAACCATAAAGAGAAGGAAGTGAAAATTGTACGTTCTTAGGGGGCCAGTTGGTGTGTGGGTTTTGGATTTCTGTTCTGCCCGCCTCTTGGGAGGTAGAATCACTGAAGGTGGCTCTGAAGCCTGGGGAGACTTCAAAAACTAGGAAGGCCGTAAGTTTCCCGCCCCTCGCCCTTCCGTAAATTAACATTTCCGGCCTTCTCCCTCTCTCTTCGGGGGGAACTGAGGCCAGGAGAGAAATCGGGGTAGGCAAGAATGAGCGTAAAAAGAGCCATACCCCTCTCTCCGCACTCCGTAGGGCAGTTATATATTTGACTCCAGTTGACACCTTTTGGTGTAGAGACTATTGTTTTAATAAGAATATCACTAAGGCTTGTGTCTTTTCTATCCCCACATTTACAGGACAGATTCAAATTACCAGTCTTTAAGCTGAATTCCCTTGAATTCATATTGATAAGAATCTAGCCACTTTTCTCCTTAAACACTTATCCAAAAAGGTGTGTGTGTGTATGTGTATATATATGTATTTGTATGTGTGTATGTGTGATATGTGTTGGGCGTTTGCGCTAAGACACACCACGTTGTAGATTTACCGGTTGAGTAGGGGCTGTGAAAGTTTGGAGTAGTTTAGGAGCGTATATTCTTTTCCTTGAGGATATTTTAATATGTTGGGATTAGATTATTCCAAGATTACTTTAGACATTTATTGTGATAAGGAAGTTTTTTTTGTTTTTCACACCCACAAAAAAGTGAAAATTAAAGATTTATGACTTTAAATAAATGTGCTAGTGTAAAATGACAATCTGACTCTAAAATTTATTGTTAAATAAGTTTTCTTTTGGTAACTCCTAAAAGAAATTAGATTAAGTAATTTGGCTGTCATTGAATTGTAGTTGTGTGTTTAGTTGAATGAATTTTTTTCTTTAAGGGAAAATGTACTTTCTATTTTCCTTTTCAGTTGTTGCAAAGGATATTGCAAAATTATTGTCAAGGCACTTAGATGGAATGGAATTAAATTGTGCACTTGAAATCTTGATTAATGTTACCCTTTTAAAGAACATGTGCTCAGTATTTGGGGGAACGTTTACTGTTCTAAAAGATTATGTACCACTTTTTCTTGCAAGATGAAAATTAATATTTTTCGTTTTAGAATAGTTTGGAATAGTATATTTTGAATTAAATATGGAAGCATTCAGGATACTGATTTTACTGATTTCTAAAAACTTTCTTAAACATTTAAACACTCCATTAAAGTCATTTTCCTTTGAACAAGTTTTTCCTGGTTCTTCCCATCCTCTTCTCTTTTTTGAAACAGTTAAGAGAATTATTGGATTTTAGAGACTTATGTTTGATATGAATTCAGGCAGATATATATAATCAGTTTAATGTTTACAGGAAAATGTTTTTGATGATTCTGTCTGATGTTAATTTAAAATCTTGTATGTGAGCTTGAAATGGGAAATAATTTTTAATACTATTAAGATTTTTCTGACTATAAGGGTAGGACTAGTGATACTGATGAACAAATTCCCTCTTTGCTTTAGGTGGGCATGCCTTTGCAATTTTTATACTTTTTGGGATTGCCTGGAGTACGTACTGACAGGTTAAGATGATTTTCTCAGTCATTTGCAAAGAACCATTCTGTGTCAGATGTAAATCAGATGTAAGCTCTTTCTGGCACCACCAACTTTCCAGTGTGTCAGCTTTGAAATGATATAACTTATCCAATTTACCCTCACCCACTATAACTCATCATTTGCCAAATATTGCAACATTTCTGCCTTTACAAGTCATTTCTCTTATCACATTTTTTCTATCCATTCACAAAGCTAACAGTTCAGGCCTTTATTACCTCTTACCTAGATTACTGATGCAATCTCCTATTAGTAAATGGGTAATTACATAAAACATGTCCTTCCATATATTGTGCTGGAAAAAGATACAAAGAGGGAAACAATCTCACCTTGCACTTAATTTATGTTCTGATGGGCAATAAGTACTTATAAAATACATCAAGCATGAAAATAAACTGAATAAAATGCAAATATATAAAATACAGTTTGGATGTTAGAAGAAAATAGAAAAAGGTTTCTGATAGGATAGTTTTAGATTTTTCTTAAAGGAAGAGAGGCTTCCCAGCCTCAAGTCTCCTCTCTACCCTAATACTAATACATCTATTAAATGTTATTGCCAAAGTCATTTTCTTAACCATAGAGCTCATTGTTTAACTTTGCTCAATCAACTGGGTTCCTACTATCTCTAGATTAAAATGTAAATTCCAATGTTTAGTTTTTAAAGTTCTCCATAAGGTGAGTGATCCCAACTTATATTTTCTTGTCTCATTGGACAAGAAAATAATTGGACTCTCTTAGATTTTATAGTCTAGCCAAACTGGCCGTCCGTCTCTTGTTTCTATTCCAAATACCTGGAATGTATCCTGTCAGCTCTGCCTCATAAAACTTGCCTTTCTTCCTTTACATGTAGCTCAGGTACCAAATTCTGCTTGAAGTTGCTTCAGCTTGCCTTCCCTGCCAAACCTTAATGTATATTTGTATTTAATTTATATTTCATCCATTTGCATATATGTGTATAGTATATGTATAGAATTAATTTCTACTCACAAGGCATTTATGTCCCAGTGGAGGAGATAATAAATATTTGTATACACACATACATGTGTGCTTATAATTTTCACTGAGACATAATCTCCTTAGAGTAGAAATGGTTAAATTATTTTGGCTTTTAGCTCATCTAGCACAGTCACCAAGTAGTTTTTAAATAAGTATTCATTATTTTTTTGATTGGACCCAGTTCTAACTACTACTGGAATACCCTAGATTTTTTAATACTTTTTCATACCAGTAGGCTCTATATAATCTGATTTTTGTCTACGGATTTTTACTGAAACATCAACATTTTGCAGATGTGATGCTCATAGTCACACAGCTTTGGAAGTACCAGAGTCAGAGATCTGAACTCCAAATTAATCAGGCTTCAGATTCAGCACTCTTTTCCATGTCTTCTACCTGTTTTTTTCTTTTCTTAAAAAAAGTTTTTACAAATGCAGCGTTTAAAAAAAAAAAAAGTTCCACATAACCTTAGCTTTTGAACGGATTTAGAGAAACTATCAAATGGGAACTTACTAAATTTTCACTCATTAGATTCATTGGTTTATTTTAAAATGAGGCTTGTTAACATTGTAAGGTAAAGAATTTTAGAAATTATTGGAAGTTGATCCTAAGATTTTTGTTTTTGAAAGGGAGGGGCAGCTGTGGCATAGTGGATAGAGACATGGTAGAGATCAAGATGTCGTAGGTTTAGTTTCTGACATGCTAAGACTGTGTGACCCTGGGTACATCACTAACTTTTTTCTATCAGGTAACTCTCCAAGACTGTTGAGTTATAGTCCTAATGAAATCTAAGGTCCATTTCCTATCTCTTAAGAGGAAATTATTAAGCAGCTAATTGTATACAAGGGTAATTAATATCACATATTATTAATATGCTCTTATGACCTGGCATTTACTTACTATATTTCACTGTAAGAGGAAGTCAAATAGCTGAATCCCTGGATATCATGCTAAGCAGTTCTCTAAGCTGTAGAGAAATTGCAGCTATATACGTAAAAGAGATGAAATCGGGGTTCACCTAAAAAAAAATTACAAGTGTTGTCATAAATTGGGAGGTGCTTTTTTAGATCATCTGGTTCAACCCTCTATTTAATTTCTTTGAAGTGTATGCTACCAAACTAATTGCTGACTCCTGTTAGACCTGCTTTAATAAATGTGGGATACTATTCTCTTGAACATGTTGAATATTAATTGCATGCAGATAGAAGCTTTTAAATACTTGATTCTCTTAAATGCATTAATTGTAATATTCATAGTAACTAGTTTAGCAACTCTAATATCTTTTTTTTTTGAGAGAGAGAAGAGAGTGTTAAAAAGATTGATTTAGATGAAATAAATGAGAAGGCAATAATCAGTGTAATGTGAATGAATATTATTGTACAAGAGAAGGTACATCCTTTAATCTTTTTGATAACTATTTAATTCAACCTTCCTGCCTTATGTAGGAAACTTATGTATTAGATATTTTCAAGGAAAGGTAGGATGACCACTTGTTGGGGGATGTTGTAGAGGGAATCTGTACAAGTTCAATAAGTGTTATTTATATGGGCACTTAAAACAGTTCTTGAGGTTAAGGTTCTTCTCTTCTGGTGGTAGGATACAGATTAAATACAGAGTGTATTTGTTGTTGTTTTTTGGTGGTGCTAGGGAGAAACACGTTATATAAGGTTACATTGAGACTGAACTTTGAGTAATAGGTAGGATTTATATAGCTAAAGTTTTCAAATCACTACACGTTATCTTTGTCCTGTGAGAATAGATGTCATCATTCTCCTTTTGCAAAATAGGGAGACTGAGGCTGAGAGGGTTTTTAGTGCTTGGCCTCAATAAATCTAGAGGCCAAGGAAGAATTTGAACTGAGATTTTTTTAGATTTCCAAAGTCTAACCTTCAATCAGTGAGCTTATTCAGTTGCTTCTAAGAGTGTTCAAGGTTTTTAAGAAGCAGAGATAAGGAGGAAAGAGCCTTTTAGGCATGAGAAACAGACATTCTGTCTGTTAGAAGTACTTAATAAATGCTTATTGACTGAATTATTTCTCCTTCCAAGCACGGAGGTGGTCGATAGACAATTGGACATATGAAGAAATGGACAATTTGACTGAAATGTAAAGTGAGTGAGGATATAGAATGATGTGTCTGAAAAATAGGTTGAAATTATATTGGGAATGGTCTTAAATTAGAAAAAGAGAACTTAATTTTTTTTTAATAGATGCAATTAAGAACCAAAGTTTCTTGAATAAATGACATGATCAGACTTATGATTTAGGCCTATGATTTAACCTCTGCATACAGAGAGGGTTAATTTGAGAAAGGAGAAAATTGCATAGGAGACTTCAATTAGGAGGCTGTTGCAGTAATCTAAAAGAAGAGTGACAGTGTGAGTTTAAGAGCTGTATGGAAAAAAAAAAATTGACAAAACTGAGATAGGAGTAAAAAGTTGTTGAGACTTTTGGGTATAATGATGGGGAGGTGCCTTCGATAGAGAAAGAGAATGTTTGGAAGAGGATGACTGAATTTGGGAGAAGTAATTTATTGAGTTTAGAATGTAGAGTTTTAAATTTCTATGATATACAGAGTTTAAGTTGTAGTTCTGGAGGTTAGATGAAAAATGTATATTAGATATGAAGATCATTTCATAGAAATAAAAGTTGAATCCAAAAGACCTGATGAAGTGATGAAACTAGAGTAAAGAGAGGAGACTTAATTTTAAAGAATACCCACACAAGGGTTTGTACATGAATCTTGTCCCTCCATGGGAAATTGAGAAGGATCAGTCAAGACTGTAGGAAAAGAACCATAATTGATTAGCATCAAAATTAAGTAGGGATCAAAAGAAAGGGTGGTCATTTGTATCAGAATTTGTAGCAGATTTGGTCAGTTAAGCAAAAAGTATTGGTATTCCAATTTTCCAAGATTATTATCTTGGTGACAAGATAGATTACTGTTCCTGGAAACTCTGAAATTAATTTTTCTTTTTTTTTTTTTACAGACTTGTATCCCATTTACCTCCAGTGACAGTTTCATTAGCCCCTGCTTTTTCTTAAAAACCTCTTATAACAAAGAGTCTTAGAGATAGTGAATAACATTATGATTTCATTGATTACAGAGAGCTCTAGAACAGGCCCTTAATGTGCAGCTTAAGCTGGTTCTGACACTTTCTCTGTGATTCATACTTTATATCTAATTTATCTCTTGGAAAATTAAATTTAAAAAAGAATTGAGAACTGTTTTGTGCACTAAGAACTTATTCCACTGATCTATGACTATGTGCACAAGACATAATAGTTAATAACTATAGTAGTCTGTTTGATCAACCCAAAGTCTCTAGATTCTGGGACAAAAACTGCTGGAAAACTGGAAAATAGTATGTTGGAAACTAGGCATTGACCAAAAACTTCACTGTATACCAGGAGTATACCAAGATAAAATCAAAATGAGTATATGATGTAGATATAAAGGGTGATACCATAAGGAAATTAGGAAAACAAGAAATAATTTACCTATCAGATCTATGAAAACGGGAAGAATTTATGACCAAACAGAAGGTAGAGAACATTATGAAATGCAAAATGGATAATTTTGATTAAATTTAAAGTTTTTTGCATAAACAAAGCCAATGAGAAGGGAAACAAAGCTGGGAAACAATTTTTACAGCCAGTTGACCTCATTTCTAAACTACACAGAGAATCAAATGAAATTTGTAAGAAAACATGTTATTCCTCAATTGATAGTCAAAGGAGATATGAACAGACAATTTTCAGATGAGGAAATTATAGCAATCTGTAGTCATATAAAAATACTCTTAAATCACTATTGATTAGATAAATGTAAATTAAAACAACTCTGAGGTACCATTTTACACCTATCGGTGTAGCTAATAAAACAGAAAAGAAAACATAAATGAGGATATGGGAAAAACTGTTCTGGAATTTATAGCAGTTTGGAACTTTGCCCAAAGGTCTTATAAAATATAACTTTATATCCAGCAGTACCACTACAAGGTCTCTGTTCCCAAAGAGATCATGAAAAAGGGAAAAGCATCCACCTGTCCTCAAAGGTTTATTGCAATTTTCTCTCTCTCAATTGGAGAATGATTGAATCAATTGTGGTATATGAATATAATGCAGTACTATTATTTTATAAGAAATGATGAGCAAGCTGATTTTAGAAAAACCTGGAAAGACTTAAAAGAACTGTTGCTGAGTGAAGTGAGCAAAAATAGAATATTGTACACAATAACAGTAACATTATTTTATGATTAACTTTGATAGACTTTGTTCTTCTCAGCAATGCAAAGGCTTCAGATATTTCTGCAGTAGTTGACACACAAATGAGTAACAGGCAAGATGATCTTTAGATGTAAAGTGGCAAACTTGACCTTAACTTAACAGAGAACTGTTAGAATCAAACACATGACCATAATATGGCCCTAGATAAATTTTAAAAGAAATGGGAGAGGGGGAAGACAGGTAGATAAAAGAGTAGCAAGCACATTGTATATTAATTGTATATTTTATATTAATTGTAATTAAGTACATTAATATACTTGATGTGCTCAAGGAAATCCAAGGCATGATAGAGAGAATTTGGATAAAGATTAATGGAAACAGAAACTGAAGTAATTTTTATAATTGAAATAAACTTTTTTTTTTAGATTATCTAGACAAAAATAGAAAACAGTTTAGGAAACAGATCACAAGCTTGGTTCATAGTTGTGAACCATAGTAGTGGTGGGAGCTTTATGATCTGCTGAATCTCTTTGTGCGTCCCTCTTCCCCCTTCCCCCGTATTTAATAATTTATTTTATTTTTGTTATTTTTCTCTTTCAAAAGGTAGGGAGATTTATTCTGTATCTGATAGGAACAAATCTTAGTTGCTGGGGTGGAATGATGTGAACATTTTTTGAGACATGACCACTTAATTTCACTGTGGAGTTTGTGGTAGTCTGGCATGGTTCTCTAAAATATGGTCCAAGTCCTGTTAGAAAAAGGGGACTTTTCATAGTAATACTTAGATGTTTTAATTTCTAATATGGTAAATATTAACAAGTAGAATACACATTAAAACAAAGCTCTTTGAAGGGGGGAATCCACAATAATTTTAAAATTTTATAAAGGAATTCTGGGACCTAGAAGTTTGAGAATCACTAAAGTAGAGAAATGCTGCACATTGTCTTAACATGTGATTAATCTCATGGATTAAAGAATTGTCTGGATGGGAAGCTCTCCTGAATTAAGGAAAGGGCATTGATTAAGCCCCTATTATTATGTGCCAAAAGCATTTGGGATCAAATGAAAAAGCAAAGTTGTATATACTTCCTATCCTGGGGGCCTATTCCAAAGTAGAAGAGTTAACAAATACAGGGGAATGGTGTCCTGAGAGGGACAGATTGGCTTAGAAAGTTATGGAGGTGATGATTGGGATTATATAATCAGTAACATTTATCATAACACCTACAAAGTGCTCCAGGTACGGTGTAAAGCTGAGGTTACAAAGAAAAGCAGTAATAGCCACTATTTTCAAGGAGTTCGTAGTTTAATGGTGGATGATTTGAGGGGAAGGAAGAACACATGAAGGAACAGTGGCAATTGATTTAACCACAGTTTTTGGCTTGGATTGCAAGATGTATTTGTAGGCAGGATAAGTCAGAGCTTAATTATTTGGACTAATTGAACTTGAGACCTTTAGAAAGCATAAGTTTTGAAGATACAAAGAAAGGGAATATAAGGCCTAAATAATATATTACTATGTGGAAAAATTAATGTAGTAGCAGAATTACTCATTCATGCCATTTAAAGGAAAATTTTAATGTTGTAGGGGAAAAAATTACAGCCATTTTTTGGTGCTCTAAACACACATTGTTTTCAAGATAACACTTGTAAAGAACAGGTATAACTCAAATGCAACATGGCCAATTAAAATTTAATATTTATTGGATAGCCACTATAAAAATTCTGTTGCATGACCATTTAATTCTGTGCCTTTCATATTTATGGGTTTTCCTCTATCATTAGCTGTGACTGAACAAATATAGCAGACAGTATCATAGAGTATCAAAATCAATGATAATTTTGGGTATTTGGAGACTTTGATCCAAAGTATTGTCTCTGATGTATTCTGAGGATATGAACCTGGACAGGACAATATTATTGTTAGAAGGACTTTCCTGACAATTATTATTCTTATCCATGGTCTGTAAACTTTTTAAAAAAAGTTCTTCCTTTCAGTAAAAAGATTGTAGCACTAGTATGTTTACTTTTTAAAAAAATAAACTAGGTATATCTTTCATTAAATGTATATATTTTAAAACTTATGGTAAACTATGAACAAAGATGAGATAAAGATGAAATATTTGATCCTATTGTAAACAGAGAGCCACTGGAGTTTGAATAGGGAAGTGATAGTCAGGAAGATTGCTTTGGCAGCTGCATGTGTTATGGATTGGAGAAGAGAAACCTTAGTAAGACCAATTTTAATGTTGTTGTTAGAGTAGTCCAAGAAAAATATAATGAGGATCTGAATTATAAGGGCGGCTATGTGAGTATAGAATACTAGGAAGAAAAGAAGGAAATAAGTATTTATTAAATAGTACCTGCTATGTATCATGCATTATGCTGAGGGTTTTACAAATATTTCATTTGATTTTCACAGTAACCTTGGGAGGTAGGGGCTATTATTATTCCCATTTTACACTTGAGGAAACTGAGGCAAACAGGTTAAACCTAGGATCACACAACTTTTAAGTGTCTGAGGCCAGATTTGAACTTGGGTCTTCCTGACTTCAGGCCCAGCAACTTTATCATCCACTGCACCATCTAGCAAGAAATGTGGAGGAAGAAACAACAATATTTGGCAACTGATTGGATATTTGGGTAAAGGAGAGTGAGGAGTCAAATGTGAACTGAATGACTGGAAGGAAGCAATGTTTTCAGAAGAAATAAGGAAGTTCAGAATAAGGGTAAGTTTTTGGAGAAAGATAACATAATAAGAGCAACAATATATCTATTTAAACAATTTATTTGTAATCTTTACTTCTCACTGTACTTTCCCCATTGAACAAAAAATAAAAATAAAAAAACAGCAAAAATATTTCCACATTCCCCATGCTTGAAAATGTGTGTTTCTTGCATTTTAATTTTTGACTTCACTTCAATAGAAGGTATTGTTTTTCATCTTCAGATTTTTGAATTCATTTTATAGCTCATTGCATTTATCAGAGTTCTAAACTCTTGAAGTTGCTTTGTTCTATAAATGTAATTGTTACCACATAAATTGTTCTTCTAATTCTCACTTATGCTCTTAGTTCATAAAGATTTTTCTAGGTTCCTCTAAAATCATACATTTTATGATTTTAGAGGATCGTACATTTTGTCATTTCTTATGGCATAGTAATATTAGAATATTCTAATTAGAACATTCACATAATCAATTCAGGCATTTCCCAATAGGAGGGCGCATCCTTAGTTTCCGATTTTTGATTACTAGGAATAGAACAGTTAAATATTTTTGTACATAAAAATTCTGTTCTTTAGTTAGTGGTAAAGTGGATCACAGGATAGCTGAGCCATATAAATCTCTACCAGAAATGCATTTGTTTCCTGAATCTTCTCTAGCATTTGCTCTTCTTTTTTGACATTTTTGCTAGGGGAATAAGTGTGAGGTGGAATTTCAAAGTTGTTTAAATTTGTTTTTCTAATACTGATTTAGAGCATTTCCACCTGATTGTTGATAACTTGATAAGATTTCTTCCTTTGAAACTTTCTGTTGGAGAAATGGCTCTTAGTAAAATTTTTATTTGTCTTGGATATGATACCTTTATCAGAGGAACTTGTTACAAAGATTTTTCCCCCTTGTTTATCTCTTCCCCTCCTAATTTTAATCACATTCTGTTTGAAAAATCTTTGTATAATTAAAAATTATTAATTTATTTTGTGATCTTTTTTTGGGGGGGGGTGTCATGAATTCTTTCCCCATCCATAGAACTGAAAGGTACTTTTATCCTTGTTCCTCAAATCGTTTTATGATATGACCCTTTATATCTGGATCATTTCTATCAGACTGCTGTCTGATTTTAATTTTTCTAGGAGTTTCTGTCAAATAACGTTCTCCCCTCCCCCAATGGGTTTTTGATTGAATGGTAACTTATGCTAATGATATCATATTTGTTTCTGTGTGTTGTATAGCTAATCTATTCCACATTTATTTTTTCATCTATACCAAATTGGCAATTTATGCATCCTTACCTGTGGAATTCTTTCTGCCCCACCCAAAATGAAAGAAGAGGTGAGCCTCTTATTCACAGGTCACTTCCTTTGAGCCCTTGGCTCCTGAGAAAGTGATTTCCTCCTCTTGTTTACCAAACTACAGTTGATGTCTAACTCATGTGCCTAGTTGGAGGTCATTTTGCTATATATTGGTTAAGATCTCTAGTTTCTGCCAGACTTCTGGTCAGTTTTCCCAGCAATTTATATCTAGTGTGATTTCTTACTCCAGTTGTTTTAGGGTTTTTGGGTTTATCAAATACTAGGCTACCTGTGCTTTTTTGCTCAGTATATTGTATACCATCTGTTCTACTGATAAAATCTTTCTTAACTAGTACCACATCCTTCAGATGAGTACTGCTTTGTAATAATAGTATAGCTTGAAATTTGCTACTCCTATGGCCCTCTTCCTTCTTTCTTGACCTTTTATTTTTCCAAATGAATTTCTTTGTTTTTTCTAATTTTGTAAAGCAATCATTTAATTGCTATAACTAGTATTTCTAGCATTATATCAAATAGTATTTTTTTTTATTTGCATGTTAAGCACTCATTGATTTCTATTTTTCCTTTTATGTCTCCCATCCCACCTCCTCCCATTTACACCTTTACTCATTTCCCAATATACAAAATTTTGACTTCATTGGAATTTACTCCACTTTATTTTAGGTCTTTAAGTGTGGTAATAGTGGATAGAGTACTAGGTCTAAAGTCTGTAATTTGCAAGTTTATATGTGGCTTCAGATACTTAGTGGTAGCATTGTGATCCAGGGAAAGTCATGTAATTTCTGTTTTCCCTCAACTGCAAAATGTGGATCATAAAAACAAACACCTTAGCTTACTGGATTGCTGAGAGGACAAAATGGGATAATATTTTAGAATGCTTAGCATGGTGCCTGGCATGAAATATGTGATTTTTATTCTCATTCTCTTTTTCCCTTTCCTTTCCTCCTTCTGGTTCACTACATATTCATTTTTCCTTTTAATTTTTTTATGTTAGAAGGATTATATAGTTTCCTAGGCATTATCATTGCACATTTATTAACCAGAAGTTAAATTTTAACTCTTTCAGAATATATTGGGAAACAATTTTTTTTTTTGGTAAAGAGGATAGAAAAAAAAAGGACTATCTATGAGAGAATATGAACTGTTCTGCGTAATAGTCTGTGGAGTAGTGCTGTGATTTGGCATACTGGGAAAAATGGGAAAACAAATATTTTTTCAGCATTTGTAATTCATATAGCAAAGATGTGTTTGCTTCTAGAACAGAACTTCAATTAATTTTAAGCCTCAGAGAAGAAAGCAAAGTTGATTTTCATTTTAGATTTTGAATGGAGAGGCGGAGTGGGGAGGGGCGGGGCGAGTTATGGAGAGTGAAGAAGTAAGAACTAGACTTTTGATTTCCTCGGTGTCTGGAACTCTTACTGCTGCTATACTACTTGGAGTCTTTTGCCCCAAAGGCTCTGGGTGGCTATTGAATTCTCCACAGGTCTACAAAGTCAATTTGTATCAAAATCAAGACTTGAACTCTAGAGTTGAGGTGTTCTGATTAATGAGGGAGATAAAAACTCATCTAATCAAATCCCAGACATCATGCCAGTTCATCCTTTCTGTAGTCTGCCTTTGACTTGATATATGCTCTGACTTAATCTATGCTCTGTAGCTTTCTTATCTCACTACCTGTATTAGACCTTTTGCCTCCCTTGGGACAGTTAATCCACTTTATTTTGAAACTTGATTACTTGGGGCTTGATTGGTCCTGGTTGATGAATGAATTAAGTAAAAGTTCACCTAATTTATTATTACATATGACTAATATTTCAAATGTCATTTATCCTGGGCATCTTGATCTGTGCCTTGACTCTCTGTCTTTTCTTCTAGCTTCCATCTTCTTGCTCTCAAAATGATAATAAAATCATAACTTTGTTCCTGGAAAGGATGTTATATTTGCCACTTATGAATAATAATCCTCAAGTCAAAACTCCCTTTATATGTTGTCTTCCTCTTAGAATATAAACTTCTTGAGAAAGGAGTTTGTATTTTTTGTATATTTAGTACCAGTTCCTAGCACAGTGCCTAGTAAGTAGGTTCTTAATACATACTTCTTTCTTTCTTTCTGACTTGTTAATTTCAAAACTACTATTCTAGCTATTCACTGATTCCTACATGGTCTCTATCTTGTTGAATTTGTGATTTATAATGTCATAGGAAATAAGATCAAGTTCTGATTATAAATAGTTGGATTTATTATAAGTATAAACTAAGTTCTAAGGGGAAATGCTGAATTGTTATGACTTATGTAAATTTGCTTCAGAGGTAGCATGCTGTATGTATTATTAAAATGAATGTGTTCTTAGAATTCTGTATAATTTCTTTCTTTTTTTAAATTGCAGTGATTTTTTTGAACGAACTATTCTGTGTAATAGTCTTGTGTGGAGCTGTGCTGTAACTGGCAAACCTGGACTCACCTATCAGGAAGCCCTTGAATCAGAGAAAAAAGCAAGACAGAATCTTCAGAGTTTTCCAGAACCACTAATAATTCCAGTTTTATATTTGACTACTCTTACCCATCGCTCAAGACTACATGAAATTTGTGATGATATCTTTGTTTATGTCAAGGATCGATATTTTGTTGGAGAAATTGTTGAAGTAGTTAGGAACAATGGTGCAAGGTAAAGTTGTTTTGGATGTAAATATTTCTAAATTGTGTACTTTTGTATTAGTGACATTATACTCAGTGTTAGAGCTCATAGTTGGCATTTAAAAGCTCATTTATTATTGATTAAATTTGATAAACTTTAAATTTGCACATATTTCTTGGGTTAAACATTTTCTTTATAAGGTATTTGACCAAATTTCTTATGGGACTCAGAGAATTTCATCTAAATCATATGATTTGTCTGCAAGAAAACATGAGAATTTTACCATAAATGACAGGAATGTTTGGTGCCATCATCTGTATGAACTTAATTAATTTTCAATTAAATTTGTCTTAATGGTTCCTTATAAAATTTAGAAATTTAGAATTTTTTATAAATACAGTGAATAGTTGAACATTTTTTCCCTTTGTTTAAAATATTAATTTTAACAAGGCCTTTTTTGGATAGAAAATTATCTGATAAACTAAAATTATCATAAGTGAAAGAGGCTGATTAGAGGTTGTTACTTGCATAGCCAAGACTGCATTTGAATTCAAGTGTTTCTGACTCCTAACTTCAGTACTCTATATTTACTGGCTATTTACTGGATCATTTCAGTCCTCTTGAATTAGTGACTGATGTGCTTCTGTCCTAAATAGAGGTTTGCCAACCAAAAAAGTTAGGAGTCACTGCACAGTGGCTATTGGAAGTTTTTCAAAATTCTTTTAAGAAATAGTCAAGCATATTTACCTGTGAAACTACAGGGTTTTTATTTTTTATTTTTTATTATTTAGTTAAATATTTATTAACTGCTTTATCTATCATAATGATAGAAGCAACTTTTGGAATTTATTTCCTATTGAAGAATGACTATTTTCAAAAACTTGACATTTTGGTGAAAGTGAATGACTGATGAAAGTTAACCATTCAGTCATGAAGCTTAAATTTTAATTTATAAGGAATATAATATCCTTATAAATAGTAGTTTATCCGTACTTTGTGGAGGGAAAATAGTCATTTTCCAGGTAATTTAAGTTCTAAATGGGATACCTGAATCTTGAAAAGCTAGTAATGTTTATTTACATTATTATATTAATTATGTAAATTAGTTTGTTCAAAGTTAATAAGTTGACCCTTTATCTGGCAAAGGTAATATGATGGCAAAAGGGTATCAGTAGTGTATACAAATAGTGCTACTGTTTAATTTTTGTGCTTCCATCCCCATCACTGAATAATGCTGCTGTGGGAAGGGTGGACCCAACTTATTCTTTTCTTCTAGTCTTGTAGATAGTAGTTAGACTTCAGTCTTTTCCAGAAATAACTTGTAAAGATCTTAGTGTTCCATTTTGATGTCTAAATTATTTTGAGGGGTGACATTTTGATGAACTTTAGAATATTTATTTGACAACTGGAATTTTACTTTAGTATCTTGTTTTGAATATTATTTTCTAGATTTGGACCTTTTAAGATTTTAGAAATGGAAAAGTTTGGAAATTTAAAAATTTTTAAAATTTAAAATAGCATAGATAGGATTGGTATTTGTAACAGTTATGATAGTTCACATTTTTTAATTTATAGAACGTTTTCTAACAGCTTTAAGGTAAATTATATATACATTATTCATATCAATATATAGATGAGGAAGCTAAAGTTTAGAAGATAGGTGACTTGATTAAAAATTGAATAACTTGAACTTGGTCATTGTTTCAAAAAACAGTCTTAACTTGAGAAGTTTGTGAACATTATTTTTTAAGTGTGAGTATTCTTAAAATTTTTACTTTGCTACCATGTTGTTCTAGATTTTTTTCCTTTCTAACACCCTGTTAATTGTCTAGGAAACTTGGTAGAAATTCAAAACATATGTAAGTCTAGATTTGTGCTACAGGAAAAGTGACTTTTCAAACATGCTTGAGCATGCTTTAGATTAAAAGTACAATTAACTTCAGCCAATGCACCTATTTCTGAACCTCTCACATTTAAAAAAATGATCTCAGACTGATTTTTAGTTTGAGACTATTCTGAAGCAAAAGGAAAAGTAGGGTTATATATGGAATTTGTTTTTACTGGGACGTTATGCCACAGGATTTTAGATAGCTAGGTTGTGCCACAGGATTTGTAGATAGCTTCGCTGACAATCTAATTGCTTGATAGGTCATCTATGAAAAGGAGATTGGGAATGCAACATGGATAGGTGATCCTGAGGGACTAAGACCATGTCACAGAGACAGAAATTTCAGTTAAATTCCACAAGCTGTTACCTACTATGTGCAAGACATTCATAGACCAAGAACATCTTATCTGATGGTGGTACGCCAATATCTCAGTTATCATGTCTCTTAATAATCAGTTGTCAAGGCAGAATTCTTTTGTTGGAATTTTCAAGAAATCTACCTCATTGAGGAAAGAAAAATTATGTTTTACTCCACTGAATCAAATACTTTTTTATAGTTGATAAGATACTGGGTTTTTTGTTTGTTTGTTTGTTTTTGTTTTGTTTTGTTACTTCTAGAAGTGTATTTTGCAATATTATTTGCTTCAAGTTCCATAGCACTTCAGCACTTCCTAAAGTAGGATCCACAAAGAAAGAAGAATTAAGCACAACAAGAATTCCAGATATCTAGATTTCAACCCAGTCTATAGAGCTGGTCCATCCAACCAATAATGAACTGAACAGAATTGAATAGGAGGAGGAGAGTAAGATAAATTGGATTTGAAAAATTGTGTTGTGCTATTAATGATCCCAAGCTTCTAGAAAAGAAAGGCACTTTAAAAAAAATACCTTTTTCCCCCCCGTGATCATTTTATTTTTTTTCCTTCCTCTCTCTTACACATCCCACTCACTGGAAAGAAAGGAAAGAAAGAAGACTCCTTATTTTACAAGCATAGTTAAGCAAAGCAAACTTGTATACTGGCCATATCATAAGTATTTCTTCTGAATATTATACTATTTTATACGTTTATAGTTATTTCCTGCTGCTCTGCCATCTCTGATACTTTACTTGTAGATGTTTTGGAGTCTTTTTTCACATAACTTTTTTCTATGAATCATAACTTTTTTTGTCTTGATTGTCCCTGTCACCATAAAAACTTAATTAATTTTTCATTTGTCTTCTTCCTGACTTTGAACTTGATGGACTGGGCTATGTTCCCTTACTTTTTGCCATACTTTTAGAGGGAAAGAAAGTCTGGGCGTCCTTATGTTGCTTTCTTGGTATATTGAATGATATATTATTCCAGGATCTCAGGAATGACTGTGGACCTGTAAGCTTTTAGTGTTTCCAAAGTGGTTAGAGGGGAAAAATCTGATTCCCACTATTTCCCCCCACCATTCCCACTCTCTTCACCATTCCTTAGTCCAACCCTGACCTGGGTTTGGATTTGAGCAATAATAGTTAAACGGCTAGGAAAGTTGGTTCGAAGTTGACAGAACTACACATTCCGCTTTGATCTGGTAGTCCTGTCTTTATTATTCCTCTGCTGCAGTTTGGGCTAACTGCTGAAACCCTGTCCTGAGTCTGGAGGTTGAGATCTGCCATCACCATCGGTGCCTTATTTCTTTCTTCCTACTCAGGAATATACTAAGAGACAAAACTGCAAGCTCTTCCCTATTGCACCTGGGTCTAATTAGACTCTCAGTATGGTTCTGAGATCTCTTGTGCTAGTAGGAGCAGTCCTGTTTCCAGTGTCCCTCCTAGAGAAGGGACAAGGTCCAGGAGGTTGCCATGGACACACAAAAATGTGAAGACAGACTCAGGACCAATTTCATCCTTCTTACATTTAAAGCAATAGCCAGTGAGATGATAGTAGGCCAAAGCCTGAGCTTTCTGTCTAATCCCCTGATGCTTCTTTTCTGCTTGTGTCTTGTCCCTATTATTACTGACTTTAAAGTGGCCACATCAAATGATTCCCAAAGACGGATTTGGGACCCTTTACAAATTTTTGGAACTTCTGGTGAATGTTTGAAGCTGAATTTGAAATAAATTGCCTGGTCAGGACTGTGGTCCTTGCCTGGGATTCAGGATCAAAGTTGGTGAGTTTGACCATGGTGTCTCTAAAAGTGACAAAAGTTTTTCCTGAGTCTTGCAAGATGCTAGTTAGTCTTAAGATTTCCTAGTTAACAAATTCCTTGATCCATCTATTTTCCAATTTGTACATATTTCCATGTTATAAAATTTACTATTTCCAGCCTATTATCAAGGATTTTAAAAGTGGCAGTAATCTATCCCAAATATCACACTTAAGAATATATTATAATTTAGTTCAAATATGGGGTCAGTAATCTCAGAAAATCCTGATGCTTATTAGTTTTCTTCTAGCTTTCTGTAACTGCTTAAACCTTCTTTTCATTTTTTTGGGTTTTCAAACCCAAAGTTAAATACCTTCCATATTCTTTCCTCATTCCTTTCATATTTTTCTTTTCTAACCTCCCAAACCTTTATTCAAACTTTCTTTTGCTTGCTACTTAAATTCATTCTGCTGAATGTTTAATGTTGGTACACATAATGGTGGTACACTGGTCTCTCTCCTTCTCTGGAGATCTTTTGCCCTTGCCTCTTCACTGCCCTATCCTTTCCTTGGGGGAAGTGCTGTTTCAGATTTCCTCCCTCAGCAGGAACTTTTCTACCTGTAGGAAGCCCACAAATTTAGGTCACTGTCTGAAGGGGTCATGGTGAAGGGCATTCCTCATTGCAGGTGCGAGGTCATTCAAGAGCCTCACACTTACAAGGGTATACTGGGTTCTGTCTGGGCTTTCTCCTTCCACAGTTAGACTGTGGAAGTAAAGCCTGACATTCCAGCAGGTTAGTGGTAGGCCACTAGGCCAGAATAGGGGTGCTGGAGCCATGGCTCCATGGGACAAGGAGGCTAAATGTGTGTGTGGTGGGCAGGGCTTGGGGTGTGCCTGACTCCCTGAGAATAAGTAGGATGGAGCAGAAGAATTGTTCTTGGTTTGAGGCTGGCAGGGCCAAAGATGGCTAGTGAGTTCGGGGTTTGAAAAAAACAGAAGGAAGGGGAAGCCTGTGAGAGAAGTAGGAAGGAAAAGGAAATACAAGATTCTTGAGCCTATCATGGGACCTTAGAACAGAAAGAGGGGAAGAAATAGAAGAAGGGGAATGCAAGAGTCCTGAGCCTGGTATAGGACCCTGGAGTAGGAAGAAGGAAAAGAGGTTATATATCTCATGGTAGCTAAGAGCATTTGACATATGTTCAATCCACTGTTCCTGGTTTTCTAAATTGTATTGGGCCAGGTGGTATTACAAAAGAAACCCATACTGTTCCTCTTCAGATCTTGTCTTGCAAATTTACTGCATAGGGTACATGGCAAGTAGTTCAAGTCTTCAACCAGTTTTGCCCAGTTGCTCCTGGGGGAGGAGGACCTAAAAATCCCACATCCCACTGGGGAATCTGAGGAATGGTGGTTCCTTGTCCTCCTATCTCTGATTTCAGTACTAAGGGCTTTGGGATCCCAAAAATTCAGTACAAAAAAGAAAAAAAAAGTGCTCTGACTGAGGTATCCCTTAGTATATGGGAAAGTAGCCCACACGTAGATGATTCATTTCTCTCAACCATGCTACCCAATCACTTCTGAGGCAGAAGCTCCCACAAGAGGACTTAAGGGAAAGGGAGGGACATGAATAAGGAGGAAGAATAAGGACTTAATATCCTTGTGAGAAACTGAATTTAGAGCAATTTCTAGAGAAAGCAGTCTGGGGGAAGGGGAAAGGGACCCAAGGCACTTGTCCTTATCTCTAGAGGGCTTTGATACCAAAGAAATGCAGGGGGAGAGCAGGTTCAATAGGTAGGAATTACTTGAACATCAGACTGGTTTCTCAAAGGCAAAGGCTTTATTACTACATAAAGCAAGACAGAACCAAGTAGCATTGGTACTAGTGATCTAAGGGGATTAATACTCCAAGATGGGTATTTTATAGGAAAAGATAGAGGTGAGGGTAACTCTTTAATCATTAGACTCTCTTAAGGGAAATGTTTACTTCTTAACCATTGACCAAATTTTGAGAAAAACAATGAATAGAAACATATATAGCAGGACTCAAGCTTCCTGGCATCCTATACCTACAAACAGATGCCTTGCTTGAGCCCATTCCATGGACAATTGAGGTACTTTTTCTTGTGTAACTTCAAAATATCTATGGTGGCCAAATTGTTTTACAATTTCTCTGTAAAACTGATGATTTAAATTTGTAAAAGTAATTTAGAATAAAAACATAATAATTTTAAAAATGAAATCTTAGGCTTAACTCCTAATTATGGCAGAGCCATAGTAATTAAGAAATAGAAAGTATAGATTCTGTTCTGGGAAATATTGGAAACAATGCTGCCCTCTTTGGGCTCTAAAACAGATTATTAAAGACTTGGTTTGATTTGTACATACTTAGAAAGAAAGGGAAGAGTTAGGGCCATGTATTGTTAATTAGGGAGTTGTGCTTAGAGTTAGGTTTGAGTTACATTGTTGTATCAAGGCTTCTTCGAGTTTCACTTGCCTCATCTATAAAATAGTGTTTTCTTTAGTATAGAAATTTTTCCCAGATGAAAGAAACTTCTTTTACCAATGTGAGTTGGTGTCTTCTTGGCAATTTAGAGAGTTACCTATATCACTTAGAAGTTATATGACTTATCTAGAAATTATGTCTCCAACCACTATACTTTGCTGCCTCATTCCTAGAATATGGTTGATGATTATTTATTTATACTCAGTTTGTTGTGGGAATCAAAGGAGATAATATGCGAAAGATACTTTGCAAACCATAAGAGATATATGAATGTCATCTATTATTATTCCCAAAACTGGTGAGGGTGTTTTTGTGTGCGGTTTTTTGGTTTTGTTTTGTTTTGTTTTGTTTTTTGATGGGAGATAACTTCTAAAGAATTTCTTTAGTCTTTTGATTTTGCTTTAATTTCTTGTTCCTGGAGTCAGAGTTCTAATTGTTCCATTTTAATCTTCAGGAAAACCTACCATTTGTGTAAAGTTAGTTATTTTTCCATTTTTCCCTCCTCCAGAACTCATTTTCTTTTTTTCTTTTTCTCCATATCTTTCTATCTAGGCCTGTTTGGTCTTAACCTAAATTTTCTGGGCTCCTGCCTTTGGCTTCTATTTCCTGGAATGTGTATATAAAGGAAGTTGACAGGTATTCTCTCCTGCAACCTTCCTTCCACCTTGCCCCCAATCTTTCCCTCAGGAGGGTCTCCCCAAGACAGTGCTATTTGGCATTAGGCCTGTCGTTATGCTGACTTTGATAATGACCTTTGTCATTGTTGGTGGACTGTCTTCCATATGAAAATTTTTTCCCTTTAAGCTTGTTGATCACTTTTTGATCCTTTATCCTTTTTGGATTTAGCAGAAATATATGTGAAAGAACTCAGCTCCTCTAACTGTTCCATTTTAAATGGAATTTGCAGATATTTTCAAGGTTTTTGAGGACAGGAACACTTAAATTTTTGTTTTTCCATTCATTAGTGGCTCATAATACTGATTTTCGGTAAATTATAGGGCATTGGACAATCTTCATTTTATGTGTAAGTTTACATTTTATGTGTAAGTTTACTATAAGAGAAATGTGGTTAGATGATGAGTTAAGTAGGTTGAAAAATATGAAAATGTGCTGTATAGGGTGCTGGACTAAGAATTAGAATGATCTTAGTTCAAATGCTATCTCAGACCTACTAATTGTTCTTCTCAACTCCCTTTTCAGTTCATTTTTATGTGTTTTCTAGGTCTATTAGAATTTAAACGCCTTGAGGTTAGGGAATGCCTTGTGCACATATTCTCACACAACAAGCACAGTGTCTTGCTTTGAGCTGGTCACTTAATTCTTTACTTCATATTCTTTATCTCTAAGGATTTTAATGACTGTAGCACTTCATAATATTATGAGAATAGAGAGAGAGAGAGAGAGAGAGAGAGAGAGTGTGTGTGTGTATGTGTGTGTGTTGCTTTGTAAATCTTAAAGAGCTATGTAATTTTCAATTATTGATCACTGGTTGAATAATAGGATCTAATAGTTTATGAGTATGTTATGTGTTGTTATTATCCAAATGTCACATGCCTAAAAAAAACTAAATTTGTTTGAAAGGGGGAAAAGACCTCCATTCAGTATACAATTAAAAAATATTTTCTCAAAATACTGTATAAAAATGCATAAAAAATTTTTTCTCTCACATTCTTCCAAACTGTTTTTGTTAATGTCAGTGATCACTTTTTATTACTTTACATAAAAGCATAATTAGAGACTAAAATATTTATTTAATATGTATCTAATATAATTGAACTTGGCAGAAAAAGTGTTCTTCATTTTTATATCAACTATTAAAGGAATGGATTTTTTGGTTGTTAATTTTTGCTTGTTATAGTGGATTGTTATAGTGGATGGAGACTTTTTTTGGAGGGGAAGAGTAATGTTCTTTATTAATTTAAATTCTTATAGGAAAAAGCTTAATTTCTTCACAACTGACTTACCTAAATTTCTAAATTTACTTTGGATAAGGTAGCAATAAGATCAGCTAGATTGCATCTTGAAAACATTATGCATGAAAATAATTCTTAGTTTTACAAAGAATTTTAGTGGTTTTGTCTTTATGAAAAAAGTATATACTTTTGTGATCATATTTTTGGGGCTTATTAAATTTAAAACATTATTATATCCAAGAAACTAGAAATTTAATACTATTGTTTAGTTAAATGTTCATCAGTGATAGAAAGATCTATGAAAATATGTCTAGAGATTGGCAGATATTTTTCAGTTGTTTGCTTGTATCACCTAAATTATAAATACATTTCTTCATTTGAATAAGTAGTTGCTGCATTCACTCTTTGTTTTTATTTGACTCAATGTCTATAAAATGTTTCAACATAATCTAATGTCAAATGAGTTTTTGTTTCAAAATATATTGTTATATTTCAGATTACAGTGTAATGTATTGGAAGTTATCTCTCCGTCACATCTCAATGGCATTGCTAATGGACATATCAGCAGTACAGATGGAGAAACAATTGTCATCAGTGATAGTGACGAATCAGAAACACACATCAGTTCACCACATAATGGGTAAATTTAAATTCTAAAATTTATATTAAAAACTGACAAATGTTTTCATTGTATAAAATTGTTCTTTATTTTGGAGGAAAACTTGGTACTTTCCAGCCAGTTAAACAATATGTTCAATAGGTTCATTGTTGTTTGAAATTTTAAACTGATATTTAAATAGTAAAAAACTAATAAATTTTTTTAATGAAAAATCTTAAAAAATGTTTATCAGATGGTTGGGAGAAAGATATTTATATTAGAAACTATTGCTGTATATTGAATTATTTTATCTATTTGGATAACAACAGATTATCCAAATCTCAGAAATTAGTCATTGTTTGATAATTAAGCTTATTTTCCCATAAGATCCATATCTTATATTTCTTTAGAAGATATAACGTGCTTCTGTAAGATGCATACATATATGTCTTGATGATCATCATCAAGCTTCAGCAGTCCTTTCTATTTATTATTAGAATTGTAATAAGTATGGCTCTTTCCTCAATAAAAGTGGTGGCTGGGAAAGGAGGTAAGGAAGTAAACATTTATGGTAGTGCCTTGTATGGACTAGAAACTATACTAAGAAAGCAGTTTACAAATATTAAAATTTGGAAGCTGAAGCAAGTAGAGATTAAGTAGCTTGCGTAGGGTCATACAACTAATAAATGCCTGGGGTTCTGCACACTATCCACTGCATCAAATGTGTATAGAAATATGGATTTCATAGATACTTTACAACTGTTCATTTTTATCATTGAAAATTCACCACTGTTTTCATCTGAAACTGGTAAAACTGATATTGATTCAGATGGATTTTAAGAGATTGTGAAAGGGATTAAATTATGATTTTTTTGTGACTATCATTACTAACTAATAATAGTAATTATCACATAATAAAAGTGATTGTTCAAGTGAATTACCTTTATTTTAAAAAAGTCTTTTTATCACTTTTTAACGACTACAATGCTAGAGGAAAATGATGAACAAGGCTGCCCCAAAAGATATTGATAGCTTATTGAGGGGTAGCTTTCTTTCTGTATCAGGGACAGTTTGGGAATTTATCTTTATGGTTTTTCTCAGTCACTAATGAGAAAACCACACAACTGATAGTCTTTAAATTATTACCATTCCATTACTTATCTACTGTCAATTAGGGCCAAACTAATATTTGCCAAAGATAGTACTTAAATTCTTTTAAAGCACAGTTCAGATTCTATTTTTATATAAAGGCTTTCTTGATTTCCCCTAGTTGTTAACTGCTCTTTTTCACATGAAATTTCTTGTTGCAAATCATTTATTATTTCAAAGTACTTACTTTGTACTTATTTATCTTTCTGTATGTTGTATCCCTTTAGTAAATCATAAAATTTTTCAATCTGTGTAGATCAGGGTTTCTTAATATTTGTTGAAAATTTTTAATAATTGCATTTGTGTGTATAAGTATGTATGCACATATACGTATGCACACACACATATAGTTTCCTTTGCAATTCCATGTTATTTTATCTTATTCATTTAAAAACAAATGTAAATCTCTGGTCTAGATTTTAGCTTTGCATCCCCATTGTTTTGTGTAATGTCTGACATGTAGTAGGCATATTACATATGCCTTGATGAATTGATTTGGATGAATACTATTATGCAGCATTATGAATGGTATTATAGTAGTTTATATGTAGCTTGCCAGTCCCCTTTATGAGTTTTTAAAATAAGAAAGGTAAGTAGGAATTGAAATTGTGAAGGACTTTAAATGCCAAAGCAAGAAATTTGTTTTTTTTATCCAGAGGCAATATGGAGTCACTGAAAACCTTTTGAAGGGACACCTTAAAAAGGAAGCTATTGCAGTAGTCTAGCTAAGCAGTGATGTGTGCCTAAAGTCAGAAGCTGTGATTAGTGGAAATAATGAGGGGCATAAGAGATTTTATGGAAGTAGGATTGATAAGAATTGATAACTGACTAGATAGAGGTATAAGGGGAGAGTCGGATGACTCAAATATGATTCCCAGATAATAAACCTGTATCTTAGGAGAAAAGTTCAAGTTGTTTTAAGGAGTGAATATTAAGGTAATGTTGTATAGCAAATAGTAGATTATATGGGAATAGGGTGTAGGAGAAATATTGGGTCAAGAATTTTTAAGAGTCATTTGTATAGAAATGATTGAATTCATGGGAGCTGATGAAGAGGGAGGGAGAAAAGAGAAAAGGATTTAAGTCAAGAAATGTTTATTATATGATGGGCACAGTGAGATATTAGAATACAAATATTGGCAAAAAAAATTGTTTTATCTCAAGAAGCTCACAATTTAATGAGGGAAATAATATGAAAATAACTACATATAAACAAATATAGTCAGAATAAATTGGATATAATCTCAGAGGGTAATATGTTAGAATTAAGGAGCACTGGGAAAGATTTCTTGCAAATCATGGCATTTAGCTAAGACTTGAAGGAAGACAGAAAAGACAGGAGAAAAAGAGATGAGGAAAGAAAGTGTTCTTGATGTGGAAGACAGGGAAGAGCAGGGAGGCTGTTTTCCAGAAAACACAAAGGATGTGAAGAGTTTTAAAAGTGAAACAGGATTTTTTGTTTGTTTGATCCTAGATATAATAAGAAGACACTAGAGTGTATGACTTTGGGGCATACTTGTGATTCTCAGAAGATAATTTGACAGTTAAATATAGAACAGAGTAGAGTTGAGAGAGAGAAATGAGGCATAGGAAGTGGCCAGGAGTAAGATCCCCCTCCTAAAGGGTAATTGACAGTTATGTCAAAAACTGCCAAAAAGTTTTTAAGTTTTAAGTTTTAAGTTGTGATGGATTTAGAAATCATATTATATAGAATTGATAAATTACTGGGAGATGAGGAAATGGAGTAAAAACATGTAGGGTCATTTATTTATTACAACTATTAAAAAAACAACAACCTAATAATCAAACAAGTTGTCAAACTAAAAAAAAAATTTGTTCTGTGTCCTCTTCCTTGTTGTTCTATAGTATTGCTACTTTCACCCTGTTTTTCTTGTTTGTTTCCTTTTTTCTTTTCAAAATACAATTTTAGTCACTGTTTTTTATAATTCAGATCATGCTAATTTCAATTATATCAGTTCATTTATAGGTCTATCCTTATTTGAAGCCTTTAAAATTCTATTTATGGGATAATCCTGCCATTTTACACCTCTTATATAGGTTGTGTACAATTTTTTGTATTAAAAATAAGAGCATTTGGGAACCTTTCTTTTGGAACTAGATCCATTTTTACCTTTTTATGATGCCTTTGGGTTAGAATTGGTGATGAAATTGTTTAATTATAAGACATGATTATGTTTTGAGATTTATTGTATATGGGCATATTATTTGGTGAAATTTAGTGTTGTTTTTTTGATCCTTAAAACACTGTAATAGAGATATTTTCCCCATAGCTTTCATCAGCATTAGAAATTTCTAATTTTGGCAGTCTAATGGGAATAAAATGGTTCCCTACAGTGGTCTCTTTATTTCTTAGGACATTTGAGAATTTTTCATGTATTTTTTCCTTTAAAAATTGATAATTCTTGTCTATAGGTCAGTGCTCTCATAGACCTTTGTCTGATATATTTTGGGGGCAGAGACAGGATCAGACTTGTCATTTCATTGGTGATGGGGAACTTACTGGCAACTGCTGGTTTACTCATAGTCTGAGAGAACTGCTTGATTCACTGAGAAATTGAGTAAGTAGCTCATGGTTATTCAAATAGCTAGTATATTATATGTGTCAGAGGCATAGATCCTAAGACTTCCTGACTATAGGAGAAATATTTGCTATTGAATACATATTTCATATAATTTTGCTGCTAATGTTTTTTTCTATTTGATTAAAAATATTTCTTATTTCTGTTGTGAATCAAACAACATTCCTTTGATTTTTTTAATTCAGCAATTCAGTTTATTTCAATTGAAGCATGCATATATTATGTACCTAATACTTGCTATAAAAATACAAAAAAATGCAAAAAAGGACACAGTTTCGATTCTCAAGGAGTTTAAATTCTCTAGAAGAGATACAACATTTACATGAGTAAATATAAGATGTGTACAAAATTAAAAGAAGGCTAATTTTTTTGGTTGGGGCTGAATTTTTAGCAAATAGCCAGCCCATTCCACAGTCAGTTGTAGAAGAAGGCCTGAATGTTTAAGAGATTGAACTTTTTGTATTTTTCTGTGGAGAAAGAAGAGAAATATCTGCTAATTTGTGTTCCAAACTTCTTGAAGAGGAGATAATTCCATAAAATCATTTAGCCAGTCAGAGCAGAAAGATTGTTGGTTAACTTAATAGTAATCGTTTCTCAGGAAATTATTGATTTATTTACATGGAGTTGTGAAGACACCTCTCTAGACTATCCAGATTTCTTAACTGGCTTGTGCCCAGTCCTGACTGATCAAGATATATAAAGTAATAATATTTTACTTTACATTTTTACATTTTACATTTACTTTACATTACACTTTATATTTTCATAACACATAACTTTTTAAAAAGTATCTAATCCAGACTGTTAAGTAAAATGGGGATAATATTAAGAAAAAAACCTATAATTTTTAAACCTATGTGTTATCTATTCAAATGTGACCATATCATTCCAGTGGCTCTCTATTATCTCTAGAATCAAATAGAAATCCTCTTTGGCTTTCAAAAATATCAAAACCTGGCCTTTTCTCACCTTTCTAGTGTTCTCTAATCTTCTTATACCTTATTTCTTCATGTATTTTTTAATCTGGTGACACTGGCCTTCTTGTTCATCTCAGTCCTTCACACCTAGAATGCTCGCCTTCCTCAGATATCTCTTCCTCTTTGGTTCTCTTGTCGTCAAGAATCAGTTAAAGTGATAACTTCTGCAAGGAGCCTTCTAAGTTTTTCTTAGGTTTTTAGTTCCTTCACTCCAAGATTATCTCCATTCTCTTTATTTTATTTGTTCTTGTTGTCTTCCCCTTGAGATTGAGTATCTTGAGAGCAGGGAACTATTTTTTGCCTTTCAACGTATCCTTAGTTTATAGTAGTAGTAGTTATTTAAAAGCTTATTGTCCAGCTGACTCCCCAATATCAAGCTGTCTGTGTGTCTATTATGTTCTGGGACAATCACTCATTAGCTCAAGTTTCACATTTTAAGAGGGGTGGTAAACTAGAGCAGGATCCAACAACTTTAATAATGTTTGCAATGAAAATTTAAAAGTTAACTGAATTTTTAGCTTTTTTTTTTTTTTTTTTTTTTTTTTTTTTGGTGCTGAGGCAATTGGGATTAAGTGACTTGTCCAGAGTCACACAGCTAGGAAGTGTTAAGTGTCTGAAAACAAATTTGAACTCAGGTCCTCCTGATTTCAGGGCTGGTGCTCTATTTACTGTGCCAGCTAGCTGCCCCTTTAGCTTTCTTTTAAGGAAACTCCTTTAAGGGAGTTTGGGAGGTAGCAAGAGAGAGAAGAAAGGACATTGCTATAAGACACTGGTTTCCAGAGTATCAGATCACTGGCCACTTTAGTATTATTACACAGGGCTTTTGGAAGGTTGTCATACTCTGACAGAGGCTCTAAAAAGAAACGGATCAAATTTGAAAAGGGTACTTTTTGATAGCAACCTTTGCCCAATATCAAAACCTAAACTCACTCATCCCTTTTTAAGGACATAGGATAGGACTGAAGTTGCTTATTGAGGGGTAAATAAGAGGAGACAGTTGTTTTTTTTTTTTTTTTTTGTCTTTGATTTCTTGACCTGGTATACTAAATAATGATTTATACTTGGGGTCATTGAAGATCATCTAGTCCAATTTTTTATTTTATTGATCAAGAAACTTGGGCCGAGAGATTGGGAATTTTCCTGCTCATTAAAATGGTTTCTCTTTTGTGTCTTTAAAATTCATTCTTAAGTATTATTCATCACTCTTGAAAATGACTACTATGTGATTTTCCCCTCTAACTCTTTGAAATTTGCTTTCCAAAAATCTTCTGTTACTATACTCAGTTAAAAAAAAAAAATGTTACTAGTACTTGTTCCAGTTTTGCCAAAATTCTTCTCTCCTTGAATTTTTGTCTTGGCTTTAGTGACTTTTGGAAATGGGAAATCTGATCAGGAGGAAGAAAAGAGATCTAAAGAGTGATCATTTGCAGACTGTGCAATACATAATAAGCAGTTCCCTTTTCTTTGATGAATGTCTTCAAAATTAAAACAAATTTGAATCAATCAATAAGCATTTATTAAATGTCTATATCGTGTTTGGAACTCTGCTAGTGGGGATACAGAATCAAAAATTAAGCAATCCCTGATTTTAAGGGGGCTTATATTGTATTGTAGGAGGCAACATATATCTATGTTATGTACAAAATTAGTAAAAGATGATTTGGGCCCAAGGCATCATCAGCTAGAGGAATCAAGAAAAGGACTTGTGTAAAAAAGTGGCACTTTTAACTGAATTTTTTTTACTCAAAAGTGGAAGGAGATAGTTCATTCATGGAATCAAATCCTGGAAGCATCAGTGGAGGAAAAAAAACACAAGTGATTTTTGTGATTGGGTTATACCATTTTTGGAAAATAACCATTGGGTTTATATCATTTTTGGAAGCAAATCATAGCCCTGATGCAGAGGGCATTTCATATATGTAGGCATATATTGAACCTCTTTGTGAAAAGCAAAACAGCTAGTAACTTCTTGAGTTGCCTTAATGATAATTTCTTCCTTTAAAAAGAGGAATTCTGTTCTGGATCTCATTCCCAGGATGGAAAATGATGGGAACCTTGGGGAGAAATTCTGATTATTTATTCCTAGAATTAGTGATAAAGAAAACAATTTGATAGGTAGCATAGATTTTGGGAGAAGCTTATTTCATAACATCAGGAAAAACAGGTAGGGATTCTATGGATTAAAATTCTATGAGGGAAGTCAGCCCAAGAAAGATGAGAGATTTCTTAAGAATGAATTCTGAAGGCATAAAATAGAAACCATTCCACTAAGAAGACTAGTATTTTTCTGAAGAGATTGATATCAATGCATAAGAAACATAGAAATCAATTTAGATTTAAACAAGTAGTATTCCGAAGGTAAAAGCAAGACCTCTGGAGGAAGATGAGATTACAGATTTTTATTGTGCACAATTGGATAATTTCCTCTAGTTCCTTTCAGAAGCTTTTAAAGAGAAATTGCTGGCAAATCCCTTCTCTCTAATTTTCATTTGCTTTCTTGTCTTTTGGCTGCTTCCCTATTGCTTACAAACAACATTCTCATATCGTTTACATCTTCAGAAATTTGTCCTTTGATTATTCCATTCCAGATATATGTTGTCCTATATCTTAACTCCTTGAGAAGGCTATCTACAGTAGATGCCTCTTTTTATCATCAATTGAGTATAAACTCTTTCCTCCAAATTAATCAGCCAAGATAGGTGGTCACTCCATCCTTGACTTCTCAGGGAGGTGAGAACCCCAAAAAGGAGGTGATCACGCCCCACCCTGACTTCTCAGGAAGGGAGGTGAAAGCCCTAAAAGGAGATCATGCCTTCCCCGACATCTCAGGGAGGGAGATGAAAAGCACCAAAGGGAAGTGGGGATTGCTAGCAGTTTTCTGGGCTGAAGGGTCTTACTAGAAACAGGTACAAACCCATCAGCATGGGAGGTATTACACAAACATATAGCAATAACACACAGGCTATTAATGATGACTCTCTCCACAGCCAGTGCAGGCTCAGTGTGATGTAACAAACATGAATTGTACTTGCAGGTAGTGATATAACAATATAAATCAACATGGTGTTATAAAAGATTTCCAAAAGTCCTAGAAGGGAGGGTATGTAAACAACAGTCACACATATGTTTTCTTCGGCAGCCAAGAGATAGTCCAAAATCAATTTGTTTTCCATTGCTTCACATTTCAGGGAATCCAATGATCCCTGCAAATTTTTGAAGTCCTGCAGCAGTCTTTTTATGTGTTAGGGAATCCATTGATTGCTGCAGATTTTGAAGTCTGCCACAGTCTTATCTTTTCTCAGAAAATCCAATGATTCCTGAGGGTTTTCAAGTCCTACAACAGTCTTATCACGTCTCAGAGATCCAGTAATTCCTGAGGGTTTTGAAGTCCAACAATTTTTGATGTCCATGAGTCAAACGCCATAACTGCAATGCTCTTTCAGTGGTGGGCACAGTCAGCAATGGAACCACCTGATGTTTCTTGGGTCTTCTTCATTTCAAGGGTCTGCTCCGTCTCTCTCCAATGGACAAGACGAATATGGCTCGTTGGCACTCGTCGTATCTATGGAGATACAAGCAAACCCTCTCCTCCAAGCAGTTCACCTATCTGGTCCCTTCCATTTACCACTTTCTGGGTCTCTCCACATAACCTGGTGATTATCTAATAAAGATAGTGGAGCTGCTCGCATTGGGCACTGCCCTTCCAGTGAATTATAAAACCTGTCTGCCAGAGCCAGTGCATCTTTGTCAAAAAACAAGAAATTAATAGTATAAAAAGCTAGATTTAGAAGTTCTCTAGGGTTACCTGTGGCTCCCCCTTTCTTTTGTTTTTGGAGGAGCATCTTAATGTCTTTGTTTCTCCTCTCTACTATTGCCCTTAAAGGGTATGCCAGTGGTGTATAACATCTGATACTGTGCACAAAAGTGTGCAAAATGTTTAAAAGTATATGCAGGTCCATTATCTGTTTTTATTGCTTGTGGCACACCTATAATTGCAAATGCTTGTATAAGGAATTCAGTGACCACTCGGGTTGTCTCTTTTGCTGCTGGTATTGCAAAAGTGAATCCTGAAAAGGTATCTATCACAACGTGGATAAAAGACAGTCGACCAAAAGATTTATAATGGGTCACATCCATTTGCCAAATTTCATTGGGTCTCAAAGCATTGGGTCCCTGGAGGCAGTGTAGGATCATGGAAAGGAAGGCAAGCTGTACAGGCTTTTACTATGCTCCTAGCTTTCTTTCTTGTTATTCGAAATTGTAAACATAAAGTTCGAGCAGCCTGATGATATTTAAAATGAGATTCTTGGGCTTCTTGAAATAAAGAAGTATTGTCCAACATAGTTAGAAGGCTATCTGCCTTTGAATTACCATCAAAAATAGGACCTGGAAGTCCGCTATGAGAGTGGACATGTAAGATATAAATCCTACCTGGATGTTTTCTCACTTGTTCTTGAAGTTCCTTAAAGAGCTGATATATATATTAGAGGCTAAAATTTTATTTGGGCTGTGGCAATTCTTTGTACCACACCTACTGAATAGGCCAAATCAGATATAAGAGCTAGAATGATTGCATACAATTCATTCTGCTGAGTGGACTGAAAAAGAGTTCTGACTACTCTCTTTATAGTTAAGTCATGAAAGTATACAGCACAATTATTATGTTTTGATGCATTTGTAAAGAAAGTTGGTCCTTTAAGAGGAACTTGAGAAAGTTTTTCTTTAAGAATCCATTGCCAATTATGTAACAGTCTGATTATCTTTAATGGAGAACTGTGTGTAAAATTTGGAGCTGTGGCCAATAAAATTTGCCACTCTGGGATGATTTCACAGCATACATTAATTTGTGCATTAGTATAAAAGGTATATATCTTGTCAGGTCTTATTCCAGATAATTGTACTGCTCACTTAATGGCCTTTAATAAAATTCTAGTTACAAGCACTGAGTAAGGAGTAAGGCTTTGTTCTGGTTGTGCCAGGAAGTTCACCCACTTTATCACACTGTCTCCTTGATGGACTGCTGTGGGTGCTTCTTGTGTAGCAAAAACTGATATTTCCAAAGATTTTGAGTGACTCTTTCAACCACATTGGATAAAGCCAGTTCATCTCTCAAAGCCTTCTGAGCTTCTTTTGTAAGCTGACATGGTGAGTTTAAAGCACTGTCTCCCCTTAAAATATCATATAACAATTGCAATTGATAGGTAGTCAGACCTAATACTGGTAGCATCCATTGGATATCTCCTATCAATTTCTGAAAATCATTTAAGGTGTTTAGCTTCTCTGTTCTTAAGGACAGTTTTTGTACTGTAAGCCCCTTAGATTATACTTCATATCCTAAATATTGAAAAGGAGCATGTCTTTGAATTTTTTCTGGTGCTATGTACAATTTGTAATTCCTTAGTGTTTCTATGGTCTTTTGTAGACATGCTTCTAACATTTGTTCCTCAGGTGCACATCCTAATATATCATCCATGTAATGTAGTAACATAACTTTTGGAAATGCTTTTCTTACTGGAGTAAGAGCAGTAGCAACATACATTTGATACAGAGTAGGGCTGTTTTTCATTCCCTGTGGCAAAACTGTCCATTCATATCTTTTATAAGACTCAGCTAAGTTAATGCTGGGCACTGAAAAAGCAAATCTTTTCATATCTTCTTTATCCAGAGGGATAGAATAGAAACAGTCCTTAATATCTATGACCCAAAGAGGCCATTCTCTAGGCAACTGAGTAGGAGAGGGAAGTCCAGGCTGAAGAGTTCCCATAGTTTCCATCTGTTCATTTACCTTTCTTAAATCAATCAACATTCTCCATTTTCCAGATTTCTTTCTTACAACAAATACTGGGGAATTCCAAGGACTTAGAGAAGGTTGTAATTGTCCTTGATTAAGTTGCTCCTGTACTATATCTAATAAGGCCTAAGGGCCACTGTTCTATCCACACTTGTGTATCAGTTTTCCATTGGACAGGAACAGGTGAAAGTGTTGGCAGGCCTTCAACAGCAGCCCTGCCTAAAAAAACCAAAGTACTCATTTGTAATCCTAATTGTAGTAAAATGTCTGTTCCCCATATATTGATGGGGGTTTTTTCAACTATAAAAGGAGTAAACACTCCTGTTTCACCTACAAAAGTCCATCTCAAAGGGGTAGCACTAACTTCAGCTGCTATTGTTCCTCCTACTCCAGACTTATAGGTGTCTGCTTTAATCTTTGGCCAGTGACTGGGCCAGTTGGCACCTCTAATGACTGTATGATCTGCACCACTGTCTACCAATCCTTCTAATGGTAGGCCATTTATATAGATAGCATACGTCAGTCAGCTGTCACAGCTGCTTTCCACTATATTCTTGGATTTCGTTGCTCAGAGTCAGAATCTGGGTGAATATCACCAGCTTATTAGGAGTCATCAGTAAACCTGATGCTACTATTTCTCCTGGTTGATAGGTCACACATTGTCTACCTGTATTAGTGACTGGGATATTATCTACACATTCCCTAGTTTCCCACATCAGTGTATGGATGGACACTGTTTTATAAGTACAATCAGGAGGTGAAATGATAAAACCTACTGTGCCTGGAGGCAAGCGATCCATGGGCTGGAGAGGAATAGTTTTCACCTCTTCAAGGGGTATCTCAGTTGTCCCAGCTGCATTCTCTCCAATTGTAATCCCTTTCTCCCATCAGATGGCTTCCTGTCTGATTGGTCATATCTGGGTACTGGACTTCTAGGCACTCTCTGGGTATACCATTGGCTGCCATCATGCCCCAAGTGTTTTTTGCCTTGGGCCCTGGGGCTGGGCCCCTCATCCTGTTTCCTTGAATCAGTCTACATTCTGAGGCCCAATGGAAGCCTCTGTTGCATTTTGGACATGGGATATTGGGTCTTGTTCTCCCACCCTGTTTTCTCATTCTGTCTCTATACCAACATTGAGCTTTCAGATGCCCTACTTTACCACATTGAAAGCATTGACGAGTATCTCTGGAAGTCCCTTACCAGAAGGGACCCTGTCTTCCCATGTTGGAATTTGCATCATAACCTGGCTATAAAAGGGATTTGTGCCTACCGTGGCACAGCGTCTTATGATCTCTAAAAGAGCATCCTTGTGTAGTTCTAGTATAATTCTTCTACAAACCTCATTAACATTTTCATTAGCAAGTTGTCTTATCATAATGACTGTTACTGCATTTTTACCATTAGTTCGTATGACAACTGTCTGCAAACATCCCACAAAATCAGCAAAGGGTTCATTTGGTCTTTGTACGATTTTTGTGAAAGCCTCACCCTTGTCGTTTTTACCTGGGAGAAAATCTCACGCTTTGATAGCAGCAGCAGCAATTTGCTCATATGCTGCTATGGGGTAATTAATCTATACTGAAATTTCTGCATAAGAACCTACACCTGTTAGTTGATCGTAGGTGATTGGAGGATCAACTGCACTATGACTATTTTGTTGGGCTTGTATCCTACAGAGCTCACTATGTTCAGAAAGCCACAAATTTTGTCTAGGTTCTAAGCATGTCCTTGCTATAGATTTCCAGTCCCTAGGTGTTAAGACTTCATAAGCCAAATTCTGTAATAACATCTTAATATAAGCTGATGTAGCCCCACAAAGAGTGCACGCAATAAGAAAACTGTTTGGTTCTACACACGTATATTGTATCCAAGATATACTGTAACCTATTCAACATGTAAAGGATTGCTTGCCATCTGGGGGAGGGGGTGGAGGGAGGGAGGGGAAAAATCAGAACAGAAGTGAATGCAAGGGATAATGTAAAAAATTACCCTGGCATGAGTTCTATCAATAAAAAGTTATTTAAAAAAAAAAAAAAAAAGAGTGCAAGCCTTTTTCAAGTCTTTGAGGATTTCTATATCAAAAGGAGTGTATCTTCTACTTTCTTGACCTGAAGAGTTAAACTGTTGAATCAGAGGATACATTCCTATTTTCAAATCAACTAAATCCTGCCCTTCTTCTGTGGCTTTAAGTAGTGCCTTTTACAATCTAGTCATAGGAGGGGTTGATTGTTGGGGGATTGGGAGGGAGGGGGCGTGGTGCTAGTGATATCACTGCCCCTCCCACTATTCCTCCCTCCATCCTGGAAGGTGAAGTTGGTTTAGGCAGGGTTGAAGGTGCCTTGTGAGAGCAAGAATCACCATACCATTCACCATGCCCTTGAACCTCACTTACTTCCTCATGTCCTCTGGTGATATTGCCATTAATCTATTCTTTGTCTTTTCCTCATACTTCCTCATCTGGTTGTTCTTAAAACTTTTCTTTTTTCTATAACTTGCAGGATTCTTTAAGGCTAATTGTATTATATTCTTTAAGGCTAATTGTATTATATTGTGTGTATATATATAATTGTATTATATTCTTTAAGGCTAATTGTATTATATTGTGTGTGTGTGTGTATATATATATATAATGTTTCCTTGGAAATTGAACCAGGACCTTTATCATTGTATCTCCTACTAGTTTCCAATTATCTTGCCCTGTATCTTCTTCCTTTAAGAATCAAGAGGACATGTATTCTAAGGTACCCAAGAGTCTAGCGATCTGCATCCAAGTTACAATTAAGCTTTGTCCCTTGATCAACTTAAGTATGCTTTTCCCCTCGGGATGGGGATAAGAGTGGGGGAGAATCTTTTCCTAATATCTGCCCCATTTCAGCTAGAAAAAATTACTAGTTTAGCCCTTAACAAAGTAAGTTCCCTGTTTGTTTATTAAAATACTCACCCTATTTCCTGGTCCCTGGGGACTTCTTCAGTGAAATGAAGGTCTTTGGTCCATGCGTTGGACACCAAATATGAAGACCGAGTTAGCACCCTGGGTACCTTAGAATCAGCCAGAGTCAGGATAAGCAAAAGTCCTTGGTCTTTATTCTTGGTCTTTAGGAGTAGAAGTGAATTGGATGGACGCAGTATCTCTACGATCTCCTTCTCTCTTGTCTACCACCAAAGTCAACTCTGGCTTGTCTTATTCACCCCTTAATCCTTCCCACAATTCTCTGTATACACCAAAAGATTGAACCAGGACAGAATAGTGCAAAGGATGATTTTCCAAGCATATGCTAATAGAATATTGTCCTTAAGTGCTCAGTTGTTAGTCCTCAATGCCTCAACTCAGAGGAGTTTCAGCCCTTTACAAATCTTTAATTCCACTTTCCCTCCTCTTCCTCTTTCTCTCCTATTTTTGTATCCAATGGGGTGTGTGTGTATGTGTGTGCGTGTGTGTGTGTGTGTGTGTGTGTGTGTGTGTGTGTGTGTGTGTGTGTTGGTATATGTACTCTTTTTTTTTTTTTTTTTTGTGGCCAATTTAGAGAAGAGAGTGAGATTGAAGAATCTGCTCCCCACATTCTCTTTTCCTTGTTTCTTGTTTGCTTGTAAACCGTGATTATGTAAAATACATTACCTAACCATTTTTTTCTCAGTAGTATTTTGTTTTTTTCAGATACATGTAAGAAGATAGTTTGCAACATTTATTTTTGTAAAACTGTTCCAAATTTTTTTCCTTCCTTTATCTCCTTCCTCTCTGAGACAGCAACCGATTTTATATACTATTTTAAACATATTTCCATATTTGTCATGTTTGCAATAAAAATCAGACTAAAAGGAAAAAAAATCTACAAGCAAGAAAAAACAAAAAGATGAAAATATTAATGCTTCGATCCATATTCACTGTACATAGTTGTCTTTCTAGATGTGATTGGCATTTTCCATCGCAAGTAAAATTTTCTTGAATCACTACCCCATTGTTAAAAAGAGCCAAGGCCATCATAGTTGATCATCACATAATCTTGTTGTTGTGTACAATGTTCTCCTGGTTCTCTTTACTTTACTCAGCATCAGCTCATTTAAGCCTATCCAGGCTTTTCTGAAATCAACTTGCTCGTCATTTCTCATAGAACAATAATATTCTCTTATCTTCACATACCACAACTTATTCGGCCATTCTCCAGTTGATTTCTAATACAAAAAGTTACCTTACCTTTTTACTCATTCCTTCTCCCACAAATAGTATATTGTTGTTTTCTTCTATTTTCTTTTTCTTTTTTTTTCTTTTTTTCTTTTCTTTTCTTTTTTTTGCTGAGGCATTTGAGGTTAAGGGGTTAAGTGACTTGCCCAGGGTCACACAGTTAGGAAGTGTTAAGTGATTGAGACTTTATTTGAACTCGGGCCCTCCTAACTTCAGGGCTGGTGCTCTATCCACTGTGCCACCTAGTTGCCCCTTCTGTTGCCATTCTTAAGCCAATTTAGACATCACAGAACTGCTCCTAGACTTTATCTTAATTTAACTCCCTCTGATGCCGATAGGAAGCAAAGGGGACAATATATATCATCTTCCCATATTTGAACATAAGCATTTTATCTTTAATAATCCTTTGTCATTAAATTCATGTTTATCTTTTTATATTTCTCTTTATTCTTGTACTCTATACAACTTTGTTCTTTTCATTGGGAATGCTTGGAAGTCCTTTATTTCATTTAAGATCCATTCTGTACCTTCTATTTCCTCCTCCCCATCTCATCTTTAGATTATACTCAGTTTTTCTTAAGTAACTTAACTTCTGAAATATGGTGTTCTAAGATTCCTACTCCTTTGTGGTAGTGGTTGCTAAATTATGTGGAATCCTAACTGGGGCTCGTTAGTACTTGAATTTTGTTTTTTGTTCATATTTTTTTTTTTTTTTGACTTGAAAGCTCTCAAATTTTAACTATAATATTCCTGTGAGTTTTGATACTGGACCTCCTTGAAGAAGTAAGTGATGGGTTCTTTCAGTTTCTACTTTGCCTTCTGATTTTAAGAGCTCTGAGCAGTTTTCCTTTAAGATGTAATGGCTGTATTCTTTTTTTTTTATTATTCTTGTCAGATAAATTTGTCAGATAAATCAGATAATGAAGTAGTTCTTAAATGTACTTTCCTTTATCTTTTTTTCCAGTTGGTGTTTTATGAGATAACCTTACATTTCTTGTATTTTTCAGCCCTTTGACTTCTTGATTTTAATATTTCATGAAGTAGTTGTTTAATGAGATAACCTTACATTTTTTCTATTTTTTTCCCAGCTTTTGGACTTTAAATATTTCTTGATGCTTCATGAGGCTTCTATTTGATCCATCTAATTTCCAGGAGTTTATTGCTTGGGCAATGTGTTCTATATTTTTGTTAATCCCTTTTCTAATACTTTCTTCCATAACTTTAAAGGCTTTTTCCTAAAACTCCTTCATTCCATTTACAAAATATTTATTTAAATTCTTTCTGTTGAGATAAAAATCAAATCTTCCTTTATCTCTTTCAAGAATTCTAGTCAAGTTTGTATTTAAGCTTTGATTTTTCTCTGAAGCTTTGCTTGTATTTATTTTGGAATCATTCTCTGATGTGTTCTTGAGCATCCCTGCCAGTATAATGAGATTTTTTTTTTCTTTTTGGTTTATCTGTTCTTCCAGTTTCCTTTCTAACTTTGGACTTTATATGTTTATGTTGATTACCTTGCTGTAGGGAAAGTGTGGGCCAATGCCATTGCAGCTTTCTTGGTTTATTGAGTGTTGTGTTATTCCAAGATCTCAGGGACAGCCTGGGGACCTGAAAACTTTCATTATTCCAAAAGTGGAAAGTTTGATTGCTCTTCCTTTCCCTCTCCAATTCCACCTTCCAGCTGAGCTCTGCAAATTCCTTATCTGGATACAGGACTCTTTTCTATAGAACTAATAATGTATTAAATGCATAAAATATGTGGAATTGTAAAAGAAGCCAATTAAATAGAAAGAGTAATTAAAACATTGGGGGAGGGGAAACCCTAACAAACCAAGGTTTTGTTAAGAAACTGGATTAAGAAATTGACCAATTACTATTGTAATTAAGTAGTAATTATTAACATTTCAATACATGAGCTTGTCCTCAAATCAAATCAGCCTAAACACTATTTCCTGAATGTAGTTTTTTTTTTATTATTATAGCTTTTTATTTACAAGTTATATGCATGAGTAATTTTACAGCATTGACAATTGCCAAACCTTTTGTTCTAATTTTTCCCCTCCCCCTCCCCCAGATGGCAGGTTGATCAATGCATGTTAAATATATTAAAGTATAAATTAAATACAATGTAAGTATACATGTCCAAATAGTTATTTTGCTGTACAGAAAGAATCAGACTTTGAAGTAGTTACAATTAGTCTGTGAAGGAAATCAAAAACGCAGGCGGACAAAAATAGAGGGATTGAGAATTCTATGTAATGGTTCTTAGTCATCTCCCAAAGTTCTTTCGCTGGATGTAGCTGGTTCAATTTATTACTGCTCTATTGGAACTGATTTGGTTCATCTCATTGCTGAAGATGGCCTTGTCCATCAAAATTGATCATATAGTATTATTGTTGAAGAATATAATGATCTCCTGGTCCTGTTCATTTCACTCAGCATGAGTTCATGTAAGTCTCTCCAGGCCTTTCTGAAATCATCCTGTTGGCCATTTCTTACAGAACAATAATATTCATATAGCACAATTTATTCAGCCATTCTCCAGTTGATGGACATGTACCCTGAATATAGTTGTATTTTTAATTATTTGGTACTTGTGGTCAAACATGTGCTGTACATTTCTTATTTCATGAAAATTCCCAACCTGAAAATCTATAATATCCTAGCAATTTTTTGCATGTTCAAATCCTACATATTTTTCAAATCTCAGTCAAAATCCAATCTAATTTATATTTTCCTGTTCATAGTAGCTGAAAATGGTATTTCCCGTTAGAGTCCTTAGCATTTTTAAAATAGTTAAAAAAAACAAAAACACTTTTACATATATATTTTCACTCAAACAAAATAGTAAAATTCCTAAGATTAAGGATTGCATTTTTTCTATGTTTCTTAAAAATCAGCACAATCTCTTGCAGGATTTGTTTTTCTGATAATTAGTGGTCACCAAAGCAATTCCTAAGGTCTTTGGCTTTAATAAAAATGTTTTTGAAATCAAGTGGATAAGCCTTTTGAGGTATCTAGTTGTAAAATTTCAAACAAATGTATTTTGAATATCCTATTGATTGATTGTCATAGTTTTTTTTTTTTTTCTTTTTAGGAAGAAAAAATCCACAATTGATTCCTCATTGTTCAAGTACAAGGTGCAGCCCATTAAAAAGGAATTATATGAATCGGTTGTGGTTAAAGCATCTCAAATAAGGTAAAACTCAGTATATGAAGTACAATAAAGCTAAAATAATGAAATTAGATACATATGTATGTATATATAAAAGTCAGGTGAACTATGATGTAGAACAGGATTTTTTTAAGTTTATTTTTTACACATTGCTTTATGAATCATGTTGGAAGAGAAAAATCAGAGCAAAAGGGAAAAACCATGGAGGAGATTAAAAAAAAAAAAAACAGAAAAAAGAAGTGAACATAGCATATATTGATTTACATTCATTCTCCTTAGTTCTTTTTCTAGGTGTAGAAGGCATTTCCTAATCAAAGTCTATTGGGATTGTTTTAGATCACTGAACTACTGAAAAGAATCAAACCTTGATAGTTGATCATTGCACATTCTTGCTGTTATTATGTGTAATGTATTCCTGGTTCTGCTTGTTTCACTTAACATCAGTTCATATAAATCTTTGCAGAACTTTCTATAATCAGCTTGTTCAATATTTTTTATAGAACATTAATATTCCGTTACCTTCTATACCACAACTTGTTCAGCCATTCGCCAATTGGTGGGCATCCACTCCTTTTCCAATTCTTTGCTACCACAAAAAGAGCTGCTGCAAACATTTTTGCATATATGGGTCCCTTTCCCTCTTTTATGATTTCCTTGGACTACAGACCCCCTGCTTGGTCAAAGGGTATGCACAGTTTTAAAGTCCTTTGAATATGGTAGAACAGGATTTCTTAAACTTTTTCTATTTGGGACTTAAGAAATTTTTACATGATCCCAAGTATATAGATATAGAAATCAAACATTTGCTGATAATAAATCATAATTTCAAGATCCCTACATTTAGTTACAAAGCCCCATATGAAGTCACAAACCTTAAAATAAAAAGTTTTGATTTAGAACCTATTTATAGTGTTAGTTTCTTTAAATAGTAGAATGATTATTGCTATTATAAAAGAAAAGTCCAAATGAATTCTATGCCCCTTTGACATGGATCATCAGCAAATGCCCCAAATCAAGAAATAAGAATAAAGTCTCTGTGTCATAACTCCTTCCATGAAATAGTAAAAGTGTTTAGTGAATAACTACTAAAAATGCAGTACTGTCCATGAATATTTCACTTGTCTTTTGAAAGATCTTGACAGTGGAAATAAGTTTAGTGTCTATTGAAAATACAACAAACATAAAATACAACCTTGAAATCTTATCAGAATGTGTCAGGAGTGTTTATCTGTCATAGGCAAGTTTGGTACCCTCTTTTCAATAATTATTAGAATGCTAAATAAATTGTCAGAATACAAAGTTAAAGGGTACATTTTAACAGTGTGCATATTAATTTTTCAGAAAGGAAAGTACTTATTTTCCTATTAATGAATCCACTACATAGTAAATATAAGTAAACTGCGTTATACTTGATGTAATAGAGATCATTTAAAATTACTTAGTTTATTTTAATAAACTATCAATTATTTCTGGACACTTAGCTAGGTGAATTTTTTTAACTTGTAACTTATTCTTTAATTTAAGAACTGGATTGTTTGATCAATATTTCAAATTGAATGACAGTATTTAGAAACAATTATGTTCTTGGAAGATGGCTTAGTAGGTCAAAAAATTTCAAGCTCTCCAGATTTCCCCTACAAACAAGACAAAATAGTTTTTAAGGTAAATGTAAAGCGGTTAAAAACAAATAAGAATTGGGACAGAATTGTGGTCCTTCTGGGATAATCACAGAAGATCAGAAGTAAGATGCCAGCATGGAAATTTGGTTTATGTGAAGTGTAATAACAACCAGAAGAAATAAAAAGAATCAGTTCTGCTATCAAAACTTGAGAAGTATATAAAAGAAATAGAAAAATACTTCTGAAAATAAGAAATATCAAATAGAAATCTTAATCAAATCTCAGAAAAGAAAATGGAATGAGATAGAAAGGAACTACTAACTGTAAAGGAGCTACTAACATAAAGTTAAAAGTGAAGAAATAGGTTGCAAAAATGAACAAAACATAAAAAAGTTAGTATGATCATTAATATGGTGATGGGAAAGACCAAGACATAAACTCAGAAGAACAACTAAAAGATGAAAAAGAGGAAAGAGAATACTTAACCCAATTTTAGAAAAAGAAACAAGCTATATATTAGCTTCCTAAGAAAAATTACTCAGGACCTTACAGATTTACAAGTGAATTTTACTAAATATTTAAAAAAACAATGAATTCTATTATACAAATTATTTGGAAAAATAAGCAAAGGAGTCCTACCAAATTCCTTGTATGACAAAAACATGTTTTTGTTTACCTAACCCAGGAAGAGCAAAAATTGAAAATTCTAGATCAATTTCCCTAATGATTATTAATGTAAAAATTTTTAATAAAATACTAGTTAGGTGATTATGGCAATATAATTCCAGGAACATATATTATGACCGGCTGGCATTTATAACAAGAATGCAGGACTTGGATTGGCATTAGGAAAATTATCAGTGTAATTGACCAAAAAAAAAAAAAAATGTGATAGTACCAGATGATGCAGGGCCTTTGACAACACATAGTACTCATTGCTGTTAAAAATACTGGAAATCATAGGAATAAATGGAGACTTCCTTAAAATAAATAGTATCTCCTAAAACCACAAGGAAATTTTATCTGTAATGGGGATGTGAGAAGGCTTGCCAGTGAAATCAGAGATAAGTCAAGGATGTCCAGTACCACCACTTTTATTCAGTATTGGACTAATAATGCTAGCTAGAGCAATAAAAGAAGAAAACTAAATTGGATTAGAAATAGGCAATGATGAGGTAAAATTGTCATTTTTTGCAGATGATGCCACAATGATATACTTGGAGAATCAATTAAAAAAGCTAGTTGAAACAGTTAACAACTTTAGTAAAGTTGCAGGATATAAAATAAATCCACATAATCATCACCATGCCTATATATTACTAACAGAATTTAGGGGGAAGACAGAGAAATTCCCTTTAAAATAAGTGTAGACAATATAAAATACTTGAAATTGAAATTGAAGGAATGTCTATTAATTACGCAATGACTGAACTAGTTGTGTATATAATTGTGATCTAGTATTATTATGCTATAACATCACTAGCAGAACGTTTTCAAAAAAACCTGGGAAGACTTAGTTGAACTGAGGCAAAAAGAAGTGAGCAGAACCAGAACATTATATGCACTGATGATATTGTAAAATGATACAGTTGTAAATGACTTAGCTTTTTCAGCATTATATTAATCTGGGAAAGAACTGATGGAATTGAACTGTATAGATTAAAGCATAATTTTTTCACTTTATTTTTCTTATCTTTTTTTTGGGGGGGGCAACTGCATGATTTCACACATATAATAATGGGTGTGTGTGAGGGATAGAGAGAATTCAGAATTCAAAATAAAAAAAGTTAAAAAACTTAAAAAAAAAGATATCTCCTCCTTCCCAAATAGAGGTATTTAAATGAAACAGACCAGACAAAAGAGAAAAACACTTGAAAGACATGGATTCTGATCTTAACTTCAAATGTTTTTTAGTTATGTGATTATGATCTAACTTCTCACATCATTAGATTCCTTCTCTGTAAAATTAGGATAATTTCTGCAATGCTCACATGACAGGATCATTGTAAGGAAGAGGAAAGATAAAAAAGAAAATGAGCATTTTTACTTTGTGCTTGCTAAGTGTTTTATAAATATCTCATTTGATCCTTACAAAAACCCTACAAGGAAGGTAGATGTTATCTTTATTTTATAGTTCAGGAGGCTAAGGCAAACAGGCTAAGTGATTTGTCCATTGTCACACATCAAAGGCTGGATATTAACTCACTTCTTCCTGATATTGACAGGACCTAGCTCTCTAGCTACTCTTCCACCTAGTTGCCTAGGAAAAGCTCCTTACAAGCCTTTAAGCCTTATACAGATATAAGTAGATATTAAATGTTTTTCCCATGGAATTCCTAGTAAAATTATCTGAATAGGACGTGAGTATTTTAAAATTATTTTGAGGAAGCGTTGTAGAAATGGCATTGGGAGAACTTTCCTTGTTTCAGTTTTTAGTCATAAAACACAAAGTTGTGATTTTGGTATTGATAATTTCTCTCCTTTTTTCCTTGATATAGCCGCCGGAAACATCTCTTTTCTCGTGATAGACTAAAGCTTTTTCTGAAGCAACATTGTGAGCCGCATGATGGAGTCATTAAAATTAAGGTAATTAGAGTGGTAAAATTACTTATTGGTAGGAAAAGAAATGAGCAGGATACCTTTGTAGAAAAAAAATACATTTTTCTTATTTGGCAGACATTTTAATACTTTATTTTAATACTAGAAAATAAGACAAAATATTTTCTATTCCAGTAGTTGATGTAATGTGATAGAATATTTTGAAAAATATTGAATAATTAATTGTCGTCCTGCTATAGTTTATATTTGTAATTGCCAAGTACTACACAACAAAAATATAGCCACTTAGAAAGTATATATACCTCTGTATAAAAACACACAAAGACACTTTATTAGTGACTTTAAGTACCTTAAATTACAAGGCAGTTTTATCTTCTTTTGAATACAGTCAAGGACATCTTATATTAAGATTTAGAAACAAATTCTTTATGTAATTTGTTTTGGTGCATCAAACATTATCTGCTAATCTAAGGCACTGTGCTATGTGTAGGGGATACAAAAAAAAGGCAAAAATATAGTCTTTACTAATGGAAGAGATAATGCAAACAACCAACTATTATAAACATTTAAAATAATACTGGAGAAATGGAAGGTGATTTCAGAAGGAAGTGCTAGTGTGAAAAGTACTGGGAAAGGCCCCCAGGAGAAGGTGGAATTTGGACTCAGTTATAAAAGAAACCAGAAACTTGGGAGATAGAGATGAGACTGGGGAGCATTTCTGATATTTAAATCTCTTTTGGGAGGCCATTTGTGTTCAAAAGACATGTAAATGTTGGCTAATTACATTCCTCCACTCATTGAGAGGGCACTTGGAAGTGAAAAATAAAGTATAATAGGACTGGAAAGAAGATAGATAAGGGACCATGTTATGATAGGCTTTAAATTCCGAATAAAGCATTTTATTTTTGTTCTGGGCATTTAGAAAGTTAATTGCCTTCTGTTGTTCAGTACAGTTTGAAAAATAAGATTAGAAATTGAGCAGAACATGTTAAATGTGCATTAGAAAAGAATCCATAAGATTAGCTTGTAAAACATGAGTAATTTTTCTATTTTTTCTATTCTTGTATTTCAGTTAGCATCAGTTTAACCTAAATTTTCTCAACAGTTCTACATCATTCCCAATTTTGAGAAGGCTGGTAAAGATTCAGTTGTTTTTACTCCCACCTTGTTTTCCCAGTTTCTTGTTTGTTTATTATGAGGCTCTACTCTGGCCTATTATGTTACAGCTTCATCCAGAGAAATTTTAACTTTTCTTGGTGGGGAAAAATATGCCTATGAATTTAACTTGAAGTCATTTGAATTCTTCTTGGCTTCTCCTAGAAAATAACTGGATTAGACCAAAAGAAAGATTTGATAGAAATTGGACTAATCTGGGGAATTACATCATATGAATAAGGGGATATTTTAATGACTTAACTGACACAGTAGCAAATATCTATAATTTGTTATTTATCTCTGTGTGTGTGTGTGTGTGTGTATGTACACACACACACACACACACACACACATATATATATATATATATATATATATATATGTGATCTCAACTTTTTTGGAAAGATTTATTGTTTTCCTTTACATATTGAATATTGTTGTTTTTTTTTAAAGATAAAGGTGAACATGTTGAAATTTCTGTTATAATGTTACAGTATTTCAGTTATGTTTGTATAGTATAACAATTCTCAGCTCTTTCCAAGTTTTATTTTGTGGAGTTTGAACTGGGGAAGTGAATAATAAGGCTTGATAACTACTAGTTCTGGTATAAATTCTCATACAGTTGACAATAATGGTAATTCTTTATAAATATCCTGAAAAATAAAAAATGTCTTCTTTCATTCACTTAAATTTTTTATCTTTTCAAGTTTCAAATTTTACATTCCTTACTGCATTAACTATTTAGTTTCTATTTTTGAAAATCTTAAAAGTGGAGATAATGGCTGCTGAGATTTTGCATTTCACAATGATCTCTAATTCTTCTTTGGCTATAAATTACTCCCTTTTTCACAGATCTGAGAGGTAGACTATCTCTTGATCTTATATACTTATCGTGTTACTTTTTTGTCCAAAATGTAAACCCATTTTGACATGACCACAAGTACCAAATAATATTCAGGGTGGATGCCCATCAATTGGAGAATGACTGAATAAATTGTGCTATGTGAATATTATTGTTCTGTAAGAAATGACCAACAGGATGATTTCAGAAAGGCCTGGAGAGACTTACATGAACTCATGCTGAGTGAAATGAACAGGACCAGGAGATCATTATATACTTCAACAATAATACTATATGATGATCAATTCTGATGGGCATGGCCATCTTCAGCAATGAGATGAACCAAATCAGTTCCAATAGAGCAGTAATAAATTGAACCAGCTACACCCAGCGAAAGAACTTTGGGAGATGACTAAGAACCATTACATAGAATTCTCAATCCCTCTATTTTTGTCCTCCTGCATTTTTGATTTCCTTCACAGGCTAATTGTACACTATTTCAAAGTCTGATTCTTTCCATACAGCAAAATAAGTGTTTGGACATGTATAATTATATTGTATTTAATTTATACTTTAACATATTTAACATGTATTGGTCAACCTGCCATCTGGGGGAGGGGGTGGGGGAAAGGAGGGGAAAAATTGGAATAAAAAATTAATTAATTAAAGATGCTCTTCAGCCCCCCACCCCCCGTTTTTTTTTTTTTTTTTTTTCCTCAATGGTTACTTGCCTAATAATTCTTGAATTTTTTCTCTTGGATCTGTTTTCTATACCCTTTTTCCAGTGAGATGTCTTACATTTTCTTTTATTTTTTCATTCTTTTGATTGATTCTTGAAGTCTTATAGAGTCATTAGCTTCCACTTGCCCAATTCTAATTTTTAAGGAATTATTTTCTCCAGCTAAATTTTGTACCTCTTTTTCCATTTGGCAAATTATGCTTTTTAAGGATTTTTTCCCCAAAGTATTGATTCTTTTTTCATGATTCTTTTATATAACTTATTGCCCCCCACAGTTTTTCTTCTGTTTTGCTTATTTTATTTTTAAAATCCTTTTTGAGTTCTTCCAGGAGGATTTTTTGGGTCTGAGACCAATTCATATTTCTCTTGGAGGCTTTACATGTAGTGTTTTGACAGTGTCCTTTGCTGAGTTTGTGTTTTGATCTTCATTGTTGCCATAATAGCTTTTTGTGACTAGGGCTTTTTGTTTGTTTGTTTCATTTTTTTAAATTTTGTTTTACTCATTTTCCAACCTGTTTTTGTGGCTTTTAAAGTTGAATTCTGCTTTTGGGAATATAGGGATTACTGTCAGAAACTTATTGGGGTGGGACCTCGTTACTGGCTATCCATATTGGAGTTTGCAGCTGTGCTGGGGTCACTTGACTTAGACCAATAATGGGGTACCTATAGCCTCTGAGCGTAATGTGCTGTGTTGCTGGCTTGCTACATCTGCATTGTAGGACCTCAGCTGATGATCTCTGCTGAAATTATCCTGCTTGTTTGCCTGGACATTGTCTGTGCTGAGTTGTGCTCTCCCTTTACCCAAGTAAGAACTTGCCTGCAATCCTCCTAAGTTATCTTGAGCTAGAATATTGTTTTGTACTATTTTTTTGTGGATTTTTCTATTTATTTTAGGATGTGATTCAAAGTTCTTAGGAAAATTGAGCAATAATAAATTGAACCAGCTACATCCAGCGAAAGAACTTTGGGAGATGACTAATTGTCATTCTTTGCAGATGAGCCATTTACTGCTTTTTTTTTTTTTTTTTTTTTTGCCACCTTGGTCATACCTCTCTTTTGGTCTACAAGTTTTTACTATTATATCGAGCAGGAATAGCTAAGTGTTGTAGTGATCAGAGTGCTGGCCCTGGAGTCAGGAGGTCCTGAGTTAAAATTTAGACAAATTCACTTTATCCCTGTTTGCCTTAGTTCCTTATCTGTAAAATAAAGTAGAAAAGAAATAACATACCATTCTGCTATTTTTGCCAGGAAAACCCTAAATGGGGTCACAAAGAGTTAAAAAACAACACCACTATACTGAATATTGGGGGAAAAAAAACATAGTTGTGTATAAGATCATAGTTCTAGATTTGAAGGGAATGTCACTCAACCTTTTTCATTTTACTCATTAAGAAACTAAGGCCCAATGAAGTTAAATTATTTGTCCAAAGTAACAGAGAAAAGGGGATAGGAAAGAAAAAACAAGAAGCATTTTAGGTGATAGGAAAGGAAAAACAAGAAGCATTTATGTTTTTTGTGTTAGGCTTTCTGTGTAAAGCTCTTTCTATGTACAGTCCTTTCAACAACCTTGTGAAGTGGACACTATTATGAACTCCCTTTTAAAATTGAAACTGAAGTAGATAGAAAAAATAATAACAAAATTCACCCGGGAGGGAGAAAAAGTCAAAAATGTCAAGGAAAAAAAAATGCAAAAAAAGTGGCCTTGAGAAACTGAAAACTGAGTGGATGCCCATCAGTTGGAGAATAGCTGAATAAATTGTGGTATATGAATATTATGTTGTTAGGTAAGAAGTGACCAACAGGATGATTTCAGAAAGGCCTGGAGAGACTTACCATGAACTCATGCTGAGTGAAATGAGCAGGACCAGGAGATTATTATATTCAACAACAATACTATATGATGATCAATTTTGATGGACCTGGCCATCTTCAGCAATGAGATGAACCAAATCAGTTCCAGTGAGCAATAATGAACTGAACCAGCTACACCCAGCGAAAGAACTTTGGGAGATAACTAAGAACAATTACATTGAATTCCCAATCCCTATATTTTTGCCTGCCTGCATTTTTTATTTCCTTCACAGGCTAATTGTACAATATTTCAGAGTCCAATTCTTTTTGTACAGCAAATACATGTAAACTTATTTTGTATTTAATTTATACTTTAATATATTTAATATACTTTAATATATTTAGTATATTTATATACTCCATCTAGGGGAGGGAGTAGGGGGAAGGAGGGGAAAAATTGGAACAAAAGGTTTGGCGATTGTCAATGCTGTAAAATTACCTATGAATATAACTTGTAAATAAAAAGTTAGTTAAAAAAAAAAAAGGTGGCCTAGCCGTATCAGACCTAAAACTATATTATAAAGCAGCAATCATCAAAATCATTTAGTACTGGCTATGAAACAGTATAGTAATATCAATGGAATAGATTTGGTATGTACACAAGATTCAGTAGTCAATGACTATAATAATGTAGCGTTTGATAAACTGAAAATACTCCATCTTTTGGGATAAGAACTCCCTATATGTAACAAAAATTTCTGGGAAAATTAGAAAATAATATAGCAGAAACGGCATTGTCCAACATCTAATATATTATACCAAGACAGTCAAAATGGATTCATGATTTAGACATATAGAGTAATACTATAAGCAAATTAGTAGAGCCAAGATATAGTCTACTTGTCAGATTTGTGAAGAGAAGAATTTATCACCAAAGAAGAACTGGAGAACAGTATGAAATGCAAAATGGGTAATTTTTATTACATTAAATGTAAAAGATTTTGTACACAACGCCAGTGCAGCCAAAATTAGAAGGGAAAAGCAGACAGCTAGGACAATTTTTTTTTTTTTTTACAATCATTGTTTTAATAAACACTTCATTTCTAATATATATAGAGAGAACTACTTAGCTTTATTAAAAACACAAGTCATTCCTCAATTGATAAAAGGATATGAACAGAGAATCTTTAGATGAAAAAATTAAAGCTATCTCTAGTCATAGGAAAAATATTCCAAATCACCTTTGATTAGAGAAATGCAAATTAAGATAACTCTTGAGGTACTATTTAACTTCTCAAAGATTGGCTAAGATGATAGGAAAAGAATAATGGTGAATATTGGAGGTGATGTGGGAAAACTGGGACAACACTGTACTTTTGTTGTTGGAGTTGTGAAATGTTTCGATCACTCTGGAGAGCAATTTGGAACTATGCTCAAAAGGCTATCAAAACTGCAATAATTTTTGTTTTTCTTCCCGAGTTATTTCTACCTTCTGAATCCAATTCTCCCTATGCAACAAGAGAACTGTTCGGTTCTGCACACATATATTGTATCTATACTGTGATATATTTAACATGTATAGGACTGCTTGCCATCTGGGGGAAGGGAAAAATCGGAACAGAAGTGAGTGCAAGGGATAATGTTGTAAAACATTACCCTGGCATGGGTTCTGTCAATAAAAAGTTATTTAAAAAAAAAAACCAACAACTGTGTAATACCCTTTGACCCAGCAGTGTCTCTACTGGTGTTGTATTCCAGAGAGACCATAAAAAAGAGAAAAAGACCCAGATGTGCAAAAATGTTTGTAGCAGCTCTTTTTGTAGTGGCAAAGAACTGGAAATAGAGTAGATGCTCATCAGGGGAATGGCTGAATGTTATGGTATTTGAAAGTAATGAAGTATTATTTTTCCATAAGAAATGATGAGCAGGCTGATTTCAGAATAGTCTGAACAAGACCTGCATGAACTGATGCTGAGTGAAGTGAGTAAGAACCTGGAGAATGTTATACACAGCAATAGCAAGATGGACTTGGTTCTTGTCAACATTGCAGTGATTTGATTCAAAGCAATTCCTCTATTGGAATAGAAATTGAGTTAGAAAATGCCAGTCACATCCATAGAGAAAATTAGGGAGACTGAATGTGAATTAAAGCATAGGACTTTCACTTTTTTGCTTGTTTTTTCTTTCTTGTGATTTTTTTCCTTTTGGTCTTCTTTTTTTTTAAATGACAAATATGGAAATATTTTAAAAGGATTGCATATAGTTAACCTGTGTCACATTACTTGCTGTCTGAAGGGAGAGGGGAAAATTTAAAACAAAAGTTTTACCAAAACAAATGTTCAAAACTAATTTAACCTATATTTGGAAAAATAAAATACTATTGTAAAAAAAAAAACGACACTGTAGCAGAATGCTGAAGCAAATACAAATTGAGCAATATGCCCAGTGCTTTCTTGATCTACTGTACTGCTGAGCTTTCTCTAACAAATAGTAAATATCAAAAGTGAGATTTGAATCTGAATCTTCTGATTCTATAACTTCCTTTCACTTTTCATTGTCAAAATATGTTATTATGTCAGACTACACCATTCTTGTTCATTTTTCTAATTATATCTCATCTTCAATCCTTTACTCTTCTTATCCCTTCCTCCCCATACAGTTAGTTGCCAGATTTGTCAGTTTTATGTCCACTATATCTTCTAGTTTCATCTTTTTAATCTTTTGGCTGTTATTATTATTTATACAGCCACCTAATTCAGTCCGTTGTCACCTTTTTATTACTACAAATAGTAGCCCTAGATGTTACTCTTACTTTTTAACCCTTCAGATTCTCTGCTTTGCTACTGCCACTCTATTTATTGTTCCCACCTTGGAACTGTTATTCTAATTGGTGAAAATTTATATGTAGTTCGCTCCCAACTGACCCTGCATTTTTGTATAGCAGAACTGTAACCAGGTATACATTGCTTCTGGAAAGGGCAGGCCAACCAACTGGCATGTTATTATTCAACTTGATATTTGTGATTGCTGCAACCCAAATCCCCTTCCTTCTCCTACTAAAATATAAGTACTCTGAGACCAAGAATTGTCTTCCTTTTATATTTTTATGCTTAGCTCTTACACAGAGCCTGACATATTTGATAAGTGCTTAACAAATGTTCTTTTTATTCAGTGGTATCCTAGTTGTCTCAATTCAGTTTTCTCCATGCCTTAAATATCTTTCCCCTTTTTATTATGTTCTCCATCAATGCCAAAATGCTGTTCTAAAGTCCTTTTTTGACCATACTACATTCCTATTCAGAAAATGTATCTCTGAGATAAAACATAGCTTCTTAGCATTTATTACATATCCTAGCCCTAGCCTATCTTTTCAGGTTTATGTGTTTCAGCCATACTGACATGTGTTCTGTTCCTCATTCACGTTTCATTTACCATCTCTGTGTGCAGGCCTTTCATGTGTTTAGAATGTGTATTTTCTTCTCATTTTCATCATTTCAAATCCTTAACTTCCCTTCATTTTAAGAACCAATTCCCTATTGAGGCCCTTTCTGATTCCCATCCATGTGCTAATACTACCTCTCTCCTTTCCCATTTAATTATCTATTACATTTTTGTTTTTCCAATAAACAATAAACTTTCTGAAGGACCAGGCTATTTCATTTTTCACTGTTTTCTTTATTTGACTAGCATGATAATAAATTCTTGATGGCTAATTGGGGAGAATCAGGAAAAGTTTGCTGGAATATATGGCATTTGGGATGAAATTTCAAGGATGGGCAAATATCAAAAAAAAAGGTTGGGTGGGTATTCCAGGTATAAAGAATGGTTTTATAATTGCACATGGATAGAGTAAGAAATCATTAAAAGGTATATGAGACAGCTACAGTTTGACTAGATCATAATGCATGTGAATGAAATATTACGATATGTCTGGAAAGGTAGGGATATAGAAGGCTTGAAAGTTTTCGATTTACAGTTTTTAATTAATATATGATAAAATATAATGCCATAAGATGTCACTATGACTATCCTACTAAAAATTGTGAATATTATTGTTACAAATCCTATTATGATGTTTTATTTGCTTTGTTAAAACACAAAGGACCTTGGTTGGGGCATGATTTACTATTATGTGGCATTTGTATTTTAAGTGTATGTACAAGTAAATGGGCAGACCACTACACAAGTTTCAATAAATAAATTGTTTGCTTTAATACAAATTAACACATTTTTTCTTCATTTTTCTTAATCAAGGCAGCATCTCTTACAAAATATAAAATAGCAGAGCAGCATTTTTCCTACTTCTTCCCTGATGATCCACCGACATTTGTCTTTAGTCCTGCAAGCAGACGACGAGGGAGGCCTCCCAAACGAATATCTATTAGTCATGTAAGTAGGGAATAAATAAATAATGGATGAATGAATGAATAAATAAAATCTCATAACTCTTTTCAATGAAACATCTTTAATAGTCCTTTATTATACTATAATATAAGGTACTAAGATACTACATGAGAATGGCTCTCCCATATAAATGTCTGCATGCGCTATTGCTTCAAGTATCTAAGCATATATTGTGAAAGAATATTAGTAACCAAATGCTATCAGTATTTTAAGAGATCAGATTAAAGTATTTTTGATCCAGAGTAAATAGCACCAATTATAATGATGAGACCTGAATTCTTTGAGTATGTAATTGTAATACAAGAATGAGTTCTTAGGCAAGTCACTTAACCTCAATTTTTTTCTCAAATAATTACAATAATTATAATAATAAAATAAGCATCATTTTTGTAGCACATTAAAGCATTTGTAAAAGCACTTTACAATTATTTCATTTGAATAGTTAATAAAAATCCCTGGGAGATAGATGCCATTATTATCTGCATTTTATAGAGGAGGAAACAGGTGAGACTCTGAGAGACTTAGTGTCTTGCCTTGGTTTACACAGCTATATGTATCTAAGGCCTGATTTGAACTGAGATCTTACTTAATCCAGGTCCTGCACCTAACTGTTATATATATAAAAATGAGGGAGTTGTTACATATATAAAATGAAGGATAATATTCAAAAATCTTTAGAACAACAGGAATTCTTAGAAGGGATGAAAGGGGAAGATTCTTTTTCTTTTGTTCTTCCTTTTCTGTACTTACCCAAAATCTTAAACAATGTGGATGGCTTGCTTTTTCCCTTTGATTCAAGAAGGCTGCTAATATAGTGCAGAGATCAAGGACAGTTTATATATAAATGCTGTTGCCAGGAGCAAAATGTAATGAAAGTGGAAGAGAAAGGAATAAAGAGCTATGTAGACTGAATTATTATTTCTGTTTTCTAACTCTCCATCTACTAATTTTTCCTCTATCTCTCTTTGATCTTTACTAATATTTATGTTTTATACCATTTCTGCTAATAATTATAGGCTATTATTACTATTAAATAATTAATTGACTAGCTTACTATTAAGGCTCACAAATTAAGTATAAAGAGGTATAAAGAATTTCACCTATGTCAAGAGCAGTTAGGAATGTGTTTAGCAATCTTGTGTAGAATTTTTCAGATTCTGTGCTATGTATTACTTACTAAAAAGGAAGTAATCTACAAAGCAAGATAGGTTGAACTGTCTGGAAAACTGAAGATAAAACCCTTAATCCATCTTTTTACTTCCAATCCCTCTACTGCTTTACCTTTTTTCAGTGTTATCATTGAACTTTTCTGATGAGATATATTGAACAAAATTTATTTAGTATTCTTTTTCTCGAAAAAGAACAGGTCTTTACTTGATGATATTATGCTAACTGAATTTTAAATGGTATTCAAATTTTTTGTGCTCTTGGTAAAAATTTTCCTCATTTGTCTCTTGGACATATCAGAAGAGAGATTTCCAGGTACTTGAAAAGTGCAATGCAGTAAATGGCCATGAAATAACAAAACCTCAAGAGATAGAGTGACATCATTTGCATTCCAATCTGGATCTGAATAAGAACCCTCTCTTCAATAGTACCATATAGATAGTCCAATTTTAAGATTTCAATTGATGAAGAATCCTCTATTTTCTGAGTAGTACTTTTGTGTAACTTTTATAGTTACATACTTCTTCATTTTCCTACTTGTCTGTTAAGACCAAGCAGATTTTTTTTCATATGACATTTGTTTCAATACTAACTTCTTTAGGCTTACATATACATTCTTTAATCTATCCTTGGAGAATGTGATTTTAACGTCCTTTGTCATCTTGGATATTCCCTTTTAACCTTTATATACAACATTGTCAGTGGACTTCCTAAAAATATGGTCTGTAGAATTTGAGAATGGTCAAGCTATTACAGTTGAAACTACCTTTCCATGTTATATGTATGTTGCATTGTGTTGTGTGCATGTTGTGTGTGTGTATGTGTATGTGTATATGTATATTTGTGTGTGTGAAGTCAAGATAGAGATGAATAGTTAATATGAAGTGATAGAATGCTGGTGTAGTTTTTCTCTTCTTATATTTTCATATTGTAAAAGAATTATAGATATAGGCATTTTTGAGTATTTTCTATAAGATGAATCACTATTTCATTTTATAGTTAGATTTATTAATTATTGCCATAGAAGGAGGCTTTCTTTTTTCTTTTAAAAAAGCTCATGATAAAGCTCAAGTTTTCAGATTAAATTTTACTATCCTCTAGCTTTATAGTTGGATTATTTTTGTTATTTTTGTTTTTCATGTCATATTCATTTCTAAGTACATCTTTCCTTTTTTCCTTACATAGTAAGCTTTTCCTTATAAGAGATATTTTTAAAAATTAGTTCAGCAGAACCATCTAATACATTAGCCATATTTAATAGCAATTACATATTCCATACCAATTATGTACCCCATGCATCCTATTCACAATCTCTCTATTGAGGGGGCAGAGGTACATTTATCCAGTAATTCAGGTTTTTTTTCTTCCAATTTACATTGTTATTGCCACTTTACTGGTTCTGCTTTATTTTGGAGGTGTTTTTGTATAAGTTTTTGTATAAGAAACTGTGTTTTTCAGTTATACAGTCATCATTTCTCATAGTGCAAAAGATATTCCATTACATTAATATTCCAGTTTGTCTAGCTTTTTCTCAAGTAATGAGAACTTATTTTGCTTGCAATTCTTTTCTAGTTTGTTATTTATTTTTTAGGAAGATGGAGTTGCTGGTAAGCAAACTATTCAAGGAAATGGGAGTAAAGCTATAAAGGAAAGAGAGAAACTTCTCAAACAAAAAGAAGAAATGAAATCTCTAGGTAAATTTTTAACTTTTACTTGCTAAATGATTTTAATCTACAAAAAGTTGATTTTTTATGTTATTCTTTTAAAACTTCCATAGATTTGTAATTTTGCACTTCTTGAGGTGAGTATTTTTTTCCTCTATGACCATTACTTTAAGGTTGTTAAATTTATTCAGCTTTGGGAGTCATAGTCTTTATAACAATAGAAATTTATATAGTACTCTAATGTTTACAAAGTGTTTTTTATATATGTGTGTGTGTGTGTATAGATATATGTTATCTCATTTGCTAGATACTATACCCAAAGAAAAAAAATGAAACAATCTTGTCTTCATATCAGTACCACAACACATCTCAAAACTGTCTCCTTCCCATTTTTTTGATGTTATTCTTTGCTTAAAAGTCTATAATAACTCCAGCTATCTTTGAAACATACAAAGTCAGCTAAGTACTAAGGATACAAAAAGAGGCAAAAGATAGTTCTTGAATTTAGCTCATAATCTAATGTTGGTGACAACGAGCAAACAAATAATGTAAATGTTACACCCAAGACAAATAAGAAATGAGAGAGAAAGCACTAGAATTGAGAGATAAGATAAGGAAAGATTTCCTATAGAAAACTGAATTTTAGTTGGGACTTAAAAGAAGCCAGTAGATAGAGATGAGAGAAGATGGAAAAGAGAGGCTTTCAGACATGGGAACTACTGAAGCATAGAGAACCACTGAAGTTTGAGTGGGAAGGAGGAGGGCTGACATGGTCAGATTTACAGTTTAGAAAAAAATTACTTTGATGGCAAACCTACCAGCAAGGTATTACCCAGCATGAGGGTGATGAGCATGTGTACAAGGGGTGGGGAACATCTGATGGATCATATAAGGTCCTTCCTTAGCAATCACAGGTAATAGTAGTCTCTCTCTGCTTGAGTTCTTTAAGTTGAAAATTTTGTATGGCCTGTAAATAAATATCCAGATGGCCCTTCGCAGGAAAAAGGTTCCCATTCCTGATGTATACTCAGTATGGGCATTATCAGAGAAGAGGAGGAGGCATGGTTGAGAGATGTTGCAAACATGACATCACAAGGCTTTGCCAACATTGGGGGGTGGGAGGAAGGGATGACAGATAGTGAGGAATCCAGAATGACTCATAGGTTGTAAGCCTAAAGAAGGCTTGGGAATATGGGAGATAGGGAGAATTTAGGTAGACTTCTTTTTTTGTGCATGTTCAGTTTATTATATCTACTAAACATGTTTTCCTCAAATTACATTATATTGTGCTTTATATTATATCCCCATAGTAGAATGAAAACTTCTTGAGAAAAGAGATTGTTTCATTTTTAGCCTTGCATCTACTAGAGCCTACTAGAATATAGACATATTATTAAAAACTCTATTTATAGTTTTTGTACTCTTTCCTGTGTTCATTTCTGGACCTCACTATTTAAAAATTACATGGATAGTACTCCAAAGGATAGCCAAGATAATGAAGGGCCTTGAATTCATGTAATATAACAATTATTTGAGGAATTTGTGATACGTAACAAGAAAATTCAAGGAAAAGTATATGAAGTGCTGTTTACATAGAAAAGGCATTAAGGTTTGGTTTCTTTGATTTCCCAGGCCATGAATTTGGATGTGTTAAATTTCAGCTTAATGCCATCAGGCACTTCTTACCAATTAGAGCTGCCTCAAAGTGCAATGGATTACCTTGAGAGGTAGTGTGTTCCTCTTCATTGGAGGTCTTCAAATAGAAGCTGAAGAAGTATATATCAGTTATTATGTGGAAGGTATTTTTTTTTGAGTATGTGTTGGACTAGATGGCTGCTAAGGTCCTTTCCAACATCAGAATAGGTGATTCTATATAAATTATTCATAATTTTTGAGGGGAGGCATTAGCAGCTGGGGGATCTGGAAAGATCTCATGAAGAAAATGGTAGTACTTTAAATGAAGATAAGAATTGTAAGAGGCAAAGATAAAAAAACCAGTACCTTTAAGGCTTAGCACAGATGGTCTATACAAATAGATGGAGTTGAAAGATGGGAGTCCTATTTGAGAATAGCACAGAGACCCAGTATGACTGGATTGTTAAATGTATGAAAGGAATAAATAATGACTGGGGTTGATTGTGAGGTTAAATATCAAGTTGAGGAGTTCTCCTAAAGGCCAAATGGATTTGCCATCAAGACAGGGAAGTGACATTGTCAGATCTAGGGTTTTAGAATATTGCAATAGTCTTGTTGTCATATAAATAGAAAGAAGAATGTAGTGGAGAAAGAATTGGTAAGATTTGCCAACTGATGAAGATGACTGAAAAATTATGAACCTTGATTCCTGAAAATGTGGGTGGTATTCACAAGAGAAATTTGAAAGAGGGGTGTGGATTGTAAGGGAAAGATAAGTTCTTTTTTGCACATGATCTCAGAATCTTCGGTTTAAAATGGCTATTGTTTTTTGTTTTTGCTTTACTGAAGCAGTTGGGATTAAGTGACTTGCCCCAGGATCATACAGCTAGGAAATATTAAGTGTGTCTAAGGTCAATTTAAACTCAGGTCTTCCTGACTTAAAGGCTGGTGTTGTATGCATTGAGCTACCTAGCTACCCCTAAAATGTCTATTAGTTTATGATATAGAACTAGATCTGTGTATATTTGTAACATTTATTTTAGAAATAATTTGATCCCTATAACAGCTTCAGTATGTAACAGTTTTCATTTTGCAGTTGAGGAAATTGTCATAAAGATTGTGATTTACTTTTGATAACATAGCTACCAAGTATATAAGTGAGCCAAGTCTCTTCTAACTCCCTAGTTCATCACTTTCTATTATGTTGTTCTACTTTACATTTCTAGGCTGAGCAAATTTTCAGTTTTACCTTTGATTATTTTTTGTTAGGGATTCTCATATGATTTAATATAGTATTCATTAAACAAGAATTTATTGAATGGCTGCTCTATTCAAGATCCTATATTGGGAATAATGCCATAATGAGAAAAACTCATTCTCTGGCATCAATGAACTTGCCATATGCACAAACAAGTGCAATATAAAATAGAATGAGATATGTTCACAAATAAGATACAAGGTGGTATATGAGAGTTCAGAAGTAGGAAAAATAATTTTGGTTGTAAAGACATTAAAGAATTGTGGGAGATGGTGCCATTTGAGCAAAGATAGGATTTTAAAAATATTTATTAGCATTTTGGACAGAGGGTACTGTTTATTGGGAGGAAATGTACACAAAATATAGCATATATTTGTGGAATTTGGAGAATAAAAATTCAATTCACCAAATATTTTTAAAGAACTTGATATGTGTACAGTGCCAGTTGATAGGGATACAGTAACAAATTGGAGGATGTAGAGGAAGTTTAGCATATTTACAAGTAAATAAGTTCAAAGTAAAAGTAACTTCAAAAAACCATAAAAGAAAAATCTCACGTAGGATGCAGCGCCTGAACTTTGAGGAAACAAAGGCTTCTAAATGTCACAAGTATAGTACATTCTAAACCTGGTGTCAGGAATATAAACATAAGCTGAAAAGGCTAGAAAGATACATTGAAATAAAATTGTAGTCAAATTAATGCTAAAATAGGGAATTAGGACACTGTTATATACATAAAATATTAGTTTCATTTTTGCCAACAAATAAAGCTTTACATTTTACTCCCTTTTTCATAGCTTTTGAAAAGACAAAATTAAAAAAAGAAAAGGCCAATATCATAGAGGCCAAGAAAAAAGAAAAGGAATATAAAGAAAAAAAGAAGGAAGAATTAAAAAAAATTGTTGAAGAAGAAAGATTGAAGAAGAAAGAAGAGAAAGAGAGACTTAAACTAGAAAAAGAAAAGGTATGCTTATATTTGCCACCTTCTAGAAATGAAATATTTCTTTTAGTCTCAGTAGCACAAATTTGTGTACCCAGGGAATTTTTTTTTTAAAAAGTTAGTACACAGTACCTGGAACATAGTATACTTATTTAGTTGATTATATATGGAATATATAAAGGACATTTTTTAATAATCAAAGAAACACAAACTTAAATTAAAATTAATTAGCAGCAAAACTTCATTTAAATATTGACTTTGTTCTCTTTTTATGTAATTCTTTCCCTTACCCTATAATGCTGAACAAAATTTTTATCTCCTTACCCTATAGTGCTGAACAAACTTTTTATCTTTATTTTGGCATAAAAAGCACTTTTCCAACTGGACTGTTTTCCATACTCCTCCATCTTTCTCCAGAGGAGTAGTGGGTTTTTCAGAACTAGTGACTACAAATGCACCTCATTTAAGTTGAAAATTCTAACATTTTTTTATCTTGCTATCTATATAGCTCTGGGGCAGACTCAATATACTCAGTTTCATTTAACCCTTCCTCACTCCTTGACATCTAGGCTGCTTGGGCTACAATCACCTTCACACCAAGCAAGACAAGTCAATTGAGGTAGAAGGTCATTATTTTTCCTTTTTTATTTCTTTGTGGTTATAGCTCTAGTTGTAGTATCAGAGGGTTAAAGGGCTTGCATAGTTTACTGATTTCTGCAACAAGTTTTCCAGAATGGCTAGATCATATTACAATGTCCGTGCCTCTTTTCTGCAGCCCCTCCAACATTTGTCATTTTTCCCCTTTTGTCAACTTTACCAATCTGGGTATGTAGTGGAACCTCAGGGTTGTTTTCTGAGTTCATCATTATGGATAATTTAGATTCATCTAACCTTCTTCAGGAAATAGGCAACAACTTGTCTTGATTTTGTTTTCTTGAACATAATCATTTTTTAATTATAGGAAAGAGAGAAGTTACGTGAAGAAAAACGAAAGTATATTGAATACTTAAAACAATGGAGTAAACCTAGAGAAGATATGGAATGTGATGATCTTAAGGTATAAAAAAAAATTAAAATATTCCATGATACTAGTTCTAAAGTGATTGTTTATCTCCAAAGTAGCATTTGTTCTGTTGTCCTACCTCACCTTTTAGGGGGTACCAAAGGAAGGTCAGATCAAAGATTGTCTAGGCCAGGGCTTCTAAACTTTTTTCACTCATGATTTCTTTTCTCCTGAGAAATTTTACATGTGCATATAGGTATATAAAATAGGTATACATACATATCAGATATTTACTGATAATGGATCATAATTTCACAGTCCCTACATTTGGTTACAAGATCCCATATGGGGTCATGAACCACAATTTAAGAAACTGAGGTTTAGGCCCATTTTAACATCTCTCAACTTTCAGGCTATTTCTGTAACTCATATTTCTGACCTGCATATTATCCACACCTAAGATTTCTTCCTAAGTTTTAAGTATTTCTAATCGGATTGCATTTCTCAAAGTGATGTTCTTTGTCAATATCTTAGCACACTCAGTTGAGTTATTTGGGTCCCTGTGATGATTGATATTTAAGAATTTTAAAATTAATGTATTAAGACATCTATCTTTACTGTTGTGTGTTTTATTATTATTATTTTGGGGGAGTTTATAGAGGTCTGAATTTGAGTTTGTGGGGTTTTGTTTTTGTTTGTGTGGTGAATTCCTAACATGCTAACTTATACATTCATCAATTTATTGTATAGGGGGAACTCATCTTTAACTTAATCTTAGGTAGATGTCTGGGATACTAAGAAGGTAAATGACTTACTTGCCTATGATTGCACACCTTCTTTGTGTCAAAGAAAGAACGCCAATCCAGGTCTTGATGGTTCTTTAGCCATTATGTAATGCTTCTTCTTGATCAATATATAACATTTTGCTATTATTTTCTAGGTGCATTTCTTATATTAAAGTTAATGATGAGACAAGAAACTAAACTAAACTTTTCCTGAGGCAATTGGGGTTAAGTAACCCCAGGATCACACGGCCAGGAAGTGTTAAGTGTCTAAGGCCAAATTTGAACTCAGAACCTCCTGACTTCAGGGCTGGTGCTTTATCCACCACACCAACTAGCTGCTCCTAAACTTTGCTTTTTTAAAAAAAATCACACAATATGGCTCTTCCTTACATGCCCCTTCCTGTATTTTATAGTTCAGCTGAACTGATTTTTTTCTGTCTTCTTCATACATAGTATGAAACTCTTTCATCTTTTTGTATTTATATTTCCCCCTATCTAGCAATGTTGTTTTTTTTTGCCTCATTTCATTTTGCTCTTCAAATTATAACTCAAACATTTATATATATAAAACATTTTAATTACTCTTCCAGGTTTCTTCTACCATAATTGCTTAATATGGTAGCCAGGAAAGAGAAGAGCCAGGAAAATCTGGTTGCAGATTCTCTCTTCGACATATACAGGCATATGTCTGTGGGCAGGTCAATTAATTCTAGTGCTGTAGTCAGTTCTTTTAAGAACTGCCAATTGCAGAGAAGGTGCTTGCTAACTGGTATTGATACATATCGTGTCCTGCTTTCTAGAGCCCCCAAGTTGGAGTGACAAAATGTACCATTGCTTCTAGAGCCCCCATGCCGGGGTGATTAAAATATACCTTCCTAGAGGAGAAGTGATGAGGCAGGACTCCTGAGGATGATGGAAAAATGGAGTCCGTTTATTTCAAGGGCTTTCGTAACAAAAACAACACTGCATATGTGGGGCCACGTAAACGACTTGTTATTTTATGTAGTTTGCCCCCGGTATCATTCTTCTACTTGATATCACTGCTTCAATCATAACATAGGTTGTCACTGACCCCTGACTTCTTAGGAAGGCCAAGAGCCCTTAGGGGAGATGGAGAGCTGAACCAGACATTGTTAGCAGGTTCCCTCTAGGCTGAAGGGTCTTATACATTGCCCAGTTTCCCCACTGACTGTGACCCTCTATAGAGAAAAAAGATTATTCATCAAAGATTTCTTTATATCATAGGTCCAGTCACTATCCCTATACTTATTTATATGTACATATTGTCTCTTCTTTTCCCTTTTTTCTTTCCTTTTCTTCCTTTTTCCTCCTTCTCCCACTTTCTCTTTTCCCACCCCCTTCCACAGCATTAAGTGTTTAATATTTATTATTACTGTTGTTACTGAAATGCTTCCTTTAAGAAGAACAACAATCTTTTGTTAACCTTCACTCTAAACTGTAGGTTAGAATTCTGTATATATAGTTCTTTGGATAGATTATAGCTGAAACACTTGATAAGGTTTAGATTGCTATTCTTAATGTCTACTTTTATTATTGTTGCTGTTAACTCTTAATTTTGGGATATATTAAGTACAAGTTATGTAATGACATTTCTCAGATATTCAGAAGTATTTGAAGGTACCCAGCATATATTTGTACAACTCTGAATTCTTGCAAAGGGACAGCTAGAAATGTGGAGGACCTCTGGGATATAAGACAACTGAAAATACAGAAGTAAAAGACCCCAGCTTTTGGGATAAGAACGTGCTGTTTGACAAAAATTGCTGGAAAATTGGAAACTACTTGCATGGCAGAAACTAGGCATCGACCCACATTTAACACCATATATCAAGATAAAGTCAAAATGGGTTCATGACTTAGGCATAAAGAATGAGATTATAAATAAATTAGAGGAACACAGGATAGTTTACCTCTAAGACCTGTGGAAGAGAAAGGAATTTATGACCAAAGAAGAACTAGAGATTATTACTGATCACAAAATAGAAAATTTTGATTATACCAAACTGAAAAGTTTTTGTACAAACAAAACTAATGCAGACAAGATTAGAAGGGAATCAATAAGCTGGGAAAATATTTTTACAGTCAACGGTTCTGATAAAGGAATCATTTCCAAAATATATAGAGAATTGACTCTATAAGAAATCGAGCCATTCTCCAATTGATAAATGGTCAAAGGATATGAACAGACAGTTCTCAGATGAAGAAATTGAAACTATTTCTAGCCATATGAAAAGATGCTTCAAGTCATTATTAATCAGAGAAATGCAAATTAAGACAACTCTAAGATACCACTACACACCTGTCAGACTGGCTAGAATGACAGGGAAAGATAATGCAGAATGTTGGAGGGGATGTGGGAAAAGAGGGACACTAAGACCTAATACCTTGTTGGTGGAATTGTGAATACATCCAACCATTCTGGAGAAAAATTTGGAACTATGCTCAAAAAGTTATGAGACTGTGCATACCCTTTGATCCAGCAGTGTTACTACTGGGCTTATATCCCAAAGAGATCATAAAAAAGGGAAAGGGATCTGTATGTGCACGAATGTTTGTGGCAGCCCTCTTTGTAGTGGCCAGAAACTGGAAACTGAATGGATGCCCATCAGTTGGAGAATGGCTGAATAAATTGTGGTATATGAATATTATGGAATATTATTGTTCGGTAAGAAATGACCAACAGGATGATTTCAGAAAAGTCTGGAGAGACTTACTACACGAACTGATGCTGAGTGAAACGAGCAGGACCAGGAGATCATTATATACTTTAACAACAATACTATATGATGACCATTTCTGATGGACCTGGCCATCCTCAGCAATGAGATGAACCAAATCAGCTCCAATGGAGTAGTAATGAATTGAACCAGCTATACCCAGCGAAAGAATTCTGGGAGATGACTTAAGAACCATTACATTGAATTCCCAATCCCTATATTTTTGTACATTTGCATTTTTGAGTTCCTTCACAGGCTAATTGTACAATATTGCAAGAGTCCGATTCTTTTTGTACGGCAAAATAACGGTTTGGTCATATATGCTTATTGTGTTTCTAATTTATATTTTAATATATTTAACATCTACTGGTTATCCTGCCATCTGGGGGAGAAAATGGAGAGAAGGAGGGGAAAAATTGGAACAAGAGGTTTGGCAGTTGTCAATGCTATAAAGTTACCCTTACATATAACCTGTAAATAAAAGGCTGTTAAAATTTATTTAAAAAAAAGAAAGAAAGAAAGAAAAAGAAAATACAGAAGTATGAGATCTGACCTCTTTGAATAGTGACCACCATTGCTTAGGAAGCAGCTGACAGAGAAGAGATAAATTAAGTGTGTTTGATTTAGATCTTCAAAGAATGGGAGAGTAGGTCACTTGCAAGCAAGCCCTTCTTTTGACAAAGACACTTTAAAATCCCTCTCTCTCTACAGTTTTTAAATTTCTTGACGTCTCTTCCATGGTTTTCTCTTAATTCTATGTCATACTTGAATTTACCTAAAGACCTCTAGAGCACTTGTGGTTTTAAATTATTTTGAGCTACTATGTGAGAATGATAACAGCTCAGACTCCTCGTTGCTTTTTTTTTTTTTTTAATAGCTTTTTATTTACAAGATATATGCAAGGGTAATTTTTCAGCATTGACAATTGCAAAACCTTTTGTTCCACTTTTTCCCCTCCTTTCCCCCACCCCCTCCCCCAGTTGGCAGGTAGACTAGTACATGTTAAATATGTTAAAGTATATGTTAAATACAATATATGTATACATATCCATACTATTGCTTTGTTGCACAAGAAGAATCAGACTTTGAAATAATGTACAGTTAATCTGTGAAGGAAATCAAAAATGCAAGCGGACAAAAACAAAGTGATTGGAAGTGCTATCCTCATTGCCTTTTGAATCATAGTTACCTATACTAAAAGGATGTAATCATTCTTATTTTTTCAATAAATTAGAGAAGCCTATTTAGTATAATTAAAATATATGACCACATTCATCTTTATGTACTTGCTCACCCAGATAGTTACTAAATTTTTTTATTTTTAATTTTGTAGGAACTTCCAGAACCTACTCCTGTGAAAACCAGGCTGCCTCCTGAAATTTTTGGTGATGCTCTAATGGTGTTAGAATTTCTTCATGCATTTGGGGAGCTTTTTGATCTTCAAGATGAGTTTCCTGAAGGAGTAACACTAGGCAAGCTCTTACCTTTAGAGGAAATTCATCATAACAAGGGATATATTAAGTGTTTACATGGGAATGAAAATTTCATGCTGTATAAAAAATGATAACTTAATTTTAAAGATTTCTTGATATTTTTATATTATGAGCACAAGTACTAGGTAATAGGAATGGTGGTGGCGGGTAGTAGTTATTGTTGTCATCTTCCATTACAGATGCAGGAATTTTAAACTTAAAAGTTTGGGCTTATTTTAGGTCACACTAAAAACTATTGTTTTATTACCACTTAGTGGTAATAGTATGTAATTAGAATTTAATTATTCCTGTTCTCTAACCAATAGATTAATGGTATTCAGAAATATTGGCAGTATAGTAATTTAAGATATTTTTGTTGTTTGTTGTGCAAATTATAATTATACTTGTAGTGATCACCTTACTTTGGAATTGGCATGAATGTTATAATGATATACCTCTATTTGGATGTTTCATCTTGTGTGTATATAATTTTGTACTTTATTCACTTATGATTTTAGCTACATATTAAAATGAAAATAGTTTTTAATATTCAATATTTTAATCCATGTTTTTATTTCAATGATTTGTCTCATTTCTTAACCTCTCTGCTTTTGTACCCTATATTTGTTGTCAAAAAACCAACCACCAGGTGATGATTCTGGTGATGATCTGAGCCCCTTTTAATTTAGCTAGAATGGTTCTTGATGAACAGGACCTGCGTACTTGTGCTGTATTTGTAAACTTCATACATCATTTTAATTTTATATAAATATAAATACCTTTATTAAAAGAATATATTTTAATTTTTTAATGCTACTGTGTTTCCTATTTACATGGAAATAATTTTACATTCATTTAAAATATTTTCTTTTCAGAGGTTTTAGAGGAAGCTCTTGTGGGAAATGATAGTGAAGGCCCACTATGTGAATTGCTTTTTTTCTTCCTCACTGCCATCTTTCAAGCAATAGCTGAAGAAGAAGAAGAAGTCGCCAAAGAACAAATAACTGATGCTGATACCAAAGGTCAGAGTTCAATTCCTGTATGAATTAATATTAATTTGTTTTGAAAGTTAGAATACGTTTTACAAAGCCTTATAAAAATTGCTTCTTTATTCTAGAAGTTGAATAGGTTCAGTTGGTGGTATGGTATAACTTGTTAGATATTGGTGTGTATTTCAAAGATATATTATCATTTGTTTCATATAAATAATTGTTTGTTTTTTTTTTACTGCAGCATAGTTTTGAAGAACTTGAAGATTATTGTTCTCAGTTTTTTTCTCTCTTGTTCCTTCAGCACTATGAGATATTTCTTCTAAGAGCTAAGAAGATTATAATTCTTTAATTTAAAGATCCCTCTAAATGGAATCTATTTTTTTCCCCAAGAACTTGATCAGTTAATTTATTATAATACTTTGATTTTTATAATTAAATTTTATGTTCTGTAGCAGAGCATAATGATAGTTATTACTTACGGCAGCTTTTAGATATTTTTTGTTAGATTATTAAGACTCTAGAGTTGAGTAGTATTCTCTTCAAATGTTTTTATAACTTAATTCTTAACTGGTGGTAGGGATTTCACATTAAAAATTTTATCCTGTCAATTGCAAGTTCATAATTATTACTTTAATATTTATTCATTTTTATGGTGGCATTTTAAAAGTATAAGAATGCTTTTTTTCCCTGCGAGGCAGTTGGTGTTAAGGAACTTGCCCAGGGTTACATAGCTAGTTATTGTTAAATATCTGAGGCTGGATTTGAATTCAGATCCTCCTGACTCCAGGGCCAGTGCTTTCTAAAACTGTGCCATCTAGCTGCCCTGAGAATTTTTTCCACTCTTCCCTTTCATTCTCCACATTTTCTCCATTAAAATAACATTTATAGAGAAATATATGGAAAAATAATTGCCTATGAATGTGTTGATCACGATGCATATTCGTTATGAACCAGTGCTCAAGATGAAATCTGTGTCAAAAGAAATAAAAAATGACTACTCTGTCACCTCTACATCAGGAATTACAATTGTGGCTAAACAACTTAATGAATTTTCAATTTGAAGGATTCAAGAATTATTCAGTTTGATAGAATTTGAAACTTTATATTTCTAACTAGTCTCCCATACTTACATAATAAAGAGATGTGGAGTCAAAGTTGGCAGATGTACTGCCCTGACTATTACCAAAGTCAAATATCTTGCAATCTGTGACTTGAATCCTACTCACTACTTCTTCAGGTACTTAATTAAGAAATGTCCCAAGCCTTAATTAAATGGGATATTAACATATGCATTGTGTAATTATTTTATATGGTATAATTAGGTATGCACAGTGCTTTATTGGCTAAGTATGCATATGGGATTACCTACTTAATAATATTCTTTTTAAAGATAAGATGGAAAAGAGTAAAAGGAAAAATATAGTCAAAACTCTGTATAGATGTTAGGGTGATAAAAAGGACATATTGGGGTGTGGAGAGTGGTCAGAAGCAAAGCACTTGAGAGGAACAGGGTGAAAGGAGAGAATAAATAAATGGGAAAATAGTTTGCATGGTCATTGTGAAAAGAATTTGAAGCATTTTTCTGAGGGAGGCCTAATTTCTCAAATATACAAGGGAACTCAGTCATTTAAAAAAGAGTCATTCTCCTATTGATAAATGATCAAAAATTATGAACAGTTTACAGATGAACTAATCAAGTTATTTATAGTCATATAAAAAACTCACTGTTGATTGGAAAAATACAAATTAAAACAATTCTCAGGTACCACCTTATAGCTATTAGATTGGCTGATGGGCTAGAAAAGGAGAATGACAAATATTAGAGAGAATGTGGAAAAAATGAGACATTAATGCATTGTGGGTAGAATTCAAGGGCAATTTGGTATACAAAGGGCTATAAAATCATGTTTACCTTTTTTTTTTTAAGGCTGTCGTCTTGATATTTTTTTCTTTCTTTCTTTCTTTTTTTTTTTTTTTTTTTTTTTTTTTTTTTTTACTGAGGCAATTGGGGTTAAGTGACTTGCCCAGGATCACACAGCCAGGCAGTGTTAAGTGTCTGAGGCCAGATTTGAATTCAGGTCCTCCTGACTTCAGGGCTGGTGCATTATCCATTGCGCCACCTTGCTGCCTCTTGCTTACCTTTTAACCTAACAATACCACTATTAGGATTAGGTCTATATCCCAAAAATGATTTAAAAAAAAAAAAAAAAGAAAAGGAAACACACACACACACAACACACACACACATATTTGTAGCAGCTCTTTTCTCAGGGCAAAGAATTGGAAATTGGCGCTATGCCTATCATTTGGGAATAGCTGAGTAAACTGGTATGTGATTATAATGGAATGCTATTCTATAAGAAAAGATGAGCAGGATGTTCTCAGAAAAGCCTGAAAAGACTTCCATGAGTTCATATGAAATAAAATACACTATGTACAAAGTAATAGCAGTGTTAATGGGATTATCAGGTGAGAATGACTTTGCAATCCAATAATTTGAGACTACTCTGAAGGATTTAGGATGAAAAATGCTATTCATACTCAGAGAAAGAATTGATTATGTCTTCATACAGATTGAAGCATGCTTTTTTTTTTTTAACTTTATTTTTCTTGAGGGTTCTTTTTGGAGGGTGAATCTATTTTTTAATTTCACAGCATAATTTTTATGGAAATGTTCTACCTAGCTTCACATGTGCCTTCTCAATATGAGAGAGGGGGGTGGGGAGAAAAGGAAGTAAAGGAGAAAATCTGGATCTTAGAGTTTTGAAAAACAAATGTTAAAAAATGTTTTATATGTAATGGGAAAATACTAAATCAAAAAAAAGGGGAAAAAACTTTCTGTGATGAGAAATTTTGAAAAATAATAATGTGGATGAAACTGATGTATAAAAACAATTGTGGCAAGTATTTGTCAAAAAAACCACTAAATTTTATTGTAAGCTATAGAGTAATGCCAATTATGTTGTAGTGAGAGTTACCAAGAAAAAATTGATTAGAGATTTAAATCTATATAGTAGGGAATTTGTAATCTCAGTGATAAAAAGAATTTGTGAAAAAATCCACAAACACTTCAGATGTCTACCCTTAAGTTGGGATACAAAGGCAAGAATCAAATAGCTCCTTGCCCTTAAGGGGATATACATACATAAATATCTACACTTACATACAGTAAGAAGGGAAAATTTTGTATAGTTTTTCTCTATAGATAATCACTTCCCTTAAGCCAAAATTTCTCATAGAAGTAGTCTTTGTTAAAATTCTTTCTCTTTCTCATCTTATCTCTAAAAAAATTTTTTTTGATAAGGGAGTGTGTGTGTGATTTGTGTGTATATGTGTGTATAAATATGCATATACATATTCAACACATACTGTACTGAGGTTCTTACTTTTAGATTATGAGTACTTCAGTTGCAGTACAATAATCATGCTAATAAAACTTAATTCTCAACACTTAGATTTGATAACTATATATAGATAGATAGATATTTATCTATCTATCTATATATGTATGTGTGTTTTTAATGAGATGTAACCTGGAATGTCTTTATTTCTTATTGATCCAACAATGTTATTCACTGATCTTAGAAACCTCCAGTCAGACAAATGGAATGCTGTTGATTTATTTTAATGTAATAATGTAATTTCCAAGTTATACCTCCAGTTCATTTCTCTTAAGGTCTTTTATTTCCCTTGTTGCAATAGGATATTATAAGGTATGTATTTTCACTACAGAAAGCAATTTGAATAAAATTAAAATGTGGTAAAAGTTGAAAAGAAAGAGAACCACTTAATAAAAATTTATAAATAAGTTCCATATCTGAGTATATAGAGCTATTGGAAATTTTGTCTTTTCTACAATGCAATTCAAAAGTATATTGGCTAGATGAGTTTATGTGGGAAAAATAAAGGAAGTTTTTTAGGTCACATTTCCCTGAAGTGAAAGAATCATTCTATTCTGTTTGAAACCCAGTTTTAGATTTAGGGTGGAGAGAGAGAGAGAGAGAGAAAGTGACAAGAGAGGGAATTAAAAAGGAAGGGAGAGGGAGAAAGAATATATTTTATTTTTTCACTTTTCCCACATCATATATATTCTTGTTTGTGCTTATAATATATTTTCCTTGAAGCATTTGATGATTATTCTGTTGTCATCATTAGTATAGTGAATCTAGATAGGTAAAAGTTAGGAACAGAAACATGTCATCCTGGAATGTATTTCAAATACCATTTAATCCAAACCTATTTTTTATTTTATAGATGAGGAAACTTGAGCTCAAGGAAGTTATGTGAATTGCCCAAAATCACCACAACTAGCCAATGGCAGAGCCAGGATTAAAACCCTAGGCTTTTTGACTTCAGTCTCGTTCTTTCCATTCCACTATAATGCACCAATAGGTGTTTGGGTTTTCTTGTTTGTTTATATGTATGTTTGTTTTTGTTTTTGTAATTGAAACATGAAAATTGCTTCTTACCATTATTTGGTTTTATGACAGATTACAAGGAGATTTTCCTTTTTTTATCTTTGGAATGCAAGATTTTTGAGACTTTGAAAGAATTTTTTTTTAATTAAGTGGAAAATTTAGTGAATTTCCCTGAGCATTAGACCACTGTGCATTTTGATTATTATTATTTTTAACCTATAGAATTGTGAATATAGTATTTGAAACATTATATTTGGAACTTAATGGGCTAATATTTTGTGATTGGATAGTGTGAAAAGGCTGACCATATTTCTGTCAACCCTTTGGAGAACTATTCACAAGTGCTGAGGGAATCATTGTTTGAGACTAATGAAAATTTCCTAGAAATGACTATATTGGTAACTGATTATAAAGTGTTACAGTTCTTAGACCTTCTTAGTAACAACTTACATTTGGTTTCCAAAAATTAGCATTAAATTTTGGCATGAATTAACTTTGAAATGTCTGTAAAAGAAGGGTTATCTGAATTGTTTGATTTTAATTTTTGAAATAGCCTTTCCAAAGACCAAAGTGAAGAAATACAACATTTGTGAAGTATTACTTCACTTAAATGATTGTCAAAGTACATTACAACTTTTATGTCAATGTGTATGTGTGTCTATTGTGAAGAGCCTAACAATTGATTGAGTATTGCATGATTTTAGGATAATATAGTTTTTAGATGGCTTGTAGGTAGAATGAGTAGTGACAACTTCATATTGTACTTAGTGAGGATTCTGTTGAGGCTTATGAATGCTAAGTTGTCTCTTGAATCTTTTTAAAAGGGCTACTTTCCTACCCAATATGCAAGCTTTGATTTGCACTAGAATAAAGTATTTATTTCCTTAAAGATTTAACAGAGGCTTTGGATGAAGATGCAGACCCCACAAAATCTGCACTGTCTGCAGTTGCAACTTTGGCAGCTGCATGGCCACAGTTACACCAGGGTATGTGTGGGTTTACTTTTTTTTTCGTTTTATTTTTATTTTTATAAAAAAGGCACATTTTACATTACTAAATACATATAATTGTTTATATTCTAAATAACTGCATTTTATTTTTATTTTTTTTAACAACTATAGGCTGCAGTTTGAAAAGCTTGGATCTTGATAGCTGCACTCTTTCTGAAATCCTCAGACTTCATATCTTGGCATCAGGTGCTGATGTAACATCAGCAAATGCAAAGTATCGTTATCAGAAACGAGGAGGATTTGATGCTACAGATGATGCCTGTATGGAACTTCGTTTAAGTAATCCTAGTCTACTGAAGAAACTTTCAAGCACTTCAGTATATGATTTGTTGCCAGGTAAAATAAAATAAAGACAAAGATTTTATAGCCCACTTTTAGAACCATATGCACCTGACTCCATTCTTAATCATTCTGCTTCCAGTTCTTGAAAAGGCTAAGCATTTAAAAGCATTCAACTGTATTTATATGATAACAATTAAGAAATTGAATAGTCCCTTATGTATACATAATAGAAAAAGAAACTATTATCATTACTTTTTATTATTATAGCTTGTAATTTTATTTTTATCCCTTCTTTTGTTTTATTCTAAATTTGAATTGTATTAAATTGTCTGGCTTCTCTTTGACAAACATTTCTTTAAAAAAGCTATTACTACTTACAGGGTGATTGTATGTAGTAGGGAATATGATATATAAACAAACAATTAAAGTGCTATAAATACTACATAGAAGTATTATTAAAAAAAAACTACAAATAAAATGGTGTTTGGTGTTGTACCTATCTTTCTGGACAGCTCCTCAGTTTCCTTTGTAGGCTCATCTTTCATGTCCTTTTTCTTGTTTGTGAGTATACTCTTAAGACTTTGTCCTAGTCCTCCTTCTCTTTTTTATTTTTATTTTATTTTTCAAACATGTGGACAATTCTTCAACATTATTACCCATGCAAAACTTTGTGTTCCAATTTTTCCCCTCTTCCCCCATGCCATCCCTTAGATAGCAAATAATCCAATATATGTTAAACATGGTAGAAATATATGTTAAATCCACTATATGCATACATATTTATATAATTATCGTGCTGCATAAGAAAACTCATATCAAACCAGTAAAAGAGAAAGAGAAAAGCAAAATAAAATGTAAGCAAACAACAGAAAGAGAATGCTAAGTTGTGGTCCACACTCAGTTCCCACAGTCCTCTCTCTGGATGTAGATGACTCTCTTCATCACTGAACATCACTGAACAATTAGAACTGAATCATCTCATTGTTGAAGAGAGCTACTTCCATCAGAATTGATCATCGTATAATCTTGCTGTTGCCATGTATAATGGTCTCTTGGTTCTGCTCATTTCACTTAGCATCAGTTCATGTTTGAATGTAAAAATTTTATTTTTATTGCTTCCCTTCTCATATTGGCTGCACGTGTTTTTGTTTGTACAAAAACTTTTTAACTTAATTTAATCAAAATTATCTATTTAGTAATCAGTAATTATCTCCAATTTTTCTTTGTTCACACATTCCTTCCTCCTCCACAGATCTGAGAGGTAAACTATTCTATGTTCTTCTAATTTGTTTGTAATAGTATTCTTTATGTCTAGATCATGAATCCATTTCAAAAGTTGGTATATTCAAGACAGAGCTCATTAACTTTCCTCCTGAACCTACTCCCTCTACTCCCTTTCCTAATTTTTCTGTATTTGTTCAAGGAGCCTTGTAATCATCTGTAAGTCATCACCCAGTAAGATCTGGGTTCAAATGCCTTTTTTTGAAATATGCTGACTGATTCTGGGCAAGTCATTTTAACTTCTCAGTTAAGTGCTACTCTCAGTTTCTCAGGAAACTATAATACTAGGGGTGCACAGCTTGGCACAGGGATTGCCAAGTCTTTGCTACATCAAGTAATAGTTTTCTCACCAGAATTTCCCATCTGTTTAGTGAAATCATGGTGGTCTTCCCTTTACACACTCGCTAATCCCCGAAGTTAGCTATTTATGATGTTAGTGAATGCTGTGATAGATTAAAAATTTAATCTATCACTATTTTTTATATTGTTGCTGCCAAGGAAACACTTTGTTTCAATTTAATCTGAGGTCTTTTGATGAAATTGCCTAAAAATGAATACTTAAATGGTGACTTCTTTTGCATCAATCATAAAAACCACTTATTTGACATGTTTAAGAAAACTCTTTCCCTTTATTTTTGCATTATATCACAGAAACTAGGAAAGTTTTTGTGTTTCTATGATGTATAATTTAGAAAGTATATTCATGATTTTTAATAGGGGAGAAGATGAAGATACTTCATGCTCTCTGTGGGAAACTACTAACCCTCGTCTCCACTAGGGATTTTATTGAAGACTATGTAGACATATTAAGACAGGCCAAACAGGAGTTCCGGGAGCTCAAGGCAGAGCAACATCGAAAAGAGAGAGAAGAAGCAGCAGCCAGGTCTGAATCAAATAAAGTTACTAGAGATGTATAATATAACTTACTATTCAAATAGAACAGTATTGGCTCATTTGTGACAAATGCTTTTCTTTGCCTCTGTCCTTTGTGTCCCTACTTTACACATGTAAATATAGGGGGGGAAAACCTGGGTTTTGCATTAGAAGACTTGCATTTATTTGATTTTTTTTAGGTATAGTACTTCTGTGACTTTGGCCAAATAGCTTAAAACTAAAACTCTTTTGAGTTTTAGTCCTCTTGTCTGTTAAGTGGGATTAATATACTGTTTACCTCAAAATTAATTATGATGACCACATGAGATTTATAAAGCTTAAATATTATGTAAATTTAAATTAAAATCTATTGACCATATTACCATTCATCTCTTTTAAAGGGAAATGATAGAAATATTTTTAAAAATTTTGTTTTCTTGATCTTTGGAGCTGTAATTGACAATCTAGTGCTAAAAATAGTATCAAGTATCTTCCATGACCTTGTAATAAGGAAAAGACTCAGATAGTGCTTGTGCTACAAATATACACATCAAATAAACTGAAGTATCTTATTATTTTTATGATTAGGATTCGTAAAAGGAGGGAAGAGAAACTTAAAGAGCAAGAACAAAAGATAAAAGAAAAAGAAGAAAAACTTAAGGAAGAAGAACAAAGAAATCCTATTGCAGAAGTATCTACTGGGTATGACTTTAGTTATTGGCCTACTCAGTAATATATTAAAAATCCTCAATTTTGTGGAAAATGCCTTAGATTTTCTAGTGAAAAGCAGTTTTACTACCTGAACCTGTAATAACTTGTCAGAGATTAAATTTAAGTTTTAAGAAGTTGAAATCAAATGAAAAGCTGTGTTTTAAAAATTTGTAAATTTATGCTTGTAGCTCTTATGCATTATTATTGGAAAAAATCTATTTAATCCATAATTTGGAGTCAAGAAAAACTTGTTTCAATGTTGTCTCAGGTATTATGGGACCCTGGGTAAGTTATTTAACTGATATTTTTTAATCCTCATTTTATAAATGAGGAAAATGAGGATAATAAAACATTTCAGGGTTTGTTCTGAGAAATCAAATAAAATTGTAGAACAAACTTGTTATATAAAGGTGTTAAAAAATCTTTGCTATTCTAACAAAAGGGGGGAAAAGACAAATAAACCTTTTAATACTATATAAATGTTATTCTTGCAGAGGGAACAAAAGCTGTTTAACTAAACTAAACAACATACTATTAAAGCATTTTAGATAATATTCCATATTCTTAACTTTAACACCTCAGCAATTAAAGTCAAAGAAGAAGTACTGTTTCTCACCTCCTTTTCAGGGCCAAACATAATTGTTACTGTTAATTTACAGCCATTTTTGTTTTGTAATTTTCTACACACATATACACACACACACATACCTACTTTTGTATATATGTTTTCACTCTCAATTCATGTAAGACTGGGTGGTTTTTAAGCTTTGTTTTAAAGGTAGAATCATGTTATATGGCTGGGGAAATTAAAATTTCTAGAAATAGAAATAAAATGTTCTATAGACAGTTGATATACTTGACTATATCATTGAATAGTGTAATTATTTATTAAGGGAAGAAGAACGAGAAGATCTTGATACTAGTACTGAAAGCAAAGAAATTGAACAGAAAGAACAGGATCAGGATACAGCCACAGAAGATGAAGAAGAATTGTTACTACATAAAAGAAGAAGAGGTAAATTACTCTCTCTTTTGCTCTCTTTTTTTCCCCAGTTAATATAAAAATGAAACTAAAAATAGACAGCGATGTCATTTAATGCCTATAAAGCCAATCTCAAAGACCCTGAGTTCATTCCTACCCTATCCTACCTTTGACACATAATTTAGTTTCTAAAAATACTAATAAAATATAAAAACAATCTATAAATTATAGAGAAGGTGCTAATTTCCACTGCTATAGAAAGTTTCTTTACCAGAGTTTCCTATAAAATTGTTGCTTGTACCATTGAAATCATAAAACCAGTCCTTATCCTTGTCATCTTAATTACAAAATTATCAAATGTTTATCCAGTTCTCAACAATGATGAGTAAAATGCTAATTAATCTACTTTAATTCTTAAAATAAAAAATTTTTATCCTTAAGAAGGGAGTATCTATAAACTGTAGGCCAACAAACTTCAATTTCTGCAAGTGGCAATTACAAATAAGCCAGTGTGACTTCAAGAAATCAGGATAATTAGATGGTACAGTAGAGAGAGTACTTACTTTAGAGTCAGGAGGACCTGAGTGTATGTGTGTGTATGTGTGTGTGTGAGTATACACACATATTTTTTTTTTGCTGAGGCATTTGGGGTTAGTGACTTGCCCAGGGTCACACAGCTAGGAAGCAGAATCAAGATATAAAAATTTTTAATAAATTAAAACATTGGGTAATGTCATAAAATGAAATTTTGGCTATGTGATGTCAAAATCAGCTTTAAAAGTATAAGATGGGGAAGTTATGTCTAAATAGCTGTTCATCTAAACTTTGAACACCAAGTTTTCTGGAAAGATGTTAATAAAAGTTAGAAATTGTGCAGACCTTAGAAATCTTGGGGTAATGTAAAACCAAAGCTACCTTTGATATTGGGTTCCCAGTCCCTAGAAGTCTTCAAGCAACACTGAGGTTTGTTGGAGAACAGAATCTTGTTTCAGGGATGGTTTGAACTTCCTTTCCATACTCTGTAATTATGTGAACAAAAGTGAATGAACATATTCTTTGAAATTTCTTCCCTTTTTTTTTGGCACCATTACTTAGAATAGTAAGATGTTGAATTAAATGTAATTTACATTCAGGGAAAATATAGTGATTAGACTGAGACAACATTTTAAAGATTGTGGTGCCAAAGCAATGATTTCTTCATTATAAAATTGATTGTTTTATAGCAGTCACCTTTTTAGACAGGCAGTGGGACATATTGTATTTGCATTTGCTAATGAGACTATTAGAAATTTTAACTATTTAGATAGATAATATTTTAAAAGTTTTTTCATCCATATTGGAAACATATAAATTTTTCTTTGGTAAGAGAATCAAATTTTGAACATAAAATAGAATGACTTGGCTCTCTTTGGGTATAGGAGGGTGGAAAAGGAATATTTAGATTAGAAAATGTAATAAGGACATTTAATTCCTTTATTTCAGATCTAGTTAATTTCATTATGCTCTGCATTGGTGTAGGATGTCTTCATATTATTTGAAAACTCCATACTTGTGATTCCAGCCTTCTTTCCCAGGCTTGTTGATATTTCCATTGAGACAAATAATGGAAAAAGTGAAGCTATGTAAAACTTTAACAGTGTTGTGTGAAAGTCTATTTTATTCAATTCTAGAGAAAGTTGTAAATATAGCATCATTAACTATCTTTTTATTAGCAGGAAAAAGAGGGCAGAATGGATTTAAAGAATTCTTAAGTCAAGAAGATTCTGGCTATTCAAAGAATGAACCATTTACTGCTGATGAAGAAGAAACTTTAAAACAGGAACAACAAAAAAAGGAGAAAGATCTTCTAGAAAAAATTCAAAGTGCCACAGCCTGTACCAATATTTTTCCCTTAGGTCGTGACCGCATGTATAGGCGTTACTGGATTTTCCCTTCTGTTCCTGGATTGTTTATAGAAGAAGATTATTCTGGTCTCACTGAAGACATGCTGTTGCCTAAGCCTAAGTCATCGTCATTTCAAAATAATGTACAATCTGTAGTGACAAGTGAACTTCAAGAATCAACTAAAACTTCAGAGTCTTTTAAATCTGAATCTACCTCCAATATTGATTCTACCCTCCTACCAAGGCCAGTACATAAGCCAAATCGATGGTGTTTTTATAGTTCTCGGGAGCAACTAGACCAATTAATTGAGGCTCTTAATTCCCGAGGCTATAGAGAAAGTGCCTTAAAAGAAACTCTTCTACAAGAAAAAAGTAGAATTTATGAACAACTGGCCAGTTTTTCTGAGGAAAAATTTCATATTCCAGGTAAAGTTGTACTAAAGATATTTTATTTTTGATTTTCAAAACTCTAGTTTTAAAAAAGTTATTGAACTTAGTTTTTAGCTATATTTTGTTACTACCATTTTAAAAATTTTATTAATCTATGTACCACTGTTATTTCCCTTTACTATTGGACTCTTCCTTATAACAAAAATACTTATGTAAAAATTACCTGACAAAACAAATCTCTTATTTGATTGTCATAAGCCATATAACACAACCATAATTCCATTGTTCCTTTATAAATTGAAAGTAGGTTTTAATGTTCTTTAATTTACACTATTGTAGTCACTGTTTATGTTGTTTTTGCTAGTGGTGCTTTCTTCACTTTGCATGTTAATCTAAACTCTTCATCAGTGGTATCAAATGTAAATAGAAATATATAAAGATCACTGTTGGTTTGTATTGAGTTAGAAAACCTTATGAACACTATTTATGTTTAATTGCATTTTTAATTAGTTTGTTAAATATTCTCAACTACATTTCAATCTGGTTTGGGACATGTTCAGGAAAGATGTGGACCACATGGTTGACACTTGTTTTAAAGGATTAGTTTTGAAGTTCTTTTGATCAGCTTTCTGCATGTTAAGTTTTCTAACTTAAATTTTGTAAAAGTTTATTTGGAAATTTTTCATTTAAGATGGCAATGTGAAAGATCATACAAAAAATGTCTAGCTAGCAGATAGATGTCTGAGAAAGACCCATTAAAAATCTATGATAAAGAAAACTAAAAGGAACTAATCCAATTAAGAATAACACAAAACATATTCTCATGGCAGGGAGAAAAGCCACAATAAGGACCCATGTACATTCTCCCAAAGATGGAGTTTAACTAGTACTTTAAACAAGAAATAGTAAGCTAACTAGGCATCCGAGGAAAGCAAAATGATTTCTGGGGGGAGTTCTTTATTGAGAATTGTGCAAGGAAAAGATATATTGGCCAAGGCCAAAACCCAAAGTTAAACAGTAGGAGACATTGGATAAATTAAAGAATGCTAAGGTTGTGAAAGCTGGAGTGAAGGAGAAGATGAGGGAAAAAAAAGTGGGGGTAGGTATTCCTCTCAAAGACTTTAACTTCAAAGGGCAGAAGAGACCTAGGATGATAGGGATGAAAGATTCAGGTGAAATCTTTTGCTTTTTTGTTTTTTTTCAGGATGAGAGAGACATGGGTGTATTTGTTTTCAGGAAAGAGCAAGCCAGCAAGAAGGGATATCCTAAGTTATAGAGTAGGTATGATGGGAAATTCATTCAGAAATGATTGGACAGAATGGAATCACTTGAATTGGGATCATATAAGATATAAGGATAAAGGAAGAGATAGTGGCAGAAGACATCTGAGTGATGGGAGATGGAAGAAGAGGGAGCTCATGGCAAATAACCTTAATTTTTTTATAAAAGATTTTCACCTGAAAAGATGTAGGGGAAAAACCATGGGTGTTTGAAGAAAGATGAAAAGATATGGAAAAAGTCACTGCAGAGTGGGATAATGAGTTGCATAGGAGTTCAAATCTGGCCTCAGAACACTTAGTTACTGTGTGACCTTTTGCATTTCAGTAATCCTATTTGCTTCATTTTCCTTATCTGTAAAATGAGCTGGAAAGGAAAAGACAGATGATTACAGGAAGAGTGGAGTAAGTCAAAAAATTCCAAGCTCTCCAGATTTCCCCTACAAACAAAACAAAATTGTACCTCAGGGTGAACATAGACCAGTGAAAAACAAAGAAACTTACAAACAAAAATAGGGCAGAATAGGAGGAGGAGTTCTGAGACAAAACTGGATTTAGATGGGTTTGACTTGTGTGAAGTGTAAACACCTCCAGGCTTCACAGAAACAGCAAACATGAAGCCCTGGGGCTAGCTGGGTTGGAGATAGCCTCAGAACAAACCATAGGACCTCAGTGGATGGGAAATTGGGGTCTGAGCCTAAGAACCTCAACTCATTAGGAATGCCAGGCCCAACTGTGCAGAGATGCTACCCTGGGCAAAAAGGAACTAATATAGTATAGAATATACTACATCTATAGTATAGTGTAGTATATTCTATATATACATAGAGTGTATATAGAGTGTAGAAGCAGGTGGGGTTAGTAATAGTAGATTTCTTGAAATGGAAATTTGTTACATATTTTGAATTCTCTCTGATGTTGGGCACATGACAATGTTTTCATTTATTTTCTGTCTTTTTCTACTTTGTATTTAGTTTTAAATAATTTTTTTTTAAAAATGGAAAATAAAAGGAAAGGGAAAACCATTCCTATATCTTTTCCAAGAAAACCCAAAACATTTCTCTCTCTTTTTTTTTTAATTTTAATAACTTTTTATTGATAGAACTCATGCCAGGGTAATTTTTTACAGCATTATCCCTTGCATTCATTTCTGTTCCGATTTTTCCCCTTCCTCCCTCCACCCCTTCCCCCAGATGGCAAGCAGTCCTTTACATGTTGAATAGGTTACAGTATATCCTGGATACAATATTTTTGTGCAGAACCGGACAGTTTTCTTGTTGCACAGGGAGAATTGAATTCAGAAGGTATAAATAATCCGGGAAGAAAAACAAAAATGCAAGCAGTTTATATTCATTTCCCAGTGTTCTTTTTCTGGGTGTAGCTGCTTCTGTCCATCTTTGATCAATTAAGGCTTTCTTTATCGAAGAGATCCACTTCCATCAGAATACATCCTCAAACAGTATCGTTGTTGAGGTATATAATGATCTCCTGGTTCTGCTCATTTCACTCAGCATCAGTTCATGTAAGTCTCGCCAGTCCTCTCTGTATTCATCCTGCTGGTCATTCCTTACAGAACAATAATATTCCATAACTTTCATATACCACAATTTACTCAACCATTCTCCAATTGATGGACATCCTTTCATTTTCCAGCTTCTAGCCACTACAAACAGGGCTGCCACAAACATTTTGGCACATACAGGTCCCTTTCCTTTCTTTAGTATCTCTTTGGGGTATAAGCCCAGTAGAAACACTGCTGGATCAAAGGGTATGCACAGTTTGATAACTTTTTGAGCATAGTTCCAAATTGCTCTCCAGAATGGCTGGATGTGTTCACAATTCCACCAACGATGTATCAGTGTCCCTGTTTTCCCACATCCCCTCCAACATTCCCCATTATCTTTCCCTGTCATTCTAGCCAATCTGACAGGTGTGTAGTGGTATCTCAGAGTTGTCTTAATTTGCATTTCTCTGATTAATAATGATTTGGAGCATATTTTCATATGTCTATAAATAGTTTCAATTTCTTCGTCTGAGAATTGTCTGTTCATATCCTTTGACCATTTATCAATTGGAGAATGGAAAACCCAAAACATTTCTCAAAGACTCAGACACAGCTGAACAAAAACAAAGCGAGATGTATAATATGATTGCCTAGCTATAGAAGAGGGTCAGTTGTAGGTGGACCTTATCAGAATAATTGTGATTTTTTTTTCCCCCTTCATTCAGCAGCACATGAGGAGTGAAAGGGCGAATGAATGGTGGGAAGGCTTGTAATCAGGTGTGTGTGTATATGTATGTATATGATCAACATTCAGTAGAGGAGGGCATTGAGTGGTCAGGGGATTGAAAGGCAAGGTGCAGATATGAAATCCAGTTTTATAGAGGAAGAGATGAAAAGTGAACATGTTATGGTCAGACAAGGGATTTTGATGTTTTTGAATGCGTATGATCCTCTTTGCAGCTTAAGTAAGGTGAAAAACTAGTAATTTGTGGGAAATATTTGAAAAAAGAATTTATGATAAACTATGTATGGAGGCAAACATTTCAGAGGAGAAAAAAATTTTAAGCTATATACCTAATTTCATTGAGGAAAGTGATTTCATACACACTTTTGAGGAAAGTGATTTTAGATAATGGCTACTAGGATTTTTGATTCAGTGGAAATATGAATAATGTTATCTTAAATGAGGAGAAATTACTAAATAATAGAAGAGGAGAAGCTGGGATGTGACACTGCGGAGCAAGGAAGAGTCTAACTCCCTATCCTCAGGCAGTGAGCCAAAGAATATGCATAAAGATCCAACTGGTACTAGAGAGGCTGTCATGAGCTAAGTTTCAGTAATAGCTAGCAGAAGGAAGGAATGAAAGAGGAAAAGGTGCTGAATAAAAGGAAGTTTATTGCTTATGGAACAGGCTGTATGCACACAATAACTATAAGCAGTCTCAGAGTAAAACAATAAATTTTTAAAAAGACAGCCACAAGAACAAGAAGAAATGAAAAAAGTGAAATAATTGTTGGATAAGAAAAATAATTGAAAGGTACCTAAATCAATCAGAAGAAAATTTAAAATGCAGCCAAAATAAGCAAACAAAATATTGAAAAACTAGAAAACTGTTAAGACATTTGTTCTGGATTTTTGCACTGTGCTGGAAAATAGGTAGATCACTTAAGAGGAGGGAAGGAAACATGGGATTCAAGAAATCATTAAAAACTGCTCAGAACAATTCAAACTGGAAATCAAAGTTAAAACTAAAATTTACCTCCTTAACAGAAACATCAAAATTGAAGTAAAGTACCACAGTTAGCCAGAGAACCAGTCAAGAGCAACTAAAAAGAACTCAAATTGAAACATGACATTCTAGAAGGCAAAATATGAAGGCTTATAACCAATAATAAATAACCCGTTAAACTAAATAATAGGGAAAATGAACCTTTGATAGAACAATTAACTTTTTCATTCATGATGAGCTAAGCAGAAACTCTGAAGTGCAAACATTGGTATAAAAGAAACCTAGATAAGTACATTTGAGTAATAGAAGAGGTTCATGGATGAAAAAGTGCTTACATTATAGTGAGGGAGAAGAGACAGATCTCTTTAGAATCCTAAAATGAAAAAGTGCTTACATTATAATAAGGGAGAAGAGACAGGTCTCTTTAGAATCCTAAAGTTTTCAAAGATAACAAAGGCAAACATTCATTTACTTTATTTTGTTATGGTTGGCAGAGGGGGCAAAGTTAAATAAGGGAAAGGAATATACCCAAGAAAATTAAAGAATGAAGAACTTACAGTTCATGTAAATAATATTAGACAAGAAGAGGAGTTTATGAACCTGAAGGGGTAGGGTGCAGTAAAGGAGCTATCTGATTTCAAATCAAGTCAATAAACATTTATTAATTTCAGACAATGCCAAATTCTCTTGGTCCCAAGGTTAGCTGGGACTCGAAAGAAGCAATTCCACATGTGGGGCATAGCCACTGAAAAATGCCCTGAGTTGGATATTCAAAGTATATCAAGGAGTTCAGTGCTGATGTGAAGATGTAAGAAGATCAGAAAGATAGGAATGGGCTGGATTTTCAAAGATTTATATCTTTTATCCTTAATAGTAATAATTACATTATCTCATTCACAACCTTGAGATATATATATATGTTGAAACATAGTTTGAAGTAAGAAAAAAAGTGCTAAATTTAATAAAAGGTAAGTATTAGGAAAAGAAAATAAAGGAGAGTAGAATTGTAGAGGGAATAGTGAGCAAGTACAATAAACTCTAGCTTCAGAAGATTGATTATAAAGTAGAGAATTGAAAGAAACAAAAGTGGAAGAATCAAAAACAAAGGTCTGAACTTGGAGTGAAAAGAGAAGAGGAGAGGCAAAAAGAATAGTACTAATTTTAGAATCTTAGTTCTAATTCTAATGTTCTTTTCTTTCTCTATTCCCTTTGTATTTGTAAAGAAGGAAGTAAGGAGAAAAAGAGGAAAATTATAGGATGAAATACATAATTAAGTCACAATCAGGAACCCTCAATGAGATGAACTCATTAAATGTGAAAGAAGATAGCAGAATGGATTAGCATTTAACATAAGAAATATACTTGGTACAGAGATTTACACTTTTAACTGAAGAGCCAGAATAGAGTTTATTATATAATTCAAACAATTTTTATAAAACAGGGAAAATGATTATTAGATTAGAGTTAACAGTAAAAAAAAAAAAAAAAAAAAAAGATACGATTAAAAGAGGTAAAGAAGAAAAATACATTTTCCTTAAAAGATAGCACAGATACTTTATAAAATAGTATTGGTACTAAATTTGTGTATCTTTCAAGTGGCATAACATCTAAATTATTTTTTAAAAATTATACAGAGAAATGATAGCAAATACATGAGTACTACTAAAGTGTCCCCTTTCAAAATCTGAACAAATCTAACAAGATTAAACAAGAAAGAAATTAATCACTCCAGAATGTTATATGTGATCTGTAGTGATTTACTGGATGATAATACAAAAGAGAGATATTTCTCAGCCTTTTTTCCCACCTTGACAAATAATGTAATGTAATAATGTAATTTTAATATATTAAAAACTGTTAAGGACCACAGTGTGAAGGGACAGGTCAGTTCTCCAAAAGCCCCCACAGCTGTGAATAATAACAACCCTGAAAGAATCGCAAATAAACCTTTACTGACACACATGTTGCTTGTGGGTTAGGAATGAAATAAATTGAGGCAAGAGAAGAGGGAAGAGAATGCAACTGCTTCTTAGTCTCCTTATATCATCCTCTCACATGAAAGGATCCATTCTGCTAGTCTGAGTTGGAATCCCCAGCAGCCACTGGCAGGTGACTCCCATATCATACAGCAGCCTCTAGTAGATTGTTCCCATAACAAAAAACCTCATCAACAAATGCAGAAAAGTCAATATATCAATAAAAATACATCTTTTACTAACCATGAGAAAAATATCAGTGGACAATAATTTGGGGAAATGTTTTAAACAAGTAGAAACTAAATAATTTAATTCTAAAGAATTATTAGGTCAAGGAATAAGTCATGGAAAGAATTAAATTTGGGCAGTTAAGTGGCGCAGTGGATAGAGCACCAGTCCTGAGTTCAAATTTGATCTCAGACACTTAACATTCCCTAGCTGTGTGACCCTGGGCAAGTCAATTAGCCCCAATTGTCTCAGAAAAAAAATTAAACAACATAAGAAAACATAAAATACCAAAACTTTTGGAATATAATCAAAGCACCATTTAGAAGAAAATTTCTTTCTCTAAAATGCTTTCATCAAGTAAGGATATCAGTTCCATTGGAGATATGCTAGAAAAACAAACAATCTGATCAAAGTACACATAGAAATTCTGAAAATCAGAGGAGAAAATTAATGAAAAATTTCTTGATAAAATATAGGTTTGTTTTAAAACTAGCAAAATAAATAAAATGTTAGTTCATATCATTAAAAACAGTTCTTAGATATCTTTTTATGCAATTATTATGTTAACAAAAAATGATAAAGGGGAGATGAACATCATTTAAAAATTCGCAAAGATAGTTTTAAAATGTGATCCAACTTAAGGAATAGGAAATAGTGAACAAGTCAAAAAGAAACTGCAAAAGAAAAAGCAGCAGAACTGGATAAATTTGCAAGAGAATGCAAAGAAAAATTCTAATATTTCACTAATTGTAAAAGCAGAGAAAGAAGGTATCTAATATAATATTAGGAAATAAGACTATAACCACATTATAAAAGATTAATATACTTACTCCAAGTTTAATTGCCAGGAATGTATCATATAGCTAACACAAGGAAAATTATCCATTAATATAAAAAATAGTAATAGTGGAAGTAATGTTCATATTTGATACTATTCTGATAAGACTACCAAAGTTAATTTTATGGAGCTAGAGAAAATTACCAATTTCAAACCTTTAATATAGGCATTATCACTTCATTTCTTCTCCATCTTGATCATCAAAAATTTAATTATATGACTTTTGTAGATTTGTCCCCCCAGTATAGAAAGTCCTCAATTGAATGAGATGTGTTCAGAAGTTTAGCTTTAGATTAAATGTTTCGCATTGCATTTTTTCTCTGCAGAACAATAAACCAGTTCAGCTCTACAGGTTCTGTCCTGTTAAGATTCTGTTCTTTGCCTCCTGCACATATGCTACTGAAAAAAACTGTAAAAAAAAGCATGAAACTGTGTTGACTAAGTCCACCACAAATTTATGCTGTATAATAGACTTTCACTTCTATAAGGCAGTTTTTTTACACCTCCCTAATTCACATACTCTCACAGTGGTTCTTCTCAAATTTCACAAACTCTTTAAAGAACCTTGCTTCATATTTTACTAAAACAATTGAGCCCGTTCAATGATAACTCCCTTTTTGTCCTTATCTCACATCACCCAGAAGACTCCCTCACCCCTATCTCATATGAAGAAGTGGTCTATTTACCAGGGCAAACAACTCTTATCTGCACAGTTGAACCCATTCCATCCCAGCATCTCCAGCATTTTTCCCACTTTAATATATCTATTCTCATTTATTTTCAGTCCTCGCTACAGGCTTCTTCTCTTCTGCCTTACAAATTATCCACTCCCCATTTATTATTATCCCACTTATCTCTCCTTTTTTGTAGCCAAATTCTCCATCTCCACTTCTTTCTTCTCACCATTTTAATTCCCTGTAGTCTTGTCAACCAAAACTAGAGTCTCCACAGTTATTAGAAATCTCTTACTTGGTAAATCTAATAATCTTTTTTTAGTCCTTATCTTTCACTTCTTTGTAGCATTTGATCCTGTTAATGCTACCTTCTTGATACTCTTTTTAAGATTTTTATAACCCTGCTTTTTCCTGGTTTTTCTAACCTATTTTGACCAATCCTTGTCATTCTCCTTTGCTATTCCCTTTAGGCCACTTAGGCAAAACTTGAGTATCTCTGCTCTGTATTGCTTTTTCCAGAAATACGACCCTTTATCTCTTAGCTTTGGACATTTTCTCTGGAATACTTTGCCTCCTCATCTCTGCCTACTGGCTTCCTACTAGAATCACAATTCTAGTACCTAACCCTTATTGTATTTTTTCTCCTCCTTTATAATGTTCAAGGGTTGTTTTCGACTTACAATGCTTCCAGCAGTCACCTAATATTTGTTTACTTTGAGATAGTATTAAAAAACATGATTGGGTTCCTAAGTCAGATTCTCATTTGAATATTAGAGCACTATAATTCTCAAAAAAACTATGTAATATCTATATTATTTATTCCTAATTACAATTGGAACTGTGAGAGTACATTTTCCTCAATTGCAGTATTTAAAAAGCTTCTTTTGTCCTGAATTTGTTCACTTCCACCTTATCCCACCTCCTACTCAGAACAGATAAAATAAATGAACTCTTTTAAGCCGAAAGTGGGTAGTAGGAGTGGGATTTCTATTTTCAGAGAGACACTAGCAGTAGAGATGTCTAAGGAGAATAAAGGGGACAGCTGTTATTCCTTGGGGACCAGATTTGGAAGAGTATTAGGGTAGAATACAGCAATACATTATAATTTTATTATTTGCAAGTTGCTTACATATTTGGTTTTTATGATTTTATTCAAGCCAGTTTAAAATTAAAAGCCAGAAGTTACATTACGCTAGGCTAATTTCTAATATCTACTATGATTGTTAGTATTAAAATTAAAATTTACCTTTTTATACATCCCTTTCAACATATTTAACAGTTTCTGTTTTACAATTAAAGCAACATATTCTATCCATTATTCCTGATCAAAAGCCAATAAAACAAAAATTTTTAATTTAAAATCATGAATAAATTAAGGAAGAGTGTTAGAATTAATATTTGTTCAACTTTCTGTCTTTGGAGTTAATTTACAGTTTTATGAAGTCTTCTCTCTTCCTATTAAGCTTTTTTGTTGTTTAGTGACTTCTTGTTTGGCCTGTTGTTTTTGACTTCTTATTTCCAGAAATATTATAGATCTTTTTTTTTTTTTTTTTTTTTTTTTCCTGAGACAGTTGAGATTAAATGACTTGCCCAGGGTCACATAGCAAAAGTATTAAGTATCTGAGGCTAGATTTGAACTCAGGTTCTCCTGACTTCAGGGCTGGGGCTCTATCCACTATACCTACTAGCTGCCCCCTAATATATAATTTCTTTTTCTTGCTATAATTCATTGTATCTTTTCCCATTCTTCTTCTTGTATCCATCTTTCCTACTGCTCTTCCTTCTTTATTGGCTGGCCCACAAAAGTGTTTTTTAACAAAGATTATTTCACTATTATATTGATCTGAACAGACCTCACATTTTAAAAATCAGATTGCTTTTAATGAAAAAAACCCCACCAAAATTAATATACATTCATTCATACTTTATACAAAACCGATTTGAGCAGGAAAAAGATGCACCCTGTATTTGAACAAATAGGATAGTTTTTGTGACTTAACACATATTATTGCAGATCAATCCATGTTAAAATTTCCTGAAAATAAAATTCATTTTTATTTATTTTGTCTTTCAGGTGAAAATGGAAGTGGAATTAGGGGTGTTTAGTGTTCACATGGTGTTTAATGTTTTAGATGTTTATAAAGTTATTAAAAGATAACAATTTAAAAAACTAAAAACTAAATATATTTGGTAATTGTTACAGATAAACTTCAGAATGATAGCAAACCCATTTGTGGCCGAGGAAAAATATCAAATTCACATGATACATTCCAAATATCTGCAGAAAGGCAACTTGAATTGAGGCTTAGAGATTTTCTTTTGGACATTGAAGAAAGAATCTACCAGGGAACACTAGGGGCAATCAAGGTTTGTATATGTTTGGAAGAAATGTTTTGAGTTTTACTAAAATATATATATATATTTTAAGATCAAGTTTGGTGGTTCTTTATATATACTACTTTGACGGTGAAGTTTTCATGTTTCTAATTAAGTATAACCTAAATGGAAATCTTTCTCCAAAGTATTGATGAATATGCATTCTTTTATGTATACTTTAGTATTTTGTGCTTGGTTATTAGAAAGATGTAGAACATCAGCTTCCAGACTAATTGAAGCTTTTTTTTTTTTTTGACATAACTAATCTGCACATTTGTTTTGCTTGATTGTATTTATATCTAACAGGTTTGGGTTTTTCTTGCCTTTTCAGTGGAGAAGGAAAAGAAGATAGTTGGGAGGGAAAGAATTTTGAACTGAAAATGGGGAACAATCACATTTTTAAAAAGAAGAAAAGATTTAGAACCTTTTTTTCCTACTATCAAAGACTGCTATATATTCGAATCCTTATTCTGCTGCTCTTTATAGCAGAATAAAAAATATGTATGTATGTATGTATGTATGTATATTTTCTTTGTCATCATTTCCTGAGAAAGCTATCAATTCTTCTGTTATCAGTGGATGGGAAACTGTAACTGAGCTAGTTAGAATTATGTCTGAAATCCATATAACTAATCTCTTAAGTGGCATATTAAAGATTCTAATTTACAACTCTGTTATCTATTAACTGAAAGGTTTTTTGTTTTGTTTTTTTTTTTTTTTTGCTTTTGTGGTTTTCATCTGTATAATGGTATTTGAAATTATTAGATTTCACAACCCCATTGAAGTTAAATGTTAGTTTAAAAAAATGGTTTTAGGAGTTGCAACATAATAAAGTGCAAAAATAGTCAAATAAAGTTTGTTGTTATTGCCTTCCATTTTATTTCTTTCTCCTGTTGAAAACTGTAGTACTTAGCAATAATAGGTGTCAGTTGTTCAAGGTTACCAAATACATGTGTTTTGAGTTAGGTTACAGACAGACAGACTTGGAGAGCAGCCTTAGAAAAAGGATGGTATGAGCTACTAAGTGAGGAAAACAAGGAAAATGGAATTATTAAATCTGTGAATGAAGATGGAGAAGAAATAGAAATTGGTGATCAAGCAAAGTTCATTGTAAAAGACAGGTAAGGTGATTTAAAATTTTTATCTCTAACAGACATAATAATTTTTTTTCAAGTCAAATTATTCCACTATGATTATGTAGAGAGCTTAATATTTCTAGTCATCATTTAAAATTTTTATTCATTGATCTTTTTTGCAGGGAGGGGAGGGAGGAAAAGGCATAGTTCCTTGTGTAAAGGGCACTATGGACTTTGTATATGTGAAGTTCCTAGATCTGCTATTTCATTGTCATAAAAACCCCCCAGTATAGAAACTTACTTAACTGATGCAGAAACTTCCTTAACTGATGCAGATCAGTAACTTCTCTGTAATTTTAGTCTTAAAAGAACTACCTAGAATATCAAAAAATTAAATACCTTGTTTATAGTCACCTAGCCAACTGTAGGTCTTCCTGATTTTAACTTTTATTCACTAAACCATTTTGCCTCTCATTTAATCTGTATACATAGAATTAATACAAATACATTTTTGACCAATGAATTAATGTATCTTTGAATCCTAACACTGATCTTTTCTTGGCAATAATTATCTCAATCATCAACTTTATATTTGATTTTTAATTATCAAAGCCACTTTAATATACATTTCAATCTAATATTTTCTTAAGCAAAACTACTTAAAATGTGGGGACTAAAATAAGAGAAGCATCAAATTTTAGTAGAAAATATTCTGGTTTGAATAATGTAGGCCTGAATTCCAAATCCAATTTTTCTACTTAACTCTTGTATGATTCCTGCCTGTAAGTTATTTCTCTTAGGTTTCCATTTTCTTAACTGCTTAATGAGCTAGTTGTATTAAATGATCTGTTCAGTCTCTTACAACTCTAAATTCTGGTCTTAAATCTGTAGAGAAAAATAAAAATTTTTAATTCCACAATATACAATTGAATATTTCCTAGGTCTTTTTGATGAAGTCATGACAGCAATTCCTAGTTTGAAATAAAAGTGTAACAAATTCACAATGGCCATTCTCTTTGACAAAAGGCAGGTTTATTTAGGGAAAGATGTTACAAACAAAATGAAAGGGGTACAATAGATACCAGGAATGGTAAATAGGAAATAAAGTTGGGAGAGCATATAGTTAGCAAGGAAAAGGCAAGTTCCTCTGGGAAACTCACAGTTAACCAGGACAAAGGAAATAACTCCATGAATTGAGAGCGAGCTATTGACTGGCAGGTTAGATTTATAGAGGAGTTTGATAGACTAGTCTAAGTTAGCTAGAGTAAGGGGAAAGATATCATTAAAGAAAAGATATTATGAAGAAGGAGAGAAAGTAAATCTCATAGTGGGCTTAGTCTTAAAAAGAACTTAGCAAGGATCTTCTTCATAAGCAGATCCTTTATAGAGGAAATTTAGCTTTGGGAGGGTTTCTCCATCCATAAAGATGTAAAGGGAGGGGGAGGATAAAGGATAAAAGGAAGTGTCACTCAAAGGTGGGGGGAATCAAGGAGCCAGACAGAATGTACCTGGCAGACCAAGTGACAGACCTGTCTGAAGATATACTAATCAATATCTGTCTCAAAGGTTTTTAAAGATGCATATAAGGATTAGACAAAAAAGTTCTATTGTCACAATCATGCTATACAAACAGGATTCGGTTATTGGAATTGGTTATATCTGATAATAGCCAGATGACAGGGGAAGATAATTCACATCATTTTAGTGATCAAGCAAAATTTTTTTTTCTTTAAATAATAGCTTTTTATTTTCAAAAAATATGTTGTAGTCCATATTCAGTTCCAACTGTCCTTTTTCTGAATGCAGATGACTCTTTCCAAAAATCTATTGGAATTAGCTTGAATCACCTTGTTGAAAAGAGCCATGTTCATCAGAATTAATCAACACACAATTTTGTGATTAAGCAGAATTATCGCTGGACCAACTTGTTCAGATTTTTGTTTGGAATCTGACCTAAGTAGAACAGTTGGATATTTTTATTTAAGATCAATGTGAAAAAACATCTTGTTCTTGACAAGCCTTAGTGAATTTATGAGAATAGTGCTGCCTTTTAGGAAAATGACCTAGATTTAAGAAGATGAGACAGTCTTACAATCCATTTGCTGATAGGCAAAATTATTTCAAATCTTATCTAAAAGACAGACTTACCTACCACTTTTTAAATATACATGAAATATTTTATTGTTTAAATTGTAGACTGCTTGGAACCAAAACTGAAGTGCCAAATACTGTTTCAGCCAATACAAACACACCACAGTCAGTCAGTAAAGTGGTACATTACCTGGCAACTGCACTACTTCAAATAGAGCAAGGCATTGAACGGCGATTCCTTAAAGCACCATTAGGTAATACCTATTTTTCATTACTTTAATTTCATTAGTACGTTTTTACTTAATGCTGAAAATGCACTTTCCTAAGTTATAACAAGAACATTTTAATTGAATGAAAAATAAGAAAACAAATTTGTCTTTTTTTGTTACACCTATTTATGAAAAACTAAACTGAAATAAATATAAACCATTATATTAAAGTATTCTTTCAACTATTATAATGTTTCTTTTCAAACTTAAGGTTTTCTCAAATGAGATCATAGCTTTGTTATGATGATGAGTCATTCTCTTAAGCTGCAACATATATATGGGTTTATATATCATTAAAAAGTACTTGTGGTAATTGATGTATTGTTGTTTTTCTTCCTGGCCCCTTTAACTATGTTTGGGATTCTCTTTGTGTTTAAATTTCATGCACTATATAATTTTTTTTTGTTTGTTTGGAAAAAATATTTCAGGAGTTTCTATATTGATAATAGAATTTTGAAATGTTAAATTTGCCATTACTGAAATTGACAGATAACAAATTTTTAGTAGTTATATTAAGAGATTGCCAAGTTTATGAATTTTCACTGTAGTACTGGTAGACATTGAAAAATAAATAAATATTTAATAAATAAATAAATTAGTTTATTTTTGCTAAATTATTTCCTTGCTTATAGATCTGCTAATTCCTAATTTAGTTTATACTGATTTGAGATTTTGTCAACTCTTCTATCCCTGGCCAGTTTTAGTAAGTTTTGAATAAAATAATCAGCCTAAAGGCAGCCTTAAAAAACCAAAGAACAAAGACCTTGTTAAATTCCTGGAATAGTCAAACCTTGAGTAATTAACTCAGTTGAACAGTGAGTTTACTCATATATATTTGGATAATAGGTAGACCAATTCAGAGTATGTACTTTGTAGTAGTAGTAGTTCTTTGGTTCCTAATTCAGAATTATCTAGAGACAACTAGTTAGGCTAGAGTTAGTTGTCTTCTTATATGAAAGTGTAGAAAGAATTAGAGGCAAAGAAATACATTCCTAGCAACCCAAAATGCAAATGCTTTTTCTTATAGAAATAATCTTAGAAATGGTGGTTTACTGTAGTTGAAATAATTCTGTTAGTAATGTGTTAAGCTCTTGAAATTAATCAAGAATGACTGAATAAAAACTCAGATACTCTATTTGTTGATTTTTGTGTGTTGACTAGGAACCTAATTTATTGTATCATTTCTAAGGAGAAATGTTTATGTATTCAAAAAGAAAAAAAAAAGATAAACTGATTTCATGTGCCTTTTCAAATCTTAAAAACTATGTCTACTTTCCTGCAAAAAAGAAATACCCATAAAGTATCTGTTAGGAGGAAAAGATTTTTGTTTGTTTTTTTAAAGTTTGAGTAGAAATTCTACCTAAATATCCCATGAATTATGATCTCATGGATCCAATGATTTCTGATTTAAGAAGTTTGAATTTTCTGTTTAAGGGAAATCTGTTTTTAGGATATTATTGCACCCCAGAAATACCTAACGCCAGGCATTTAGCTTTTTTTGTTCATTCTTCTATTCAGAAATTAACATCTGTTTAGGGATATAAATTAAAAAAAAAAAAAAAAGCCAAGCTCCACTTAGAAATAGAGAGATCCATTTGTTTCTATAGATCTGGATTCTTTTAGAAGAAAACATTTATTTGTATCATTGATTCAACTCTGTCATTGTTTTTTAGTGAGGAGATATTTTAGTACTCTCCTGTGGCCTTAAGTATCACTAGTCATTTTTCTGACTAAAATGTCCCTTTCTAACTACAGTTTTTTGTTACCTTTATTAGAATGTAAGCTCCTTAAAGGCAGGCATTAACTTCACTTTTGTATTTGTATGTGCAGTAATATGTGTGTATTAATATATGCATTTTCATTTCTATTTTTCTGTCACTGATATTATCCAGTTTAGAGAAATTATATCATTTGGTCACATTAATTTTTCAATAATAAGAATTTTCAAGACCAAAGTATCTGAATCATCTTAATACTGAATATTTAAAGTTTTAAATACAGTACATTTTAATGTAAATTATGTCTTCATTTTTATCTGAAAATTCAATTCAAAACTTTCTTTCAGCCTACATTAATTGTTTAATTTTAAAGTAAACATTTTAGTATTATTATGCTTTTTCATTTTTCCAAGTTTATAAAAAATTTTGGATTAATTTTATCAATTTAAAATTAGGTAATGCAGAAATTAAAAGAGATCAAAAGGGAGATAGAAAGAAAAAAGAGGACAAGAAAAAAAGAGAGGATGATCAGTCTAGTGAGAAAGATGGTAAATTGTTTGACTTTTTTCTTTTTTAAAGAATTTTTAATGCTTAAAGCTCTATGGTATTGTGTTATTTGTCATTAATTTTCATTGGTTTTATGGTTAATGTTCTGTTATTTTAACTTCATCTTAAATACACACAACACTTTTTAAAGATGAAAGTTTTTTCATCTGACTTGAATTTTAAAATTTGCACAAATGTCAGAAGAGAGTAGTTGCCTGATTTGGAGATTTGGAGGTTTGTTTTGTTTTGTTTTTGTTTTTGTTTTTGTTTGTTTTGCTATTTTTGGCCCTTCCTCAGTATGAAGATCTGAGAGGAACTTGGCACTGGCAAAAAGTGCTGCAAGGTATGGAGGGAGAAAGCAGCAAAAATATGGTATTAAGGTCCTGAGAACAAAACAAGATTTTTGTGGGCACTGTTCAGGCCCGACAAGCCAACATTTAATAGGGTTAGGCAACACTATACATAGAAACATAGGAAGAGTATTTTGCCTGGGAAGTCAGTAGGACGTAAAATGGAACAATAGATATATCCATTGTTATACCTTTCCAAAAACATGATAATGTTCATTATAGTTCTCCATGCAGAAGTTAGAAAGTGAGTAGACAAGATGAAGATAAAGGATGCATGATTCCAAGGAATTTATAGAGAGTGACTTAGCTACTCTTAATATGGTCTGTGGAGATATACTTTCTAGAGGAGAGCACAACAGCAACAGTATCAGAAATTTGATAGAATAAAGATTCTTGCTTCCACAGAATTCAGAGCTGAGTGCCTCATTTACCACCTTACTTTGCATATAATACCTTAGTCATTGTTGTATTGGACTTAGTCTTTGCCTTTCAAAAAAAAAAAAAAAAAAATATATATATATATATATATATATATATATATATATATATATATATATATATATATATAAAATAAAAATTTTTGTCACTGATAACCTCACAAAGTATCTTGGGTTTACATGGTTTGCAGATTAGATTTCTTTCTTACAAACCATGCCTTACAAACTCATTTTTCTCCCTCCCTCCCTTATCTTCCCACTCCTCAAGATAGCAACCAATCTGATAAAGATTAAACATGTACAATTTTTAAGCATATTTCCATGTCTGTCATATTGTACAAGAAAAATCAGACGAAAAAGGGAGGAGAAAACCATAAGAAAGAAAAAGCAAACATACAAACAGAAAGGTAAAAATAGTATGTTTCGCTCCACATTAAGTATTCTTAGTTCTCTCTCTGGATGTGGATGGCATTTTCTATGCCAGTTGGGTTTATTGGAATTGTGTTGAACCACTGCATTGCTGAGAAAGAGCCAAGTCCTTCATACAGTTGATCATCATATAATCTTGTTGTTACTTGTGTACTGCTAGATCTAAGGGTATTCACAATTTGACCAAACTTGTCTTTAGAGAAGGTTTGAAAAATTATACTCTCTCCTGTCATTGAAGAGTTGAAGATAGTAGCTTTGCTGAGCATTTCCCCCCTTTTAAAATCTTTGTTATAAGGGAAAGCTCAAAGGTGAAAGAAAGGATATATTGGGTCTAATAGCACTTTGGGGAGGGGCAAGTAAATGTTAAAAATACTTCTTCTCTTAATAATTCTACATTGCTGCACACATATATTGTATCTAAGATATGCTGTGACATATTTAACATGTATAGGACTGTTTGCCGTCGGGGGGGGGGAGGGAGGGGAAAAATCAGAACAGAAGTGAGTATAAGGAATAATATTGTAAAAAATTACCCTGGCATGGGTTCTGTCAATAAAAAGTTATTTTAAAAAAATAATAAATAATTCCACATTGCTTCACAAAACTACCTTTTAAAAAATTTAAAGATATTTCTTACTCAGTGTGTCTTTTCAACTATTAATATATTGGGTTTTTTTGTTACATTATATCATGTGTTATCTATTTATAGTTACATTTCTAGAATATATTTAGCAATACTAGATCAAGTTAATTCCCTGTTAGATCAAGCAGGTGGCATAGTAGGCTAGAACACTGGACTTGTCTTCAGGATGATTTAGCTTCAAATCCTGTGTTAATATTATAATATCTCATGAACAATTGAGGTACACAGAAGAACCTAACAGACCACTTGGAATTTTAATGAGAAAAAGTCTTGATTCTTCCTTCTTTTCATTCAAGATGCCAGTGACAGTGGACGTTCTTACAAAACAGTCCTGGATCGTTGGAGAGAGTCTCTTCTTTCTTCTGCTAGTCTGTCCCAAGTTTTTCTTCATCTTTCTACCTTGGATCGTAGTGTCATCTGGTCCAAGTCTATATTAAATGCTCGTTGCAAGATGTGTCGAAAGAAGGGTGATGCTGAAAGTATGGTGCTTTGTGATGGCTGTGATCGAGGTCATCATACTTACTGTGTTCGACCGAAACTCAAGGTATTATTATTTATATTTAATTTTCAGTTAATGTTTACATTCAGTGACACATTTAAGGTAGACATCTTATATAATTTGTCAGACTATACCTGAAGGAGACTGGTTCTGTCCAGAATGTCGACCAAAACAACGTTCTAGACGACTTTCCTCTAGACAGAGACCATCTGTAGAAAGTGATGAAGAGACCACAGGACAAATGGAAAATGAAGAAACAGATTATGATGAAATAGGACAGAGTGAGGAAGAGGAGTATGAGATGGAGCAGGATGAAGATGATGACTGTCGAGAAGAAGAAATGATGTGAGTTATATTGAAGAAGAGATTAGCATTCTTAAATTGAACTTAATATTATTTTATTGAAAGAATTGTTGGGAAAGCATTATACTTTATTTTTACTAAATATGTAATGTATCATATTTGCTTTGTACATAATCTAGTGACTTCAACTAAATTATATTTCTCAAAAGACTTTCATAACTTTTTTTTTTTTGGCTTGAAATTGAAGCTCACAATTCATTCTTAGAATTTTAGATTTCTGATTTACTTGAGGGTAGAAGACACTAGAATATTCTGCAGCATTGGAAACTTAAGTTTTTGTTCCTTATTCCAACTCTTCAAGGACAACTAGTTAGAATGATAAAGGTATTAATATTAAATAACAAACCGTAAATGGAACAAATAAGTGAAAAGTCATTTATTAAGCATTTACTGTATGTCAAACACAACACTAACCTCTGTGGTTACAAATAGGTTATAAAAATGAGAAAATTAATGATTATGTAGCAATAAGGACATTATTTTTTATTTGGATTATGTAGAGAAATTATTCTACATATTTAGATATAGTTCATCTCCAAAAAAATTTTATGTGGGTAAAATTAGGATAAAATTAACATCAACATTAGCAATAATGATATAGGGCAAAACATGTTTGGAAGTGACAAGAAGCATCTTCGCATAGTTGTAGTAGCAATAGGCTAATTTGATTTGTTCACAGGGTTTTAGTTTATTTTATTTTTGAACAATAGTTGGGAGCTATTAGATCCTTTAGTTTCACTGGGATCTGGAGTTGGGAAAATGAAAGGAACAGTACTGAAAAAAAGAGGGAGAAGTTATTCTATGTGTAAATGAGATCACCAGGGAAGTAAAGCTGTATACATTTTTCATACTACCTTCGAGGTAAACAGATTTGGAGAAGAAGATAATGGATAGAAGTAAATTGTACAATATTTGTAAGTCTTCCAGAAATCTTGTTGACATTGTAGTTTTTATTCAAAGTAATGGAATATTTGATTGGGGCTTGATTTTGTATAAAAGCATTCTTAGTTTGTGCTATAATTCTTATGTTTAAAATGTTTCTAGCCCACCTAAACGAGGAAGACCACAGCTTAGATTCCCAATAAAACCAAGAAGCAGACTCAGTACTTCTATTTCAAGTCGTGGTGGTCAGCGACAGGACTCTGGAAGATATACTTCACGGAATCAGCAGAGTATATCCAAACCAACTGGATCTTCATCTAAAACTACTGGTAGAAATCTAAGAAAAATAAAATCTGCTCCTGCTACAGAAACTAAAGCTTCTTTAAGACTTACCAGCCGTTCTACTCGTCAGAGTCATGGTTCATTACAAGCAGATGTATTTGTGGAACTCATTAGTCCTCGAAGAAGACGTAGAGGCAGGAAGACTGCTAAAAATATACCAGAAAATAGTCCTTCCAATCTCCCTAACTTTAGAGTCATTAACACAAAGTCAAGTGAAGAAGCAAGACTTTTACATTCTATGCCTGAACTTTCTGTTCAGGATAGAGAACCTAAGAAAAGAGGCAGGAAAAGACAATCAGCAGGTATGAAGTTATTATTTAACTTTGAAACAATTTTTGCCTTTTCACTGCACAATCTGTCTCACCACTGACAACATACAAAAAATTGCTTTCTTAAAGATTGCCAATGGCATCCAACATGCCAAGTCCAGTGTCCTTATCTTCTAATTCTCTATAGCCCTATAGCCTTTGATACTTTTGCTTAGATAATTATCATTTCCCTTCTGAAATTCTCTTCTCTCTTACTTCATGTGATATTATCCCATTTTGATTTTCCTAGTCTGACAATTCTTTGATTCTTATTTCTCCTCTCCTTTAAATATAGCTATTAAAGTTCTGTCTTTCATCTTTTTTGCTCTTGCCATCACCTGTCTCAGATGTACCAAGTTTCCACATTTTTATCGCTATCCCCTATTTCATTGCTCTTGTGCTTTCGGACTCACATTTTCAACTACCTAGTGGACACCCTAACCTAATAACATCCTAACAACTTCCCTAAATAGTCTTCCTAATATGACCTCAAGTCCAATTATCATTCCTCCACCCTTCCCTTCTCTTTTTCTCCTCACTTTTCTATTTCTGTTTCTGTTTTCTATTTTTGGCTTTTTAAACTATTTCTATTTTTCTATTTTCTGTTATTGGCTTTATCATCCCTACTCTTACATTCTCCTTCAGTCTCTCACCCAATCCTCTACTCCCAACCAATTTATTTAATACTTTAAGGTTTAGATAGCACCTTAAAAATATATTATTTTATCCTTTCAACAACCCTGTAAAGTAGGTGTTTTATTATTTGCATTTTAAGGATGTGGACATTGAAAGGGAGACTAAGATTAAATGTTTTGCTCAAAGTCACACATCTACGTCTAAGGCATGATTTGAACTTTGGATTTTTTGATTCCAGATAGAGTGCTTTATATGCTGTGTGACCTACCTGCCCAAATCCCATGTATACATTTTTTTCCACTGTCCTTTCCTTTCTGTTTATATTTCTTATATTTAAATAATTCTATTTAAACCCTTAAAATCCATCTGTTCAAAAACTTATCTCTCCATATATTCTCTTCCAATCAAACTAAACTGCTAGCAATTCCCCAGATATGTCCTGTACCTTTTGCAGATCTTCTCAGATGCTATCTTAATGTTGAGCCTTGAAAATTTTGTAGAGGAGAGAGGAGCAAGAAATACTAAAATTGTTTCTGCATATAGCATTCATGTGTTAGAAATAACATGGTAGAAGGAAAACTATGAAAATCACTTTAAATATTTGAGAAGAAATCCAAAGTGCAAAAGGTGATTTCATAGTTAATGTAGTTAATTATTCTTTTGGTTGTCATTGATTTCTTCATAAAAAATACTTCCTTACTAGAACTAACAGGGATAGGTTTACTTCTCTTGAATTTATACACTTCTGAATTATAATCACTTTTCCCAACTAAATAAATTCTTCTTGTCTAAAGAATTGATGTTTTTGAACAATAATATTTTATATGTGTAGTTTTTCATCTTACAATTTGAGTTATAATTTTCTGTAGTCATAACTACCTCCTTCTTTCAATTTTTATCTCTTAAATCATGTCTTACATTATTCTATTTGTAATAAGCTAGCAAAGACAGAATGTAATATTTATCTCCATTGTTCTCCAACACCTGAAAAAACATAAAGTAACACTTTGAGTTGCATTGTCCAGAAAATAAAATGGAATCATAAGTTTTTTGGTACACTGTCATTTATAATGTCATAAAGATATATATATATCAGTATCATTTTATCATTAGTGTTATTTGAGATTAGTTTGATAAAGTTTAGCTCTTAAAATTATATAATGATGGATAATGCTAAAGTGGTGATTAGTTCCAAAATTATGTAGTTCTTAGGAGTAAATTTTTTTTTTAATTTATGGGCATGTTTTGTGGAAACTAACTTCACATAATAAAGTAAAATTCAAGTGCACAGGAATAAGGAGAAATTAGAAAACTACTCAACTTCCATATTCACTTTTCACCATCTTATTTTTGGGGGGTTATTGCCATCTATAATAAGGGACCTCTTTTCCAGTATGGGTTTGGAAAATTGGTGTTTTTAAAAGCCACTTACTATGTGAAAGTCCAAGTAGTTTTTCATTATTCATTGAAGGGTTGTTTTTCTATGTGACTTTAATCTGGGAGTAAGCATATACTATACATAAGGTATTTTGTAGACACTGGAGATACAAAGACCAAAATGAAAGGGCCACTCCCCAGTCTAAAGAAAGCTTCTCTTTCTCTTTTTTCCTTCTCTCCTATCTAATTTATACCTTTATTTAGCTAATGAGGAAAGTAGTAAAAGGTGTTTTGCTATAATAAAAATCTTGAGATCTTTTCTAGAACTAAGAGTAATATTTACAAGGCTTTTTTTTTTTTAATATATCTGTATAGATATATATGGTCTGCTTTCCCAAAGATGGTTAAATATCTCTGAAGAAGTCACATTCACAAAGCAGTAGATAAACCATTTTGTTTCACATGCTTTCAAATTTTATCCCTTTGAAGCTAGAAGAAAAAACATGTTATTCTTCTATTTGTTTACTGCTTTATAAGATTTTTTTTTCAATGAAGAGCTGAAAATTTAAAAGTAACTTGTTTTAAACAGTATTTTCAATTCATCCTTTAATTGCCTAAGACAGATTTTCTGCTTTTATTTTTCAGACTCATCTTCTAAGACATTGAATCGAAGAAGTTCAGGCAGACAGGGTGGTGTCCATGAATTATCTGCTTTTGAACAACTTGTTGTAGAACTAGTACGACATGATGACAGCTGGCCTTTCTTGAAACTGGTTTCCAAGATCCAGGTAAGTGAGAGTGGCTATAAATTGATAGGATTAAAATATATCCACCTTCATATTTTGAATATGAAGTCTTAATAACTGAATTGTCTGAAAAACTTGAATTTTTTTTTTTTTTAATTTAAAATAGTTGTGGGAGCAGCTAGATGGTGCAATGGATAGAGCACTAGTCCCGAAGTCAGGAGGACCCGATTTCAAATGTTGGCCTTGTGACACTGGGCAAGTCACTTAATCCCAATTGTCTCACAAAAATAAAATATAATAGTTGCCAAGTTTTTCAACGGTTAGTTAGTATATGAGTAATACATATATATGTAGGTCAAATATGTAGTTGTAGTTGAGTAGCTTATCCTTCTAGTTATTTAATTAGCTTAAGATGAAGATGATAGCTTTTGGTGATGGTGGTAATCATCATTGTCATGATTCAGACCTATGGTTTCAGCAATGAAATTAAAGTTAAGTTGAACAGCATAACTTGCTATTTTTTGATAGCTTTGAGATTTCAGGATAATTGTCCCAAAGATTTCAGATAGTTACACTGAAGAAACTATTATACTAAAAGTTTCTTTTTTTTTTTTTTTTTTTTTTTTTTGTTATACTAGTAGAGTAGAACATTGCATTCTTCACTTTCCTATCTACCTATTTTCATTGTTCTTTGTAATCTGTTTGTTTATTAACAATGTGTGCTATAGTTTGAATCAGTATAACGAAATCTGGAAATACACTGCCCTGCAAAAATCAGCTTTGATAATTTAAAATGTTTTCTATCTGGTTTCCTAAACTTAATTCTTTTGAAGTGTTGGGGCAAGGGGAAAGCATAGACCAAAGTGGCCTTTTGATTCACTTCCGATTATTTGTATTTGCTGGAAGTTTGGCATATTTGTCTATTCTTAATCATCTACTTGTGTCAAAAAGACAATGTGATAGAATTCAGACCACTGGGCTTAAGGGTTAGAAGACCTGAAATTAAGTCACTTAATCTTCTGAATCCCCCTTAGATTAAGTACTTCATAGGGTTATTGAGAAAATCAAATGAGATAAAGGGACTAAATTTTCATTGTTATGCTTTCCTTTCTGGATAGTTTTTACTGCTTTTGCTTGGAACATGTTACACATTTCCTATTCAGTAACCAGAAACACAATATTTGGCATCATTAAATTATTAAAACAGTGGCATTACATTTGCAAACCTTAATGATTCTTATGACTTCATATTTTCTAATCTGCCAGAAGGACTACTGCTGTTTTATAATTGAAAGGAATGTGTAATTCCCCACTTTAGAAACAGTGGATATTGATAACTCATCTTTATAATTTATAGGCTTAAGTGATAGCCTCAAGGTACTGAGAGAATTGAATGTTTTGATGTTGAAACAGCATGTTTCAGAGTTAGAATTTGAACTTTGCTCTCTCTGGCATATATAGGCTCTCTATTCTTACATAAATGTAAAAATATCATTTCTGAACAGTTTTGTGTCTTATCCACTTGATGATTGATTTTTGTTTTGAGCCATGCCTTAATTTGTTTTATGTTTAAGTTAATGTTAAGATAATTAATATACAATATCTGAGAAGGCTAATAGTTGCATTCTCCTTTAATAATACCCGTTTAAAATATGAAAGTTGGTAGTTTGGTGAACTTTCTTTGATTAACAATACATTCTTTTAATTAATAAATGGTATATTTAAATGATTATTTTATAGGTACCAGACTACTATGATATCATCAAAAAACCTATTGCCTTAAATATAATTCGTGAAAAAGTGAACAAATGTGAATATAAACTAGCTTGTAAGTAATTTACATTTGTTTCTTTTTAAGTTTTTTTAAACTATGTTTCTTACTAATTCATATCTAAACATTGCATAATTATATAATTCATATCTAAACATTGTTCTAAGAAAGGGAAGTTTAGAAGTAGTAGAATGTTATTTCATTGTTCTTATGAACTTTTATATGAAGATGAATTATTTTCTTTTCAATTATGTGGATTTTTACTTTTAATTTTAATTATGGATTTTGGGTAATATTTCATCTGATATTTAATTGGGATTGATAATAAATTGGGATTGAAAACAGTTAAAGATTGAATAAAAAATGCTACATGCAGAATAATCAGAGATAAACTTTAATATAATTATAGATATGGACTGAGACATCCATTTTGAAAGTGCTTTGGCCTCTGCACTAAATATTTTTTCTCAATAATATTTTATTTTTCCAAATACATGTTAAGATATTTTTCAATGTTCATTTCTGTAAGACTTTGTGTGCCAGGTTTTTCTCTCTCCTTCCTTTAGAAAGATAAGACACCATCTGATATAAATTAAATATGGTTTATAGAAGTTTTTACATATTTTAAAGAACATTCATGTGTCCAGATATCTTGCAAACATAGTTTTTTCTATGTCTTTGACTTGTGCTTAATTTTTAACCTTTTTTTAAAACTACTATTGTGAGAGTTTTGTTAATATAAGTAAAATTCCCTTTAACATAGTTTTAAAAACTGTAAATAATGAGGAATTGTTTTAAACATATTTCCATATTTGTCATGTACAAGAAAAATCAAACCAAAAGGGGAACTACATTCATTCTCCATAGTTTCTCTCTTGATGTGGATTGCATTTTCCATCCCAAGTCTATTGAAATTGCCTTGAATAATTACCACATTGTTGAGAAGAACTAAGTTCATTACAATAGATCATCACATAATCGTGTTACTCTTCTGCACCATATTTTTTAATAGTACACAGGACAAAAGTTCCAAATATCATTCTACTACCTTTTATAGGCCCCCAGTTTACTTATCCCAATCTCCCCATTCCACTGGAGCTTTCCCTCTTGAGGTTACCAGGGAGCTTCCAAATGCTAAATCAGATAACCTTTACCAGACCTTCTTCCTAGGTAACCCTAGACACTGTCAACTCCTTCCTTTTGAATGTGTGTTCCTCCTTTGCCTTTCCTTTTCTCTCTGCTGCCCTGTTTTGTTGTTTTCTTCTCCATCTCATTTAGATCATTGTCCATTCTCTATCTCCTTCCCTCCCCCACTCCTCCATGTTTGTTTCTGTTTCTGCCTCTGTCTCTCTGTTTCTCTCTATTTCTCTGTCTCCCTCTCCCCCTTTCTTTCCCTCTCTCTTTCTCCTTCTCCCTATGTCCCTTTCTCTCTCCCCTCTTCTCTCTTTTCCTCTCTTTCTCTCTCTCTTTTCCTTCTCTCTCTCTCTTCCTCTCTCTCTCTCTCTCTCTCTCTCTCTTTTCCTCTTTCCCTCTTTCCCTTTCCTCCCTCCCTCTCTTTCCCTTTCTCTCTCCCTCCCTCTTTACCTCTTTTTCCCTCTTTCTCTACTTCTCTCTCCTTCCCTTCCATCCTCCAGTCTGTCTCTCCTTCCCCCCTCAGTCTTCCATATCTCTGTCTCTCTCTCTCTTTTCCTCTTTCCCTCTTTCCCTTTCCTCCCTCCCTCTCTTTCCCTTTCCTCCCTCCCTCTCTTTCCCTTTCTCTCCCTTTCCTCCCTTCCTTTTTCTCCCTCTCCTCCCTTTCTTTCTCTCCATTCTCTCTCTCCCCCCACAAGCCTCTATGTCTCTGTCTCTTTTCCCCCCTCTCACTCCTCCATGTCCCTGTCTCTCTTTTCCTTCCCCCCTCACTCTCCACTAAATAGACTCTAGTGGCTTCTTGTTGTCTCTGGGAGCAAATAAAAAATTGCTTGCTTGACAAGTCCTTGCCAATGCAAAGTCCTTGACAATCTGGTCTTCTCCCACCTTTCCAGTTTTTTTACACCTTACTCCTGAACACATACTCTTTAATACAGCAACACTGTCTTACTGGTTGTTCCACAAACAAAATACTACATTTCTTGGCTCTAGGCATTATTTTTTTAAATTCATTTATTTTTAACACACATTGCTTTATGAATCATGTTGGAAGAGAGAAATTAGAGCAAAAGGGAAAAGCCATGGGAGAGACTAAAAAACAGAAAAAAAGAAGTGAATGTATCATGCATTGTTTTACATTCAATCTCCTTAGTTCCTTTTCTGCATGCAAATGGCATTTTCTCTCCGAAGTCTATCGGTGTTGCTTTGAATTGCTGAACCACTGAGAAGAACCAAGTTTTTCATATTTGATCATAACACATTTCTGCTGTTATTGTGTACAATGTATTCCTGGTTCTGTTTGTTTTGTTCAGCCTCAGTTCATATAAATATTTCCAGAGCTTTCTAAATTCAGATTGTTCATCATTTTTTATAGAAAAATAATATTCCATTGCCTTCATATATCACAATTTGTTCAGCCATTCCCCAAATGACAGGCATCTACTAATTTTCCATTCTTTTATTACTATAAAAAGGGCTGCTACAAACATTTTTTTGTGATTTCCTTGGGATACAGACCCAGTAATGGCACTGCTTTATATATCTCTTGGGGCATAGTTTCAGAGTGCTCTCTAGAATGGTTGGATCCTTTCACAATTCCACCAACAATGCATGAGTATACTTCAAATTATATACATTTTCCATAATACATAGGACAAAAGTTCCAAATATCATTCTGGATATTTTTACAGGCCCCCCAGTTTACTTAGTATTAAAAATAATAACAAGGATTTCATTCTCTTAATGTAATTTTTAAAATTATTGTAATGGAAAGATTGTTGGATTTGGAGTCATAAAGTCTGGGTTCTGATCTGACTCTTGTACTCAATAGTAACTTCAGATGAGTAACCTCTGTGAAACTCATTTTTTTCATCTGTAAAATGAAGATAAGGATATTTGTACTTCTTAATTTATAACAAGTAAAAGAGATGATTATAGTATTTTATAATGCTATGTAATATTATCAAAAATGTTCTTTTTTGGACTATATAACAGCTTTATAACCATATTAACTCCTCTCTTTTTCCTAGCTGAGTTTATTGAAGATGTTGAGTTAATGTTTTCAAACTGCTTTGAATACAACCCTCGTAATACAAGTGAAGCAAAAGCTGGAACTAGACTTCAAGCATTTTTCCACATTCAAGCTCAAAAGCTTGGACTGCATATTACACCTAGCAATGTAGACCACACTATGCCTCCAGCTGCAAAAAAGTCACGAATATAACTTTGTCCTTTTAAAGGATTTATTTTGAGAAAAACCTAATGCTGTTCGTGAAAATGGAATAATTAATCACGCTACAAAGCAGTAATACAATAACAACTATTTAACCACCTTGAAGTGTGGCCTGCACTATGTTCTCAGATTTTAATATTAAGTACTCAGGAGAATGTAGGAAAGATTTTCTTTGCTACAATTTTGTTCACTGTCTGTTTGATGTATTGGATACAGTACTGGTTTACAGAGGTATTTACATATTTTAAAGATCATTCATGTGTCCAAGGATCAAGTATTTTGCAAAAATAATTTTTTCTATGCCTTTGACTTGTTTTTTATCTTTTACCCTTTTTTAGACTGTGGCATTGTGGGGGTTTTATTAATATAAATAAAATTTTCTACTTTAACATAGTTTAAAAACTGTAAATGATTAAAAATTATTTTATGAGCACATCTTTTGAACACTACACATGAATGAATGAGTACAATTTTTTTGTATATCATTAAAAATGCTGTACCAGTGCTAACTGGAGGTATTCAGTTGGAATTTTTTAAGTAGATATTTATTTAGTATTCAAAGAGATTTGTGAATTTGTTTTTGTATTTATAAAATTTGTACCTGGAAAAAGTTCCTTAAATTTAAAAAAAAATTTTCTGTGTTTTTGTTTATTCCTCTTTTTCTAATGATCAGCTGAAAAAGGTAACACCCTCCCTTTTTTCCCTAGCAGTTCTTCCAGCGATAATTAGCTTTTACAGAACTGTATTGTAAGTTTCAATGTACAACTTTTTAAGTGTACAAATAAAATGATACATTTTTCAAAGTATTATGGTTTTGTGGAATTCATTGCATTAATCTGTGCCCTCAGTTAAAGCCTTTTTAACAGATAAAGGCTTCTTGAATTTTCTTAACATTTTAGAAATAAGGTGGATTTTGAGCACAGCTACATCTGAATTATCAAGGCCAAAATAAATCATAACTTAGGAGGGGTAGGTATTCAATAACACTGAGTTCAGATATTTTTGCTCATCTGCTTTTCTTGTGCATGCAATCTGTTTTCATAGCAGCTAGTATGGAATATAGCTACTATAGCAATAGTGGTAATGGCTCTAAAATTTAGCACAAACTAGGTTCATTCTATCTCTTGTAGGAAATTACTCATATTAAAAATTAGTGGATATAAGAGGCCAACAAGGCAATGAATGCAGGTATGGCTTTCTATCTACCACAGCCTTGTTTTGGTCTGATGTTCTGATAACCATGTTAGTAGGTGCTGGAATTGAATAGGATTAGTCTTTTCTGCCCAAGAAGCCTACAAGTTTTGGACTCATACTAGCCTCAATATTTGGTCTATGGGAGTCTGTTTTTCCCTAGAAAGGAGTTTCCTAGCAGCTTGGGTAGCCTGGAGTTGAACCTTCAGATTATTACTATTTATGCCTTTAACAATTTCTTCAACAGACCAAAGTGCAGAATGCAAAGTGCATTCATATGATATTTTTGAGGTTTGTGTTTATTAAACAATCCTTCACTGTGGATTTGAACATCATCAGATTAGAAGTTAGGAAACATTTAATCAGTGAATTATAAAAGAAACTGTGCCAGGTATATGTTTATAGAGATATTGTAGTAAAAAATAGTACCCACAGAAGAGAAAAAATGTTGTGGGTTCTATTTTTACTACAATGTGAATTTCAGGAAATTCAAGCAAATTATAAAATTGTAAAATCAGTATCATGTATTTTATTCTGAATTTGCCAAATAACAAAGTAGATATTTACATTTATAGAACTAAAAATATGCCTGAAATACAACATGTATATGTTGTATATAAAATACAACTTTCTTTTTCTTGTGTAAAGTGACTATTTTGATGTCTTCTTCATTATACTTATTCTAAATCTCTTTCCTCATCCCAGAAAGGTATTCCAAATGACAAAAAGTGCTTTTTAGAAACAGAAAAAAATCAGCACAACCACAAACACTGGGAGAAAAAAATTCCAAAGCATGCAGTGCAGAGGCACCTATATATGGACTTTCTGCCTCCATGAAGTAGGTATCCTATCAAATCTATTCATTCATTTCTCTCATTACTAATACTTGTAACATTCTTTCATATGATTGTGAATATTTTGCAGTTTTTCTTTATAGAAGTGTTTGTTTCTTTTGATACAAACATCTTTTTTTTTTTTTTAATTATAACTTTTTTTTGACAGAACCCATGCCAGGGTAATTTTTTACAACATTATCCCTTGCACTCACTTCTGTTCCGATTTTTCCCCTCTTTCCCTCTATTCCCTCCCCTAGATGGCAAGCAGTCCTATATACGTTAAATATGTTGCAATATATGCTAGATACAATATATGTGTGCAGAACCGAACAGTTCTCTTGTTGCACGGGGAGAATTGGATTCAGAAGTTAAAAATAACTCAGGAAGAAAAACAAAAATGCAAACAGTTTACATTCATTTCCCAGTGTTCTTTCTTTGTGTGTAGCTGCTTCTGTCCATCATTGATCAGTTGGAACTGAGTTAGGTCTCTTTGTCAAAGAAATCTACTTCCATCAGAATACATCTTCATACAGTGTTGTTGTTGAAGTATATAATGATCTCCTCGTTCTGCTCATTTCACTTAGCATCAGTTCATGTAAGTCTCTCCAAGCCTCTCTGTATTCATCCTGCTGGTCATTTCTTACAGAACAATAATATTCCATAACATTCATATACCACAATTTACCCAGCCATTCTCCAATTGATGGGCATCCATTCATTTTCCAGTTTCTAGTTACTATAAACAGGGCTGCCACAAACATTTTGGCACATACAGGTCCCTTTCCCTTCTTTAGTATCTCTTTGGGGTATGAGCCCAGTAGAAACACTGCTGGATCAAAGGATATGCACAGTTTGATAACTTTTGGGGCGTAATTCCAGATTGCTTTCCAGAATGGTTGGATTCGTTCACAACTCCACCAACAATGCATCAGTGTCCCAGTTTTCCTGCATCCCCTCCAGCATTCCATATTATCTTTCCCTGTCATTCTAGCCAAGTGTGTAGTGGTATCTCAGATTTGTCTTAATTTGCATTTCTCTGATTAATAGTGATTTGGAACCCTTTCATATGAGTGGTAATAGTTTCAATTTCATCATCTGAAAATTGTCTGTTCATATCCTTTGGCTTGATTTCTTATAAATTAGAGTCAGTTCTCTATATATTTAGGAAATGAAGCCTTTATCAGAACCTTTAACTGTAAAGATGTTTTCCCAGTTTGTTGCTTCCCTTCTAATCTTGTTTGCATTAGTTTTGTTTGTACAAAGGCTTTTTAATTTGATATAATCAAAATTTTCTGTTTTGTGATCAGTAATGGTCTCTAGTTCATCTTTGGTCACAAATTTCTTCCTCCTCCACAAGTCTGAGAGATAAACCATCCTATGTTCCTCTAATTTATTTATAATCTCATTCTTTATGCCTAGGTCATGGACCCATTTTGATCTTATCTTGGTATATGGTGTTAAGTGTGGGTCCATGCCTAATTTCTGCCATACTAATTTCCAATTATCCCAGCAATTTTTGTCAAATAATGAATTCTTATTTCAAAAAGTTAGGATCTTTGGGTTTGTCAAATGCTAGATTGCTATAGTTGACTGTTCTGTCTTTGTGAACCTAATCTGTTTCACTGATCAACTAATCTATTTCTTAGCCAATACCAAATGGTTTTGGTGACTGCTGCTTTATAATAAAGTTTTAGATCAGGTACAGCTAGGCCACCTTCATTTGATTTTTTTTTTCATTAATTCCCTTGAGATTCTCAACCTTTTATTGTTCCATATGAATTTTGTTATTTTTTCTAGATCATTAAAATATTTTTTTTTGTAAGTCTGATTGGTATAGCACTAAATAAATAGATTAGTTTAGGGAGTATTGTCATCTTTATTATATTCGCTCGGCCTATCCAAGAGCATTTAATAATTTTCCAATTATTTAAGTCTGACTTTATTTATGTGGAAAGTTTTTTATAATTTTGCTCATATAATTCCTGACTTTCCTTTGGTAGACAGATTCCCAAATATATTATGCTATCGACAGTTATTTTGAATGGAATTTCTTTTTGTATCTCTTGCTGTTGGATTTTGTTGGTGAGATACAAACATTTTTTTTGGAGAATAATAATTAGTCTTAGGTATGCATTTATTTGTTGTTATACAAATTGAATACCAAACCCTCATCAAAGAAATTTGATAGATTTTTTTTTACCATTCAACCATTTTCCTTTTTTATTCTACATATATTAATTTTGTGAAAAGCGCAAGCTTTTTTATTAGTCATCTTTCCTATCTTTTATAATTGCCTTTGTTTCTTGGTTCTATAATTGTTGAGAAGTATATGTAATCTGTTTTTCTTGTTTCTTTTTTTAATCTTTTAATGTTAAGGTCATTCATTTAGAACAATTGTAGAAAAAGCCCAACTTAGGCCAGAATACCACTTTTCCCAGAAGTTTTTAATCATATATGGAGTTTTTCCCTAGGTAATTTTTGTTTTCTACTTTGTTAATTGTTTATTCCCTTGATTATCATTATTTATTCCATTGATATCTATGTCTTTTTTTAAACCAGTTCAGGTGGTTTTTAATGAGTGCTATATATTATAAGTCTGAAAGTGCTTTTGACCCTTTCTTTGTTCCTTTTTGTTCTACTTTTCAGTATTTCCCATGATATTCTAGAATTCTAATTTTTCTAAATGAATTTTGTCATCCAATTCTGTAAAGTGTAATTTGATTTATATACCATTAAAATTACAAATTAATTTTGAAATTATTATATTATTTTAAATTGTTTGTTTAAGGAGCACTTTGTAATTCAATTTCTGAAAATATTTTATATGTTTTAGTCATTTGATCCTCAAATATTTTATTTATTTTGTAGTTATTTGCAATGTGATTTCACTTTGTTTTAGGTTTCTGTTATATTGTTAATTATATAGGAATGCTGTTGATTTATTTTGTAGTTTACAGTTTTGCTGAAATTATTCTCTCCATTCGTGTCTTTGCTAATGACATTTAATTTCCCAAATAAGTCACCATATCATCAGCTAATATAAATAATTGATCTCTTTTTTACCTATTGTTATGTCATGAATTTTTCTCTTATTGCTACAATTAGTATTTGCAGAACTATATCAAAGAATAATGGGGAGAGTGGGCATCCTGATTTCACTTTTGTATTTATTGGAAAAAATTCTGTAAATCCCCATCACATATGATACTTACTTTTGGTTTCCTTCTGTGCTTATAGATTTTGGGGTGTTCAACAGAAAAGAGTACTTTGTCAAAAAACATTTTCTGCATCTATTGGCGATCATTGGTTTGGGGATATTTGGGTTTTAAATGTTTAAATTATTAATTTTCCCCACTAATATTGAACTCTTTTGCATCTCTGATATAAATCTCACTTGATCATAATATTTATTGGATAAATTGTGGTATTCTGATAACAATTTTATTTAAATATTTTGAATTCATGTTCATTATACTTAAAATTTTTTCCCCTGTGTTTGGCTTTCCCTGGTTTAGCTATTAGGACTGTGTATGTCTTCTAAAAGGATTTGGGTTTTTTTCCTTTGATAGTTCTTTTATAATTTATATTTTCTTTTCTAAGATTGGTTTTCTGATAGTTTAACGCATATGTTATATTTTTGAAGTTGTTTTACTGTTGCTATTGTGTCATGTGTTTTGTTTAGAGGATGTTTCTATGTGAAACTATATGTTTCAATTTTTTTTTTCCATTTTGGTGATTTCACCTTATTCATTTGCTATTTTATTTCATTTGATTTTCTGCTCTTTTAAATCAGATTAACTAAAGATTTATCAATTTTGTTAGTCATTTTTCAGAACCTAACTTTATCTGTTTTCATTTCCAGTTTATCTGTTTCCTCTATAATTTTTTAATATCTCCTTCTTTGTGCTTATTTTACCTTTGTTTATTTCATCATCTTAGTTTTAAAAATGCATAATCAGTTCATTTTTCTGTATTGTTAATGTATGTAAGGATATGATATTTCCCTGAGGAGTTCTTGAGCTGCACATCTTAGAACTTTTGTCATTGTTTCATTATTTTCATTATGTAAAGGTCTTTAAAGAATATATGAGCTTTTTCTACCTTTTTACATTGGTTTGCAAGATCTCTGGGCCCCTGATACATTCTTGAGTTTTACAAAAGTCCCCACAGAATGGAGAATTGGATTACAGGAGTTGGCACTTACCTTCTATCACTAGAATTTCCCTGGGTATATCACACATGCTTCTTTTTTCCCCATTCCTGTCCCATTCTGTATATATACTCTCTTATATTATAAGACTTACAAAAGGTGTAAACCTGTAGGCGCAGGGTATTTCCTGCTTTTGGCTAAAATGCCCCATTGCTGCCTCTTCACGGTTATCCTCCCATTCTTCCACCATCACCCCTGTACATTATGTACATTTAGAAAAACATTTCTGCTGTTGCTTTGTTGCTGTGCTTGACGACTACATTTTTTTCAGTTCTGTTTTTCTTTCTGTTCCAAGTGCTTTTTTTTTAATGTCTTTTTTTTCTTGTATGTTGAAGCTAAGATTTTCAGGGTGTGCTGCAAAAACTTTGCTCTTCAGAACCCATTATTTCATTTCTTCCTAACTTTTCCAGTGAGAATATAATAGTTATGCATTATTCAAATTTCTTTTCTTTGTATTTGAAGGTATTAAGATATTCTTTATTCTGATCCCTTCTAAAATTTATTTGAGTTGAATGTCTTGAAGTTTGCTGCCTTCTTTTTTTTCTGAAGGTGATCTAATTGAAGCTGATTTCAATTACTACATCATTTTCTATGTTCAACTCTGAGCCAGTGCTATTATTTCCTGAATTAAGATAGTTTTTTCCCTGGGTTTTTTGTTTGTTTTGGTGCTGTTGTGTTCTTCTAGGACAGGGCTTCTTAAACTTTTCCCATTTGTGATTCCATTTTTACCTGAGAAATTTTTATGCAACCCAAGTATTTTGCAAAAGAGATTTGCCAATCAAACATTTAATGATAATAAATAGGAGGAGGATTCTAGGAAGATGTGAAGTAGTAAATTTCAAGTTCTCCTGATTTCCCTCCACAAATAGAACAAATTTCTGCCTCAGGGCAATAGAGACCAAGTGAAGTAAAAAATCAAGAAGACTTTGGGTAGAACTGGGGTACTCCTGATAAAATTTTAGAAAATCTGAAGAAAGGCCCATTTACCTATCTGAAATGCAAACATCTCCTGGCTTGCTGTACAGAAACATCAAGCAGGGACCTCTTGGAATAGCCGAGTGTGACTGAAGCCTCAGCAGGAACCACAAAGACTTTCATCTTCTGGACTGTTGTGGAGTTGAGATTTAAGTCCTGAGAAGACTGAGTTAATCTGTACTCAGCTTGACCCAGCTGTGCTGCTGAGATAGGCCTTGGACAAGGAGTGCACAGTGGGTGCAGAAGCAGTGGAACAGGGACTGTGCTGTGCTGGCTATGGGTACCTACAAGAGGGTTGAGCTCTTGATTTGGAGTTCCTGGTCAGAGTGGAAAGCTAAAGGGAAGCTTGAGACATTATTTCCCTACCCCATTGCTTAGACCAATAACTCTTACATTAAAAAAAAAAAAGTGAACCTCAAAGAAGAAAGAACCTCACCATTGAAATTTATTATGGGAACAGGGAAGAACAGGATTCATCTTCAGAGAAGGACACTTTAGTTAAAAAAGAAACAAACAAAAAAAAACTTCTGTCCCAAGGAGTAACAGGAAATGGCTCCCTGCCCAGAAAGAATTTATAGAAAGAACTCAAAAAAAGATTCAAAAATCAAATGAGAGACATTAAGAAAAAATGAAGGGAAGAAAATAAAACTATCCAAGAAAAACAAGCTTATGAAAAACAGAGGTATAGAGTCTCAAAGATGAAAATAATGTTTTAAAAATCAGAATTGGGCAAAAGAAGCCTGTGAGAGAAATAACAAAACAGATTATAAAGAATGTGAAAATAGAACAGAATGTGAAAACTTTTTATAAAAAATCCAACAGATATGGAAATCAAGAAGAGAAAATATAACAATAAATTACAGAAAGTTCTGACCAAAAAGAGAACCTTGATACAATAATTCAGGAAATAATACAAGAAAATTGTTCTAAAGTGATAGAACATGAGGGGAAGTAGAAATATGAAAAAAATCCATCAATCACCCACCACCTTAAAGAGATCTTATGGGGAAATATGGCAGGAATATCATTGCCAAATTTTGAAACCCTCAGATCAAAGAGAAAATTTTGCAAAACACAAGAAAAAAAAAAAAAACTATTCTGGATTATATGCTGGAGCTATAAGATTTAGCAGCAGCTTACACAATACTACTGCAGGTCCTGAAATCATATCTACTGACAATCAAAAGAACTAGACCTACTAGGTCTACAGCCAAAAATATCATATCCAGCAAAATTATCTATAATCCTGAATGAGAAAAAAATGGACATTCAATAAACTTTATAGGACTTTCTAATCAAATCTGAAATTAAAAGAAAATTTAGCATGTAAGAGGCAAAATGAAAGGTCAATTTTAAGAAACTTAACATGGACAAACTGTTTAAATACGGACAGATTATATTTTTTATATGTGTGTGTGTATGTGTATATATATGTATATATATATGTGTATATATATACATATATACACACATGTATAGATATATAAAACTGACATCAACAATAGGGGATAGCTCAAAAGAAAAATTGGCAGAGTTCAGGTAAAAATAGCAATCATTTTATAAAAACAAGGTACAGAGGATAGACACAGAGGGTAGGAGGCCTTATAATTTTGAAAAGCTACTTACATTTGAAGTGGGGAAGTAGTGCCTCAAACTTCCCGTCAACTCTCCACTTTGACCAGGAACTCCAAAACAATAGCGTATTGTAGTTTCAGATTTTATTCATATTCCACAGAGATAACTGTCTCATCAGGTGGATTTTCAGTCATTTTCTCTGCTTATATTTAGGGTCTTTGAGTTGTTTTTATTCCCTCCCCTTGGTAATTCCTTCACCTTTATTTTCCACTTTAACTTCTCCTTTTACTTGGTCCTTTTTAATAGTGGTTTTCTTAGAGGCTGGGTCTCAGCTTCTTCACAGACTGGGCAGTTCACATTTCAGCAGCCTAGATTTATGCCTTAAGTGATTTTTAGAGTGGTTAGAAATGGCCATAGCTCCAGTCTTCACCCCATCACCCCCCTACACACATAGCCACACTATTGTGTTCTGCTAGAATTCTTACAAGATGCTAAATCAGTGGAATGAATAGATAGAAACAATGGTTTTTTAGCAGGGTGTTTAACAGTATGCTTAACAAGATGTACTTGGTACTTTAAATTTAGAGTTCCACAAGATTCACACCTTTAAGAGAGCATATATAAGAAGGAGCTCTCAAGCCCATTAAAGAGAAAGCCCAGTCTTGGTGGTGGAGACAGATTCTCATTCCATTTTCCACCTTTGTGGTAGATGGAAGCTGAAGCTAGAAAGGCAAAGGACTAGCAGCAAGAACTCTTGAGAACCAAGGAGAGAGATAGGCCTCTAAGAAAGCCAAGCGGGCCCAAGGAAGGACAGGACTTAGACAGAAACAATAAAGGATTTGGACTTTAACTCCTCACTGCATTTGAGGTGATTATTACACTGAACTGAAAGTAGGCTGCCTCCAGAAGCCCCCCCAAGAAACCTGTACTCAGATAAGATTATATTTTACAGAAGAACATTACAGTGTTCTGTTCTGGTATCTTCTTGGTTTGCCACCCAGCAATTTAAAACTTACCAATGCTAGTGTTATAGAATTGGTGGTTATCTTGGAAGGATTTTGTTCCTAGAGAGCTGAATTGGGATTGATTGGCTGGCTGTTATGTCTAGGCAAATTTCTGCAGTGAGCGGGGGGAAAAAGGAGGGGAAGTTGAGCATAAATTGGTGAGCATTGGTTCATTGGTTTTGAGGTTGGTTTGTTTTTTTTAATATAACTTGGATTATGGGTGTTATAGACAATGGAGACGAAGTTGCTTAATCTTTGGTACGTAATTTCTCTTTTGGAGACATTTGATAGATTGTGGGCAATCAGGAAAAATGTCTAGTCCATCTTGTGACTCATTTAACTCATTTAAGAGAGAAGTTCTTTTCTTTTTAAATATTTCATTAGTTCACCTTTGAAGTTGCTTTGCTTATATGTGATTCTTATCTTAACTTGGCAATTTTTTTAAATGCCTTTATGATTTCCCCTTTTATTTTCTTTCATTTTGGGGTGCAACTGTATTCCTATACTACCTTAACTCTTCCACATTTATTGGGAAAAAAAAGAAAACCCTTGTAAAATGTGCATAATTAAGAAAAATAAAATTTCACACTGGCTATGTCTCATATCTTTAATGTTATTCTGTCTTAAGCTTAGTAGTATTTGTCATCACAAGTGTCCAGTTTTGAGATCCTCTACACAAAATCTTAACTAAAGATATGTTCATCCTTTGTCCTCTAATTTCTTTATTATGTGACCTTTTATGTCTTAATCCATTTGGAGCTTATTTTGTTATATTGCATATGTGGGGTATATACCTAATTTTTATCAGATGGCTTTTCATTTTACTTCAGAAATTTTGTCAAATGAGTTCTTCCCTAGAACTGATAGTTTTGAATCAGTCAATTCATAAACTTTTATTGAGTGTCTACTGTATTAGGTGCTGTGCTTAATGCTCAAATCTTCAAGGAACTCACAAGAAGGTGGATTCTAAGGGATTAAGAAGAGTGAGAGATAGTTGGAAAAACTATTGTAGCTGGCCTTTGCAAAGAGTTTAGCTACAAAGTGCAGAAGAAATATAGGATAATTATATAATTATAAAATATTATAGGATAATAGTTACAGATAAAAAGATCAAGTAATGTTTTGTTTTGTTTTTTTGCTGAGGCATTTAGGTTTAAGTGACTTGCCCAGGTTCACACAGCTAGGAAGCCTTAAATGTCTGAGACCAGATTTGAACTCAAGTCCTCCTGACTTCAGGGTTGTTGCTCTATCCACTGCATCACCTAGTGCCCCTGTCAAGTAGTATTTTTTGAGGATGAAGAGAATAATGAGGGCAGGAGTTGAGGAAAATTGTAACTTACATATTGAATTTGTTGAAGGAAGAAGAATGAATGAATGACCTATAGGTCTAGACAGAACAATTACTGGATTTTGATTGGGTATTTAATCTTAAAGGAGACAGGATGACTTAAGTGATGGGGATAGGGGAAAGGTTCTCCCAACTTTGCCAATGAACTGAGGGGAATGAATGAAAGTGTAACTACTATTGTAAAAAGTGACCAGGGAGGATATGTCTTTAGGGAGGAACCTGGGTTATTAGAAGAATGGAAGAATAAAAGCTTTAATATGAAGAGAAATTTGTTTCCTATGGAGCTGACATTCCAGAGGTAGTTATAGTGGTAGGGAAAGGAGATGACTTCACTGGGAACAGTGGGGTTCAGAATTCCTCCATCATCATGGAAGGCATTACTCCCCAAAATGGCTAGAGTCCCTCTCTTTACAAATATATATATTCTTCCTCTTCCCTCAAAGGATAAGCACAGCAAGAAGTGGAAGGCCTGAGGTCAAAGGAAAGGTTGTTTATTTTTGTATTGGAGAACTTCCAATACAGTTGGAAGTTCTCCACAATATAGGTGCATGATGTGGGCAGTTAGACAGTTTCTCATGATGGCAACAGAAGGTAAAAGTAGTTCCTTTGGTCTGGTACAGATGGAAGTTGTACCACTTGTCTCTAGCACCTTTCCTTCAGGAACAAGTGCAGCAGGCACAAATTCACGATCAGAGGAAGGTAAGAGAAAACAGAAAGAATAAATATTTATATAGTGTTTATTATGTACTAAGCACTTTGCAAATATCTTATTCAATCCTCACAACAACCCTGTGGTATAATTCCTTATAAGAAGAGCTAATTTATTAAATTTGTACATGCTTTTTGTTGTACAATGTAGCACATGCTAATGTATGTATAGTAAATGAATTTGGTCAGCCACAAGAACATAAAATCCTTCAAAGAAATGGTACAAATTCAGGACTGAGACTGGCTACATTAGTATTTAAAATGTGTCGAATTCAGCTGATCTGAGCTATTTTCCACACAATTTTTTTAATGAGTTGCTTTAGGACCCCTAAAATAATTATATGAATGGTATATTGATACATAATTTGTCTTTGATCTGCTGATCATTTCAGAATTAGAACTCTCTTAATATTGTTAGATGAGAAAGATAAGTAATTAGAAATCTCTTGATGTTGTTAAAGATAAATATTTTTCCTATGTAATTATAAATGGACACTTTTATAGTCTTTATCTCTCTCTGCTCTCTCTTTCTCCCCCCCCCCCCAAAAAAAAAATATAGAAAGAATATTGTACTACAGAGGTCACGGCAACAGTACTCAGCCAAACTTGATCAAATCACTTACCATTAATAAAAATTGCTGCTGAGCCTTTCTGTGAATTGATTCAGCATAAAAAGTTAAATTCTAGCATTTTGTTAAAAAAAAAACAAAAAACTTGAATTTAAAATAATTGAGAATTGTAAGAAATGATTTGTGATGAGGAGCATGAGGAGATCTATGTCCTGATGCAAAGGACCCTGAAGTAAATAGAAAAAATAACTACTTGATAGTTACATAGATACTAAATGTTTACGGTTGGATTTGAATTCAAATCAGGTTTCCTGATTTCAGTCCCAGCACTCTTTGCATTATACCACCTACCTACCCTATCAAAGACTAGATTTAAAGAAAAAAGCTATCTTAATCCTATTTTTTAAGCCACACCAAATTGTCTTGATGATTGATTACAGTATAGTTTGCGATCTGGTAAAAGTGACCCCCTTCTTTTTCCCTTGAGATTTTTGACTTTTTTTGTTATTAGAAGAACTAATTTAGGTAGTGTTGTTATTTTTATTGACTGTTTTACCTAATAGTGATGAAATATTCAGTTCTGCCATGAAGATCTTTCTATAGTTGTATGCATGTAGTTTCTGTTTTTTTGTCTGTTTTGGTAGGCTCCCAAGTATTTCATATATTACATAGTTATTTTTAATGAAATGTCTTTTCCTCCATCTGAATTTTATCAGTAATAAAAGTTATTAAAAAGAGATCTTCTTACTCTCCTAAAAGTTACTCAGTTTATTTTTTAGCTGAAGGGGCAGGTTCTCAATTTGGGTCTGTGAATTTAAATTTTTAAAAAGATTATATTTCAGTATAATGGTTTCCTTTATGAATTTATTTTATGCATTTACAATTTTTAGATTTATTATGAGAAGGCTTCACCAGAGTAGCAACAGGATCCATGACACAAAATAATTAAGAATCCCTACTCTATTAGACTGTCATATCATCTGCAAAAAGCATTTGTTTTGTTCTTTGCTTGTACTTAATGCCATTGATTTCTTTTTTCTTGCCCTTTTGCTGTAGTCATAATATCTAGCACTCTGTTACAGACAACTGATGCTTGTAAATGTAGCTCTAGCCTTTCTACGTTACATGATTTTGGTTCTTCAATTTAGATATAAAATAAAGTATTCATCTATTCCTATTCTTTTTGGTGTTATTTTTTGTTAATATTATGTTATATTTTGCTTATATTGATTTTATATATTGAAACTTGTACATTATCTTATTTTTTGTTTTGAAATATATTATTGTAGCCTTTTAATATATATTTTTTAATTTCAGTATTTTTATTTTTTATATATATAGTTTTATTATAGTTTTATTTCTCTTGTTTTCCTTCTCCCTTGTTTGGGGATCCAGATCATATTTGAATCACAGAAATTGAAAGTATCCATTCTTTTCCTGTTTTTACAAACAGATTATGTAATATTAGAATTATTCTTTGAATAATAGATTCATATAAATCTATTTTCCCCCTTTAGGAGTTCCTTTATGACTTCTCAATAGTTTTGTAAATATTTATCCTTTTATTGTTTCTAGATTTTTTGGCATGTAATTGGGCAAAACGCTTACTGATATTTTGCTTTCCCATCTTCTAAAGTTTTTTCTTAGTTATTTTTGATATAATTAGATTTTCAAAACTTTTGAAATCTGATTAGCTCTTTTAGTTTTAGTTATGTTGTTGGTTGTTTTTAAAACCAACTCTTTCCTACCTACAATTTGGATTTTTGTTCAGAAGGGCTTCCAATCTTATTAATATTTTGTTTTCAGATTTTCTACTTTTTTTTTGTTCATTGCTGCTTTTCTGGTTTTTTTTAAAAAATCATGTCCAATTTGTTGATCTCTTATTTCTGTTCAGAAAACCAGGATTGGCCATTTCTAACACCACACACACACACACATTCCACAGTCTTCCACCTGTGAAGAAAAGTGATGTTTTCTTTACTTTTCTGTGGACAAACTTGGTTGATGCATGTATATTTCATAATTGAGAATGTTTAGAAATAAAATGTTGTGCTCACAAAAGTCCAAACATTAATAGGAAAGTATTAACCAGTATTAGAAGGCATGGGCCTCTCAATAATCAGACATACCTTACAACCCAAGCAATCTTTCATATAGTCTGATTATTTAAATCCATTTCATAATGTATGTAAAACTAAAATTGTGATTGGTCCATAATCATGTGGAATTATAAAAGGGCTCTTACAGAGTTTTTGGTGACAGGGACACAGAATTCTTCAAAAGTCCATTGCTATCACTCAGAGCCGAGCAGAGCGGAGAGGGGGTGGGGCGTGATCGCAGCCGTTTCTGAGGGGAGAGCTTTGCTACAGGATTAGATACTTTGCTCCGGCAGCAAGTCAGCAGCCCAGCAGAGAAGCTAAAAACACCGAGGGTGAAGAATACAACCCCAAACAGCTGGAGTCTCTCGGGACCTGGCCACCCCTCCCCCACAGTGTCTCAGCGCGCTAGGATCTCAGAGCGCAGGCACCGTAGCACAGTAGGACCCGTGCCTCACGGCTACCCTGCCCCTCCCCCAAAGAAAGCAGCCTCCATTCAAGGGTTTTTTTTTTCTTCTGTTTCTTTGATAGTTTGTCTTTGATTATTAGACAGAATGAGCAAGAAACTGAAAAAGAATTTAACCCTTGACAGCTTCTATACAGATAAAGAGCAGACTCCAAATCCTGAGGAGACTAAAAACAAACAGTCCCCAGGTGAATCCCCAAAGGAGGAGATCATATGTTCCTCAGCACAGATGAATCTCATGGAGGAAATTAAAAAGGCTCTCACAAGGGAGCTAGAAGAAAAATGGGAAAAGGAGAGGGAGGCTTTGCAAAAGGAGAGGGAGACTTGGCAAAAGCAGAGTGAGGCTCTGCAAAAAGAGAGGGAGGCTTGGCAAAAGAGCCTGGAGAAGTCAGTTAAAGAGAGAGTGGATAAAGAAACCAAATCCTTGAAAAATAGGATTGGTGAACTGGGAAACAAAATTGGCGAAATGGAAAAAAATTCCACAGAACAAAAGAACTCAATTGGACAATTAGAAAAAGATCTTAAAAAAGTGAGTGAAGAAAATACCTCACTGAAAATCAGTGTCGAACAATAGGAATTGAATGACTCGAGGAGACAAGAAGAATCAGTCAAGCAAATCCAAAAAAAATCAAACAATGGAAAAGAATGTGAAATACCTTCTGGGGAAGACAACAGACCTGGAAAACAGATCCAGGAGAGACAACCTGAGAATCATCAGACTTCCATAAAAGTATGATGAAAAAAAGAGCCTGGACACTATTTTCCAGGAAATTATCAAAGAGAACTGCCCAGAAGTCATAGAAACAGAAGGTAAAATAGACATTGAAAGAATTCATTGATCCCCTACTGAAAGGGATCCTAAAATCAAAACACCAAGGAATATAGTGGCCAAATGCCAGAACCCTCAGGCGAAAGAAAAAATACTGCAAGCAGCTAGAAAAACCCAATTCAAGTATCAAGGAGCCACAATAAGGATCACCCAGGATCTGGCAGCATCCACATTAAAGGAACGAAGGGCCTGGAATATGATATTCCGAAAGGCTAAGGAACTTGGTATGCAACCAAAAATAACTTACCCAGCGAGATTGAGCATCTTTTTCCAGGGAAGAAGATGGACATTCAACGAAGTAAGCGAATTTCACCTATTTTTGATGAAAAAGCCAGAACTTAACAAAAAATTTGATCTACAAGCACAGAACTCAAGAGAAATCTAAAAAGGTAAAGATTAATCTTGGGAACTATATTTCGGCTATAAAGATGTATAAAGAATACATGTATACCTTGTTCTAGAAACTAGATGTGGAAAGGACATTGTATCAGAAAAAAGGGAAAGTGGGGGTACTACATTTCATGAAGAGGCAAAGAAAACCTATTATATCTGAGAGAAAGAATGGAGAGGGATGAATATATCAGCTCAAAAGAATGAGATTTTCCCTGGATTCTAACTGAAACCAAGATGGGAAATCAATCAGTGAGGATCCTTTCTTTGTACATTTTTGGGGAAATATGCTCCAAATATTTTGGGGAAAATATTTTAAATTGCCATACCATCTTAATAAATTACTTTTCTAAAAAAAAAAAAAAAAAAAAAAAAAGTCCATTGCTATCTATACTAGAGAAACTCAATGCTGGGAAAAGTATCTCATGAACATAATGAATCATGCTTCATTCATCATCTTTATCTCCTTCAAGAAGCAGGTTCACTCAATATTACATGCATAATCTCCTATCAGTATTATATTGCTAAAACCTATACCAAAAAATTCTAAATCTTAGCCTTTAGAACTTAATTACAATGATTGTGAATGTGATTGGTACCAGTCAATCAATCATCAGTTTCACATAACATAATTTTCCTTATTATCTAAAATTTATCTTTTGACGATTGCTTTGAGAACATTCTTCCACCAAGTTTTTCATGTGGGTCATATTTTTAGTTTAACCCTTCTCAATTTAACTCTGAATTAATCTTTATGGAGACATCATGGCATAGTAAATAGAGAGCTGACCTCAGAGTAAGAAGAAGAAAAATTGAATATAAGTTGCTCTTGACAATCCTGCTAGTTTATACCATTGGCGATAAAAGTTTTAAGGGTTGTGTTTCAAAACTTTGCTTGTAAATTAGTTGTTTGGGATAGAACACTGCATTTTTTTCCTCCCCAAAACAAATGAGTGAAATCATTTCTACACCATTCCTTGATCCCTTTATCTTACTCTGCAAACTTAAGCTTTAGATCATTTCCACCATCTTCCCCCTTAGCTTTTTATGCATATTGAACAAAGAGAAAATCACAAAACTATGCTGACTTGTTCATTACAAATTTATTTTAAGTAATTGAATCCTCATTGTTATAAAGTAATCCTTTTACACTCCTAATTATCTGAGTATTACATTCACCACAGTAGATCTAATCAACCTTTTACCTTCTCAAAACTCACTCAACTATTTACTAAGAGTTCTCCTTTTTTCTCAGTAGTTTTTTCAAATACATGCAAAGATAGTTTTCAAATTCATTTTTGTAGAACTTTGAATTCCAATTGTTCTCCCTTCTCTTAATAAGTTGCTATCCTAAGATAGCAACTAATCTGATACTAGGTTATAAATATATATATATATATATATATATATATATATATATATATATATATATTTCTTGCAATTATGCAAGAAAAATCAGACCAAAAGAGGAAAAAACATAAGAAAAAAACAAAAAAGGTTGAAAATATTATGCTTTGATCCACATTCCGTCTCCATAGTTCTCTTTCTCAATGCTGATCTATTAGAATTGTCTTGAATCACTTTATTGGAAAGATCCAAGTCTATCACAATTGATGATCATCACATAATCTTTTTAGTGTGTACAGTGTTCTACTGGTTCTCTCTTTACAGAAAATCATCCCCAGGATAATACACTATGACCAAGTAGGATTTATACCAGGAATGCAGGGCTGGTTCAATGTTAGGAAAACTATTAGCATAATTGACTATATCAATAACCAAATTAACAAAAACAAAATCATCTCAATAGATGCAGAAAAAGCATTTCATAAAATCCAACATCCATTCCTAATAAAAACATTTGAGAGTATAGGAATAAATTTATTGGACTTTTCCTTAAAATAGTCAGGACATCTATTTAAAACCATCAGTAAGCATCATATGTAATGGGGATAAAATGGAACCATTCCCAGTAAGAGCAGGAGTGAAACAAGGTTGCTTACTATATCATTATTATTCAATATTAGAAACGCTAGCCTCGGCAATGAGTTGAGAATGAGATTAAAGGAATAGAGTAGATAGTGAGGAAACCAAATTATCACTCTTTGCAGATGATATGATGGTATACTTAGAGAGCCCCAGAGATTCTACTAAAAAGTATTAGAAATAATTAACAACTTTAGCAAAGTTGCAGGATACAAAATAAATCCACATAAATCCTCAGCATTTTTTAACATCATCAACAAAATTCAACAGCAAGAGATACAAAGAAAAATTCCATTCAAGATAACTATAGCATAAAATATTTGGGAATCTGTCTACCAAAGGAAAGTCAGGAATTATATGAGCAAAATTACAAAAAAAACTTTCCACACAAAATCAGATTTAAGTAATTGGAAAAATATTAAGTGCTCTTGGATAGGCCGAGCGAATATAATAAAGATGACAATACTCCCTAAACTAATCTATTTATTTAGTGCTATACCAGTCAGACTCCCAAGAAACTATTTTAATGACCTAGAAAAAATAACAAAATTCATATGGAAGAACAAAAGGTCAAGAATCTCAAGGGAATTAATGAAAAAATAAAATAAAATGAAGGTGGCTTAGCTGTACCTGATCTAAAACTATATTATAAAGATGCAGTCACCAGAACCATTTGGTGTTGGCTAAGAAATAGATTAATTGATCAGTGGAATAGGTTAGATTCACAGGACAAAATAGTCAATAACTATAGCAAATCTAGTGTTAGACAAACCCAAAGATCCCAACTTTGGGGATAAGAATTCACTATTTGACAAAAACTGCTGGGAAATCTGGAAATTAGTATGGCAGAAACTAGGCATGGACCTATACTTAACACTGTACACCAAGAGAAGATCAAAATGGGTCCATGATTTAGGCATAAAGAACGAAATTATAAATAAATTAGAAGAACATAGGATAGTTTACTTCTCAGACCTGTGGAGGAGGAAGGAATTTATGACCAAAGATTATTGATCACAAAATGGAAAATCTTATTTTATCAAATTGATTATATCAAATTGAAAAGCCTTTGTACAAACAAAACTAATGCAAACAAGATTAGAAGGGGAGCAATAAACTGGGAAAACATTTTTATACAGTTAAAGGTTCTGATAAAGGCCTCATTTCTAAAAGAACTGACTATGAGAAATCAAGTCATTCTCCAATTGATAAATGGTCAAAGGATATGAACAGACAATTTTCAGATGATGAAATTGAAACTATTTCTACTCATATAAAAGGGTGTTCCAAAATCACTATTGATCAGAGAGATGCAAATGAAGACAACTCTTGAGATATCACTACACACTGGTCAGATTGGCTAAGATGACAGGAAAAAATAATGATGAATGTTGGAGGGGATGTGGGAAAACTGGGACACTGATGCATTGTTGGTGGAGTTGTAATTGAATCCAACCATTTTGGAGAGCAATCTGGAATTATGCCCAAAAAGTTATCAAACTGTGCATACCCTTTGATCCAGCAGTGTCACTACTGGGCTTAAATCCCAGAGAGATACTAAAGAAGGGAAAGGAAACTGTATGTGCCAAAATGTTTGTGGCAGCCCTTTTTGTAGTGGCTAAGAAATTGGAAAATGAATATAGATGCCCATCAATTGGAGAATGGCTGGGTAAATTGTGGTATATGAATGTTATGGAATATTATTGTTCTGTAAGAAATGACTAGCAGGATGAATATAGAGAGGATTGGAAAGACTTACATGAACTGATGCTGAGTGAAATGAGCAGAACCAGGAGATAATTATACACTTCAACAACAATACTGTATGAGGATGTATTCTGATGGAAGTGGATTTCTTTGACAAAGAGAACATCTAATTCAGTTCCAATTGATCACTGATGAACAGAATCAGCTATACCCAGAGAAAGAATACTGGGAAATGAATGTGGACTACTTGAATTTTTGTTTTTCTTCCCAGGTTGTTTTTATCTTCTGAATCCAATTCTTCTTTTGCAACAAGAGAACTGTACGTTCTGCACACATATATTGTATCTAAGATATACTATAACATATTTAACATGTATAAGACTGCCTGCCATTTAGGAGAGAGGGTGGAGGGAGAGGGGAGAGAAAAGTTGTAAAAAAAAATTACCCATGCATATGTTCTGTCAACAAAAAGTTATAATAATTTAAAAAAAGACCAAGAAAGAAAGAAAAAAAAAGTGCCAATATAACTTAAAAACACACACCAAAAAAAAAAAAAAATGTAAAATCTTTTCTGCATTCATCAGTGAGTCAATGGAGTTATTGCAGGAACTTTTTTCCTTTATTTACCTAGAGTTCTTTGGTGTAGAATTGTATTTGAGGAAATTGCAAGGTCTGCAAAGTCCCTAGAGTCCTCTTTCTGGGTGCAGATCTGTTGGAATTGGCCTGAATCACCATATTGTTGAGTCAAGTCCATCAGAGTTGATCATCACACAATTTTGTTACCTGTGTGCAGTGTTCTCTTGGTTCTGCTCACTTCATTCTCCTTCAGCATCAGTTCATTTACTAGGGGAAATAAGAGTCAAGATAGCAGATGAAGGCAGGAGTTTGTCTATGATCTTTCAAATTTCATTCAAACAGCTTTAAATAATGCCTTGAAACAAATTCTGAAGTGGCAGAATATAAAAGTTTGGTGTGAAACAACTTAGAAAATTGGTGGCAAAAGTTTGCTGCACTGAAATGAGAATAGAGCAGAGTTTATGCCAGGCCTCAAGAAACCAGTAGTTACCAGCATCACCACCTCCTTTGAGCCATCTGAGTCCAGTGACCAGGAAGACTAAAACACAGACCTTAACAAGCATCAATTTTGATAACAGCAACACCCAATCAGTGATTAAAGCTAGGTAAGACATGAGACAGAATGGTTTCTTTTTCCTAGTTTAAAAAATACATGTTGACAAGATCAAAACACTAATTCAGAAGTTTGACAAAAGTCAAAACTGCTAAACTCAAGCCTCAAAGAAAAATGTGGAATGGTTCAAAGTTCAAAAATAATTCCTGAAAGAGCTCAAAATAGAATTTGATCATCAAATAAGGAAATATGACAGGCAAGAAAATAATGAAATAAAATTATAAATGGCTTAGTAAAAGGTATAAAAACTACTGAAGAAACACCAGCAAAATGGTAAAGACACAAAAATCCACTGAAGAAATCCTTAAAAAGCAGATTTAGCCATGTGGGAAAAAAATGCAGTGGCAAAAATACTTCTTTTAAAAATAGAATTAGGCTATTAATAACTTCAAAGAAGCAGTAATAAAACAAAATAGGAAAAAACAAAATATCATAATGGAGAAAGTTGACCAGAAAAATAAAGAGATAATTTAAGAATTGTTGTCTTTTTAAAATTATATTTTGTTTAATTTATGGAATAAAAAAACATTACCCTAACATTGTAAAATAAAAAAAGGATGATTGTACATAAAAAAGATGTTTATGTATATATATCATTGCTCTTTAAATTTAATTCTGCTCATTAACTTGTCTTGCTATTACTTAACCTCCTCTCATCCCTTGTCATCTTCCCATTCTTTGCCCTCCCCATCCACCCACATTCTTTACCTCTTATTTCTTTGTAGATGGTATATATGTAGTGTTGCCTATTGAACCCATTCCCAATGTGAATAGATTTTCAGAGCTACTATCCCTTCTCCCCCCACTAATGCCTCTGTGTCTATATTCTTCCTCAGCACTTCATTTGTACAACATGGCTACTATTTTTACCTTAACTCTGCCAATCTTTCTTTTGAGCTATCCTGTTGTTGATATGAATCTTAAACATATATTTCTCATGTAAAAAACAAAAACAAACAAAAAAACCCCAAATAATTTGTCCATCCTTAATTTGTCTATGTCGAGTTACTTAAAAATTGATTTGTTAAGTTTGGTTTTGGTTGATGAAAATTTGCAAATTTGTTAAAGGTCCATTTTTTTCTCATTCAAAATTATAAATAATTTTGCTAAATATGATATTTTTGGCCACAGGCATAATACTTTTGATTGTCGATAAATATAATTTCAGGACCTGTGGTCTTTTATTGTGCTGCTGCTAAATCTTGTACAATTCTAATTGTAGCTACAGCATTCTTGATTTTTTTTCCTGTTTCTTACAAAATTTTCCCTTTGATCTGGGAGTTTTGAAATTTGGCAATAATATTCTTGTGTGTTTTCCACAAAGGATCTCTTTGAGGTGATGATCGGTGTTTTTTTTTTTTTTTTTTTTTCTACTTTCCCCTCATGTTCCAGGACAATTTTCTTGGATTATTTTCTGCATCCTTGTGTCAAGATAATTGGTCACAACTTTTTGTATTTTCTTTGATCTCCAATGCGAATTTTCTCCAGATCTCTTGTTTTTCTTAGATGTTTCTACTTTATAATCTGTTTTGTTATTTCTTGGTTTCTTATAGCTTCACTGGCTTCCCCTTGCCCAATTTTAATTTTCAAAGAATTATTTTCATCTTTCAAAATCTTTGCTACCAGAGAGAATCAACTAAAAAACTATTAGAAATAATCCACAACTTTACAAAATTGCAGGATAGAAAATAAATCTACATAACTCATCAGCATTTTTATATATCACTAACAAAATCTAACAGCAAGAGATACAAAGAGAAATTCCATTCAAAATAATTGTCGATAGTATAAAATATTTGGGGATCTGCCGAAGGAAAGTCAGGAACTATATAAGCAAAAATCCAAAACACTTTCCACATAAAGTCAGATCTAAATAACTGGAAAAATATCAAGTGCTCTTGGATAGGTCAAGCAAATTTAATAAAGATACTACCTAAACTAATCTATTAGTGCTATACCAAACTCCCAAGAAACTTAATTTTAACTAACCTAGAAAAAAATAACAAAATTCATCTGGAAGAACAAAAAGTCAACAATTTAAAGGGAATTAATGGAAAAAAAAAATCAAATGAAGGTGGCCTAGCTGTCCCAGATTTAAAACAATATTATAAAGACGTCATCAAAACCATTTGGAACTGGCTAAGAAACAGTAGTTGATCAGTTTATAAGTTAGATTCACAGGACAAAATAGTCAATGACTACAGTAATTTAGTGTTTAACAAACATCAAAGACTCCAGCTTTTGATATAAGAACCCATTATTTGACAAAAACTGCTGAGAAAATTGGAAACTAGTATGGCAGAAACTAGGCATTGATCCACACCTAACAACATATACCAAGATAAGGTCAAAATGAGTTTATGATCTAGACATAAAGAATGGTATTATAAACAGATTAAAAGAACATAGGATAGTTTACCTCTAGATCCATGGAGAAGGAATTTGTGACCAAAGAACTAGAGATCATTATTGATCACAAAATAAGTAATTTTGATTATATCAAATTGAAAAGCTTTTGTACAAACAAAACTAATGCAGATAAGATTAGAAGGGAAGCAATAAGCTGGGAAAACAGTTTTAATTCAAAGGTTCTGATAAAGGCCTCATTTCTAAAATACATAGAGAGTTAACTCAAATTTATAAGAATTCAAGCCATTCTCCAATTGATAAATGGTCAAAGGTTATGAATAATTTTCAGATGAAATTGAAACTATGTCTAGTCATATGAAAAAGTGCTCTAAATCACTATTGATCAGAAAAATGCAAATTAAGACAACTGAGATACCACTACATACCTGTCAGATTGGCTAAGATGACAGGAAAAGATAATGACGAATATTGGAGGGGATGTGGACAAACTGGGACACTGATACATTGTTGGTGGATCTGTGAACGGATCCAACCATAATGGAAAGCAATGGGACTATGCTCAAAAGTTATCAAACTCTGCATACCTTTTGATTCAGCAGTATATCTACTGGGCTTATATCCCAAAGAAATCTTCAAAGAGGGAAAGGGACCCATATGTGCAAAAATGTTTGTGACAGCCCTTTTGTAGTGGCTAGAAACAAGAAACTGAATGGATACTCATCATTTAGAGAATACCTGAATAAATTGTGGTATATGAATGTTATGGAATATTATTATTCTGTAAGAAATGATCAATGGAGGATTTCAGAGAGACCAGGAAAGACTTGCAGGGACTGATGCTAAGTGATAGGAGCAGAACCAGGAAATCATTATACATGGCAACAACAAGACTATATGATGACCTGATGGACCTGGCTCTTTTCAATAATGAGATGATTCAAATTAGTTTCAATTGTTCAGGGATGAAGAAAGCCCATCTGCACCCAGAGGCCAGCCTGTGGGAACTGAGTGGGGATCACAACATAGCATTTTCATTCTTTCTGTTAATATTTGTTTGCATTTTGTTTTCCTTCTAGATCCAATTTTTCTTATGCAGCAAGATAACTGTATAAATATGTATATACATATTGGATTTAACATGTATTTTAACATATTTAACATGTATTAGATTACCTACCATCTAGAGGAGAAGGTGGAGGGAAGGAGGGAAAAATTTGGAACAAAGTTTTGCAAAGGTTAATGTTAAAAAATTACCCCTGCATAGGTTTTGTAAATAAAAAGCTCTAATTAAAAAAAGAAGAAAAAAATAACTTTTCTAGTGTTTTTTTTTTCATAATCTTGTTTTTCTTGGATTTTTTTTTTTTTTTTTACTCAATGTCTCATTTGATTTTTAAATTCTTTTTTCAAGTTCTAAATTTTTTCTTGGAATGGAACTATTTCACATTACTCTTTGGGGCACATTTTTTACTCAAGTGTCCTTCTCTGAAGATGAACCCCAGGATGAACCCCAGTGTTCCCTGTTCCTATAATATGTTTGAGTAGTGGGGTCCTTATTTGCCAGTTAATTTTTTTTCTAACAAGAGATATTAGTGTAATTGGACAAAGAGATTATATGCTACACCCAGACCACACCCAGCCTCAGGCAATCTAGACAAAGTATCTACCTCCACCTAAGTGGGACATAAGTAGGAATTCATCTTAGATTTGATGTGGTCTGACATTTGAGGAAAAAGTTGGTTGAATCTTAAAAGAATGAATTTGTGAAATACAGATTTTAGAAAAGGGGTACTCTGAACCCAAATCATCATTCCTTTTCCCAGACTGAGACAAACCCCTCTACATTTGTGATTCCATTCCTCCAAAAGACTACATCCTCTATACTTATCTTCTCTCACTAATCTTTAATCTCTTCCTCTGAGGCAGTTCAGTTAGGTACAAGAAGTCACAAAGGTGTTATCTGAAGTGGATTCAGACTCACCATCTTCAGGTCAAGGGGCAAAGCTTGTTATGCTCAGCAAGCAGGCAAAGTTCCTAACAAATTAGCAAGCAGATGGCTTTCTTCATCACTGAACAATTGAAACTGGTTTGAATCATTGTGTTGTTGAAAAGAGCCAGGTCTATCAGATCTATTGTCTACAAACAGGGCCATGTCCTATCTTTGAAAATTCATATGGAATACTTCTGAGATCAAAGCCAAGATAGTGAAGTATAAAGCTCCAAGCTTGCTCTCCCAACATTTCCCTCCAAAAAAAAACAAAAAACAAACAAACAAACAAAAAAACACTTCAAATTTAATTTTGGAGTGATAGAGCCAACAAAAGGTCTGATTGAAACATTTTAGTAACCTAAGACAACTTTGAAGATCAAAAAGAGAGGGCTGTGACACCAGAGTGGAAACCGGTCCAAAAGTTGTATAGCAGCAACAGCAATAATAGAGACAATAACTGGATCAGGAAACTAGACTGCAGGAGATCCTTTTGAGTACAGGGCAGGATAAAATTTGGCAGGTCCACTACCCATACTCAAAGGTTACAGCTCCAGGGCAAAGAAAATTGCTTGCAGTCGCAGGAAAGCAAGGGCCCTGAAAAGGAATATTATTTGCTCTCCCAAGGCACCAGGGGCCCTGAGGAGTAGTATCATTTGTACACAGGAAATCAGGGATTCTGAGAAGCATCCTAGTCACAAAGGGACACTGACTATAAATCCTACCTAGATCACAGCACCTTGGAAACTATAAAAAATTTCAAACGTCAGATCTAGCTCTGAAAACAGGAGTTTGAAAAAGCATCTGAAGCTTAAGGCAGTATCCCTCCCACAACCACAACCTGAAGAGGCCAATTTTAACATAAAGTGGGCTGGATAAGTAAGCAAACAAAAACAATCTCATCATAAAAAGCTACTATGGTTACAGAGATTAGGTAACCAACTTGGAAGACAACAATATTAAAACAATTACAAGGAAAGCATCAAAGAAAAATGAATTGTACAAAAACCTAACAAATTCCTGAAAGATATGGAGGGAAAAGTATTTTTTAAAATAAGAATGGTAGAGGAAAAATTGATGAAAGTGATTTAAGAAAATTTTGAAAATAATATTGGCCTCTTGGTTAAAAAAAAAAAAAGACTGAAGAAAATAAAACCTTAAAATAAAAAAAGAACTGATCAAATAGAAAAAGGTGCCAATAATAACCTAAAAATTAGAACTGGGCAAATGGAACCTAAAGGCTTCATGAGAAACATCAACTAAAGTCAAAAGAATGGGGGAAAAAAGAAGAAAATGTGCAATCTCATTGGAAAAAAAAATGGACATGAAAAATAGATCAAAATGAAATAATTTAGGAATTATTAAACTGCCTGAAAGCTATGATTAAAGAAAGAGCCTAGATCTCATATTTCAAAAAATTATCAAGCAAAACTCCATAGAACCACAAACTAAAATAGAATTGGAAAGAATCCACATATTTCCTGAAAGATATTTTGGTCAAATCTTGATAAAAGAGAAAATATTGCAAGCAGCCACAAAGAGACTATTCAAACAGCATAGATCCACAGGATCACACGAGATTTTGTAGCTACCATATTAAAGGAATGACAGTCTTGGATTACAACAACAACAAAAAAAAGCCTACCCAGGAAACGTAGGCATGTAATCCTTTATGGAGGTAGGAGGGGGGAAGGGAGAAGGAAAGACCATTTAGGACTTGCACATATTCCTGATGAGATGAATAGAAATTTTGACATTCAAACACAAGACTCAAGAAAAATATAAAAAGGCAAATATGAAAGTAAATTTTAAGGATTCAGTAAAATTAAATTGTTTATATTTTTATTTGGGAAGATGATAGATATAATTCCCAAGAACTTACTATTGGGGCTGTTAGGAGGATTCTATAGACACAGTGGGGCACAGGAGTAAGTTGATTATTTTGGGATAATCTCAAAGAGAAAAAAAAAATAGATGAGAAAAAATAATACCATGAGAGGGGGTGGAAGGAAGAAGAAAAATGTGAATCTCAGATAAGACAAGCTAGTAAGGAAATGAAGGGGGAAATGGTGAGTGGGTAGGGAAGGCAGGCAATGCTTGAACCTCAGAAGTGAATTGGTACAAAAAAGTGTATACATCTGTGTGCAATACAATTGGGTATAAAAATCTATCCTCAAAAGGGAAATATGAGCAGAATGAGATAAAGACAAGCAGTGTTCAGAAACCAGACTTAACTATGTTGAAGGGTCATGATTAAAAGAGAGAAGAAAGAAAAGATTGAGGAAAAATGCATAGTAATCATAATTGTGAATATGAATGGAATCTATTAACCCATAAAACAAAAGCAGATGACAGAATAAATTAGAAACCAGAATCCCACAATATGTTTACAATAAATACAGTTGAAACAGAGATAGAGTTAAAAGTTATTAGGTGAGATGGAGCCAAGATGGCAGAGTAAAATTAGGAAGATGCTTGAGCACATGAAACCAAGCCTCTGAACAGTGTCTGACAGAATGAAACCACTCTCCAGCTCAGGATAGACTGAAAAAACTTTAAAGAAACATTAATCTCACTGGGGTAAAAAGGGTGTTCAGCTCAGCTCAGAGAGATTATGGAAAAGCCAGTGAGAGGTTCTTAATCATAGCAAATCAGCAGCGAATACTCAGTCCTGGCTCTGTAAAGGAGCAAATCAGTGAGGCAGCTTTCAGTTCCAGCTCAGAAGGCAAACTTTGAGAAACCAGGCTATTTCCTGAAAAGAGCAGGTAACAAACACAAGGGGCCCCCATGCCCAAAGCCAAGTCTGAGAGTTGCACAGAAATTGCCCCATATTCCCCAAGAGCAGAGCTCAAATTTAAAAATAAAAAAAGAGGAAATACTAAAATAAAAGGAGAGGAAATGAGCAAGAAACAAAAAAGAACCTTGACTATAAAAAGCTACTATGGTGACAAGACAGAGCAAAATACACACTCAGAGGAGGACAGAGGAAATCTCTAAAGAATGATATGAATTGGTCGCAAGCCCAAAGAGGCTTCTTGGAAGTGCTCACAAAAGCCTTTAAAAGGCAAATAAGAGAGGTAGAAGAAAAAATGAGAAAAGAAATGAGAAGTATGCATGAGAGAACCACAGCATGGAAAAAGAAAATTGTCTTGAGAAAAAAAACTCCTTAAATAGTAGAATTAACCAAATGGAAAAAGATAAAACAAAAACTAACTGAAGAAAATCACATCAAAAACTAGAACAGGGCAAATGGAAGCTAATGACTTTGTGAGACAACAAGAATCAAATTAAAAAGAATGAAAAAATAAAAGAAAATGTGAAATACGTTATTGGAAAAACAGCCAGCCTGGAAAATAGATCCAAAAGAGAGAATTTAAAAATTATTGTCCTCCTTGAAGACCATGACCAAAAAAAAGCCTGGTTAGCATTCTTCAAATGATCATTACAGAAAATTGCCCCAATAGTCTAGAAATAGAGGGGGAAATACTCAATGAAAGAATCTACTGATCATCTTCAGAAAGAGATCCATTCCACAAGGAAAAACCTAAAGAACATTGTTGCAAAATTCCTGAACAACAATCTCAAGGAAAAATTATTGCAAACTGCCAGACAAAAACAATTCAAATATCAAGGAACAACAATCAAGATTACCCAGGATCTAGCAGCTTCTACAATAAAGAATCAAAGGGCCTGGAATATTCTAAAGGCAAAAGAACTAGGATTACAAACAAGAATTGACTACCCAGTGAGACTCAGCATCATCTTTCGGGGAGAAGGTGGATCTTCAGTGAAGTAAAAAACAATTCAGTCATTTCTATTGAAAAAAAAAAAAACCCAGAATGAAACAAAATTTAATCTCAAACACAGGACTCAAGCACAGAATGATAAACAGGGAGAAAATATATATTATTTAAAGATTAATTTATTTACATCTTTACATAGGAAAATATCTAACTCTTGAAAACTGTATCTAATACTGGGGCAGACAGAGAAGGGCATTACATGGACTGAGGGCATGGTTGTGAATGGACCCTGATGTGATGACAGCAAAGAAAATATTAAGGAGTGGGAAAAGGTCTGTACTGAAAAAAGGAAAGGGGAGGTATAATGAAACAATTAGATCACATGAAGAATTCCAAAAGATCTATTACAATGCAGGGGGAAAAGGGAGGGGGATGAGCATTATCTAAAGCTTGATCTCATCAGTTTTGCCTCTAACAGGGAATAAATTATTCAATTGGGTATAGAAATTTATCTAATCCTATAAAGAAGTAGTAGGAGAAAGAGGAAAAGAAAAAGGAAGGACAGGATAGAAGGTAGAACAGAAACACTAGGGTTTTGAAAAGGTAAGAGAAAGGAAGGGTGTGGAAGGGAGTAGATTAAAAAAAAAAACATTACTAAGAGAAGAGGGGAAGGGATGACAGGAAATAAAGTAGTGGATGGAATGGATAAAAACACTAAGAACAAGGTGGAAAGAGAAAAATATGTATAGGGGAGAAAATAGGTTAGAGAGAAATGCAAAACTGGTAATCATAACTGTGAATATGAATGAGATGAACTCTCCCATAAAATGGAAGTGAATAGCAGAGTGGATTAAAAGAAAAACAATTCTACAATATGATGTTTACAAGAAACACATTTGACACAGACACATAGTAAAGGTAAAAGGCTGGAACAATTATGCTTCAGCTGAAGTCAAAAAAGTAGGGGTGGCAATTCTGATAAAATAAAGTAAAAATAGATCTGATTAAAAGAGATAAGGAAGGAAAGTACATCTCTTGATAAAGGGTACTATAAACAATGAAGTAATGATACTAAATGTTAATGCACCCAAATGTTTGTGACAGCCCTCTTTGTAGTGACCAGAAACTGGAAACTGAGTGGATGCCCCTCAATTGGAGAATGGCTGAATAAATTGTGGTATATGAATATTATGGAATATTATTGTTTGGTAAGAAATGACCAACAGGATGATTTCAGAAAGGCCTGGAGAGACTTACACGAACTGATGCTGAGTGAAACCAGCAGGGCCAGGAGATCATTATATATTTCAACAACAATACTATATGATGACCAATTCTGATGGACCTGGCCATCCTCAGCAATGAGGTGAACCAAATCAGTTCCAGTGGAGCAGTAATGAACTGAACCAACTACGCCCAGCAAAAGAACTCTGGGAGATGACTAAGAACCATTACATTAAATTCCCAATCCCTATATTTTTGCCTGCCTGCATTTTGGATTTCCTTCACAGGCTAATTGTACAATATTTCAGAGTCTGATTCTTTTTGTACAGCAAAATAACGGTTTGGTCATGTATACTTATTGTGTATCTAATTTATACTTTAATATATTTAACATCTACTGGTCATCCTGCCATCTAAAGCGGGGGGGGGGGGGGAGGAGAAGGAGGGGAAAAATAGGAGCAAAAGGTTTGGCAATTGTCAATGCTGTAAAATTACCCATACATATAATTTGTAACTAAAAAGCTATTTAAAAAATAAAATAAAATAAATGTGTATGCACTAAGTGAAAATTCCTAGAGAAAATTTTATGCCAGTTGCAGAAAGAAATAAAACAGCAAAACTATATTAGTGGAGGACCTCAACCTTCCCCTCTCAGAATCAGACAAATCTAATCGCAAAATAAACAAAAAAGAAACTAAGGAGGATCTCTAGAGAAAACTGAATAGCAACAGAGAGCAATACATCTTTTCCTCAGCAGCAGATGGCATCTACACAAAAATTGATCATATATTAGGGCACAAAAACCTCACACTCAACTGTAGAAAGGCAAAAATAGTAAATTTTTTTTCCCCAGACCATTGTGCAGTAAGAATTGTATTCAATAAAGAGCCAGGGAAAGATTAGAAAATAATTTAATTCTAAAGAATGAATGGGTCAAACAACAAATCACAGAAACAATGCATAATTTCATTCAAGAGAATGACAAAAATGAGACAACATATCAAAATCTAGGGGATGTAGCCAAAGCAGTTCTTAGGGGAAATTTTATATTTCTAAATAGTTACATGAATAAGATAGAGAAACAGGAGATAAATTCAACTAAAATTAGAAAAACAAAAACCCCTGATTAAATACCAAATTTGAAATTCTGAAACTCAAAGGAAAGATTAATAAAAAAGAAACCAAGAAAACTATTGGGCTAATAAAACTAGGAGTTAAAGTTTTGATTTGGTTAATTTGATCAGAAAAAGGAAAAAATTCCAAATTACCAACATCAAAAATGAAAAGGTTCAACTTACCACCAATGAAAAGCAATAATTTTGAGCTATTTTGTTCAATTGTATGCCAGCAAATCGTACAATCTATATTTTTTTGTCCGCATTAACAGAAGAGGAAATAAATTACTTAAATAGTCCTATTTTAGAAAAAAGAAATTGAACAAGTCATTAATGAGCTCCCTAAAAATATTTTCAGGACCAGATGTATTCACAAGTGAATTTTAGCAAACATTTAAAGAACAATTCCAAAATAGGTAAAGGAGTACTGCCAAATTCCTTCTATGACAACCCAAACCAGGAACCAAAACAAAGAAAATTACAGATCAATCTCCCTAATTTTGATCCAAAAATTTAAAATGTTATAGGAACTTATGAATGGGATAATATACTATGACCAAGTGGGATTTATATCAGGAATGGTTCAATATCAGAAAAACTATTACCATAATTGACCATATCAATAACAAAACCAATAAAAATCATATGATCTTAATAGATGCAGAAAAAAGCTTTTGACAAATTCAGCACCCATTTCTATTAAAAACACTAGAAAGCATAGGTGTATTGTCCCCTTAAGGCTACACTATCTGCCCACCCGTCAGTGGTATGAATAGGCCAATTTACCAGTCTTTGAGCACCAACCAGAATTACACAGAGACAGACCCACCAAGATGTGCAACCATTCTATCTTTATTCAGTCATCCTCTCAGTGGGGGTAGCAGGAGCTCTCAAGGCTGTCTATTTATGCTGCTGCCTCTTTTCCGGGATTGCCTGCCCCTAGCCCATTCAGAACTGCGTAGGCAGAGTCCCAGACAGGAGGCTTCTCAAGTTAGTGCTGCGACCCAGGAGGAGATCTAGCAAAAAGGCATACCTCTTGCCATCTCAAGAAACGTATTAGTTCCTTCAACTCCTGCCAGACACAAACTCCTGCCTCCTCCTGGACCTGCCCTACCAGCTGACTTGGCGTACAGGCTCCGTGACACATCTCAAAGAGAAAGCAATGCTTCATTGTCCCTTACACATAGGAATTAAGGGAGATGTCCTTAAAATAAGCACTATGTATTTAAAACCTACAGCAAGCATTATTTGCAATGGAGAGAAGCTAGATGCATTCCCAATAAGATCAGAAGTGAAACAAGGATGCCCATTATCATCACTGTACTTGAAATGCTGGCTTTAGTAATAAAAAGAAATTAAAAGGAATTAGAATAAGCAATAAGGAAATAAAACTCTCACTATTTGCATATATGATATATTTAGAGAATCCTAGAAAATCATCCAAAAACCTACTTGAAACAATTCACAGGGGAGGGGGTGGGGGAAAGGAGGAGAAAAGTTGGAACAGAAGGTTTCTTTCCAAAGGGTCAATGATGAAAAATTACCCATGCATATGTTTTGTAAATAAAAAGCTATTAAAAAAAACTTTAGCAAATTTGCAGAATATAAAATAAATCTACACAAATAATCAGTATTTCTAGATATCACTAACAAAGCCCATCAGCAAGAGATAGAGAACCAAAATAAAATACTTGGTTGTTTATCTGCCAAGACAAACCCAAGAACTATATGACCATAATTATGAAATACTTCTCACAAAGTCAGATCTAAACAATAGTGCTGGATCAGTGGAATAGATTACATACATATGACACAATAATCAAGGCCTATAGCAATCTAGTATTTGAAAAAATCCCAAACTCCATCTTCTGGAATAAGAATTCAATATTTGGCAAAAATTGCTGGGAAAACTGGAAAATAATGTCTCAGAAACTTGGCATATCCTATACTTATCAGAGCTTTGGAGAAGGGAGAAATTTATGACCAAAGAAGAACTAGAAAACATTATGGAAGATAAAATGGACAGCTTAGATGGTGTTAAACTAAAAAGGTTTTGTACAAACAAAATCAACAGAATCAAGATTAAAAGGGAATTACAAAGCTGGGAAAAAATCTTTACAATCAAAATTTCTGATAAAAGTCTCATTTCTAAAATATATGTGTGTCAAATTTATAAGAATATCATTTCCCGAGGCAGCTAGATGGTACAGTGAATAAAGCACCAGTCCTGAAGTTAGGAGGACCTGAGTTCAAATTTGATCTTAGACATTTAACACTGTCAAGCTGTGTGACCCTGCTCAAGTCACTTAACCCCAATTGCCTCAGCAGATAGATATATAAAATTCCCCAATTGATAAAGGGTCATGAAATTGAAGCCGTCTATAGTCACATGAAAAAATGTTCTAAATCACTTGATTATAGAAATGCAAATTAAAACAACTTGATACCACTTCACACATCTCAGGTTAAGATGACAGGAAAAGATGATAACTATTGGAAGGGATATAGGAAAACTGGAACACTACTTCATTGTTGGTGGTGGTGTGAATTGATCCAACCATTCAGAAAAGCAATCTGGAACTAAGCCCAAGTGCTATCAAACTCTGCATACCCTTTGACCCAGCGGTACCATTACTGGGACTGTATCCCAAGGAAATCATAAAGGAGGGCAAAGGACCCACATATGTAAAAATGGTTGTATCCACTCATTTTATGGTAACAAAGATTCAGAAAATGAGTAGATGCCTATAAATTGGAGAATGGCTGAAAAAGTTGTGGTATATGAAAGTATAGGAATATTACTATTCTATAAAAAATGATGAACAAAGTGATTTTAGAAAAGCTTCAAAAGATTTACATGAACTGATGCTGAGTAAAATGAGCAGAACCAGAAATATATTGTACACAATAATAGCAAGAATGTGCAATGATCAATTATGAAAGACTTGGTTCTTCTTAGTGGTTCAGTGATTCAAAGCAATTCCAATAAACTTTGAAACCAACACATGTTCACTTTTTTCTGTTTTTTTATCTCTCCCATGGTTTTTCCCTTTTGCTCTAATTTTTCTTTCCCAACATGATTCAAAAAGCAATGCATCTTAAACAAATTTTTTTAAAAGTTCATTCAGTTACCTGAATTTAGAAAGCACGGGTAATAATCACGATCTCAGGAGAAGCAAAAACAGAAGTAAATCTAAAAGAAATAATCAGGAAAAGTACATTTTGTTTAAAAGGCACTATAAACAATGTAGCAATATCAATACTGAATTGAATAGCATCCAAAATTTTCAGATTATACTAGTGAGGTACTAGTCTTTTCAGGCTTTTCTGAAATCGATCTGATCATTTCTTATAGAGCAATAATATTCCATTACATTCATATACCATAACTTGTTCAGCCATTCTCTAACATCCACTCAATTTCTAGTTCCTTACCACTACAAAAAGGGCTACTACAAACTGAGCCCTAGTTTTAAAAAGGGTATACATTAAGTAATAGTTTGGGGAAATGAACAATAGAAAAAAAGTCTGAATATAGAAAGTGAATATGCTATCAAGAAAGATCAAAATACACTCAGAATATATCAAAAGTCAAAACAGCTACATTCAAAATCTCCAAAAAAAAAAAAAAAAAAAAAAAAGGAAAAGAAAGAAAAGAAAAGAAATAGTCTCAGGCCATGGAAGTGCTAAAATATATATATATATATATATAAGAAAAATTGGCAAGAGAAATGAGTGATGCAAGAAAACCAAGAAAAAGAAGCCAACTAAAGGCTAAAGGAGAGAAAAAATACTAAAGAAAATAATGCCTTAAAATACACAGTAGTCCAAATGGTAAAGAAAGTGCAAAAGGCCCATAAGGAGAAGAATGTCTTAAAAAGCAGAATTGACTCAAACTCAAATGTAGTAAGGCAGAAATAGTAAATGCATCCTTTTCAGACCATGATGCAATGAAAATTACATTCAACAAAAAACCAGGGGGAAGTAGACCAAAAAATAATTGGAAACTAAATAATCTCATACTAAAGAATGATTGGGTGAAACAGCAAATCATAGACATAATTAATAACTTCACCCAAGAAAACAATAATAATGAGACATCATACCAAAATGTATGGGATGCAGCCAAAGCGGTAATAAGGGGAAATTTCATATCTCTAGAGGCCTATTTGTATAAAATAGAGAAAGAGAAGGTCAATGAATTGGGTTTGCAATTAAAAATGCTAGAAAAGGAACAAATTAAAAACCCCCAGTCAAACACTAAACTTGAAATTCTAAAAATAAAAGGTGAGATCAATAAAATTGAAAGTAAAAAAACTATTGAATTGATTAATAAAACTAAGAGTTGGTTCTATGAAAAAACCAACAAAATAGACAAACCCTTAGTAAATCTGATTAAAAAAAGGAAAGAGGAAAATCAAATTGTTAGTCTTAAAAATGAAAAGGGAGAACTCACCACTAATGAAGAGGAAATTAGAGCAATAATTAGGAGTTACTTTGCCCAACTTTATGCCAATAAATTCGACAACTTAAATGAAATAGAAAAATACCTCCAAAAATACAGCTTGCCCAAACTAACAGAGGAAGAAGTAAATATCCTAAACAGTCCCATCTCAGAAAAAGAAATAGAACAAACTATCAATCAACTCCCTAAGAAAAAATCCCCAGGACCAGATGGATTTACATGTGAATTCTACCAAACATTTAAAGAACAATTAACTCCAATGTTATATAAACTATTCGAAAAAATAGGGATTGAAGGAGTCCTACCAAACTCCTTTTATGACACAGACATGGTACTGATACCTAAACCAGGTAGGCTGAAAACAGAGAAAGAAAATTATAGACCAATCTCCCTAATGAATATTGATGCTAAAATCTTAAATAAAATATTAGCAAAAAGATTACAGAAAATCGTCACCAGGATAATACACTATGACCAAGTAGGATTTATACCAGGAATGCAGGGCTGGTTCAATATTAGGAAAACTATTAGCATAATTGACTATATCAATAACCAAACAAACAAAAACCACATGATCATCTCAATAGATGCAGAAAAAGCATTTGATAAAATCCAACATCCATTCTTAATAAAAACACTTGAGAGCATAGGAATAAATGGACTTTTCCTTAAAATAGTCAGGAGCATATATTTAAAACCATCAGTAAGCATCTTATGCAATGGGGAAAAACTGGAACCTTTCCCAGTAAGATCTGGAGTGAAGCAAGGTTGCCCACTATCACCATTATTATTTAATATCGTATTAGAAACACTAGCCTCGGCAATAAGAGGCGAGAAAGATATTAAAGGAATTAGAGTAGGCAATGAGGAAACCAAACTATCACTCTTTGCAGATGATATAATGGTATACCTAGAGAACCCCAGAGATTCTACCAAAAAGCTACTGGAAATAATTCATAATTTTAGCAAAGTAGCTGGCTACAAAATAAATCCCCATAAATCCTCAGCATTTTTATACATCACCAACAAAACCCAACAGCAAGAGATACAAAGAGAAATTCCATTCAGAATAACTGTTGATACCATAAAATATTTGGGAATCTATCTACCAAAGGAAAGTCAGGAATTATATGAGCAAAATTATAAAAAAGTCTCCACACAAATAAAGTCAGACTTAAATAATTGGAAAAATATTAAGTGCTCTTGGATCGGCCGAGCGAACATAATAAAGATGACAATACTCCCTAAACTAATCTATTTATTTAGTGCTATACCAATCAGACTTCCAAGAAAATATTTTATTGATCTAGAAAAAATAACAACAAAATTCATATGGAACAATAAAAAGTCGAGAATCTCAAGGGAACTAATGAAAAAAAAAAATCAAAGGAAGGTGGCCTAGCTGTACCTGATCTAAAATTATATTATAAAGCAGCAGTCACCAAAACCATTTGGTATTGGCTAAGAAATAGATTAGTGGATCAGTGGAAAAGGCTAGGCTCACAAGACAGAATAGTCAATTATAGCAATCTAGTGTTTGACAAACCCAAAGCCCCTAACTTCTGGGAAAAGAATTCATTATTTGATAAAAACTGCTGGGATAATTGGAAATTAGTATGGCAGAAATTAGGCATGGACCCACACTTAACACCATTTACCAAGATAAGATCAAAATGGGTCTATGACCTAGGCATAAAGAACGAGATTATAAATAAATTAGAGGAACATAGAATAGTTTATCTCTCAGACTTGTGGAGGAGAAAGAAATTTGTGACCAAAGATCAACTAGAGACCATTACTGATCACAAAATAGAAAATTTCGATTACATCAAATTAAAAAGCCTTTGTACAAATAAAACTAATGCAAACAAGATTAGAAGGGAAGCAACAAACTGGGAAAACATTTTCACAGTTAAAGGTTCTGATAAAGGCCTCATTTCCAAAATATATAGAGAACTGACTCAAATTTATAAGAAATCAAGCCATTCTCCAATTGATAAATGGTCAAAGGATATGAACAGACAATTTTCAGAGGATGAAATTGAAACTATTACCACTCATATGAAAGAGTGTTCCAAATCATTATTGATCAGAGAAATGCAAATTAAGACAACTCTGAGATACCACTACACACCTGTCAGATTGGCTAAGATGACAGGAAAAAATAATGATGAATGTTGGAGGGGATGCGGGAAAACTGGGACACTAATGCATTGTTGGTGGAGTTGTGAACGAATCCAACCATTCTGGAGAGCAATCTGGAATTATGCCCAAAAAATTATCAAATTGTGCATACCCTTTGATCCAACAGTGTTTCTATTGGGCTTATATCCCAAAGAAATACTAAAGAAGGGAAAGGGACCTGTATGTGCCAAAATGTTTGTAGCAGCCCTGTTTATAGTGGCCAGAAACTGGAAAATGAATGGATGCCCATCAATTGGAGAATGGCTGGGTAAATTGTGGTATATGAATGTTATGGAATATTATTGTTCTGTAAGAAATGACCAGCAGAATGAATACAGAGAGGACTGGCGAGACTTACATGAACTGATGCTAAGTGAAATGAGCAGAACCAGGAGATCATTATACACTTCAACAACGATATTGTATGAGGACATATTTTGATGGAAGTGGATTTCTTTGACAAAGAGACCTGAGTTTCAATTGATAAATGACAGACAAAAGCAGCTACACCCAAAGAAAGAACACTGGGAAACGAATGTGAACTATCTGCATTTTTGTTTTTCTTCCCGGGTTATTTATACCTTCTGAATCCAATTCTCCCTATGCAACAAGAGAACTGTTCGGGTCTGCAAACATATATTGTATCTAGGATATACTGCAACATATCCAACATATAAAGGACTGCTTGCCATCTAGGGGAAGGGGTGGAGGGAGGGAGGGGAAAAAAAATCGGAACATAAACGAGTGTCAATATAAATTAATTATTAAATAAAAAATTAAAAAAAAAAAAAAAAGCAGAATTGACCAAATGAAAGAGAGCCACAAAGTCACTGAAGAAAAAACTACTTAAAAGTAGAATTGGCCAAATGGGGGGAAATATCCATTAAAGAAAGCAACTCCTTTAAAGTAAGATACAAAAGCTCAATAAGGAAAATTACTTATAAATTAGAATTGAGCAAATGGAAGTTATGACTTTATTAGAAATCAAAAAGCAAAACCCAAAAGAATAAAAAAAAAGAAAATAATGTAAACTATCTCATTGGAAAAACAACTGACCTAGAAAGTAGATCCAGGAGAGATAAATTAAAATTTGTTTTATCTGAAAACCATCATCAAAAAAGAGCCTAGACATTCTCTTTCTTTTTTAAAAAATATTTTATTTTATTTTATTTTATAATAACTTTATATTGACAGAATCCATGCCAGGGTAATTTTTTTTACAACATTATCCCTTGCACTCGTTTCTGTTCCCGATTTTCCCTCTCCCTCCTTTCACCCCTTCCCCTAGATAGCAAGCAGTCCTATATATGTTAGATATGTTGCAGTATATCCTAGATACAATATATGTTTGCAGAACTGAACAGTTCTCTTGTTGCACAGGGAGAATTGGATTCAGAAGGTAAAAATAACCCGGGAAGAAAAACAAAAATGCAGATAGTTCACATTAGTTTCCCAATGTTCTTTCTTTGGGTGTAGCTGCTTCTCTCCATCATTTATCAATTGAAACTCAGTTAGGTCTCTTTGTCAAAGAAATCCACTTCCATCAAAATATGTCCTCATACAATATCGTTGTCGAAGTGTATAATGATCTCCTGGTTCTGCTCATTTCACTTAGCATCAGTTCATGTAAGTCTCGCCAGTCCTCTCTGTATTCATCCTGCTGGTCATTTCTTACAGAACAATAATATTCCATAATATTCATATACCACAATTTACCCAGCCATTCTCCAATTGATGGGCATCCATTCATTTTCCAGTTTCTAGCCACTACAAACAGGGATGCCACAAACATTTTGGCACATGCAGGTCCCTTTCCCTTCTTTAGTATTTCTTTGGGATATAAGCCCAATAGAAACACTGCTGGATCAAAAGGTATGCACAATTTGATAACTTTTGGGGCATAATTCCAGATTGCTCTCCAGAATGGTTGGATTCGTTCACAACTCCAACAACAATGCATCAGTGTCCCAGTTTTCCTGCATCCCCTCCAACATTCATCATTATTTTTTCCTGTCATCTTAGCCAATCTGACAGGTGTGTAGTGGTATCTCAGAGTTGTTTTAATTTGCATTTCTCTGATCAATAATGATTTGGAACTCTCTTTCATATGAGTGGTAATAGTTTCAATTTCATCCTCTGAAAATTGTCTGTTCATATCCTTTGACCATTTATCAATTGGAGAATGGCTTGATTTCTTATAAATTTGAGTCAGTTCTCTATATATTTTGGAAATGAGGCCTTTATCAGAACCTTTAACTGTGAAGATGTTTTCCCAGTTTGTTGCTTCCCTTCTAATCTTGTTTGCATTAGTTTTGTTTGTACAAAGGCTTTTTAATTTGATGTAATCAAAATTTTCTATTTTGTGGTCAGTAATGGTCTCTGGTTCATCTTTGGTCACAAATTTCTTTCTCCTCCACAAATCTGAGAGATAAACTATCCTATGTTCCTCTAATTTATTTATAATCTCGTTCTTTATGCCTAGGTCATGGACCCATTTTGATCTTATCTTGGTATATGGTGTTAAGTGTGGGTCCATGCCTATTTTCTGCCATACTAATTTCCAATTATCCCAGCAGTTTTTATCAAATAATTAATTCTTATCTCAAAAGTGAGGATCTTTGGGTTTGTCAAACACTAGATTGCTATAGTTGACTATTCTGTCTTGTGAACCTAACCTTTTCCACTGATCAACTAATCTATTTCTTAGCCAATACCAAATGGTTTTGGTGACTGCTGTTTTATAATATAATTTTAGATCAGGTACAGCTAGGCCACCTTCATTTGATTTTTTTTTTCATTTATTCCCTTGAGATTCTCGACTTTTTATTGTTCCATATGAATTTTGTTGTTATTTTTTCTACATCATTAAAATATTTTCTTGGAAGTCTGATTGGTATGGCACTAAATAAATAGATTAGTTTAGGGAGTATTGTCATCTTTATTATATTCGCTGGACCTATCCAAGAGCACTTAATATTTTTCCAATTATTTAAGTCTGATTTTATTTGTGTGGAGACTTTTTTGTAATTTTGCTCATATAGTCCTGATTTTCCTTTGGTAGATAGATTCCCAAATATTTTATGCTATCAACAGTTATTCTGAATGGAATTTCTCTTTGTATCTCTTGCTGTTGGGTTTTGTTGGTGAGGTATAAAAATGCTGAGGATTTATGGGGATTTATTTTGTATCCAGCTACTTTGCTAAAATTATGAATTATTTCTAATAGCTTTTTAGTAGAATCTCTGGGGTTCTCTAGGTATACCATCATATCATCTGCAAAGAGTGATAGTTTGGTTTCCTCATTGCCTACTCTAATTCCTTTAATATCTTTCTCGCCTCTTATTGCCGAGGCTAGTGTTTCTAATACTATATTAAATAATAATGGTGATAGTGGGCAACCTTGCTTCACTCCAGATCTTACTGGGAAAGGTTCCAGATTTTCCCCATTGCATATGATGCTTACTGATGGTTTTAAATATATGCTCCTGACTATTTTAAGGAAAAGTCCATTTATTCCTATGCTCTCAAGTGTTTTTATTAGGAATGGATGTTGGATTTTATCAAATGCTTTTTCTGCATCTATTGAGATGATCATATGGTTTTTGTTTGTTTGGTTATTGATATAGTCAATTATGCTAATAGTTTTCCTAATATTGAACCAGCCCTGCATTCCTGGTATAAATTCTACTTGGTCATAGTGTATTATCCTGGGGATGATTTTCTGTAATCCTTTTGCTAATATTTTATTAAGATTTTAACATCAATATTCATTAGGGAGATTGGTCTATAATTGTCTTTCTCTGTTTTCAACCTACCTGGTTTAGGTATCAGTACCATGTCTGTGTCATAAAAGGAGTTTGGTAGGACTCCTTCAATCCCTATTTTTTCAAATAGTTTATTTAGCATTGGAGTTAATTGTTCTTTAAATGTTTGATAGAATTCACATGTAAATCCATCTGGTCCTGGGAATTTTTTCTTAGGGAGTTGATTAATAATTTGTTCTATTTCTTTTTCTGAGATGGGACTGTTTAGGATATTTACTTCTTCCTCTGTTAGTTTGGGCAAGCTATATTTTTGGAGGTATTCTTCTATTTCATTTAAGTTGTCGAATTTATTGGCATAAAGTTGGGCAAAGTAACTCCTAATTATTGCTCTAATTTCCTCTTCGTTAGTGGCGAGTTCTCCCTTTTCATTTTTAAGACTAATAATTTTGATTTTCCTCTTTCCTCTTTTTAATCAGATTTACTAAGGGTTTGTCTATTTTGTTGGTTTTTTCATAGAATCAACTCTTAGTTTTATTAATTAATTCAATAGTTTTTTTACTTTCAATTTTATTGATCTCTCCTTTTATTTTTAGAATTTCAAGTTTAGTGTTTGACTGGGGGTTTTTAATTTGTTCCTTTTCTAGCATTTTTAGTTGCAAGCCCAATTCATTGACCTTCTCTTTCTCTATTTTATACAAATAGGCCTCTAGAGATATGAAATTTCCCCTTATTACCGCTTTGGCTGCATCCCATACATTTTGGTATGATGTCTCATTATTATCGTTTTCTTGGGTGAAGTTATTAATTATGTCTATGATTTGCTGTTTCACCCAATCATTCTTTAGTATGAGATTATTTAGTTTCCAATTATTTTTTGGTCTACTTCCCCCTGGCTTTTTGTTGAATGTAATTTTCATTGCATTGTGGTCTGAAAAGGATGCATTTACTATTTCTGCCTTACTGCATTTGAGTTTGAGGTTTTTATGTCCTAATATATGGTCAATTTTTGTATAGGTTCCATGAACTGCTGAAAAGAAAGTGTACTCCTATCTGTCTCCATTACATTTTCTCCAGAGATCTATCATATCTAACTTTTCTAGTATTCTATTTACCTCTTTGACTTCTTTCTTATTTATTTTGTGGTTTCATTTATCTAATTCTGAGAGTGCCAGGTTGACATCTCCCACTATTATAGTTTTGCTGCTAGACATTCTCTTTCAAGAAATTATCAAGGAAAACCTCTGTTACTCTAAAAGTAGAGGATAAAATAATAATAATAAAAAAAGAATAAAAGAATCTATTGCTCACTTCCTGAAGAGATCCCAAGTTGAAAACTTTCAGGAATATTACAGCCAAATTCCAGAACTTCCAGGTCAAAAAGAAAAATACTGCAAGCAGAGCCAGCTAGGTGGTGCAGTGGCTAGAACACTAGCCCTGGAATTAGAAGGACCTAATTTCAAAGCTATCCTCAGACACTTAACACTTCCTAACAATCCTAGTTGCCTTACAAAAGGAAAAAAAAATAAGGAAAATATTGCAAGCAGCCAGAAAGAAACAATTCAAGTATTTTGGAGCCACAGTCAGAGCAATCTTAGTAGCTTCTTCATTAAAGGTTCAGAAGACCTGCAGTATGATATTTCAGAGGGCAAAGAACTTGTTAGGATTACAACCAAGATAAATCTACCCAGCAAAACTGAGGGAGAGGAAACAGATATTCAATCAAATAAAGGATTTTCAAATATTCTTGATGAAAAAACCACAGCTGAACAGAAAATTTGATTCTAAATCACTATTGATTGGAGAAATGCAAATTAAGACAACTCTAAGGTATCATCTATCCAATTGACTAATATGACAGAAAAGGAAAATGACAAATACTGAAGGGCATGTGGAAAATTCTTGATTCCATTAGTTTTGTTTGTGTCAAACCTTTTTAATATGATGTAATAAAATTGTTGATTAATATCTTGCAATGCTCTCATCTCTTGCTTGGTCATAAATTCTTCCCTTATGTTATCATCCTTTATTTTTAATTTATACTCATTGTATACTTATTGTCCTATACCTAGTTTCTGCACAACTGCTATCCAGTTTTCCCAAAAAGTTTTGTCAATTAGTGAGTTCTTGTCCCAAAAGACTGGATCTTTTAGTTTGTCAAATATAAGATTATTATGGTCATGTGCTACTATGTATTGTATACCTAATCTATTTAACTAATTCATCACTCCCATTTCTTAACCAGTAACAGATTATTTTGTGATTACTTCTTTGTAATACATTTTGAGATCTTGAGCCACTTTCCCTCACATTTATCTTTGATTCTGATGGGGTGAATGGGTCACAGCAAAGAGACTTAGCATGGCAGCAACCATGTATCTTAATTGTGTTGCAGTGAGGAGCAAGTTGGCCCCATGAAATTTTCTTGTACTGAGAGAATTATTATGTATACAGAGGCTATTCTGTACTAACACCTACAGTTATTTTATACAGTTTGGAGGCTAAAGTATAGACAACAGCTCCTGAGCCTATTTGTACAAAAAAGGAAAACCATGACCACCAAATGGTTTACTGATATATACAATTACCATAGCAAGCATACCTTGCTCTCTGTTCTCTCCCAATAAAAGGACTCACCTTGCTCCCTGTTAATTGCAAGTTCATTAGGAGCTTTACCAGTTTGCTAAGTGTCATAATAAAGACTTTTTTCTTTGATCTGAAAATGGACTGAGCTTGTGAATTCATTTCAGATGTCTTGCTACCTTCATCATACTTTAATGACCTGTGGAACCTCATCATTTTTGATGCTCCATATGAGGACCAGTCTGTTGCCTTAGGCCCTCTGCCAATCAAAATAAGCCTCCTATTTTCTTCCCTTTGCCCTGGGGTCATCCCTTCAAGCACCTGGGATGGTATATTGGATTTTTGGATTGAGTCTATCATGAGCTCTTACATAATTCCTTCTCTAGAAAGGATGCTTTGTCTCGAAATAAATGCTATCCGTTTCTCCTCTGGGATTCTAAAGTGAGTGATGACAGGAGCTCTGGTTTTCTTGCTCCTTTTTTTTTTTTTTTACAGCTTGTGGAAAAAATGGGACAGTCTCCCCCATCCCCTTTTCCATGTCATAGGATTCCCCTTAAATTGCATGCTTTATTATTTGTATTTCTCTTTTTATTGTGTTTATGTCTGTCTACATTTGCAGAATGTTGATGTTACATTTGTATTATGAGCAAGATTATATTATCTTGAAAGATTTAAAATATAGCCAGGGGAAAAAAGAACTTATTAGGGCTGCAGTTAGAGCACAGGGAAAGATTTATTAGGAGGTAATTTTAGGAATTCATCCCCTTCTGAAATCTCATCTCTTTTCTGTTCCTTCCTCCTTTCCTTACTGCTGCCGGGATGTATGGGCAGGAATGAGAGAGAGAGAAGATATACCATTGTGCATTAAAGATTATTTGAGATTAATCTGTCAGCAAGAACAAGCCATGCATTTTCACCTTCTTGCCAATTTCAGATAAAACAGCTTATCTTCACCTTTCCCCTAGAAGTTACCAAACCAATGAGAGAAATGATATACACATTAATACTTCCCTAGAAAAGGGCAGCAATCTTTCACCTCTTATCCTTGTGAATTCAGACCCAAGCCAGTTATATTCAGCCACCTAAGAAGAGAATCTGCTTGTCATTTTTTAAATAATTTTTTTTTGCCCAAATGGCTATAAAATTGTGCATACCCTTTGATCCACCACTATTTCTTTTGGTTCTGCATCTGAAAGAGAACATTAAAAAAAGCAAAAAGTACCCACATGTGCAAAAATGTTTGTAGTGGCCCTTTTTGTAGTAGCAAGGAATTGTAAATTGAGTGGATCCCCATTATTTGGGGAATAACTAAATTTGGAGTATATGAAAATAATGGAATATTATTATTCTATAAGAAATGACGAGCAGACTGACTTCAGAAAAGTTTGGAAAGACTTGCACAAACTGATGTTAAATGAAGTAAGTAGACCCAAGAGAACATTGGAAACAAGATTATGTGATGATCAACTGTGATGGACTTGACTTTTCAACAATGAAACAGTTCCTATAGAATTGTGATGAAAAGAACCATCACATCCAGAGAGAGAACTATGGAGACTGAATGTGGATCAAAGCATAGAATTTTCACTTTGTTGTTGTTGCTGTTTGTTTCCTTTTTTTCCTCTTGTTTTTTTTTTCTTTGATCTTTTGATCCAATTTTTCTTGAGCAGCATGACAAATATGTAAATAGGTTTAGAAAAATTGCACATATTTAACCTATATTGGATTGCTAGCTGTCTGTGGGAGAAGGGAAAGGGAAAGGAGGGAGAAAACTTTGGAACACAAGGTTTTGCAAGGTAAATATTGAAAACTATGTATTTGGAAAAATAAGAACTATTAAAAATAATATTTTATTTTTCCCAGTTGCAAGTGAGACTTTTTTACATTTATTTTTAAAACTTTGAGCTTCAGATTCTCTCTCTCCCTTTCATATCTTTGATAGGGCACTGGTGAAGTTATGATAAACATTTCCATAAAAGACATATTGCAAAAGAAAACATAGATCTACCCACTCCAAAAAAGAAAAATTTAAGAAAAATAAAATATGCTTCAATCTATATTCAGATACAATCGGTTCTTTCTCTGTGTATGGATAGCATTTTTCATCATGAATCCTTCCAAGTAGTCTTGTATCATTGTATTGCTGAGAACAGATAAGTCATTCACAATGATCACTTCACAATATTACTATTACTTTGTCTACAATCCACAGTCACTTTGCATAATCTCATGGAAGCATTTTCAGGCTTTTTTGAGAATATTCTGCTCATTTCTTAGAATATCATAATCATATACTAATAATTGCTGAGCATCCCCTCAGTTTTCAATTTTTTACCCTGTGAAAAGAACTTCTATAAATATTTTTGTACATATTAAGTCTTTTTTTCTTTTTTAATTTAAAATCTCTTTTTGGATATATGCCTAGTAGTGGTGTGAACATGTTTGGGCATCTTTTGGTCATTTATAAATTAGGAAATTTTTTTTTTAATAAAATTGACTCAGTTCTCCATATATTTCAGAAATGAGGCCTTTTCATTAGAGAAACTTAAATAAAAATTCTTTTCACAATTACTATTGCTAATCATATTTCCCTTCTGCTTCTTCTATTCTCTCCCTCCTTTTACCCTGTTCCTCAAGTGTTTTGCTTCTGACTATCCCTCCCCTCATATGCTCTTCTGTCACACTAACAAACACACTCCATGTGGGTATATAGTTATTTCCAAAGGATTGTATCTTTGCTAGGGGTATATTTAGAGGGTGTAGATATAATTTGATTTTATTGTGATGATATTAAAAAGAAACTAGGAGTGGAAAAGGGATTGTACTGGAAGCAGAGAAAAGAAGAAATAAAATGGGATAAATTACATCATATGAAGTGGCAAAAAAAAAAAAAGGACTTATTATAGTTAAGAGAAAGAAGAGAGGGGAATGAACATTATTTGAACTTTAATCTCATTGAATTTGGCTCAAAGAGGGAATATCATACATATCTAGTTTGATTGAGAAACTTGCCTCACCCTATAAGGAAGTAGGAAGGGAAAGGGGAAGTGAAAGGGCGAGGCCAATAGAAAGGAGAACAGAAGTAAAAGGGGAAAGAAATAAGAAAGGAATGAGGGGCTGAAAAAAGGGAAGATAGTTTGAGGGAGTTTGCAGAAGCAAAACTGGGAAGAAGGGAAGGGGGAAGGAGGGAGAAAAGTATAACTTGGGGGAAATAGGATGGTGAGAAATACAGAGTTAGTAATGTTAGCTGAATGTGAATGGGATTAACTCTCCCATAAAACAGAAATGGAGATTAAAGACTGGATTAAAAGCCATAATCCTACATTTGAAGCATAGAGATTCATACAGAGTAAAGGTAAAAGGCTGGAGCAGAATCTATTATGCTTCAGTTGAAGTTAAAATAAAAAAAACCAGGGGTATGATTCGGCTCACAGATCAAGTAAAAATAAAAATCTAATTAAAAGAGATAAGGAAGGAAACTACATCTTGATAAAGGGTACCATAGATATTGAAGTAATATCAATCCTAAACATATATGTAACAAGTTTATAGTGTCCAAAGTTGTAGAGAAGCTAAGAGAGTTGCAAGAATAAATAGACAGAAAAATTATTCTAGTGGGGCATCTCAACCTCCCTTTAATCAGAATGAGATAAATCAAATCACAAAAGAATAAAAAAGTTAAGGAGGTTTATAAAATTTTAGAACAGTTAGTTATGATAAGACTTTTGGAGAAAATTGAATGGGGACAGAAAGGAATATACTTTTTTCTTGACTGTACATGGCACCCACACAAAAACTGACTATGTGTTAGGGCATGAAAACCTCAAAATCAAGTGCAGAAAATCAGAAATAGCAAATGCATCCTTTTTAGATCATGATGCAATAAAATTACATGTAATAAAGGACCAGGGAAAAATAAGAACAAAAATTAATTGGAAAAAATAATCCTAAAGAATGAGTGGGTGAAACATGAAACCATAGACACAATTGATAATTTTATCCAAAAGAATGACACACCAAAATTTATGGAATGCAGCCAAAGTAATTCTTAAGGAAATTTTTATATCTCTAGATTCTTACATGAATAAAATAGAGAAAGAGAAGATCAATGAATTGGATGTATAACTTAAGTTCAAAATAATGAGAATGCCTCATATGTCCTTGTTCCAAGCACTCATATCTGCTGTGGTAATACAAAAGCCTACATGAACAATGTATAAATGAAAGTATGTGATAATGTTCCAATAACATTTTATTTTAAAATATAAAAAAAAAAACATTTTTGAATATACATAGCCAAATTGGGGCTGAATTCTGATCTATGACTTTACAGTTAGTCATCCTGTCTTGCCTGTTCAAGTTTATAGTTGATGTTTAAATTTATTTAGATTAGATGAAATTGAAAAGCATTTATCAAGATCTTACTATGTGCTAAGTGTTAGGAATACAAAAAGTAAAGTGATAGCACTTATTTTCAAAGAGTTCACATTCTAATCAGAGAACCCATTATATATAGGAATTCAGCTCTGGGCAGATGGAAACACCCCACAATCTAGGCAAATGTTAGGTAAAGTGGCAGTTGACTTTCAAGACAGTGGAACATAAGCCCAATTCTGTGGGCTGGGCTCTTTTATGCCTAAATGGACAAAACAATGTCAGTAGCTCAAGAAAATCTAGCCTAACCTTCAGGTTAGCCTAACCCAACCTGTTAAGTTATTGTTCTTGCTAGTAAGCCTCAAGATTTCTAAAGGACTTTCTGTAATTTTAGAGCTATTAATGAAAAAACTAATCTTGAGGATATAGAAAGTTTCACACAGATGATAAAGTAGCTAAGCTTTTTGAATACAACTTGTCCAGGGACCCGAGTTAATACAAGAATTGACACTGCATTACTCAGTCATACAGTGTTTCTTGGGATATCACCCAAAACCTTCCCTTCCTTGGCATTTCCATCAGAGGGATGGTATTAAAATTTTTGCCTCTGATTGACAGGGGCTGCCCACTTCTTCAGCGCCTGAGTAAAGATTCTCTCTTATCTTCATCTAGGACTTCAAGATTGTTACCAGTTTGACTAAAGGATCCTCTTTCTTCCATGCATATTTATAGTCACTATAATTATGCAGATAGTTTCTTATCTCCTGTGTCATTAGAAAACAAGTCATCTCCCAAGAATTTCACACAATGATTCCCCCCAATCCCTTGTGGGAAAGCATTGTCTAACCAATGGGAAGAAAGAACTATCAATTGGATGGGTTGGAAGGGTTTGAATCATTTTGCCAGGGTATGGACCTAAAGGCCTATGTGATCCCATGCATGGGGTGGATTAGAGAAAGATCCGAAATGATCAACCAGTACTGTTTAATCCTTATCAAGTAAGTCTTCCTGGAAAGGGAAATGAAGAAATAATTTCAGAGAGCCGCATTAATTTGTTGAGGACATGGCTTCTTGGAAGTAGATTACCCAACCAAGGCAACTATCTGAATCAGCAATGACAGCCACTGCTTCCAGACCTCTGAGCCTACAGTAGGTAAGGGAGTTGAAAAATGTTCAGGAGATTACAGGGATCTTTATGCTAGTACTGAAATAGGCTCTTCCTTTGCTCAAATTTGGATCTCAATCACAATGCTCAATAGCAGTTCCAGGTCAAAGAACACTAATATACCAAAGCTTGCAGCACAGGGAAGTAGGGACCCTCCTCACAGTGCCAGGGCAGAAAAGAGTGCTTGTGATCATTCACAGGCCAGAGCACAGGATAGGAAAGTAGCAAACACACCTCTCTCTAGATTATACCAACCTGGAAAAACTGAAAACTTGCAGGTCCCTAGAAATATCTCTTTAAAAAGCTGCACAAAATCCCTGCAGCTTGGGACATTGTACCCTCTGGAAACAGAGCTCTACTTTAACAAAGAGTTAAAGGCTGGGTAAATGAACAAACAACAGAAAAGAATTCTGACCATAGAAAGATGACAAGGAAGATCAAAATACACACTCAGAATGAGTCAGAGGTCCAACATCCAAAGCCTCCAGGAAAAATATGAAATGGTCTCAGGCCATGGAAAAAACATAGGGAAAAATGGGAAGAGAAATGAGAGTAAATGCAAAAGGAAATACAAAAAGCTAATGCCTTAACAAGCAAAACTGACCAAATGGAAGAGGAGGTATAAAAGCTCACTGAGGAAAATAATTTTTTAAAAAATTGAATTGAGCAAATGAAAGCTAATGACTTTATAAGAAATCAAGAAACAAAACCAAAAGAAAGGCAAAAATGTGAAATATCTCACTGGAAAAACAACTAACCTTGAAAATAGATCAAGGATGGACAAAAACAGCTACACTCAAAGAAAGAACACTGGGAAATGAATATAAACTGCTTGCATTTCTGTTTTTCTTCTCGTGTTATTTATACCTTCTGAATCCAGTTCTCCCTGTGCAACAAGAGAACTGTTCAGTTCTGCACACATATATTATATCTAGGATATACTGTAACCTATTTAACATATAAAGGACTGCTTGCCATCTGGGGGAGGAGAGTAAAGGGAGAAAGGGGAAAAATCGGAACAGAAGTGAGTGCAAGGGATAATGCTGTAAAAAAATTACCCTGGCATAGATTCTGTCAATAAAAAGTTTTTAAAAAATAGATCCAGGAGAGATAATTCATAAATTATTGGTCTTCCTGAAAACAATGGTGGAAAAAAGAGCCTGAACATCTTTTAAAGGAAAATTATCAAAGAAAATTGTCCTAATATTCTAAACCAGAATATAAAATAGGAATTGAAAGAATCCACTGATCACTTCCTGAAGGAGATGCCAAGATGAAAACTCTTAGGAATATTCTAGTCAAATTCAGGAACTTCGAAGCCCAGGAGAAAATACTGCAAGCAGCCAGAAAGAAACAATTCAAGTACAGTGGAGCCACAATCAGGATAACACAAGGTTTAGCAACTTCTACATTAAAGGATCAGAGGGCTTAGAATATAATATTCTGGAAAGCAATGGATCTAGGATTACAATCAATCTACCCAGCAAAAATGAACATAATCTGTCAAGGGAAAAAGTGGCATTTAATGAAATAGATGACCTTTCAGGATGAAAGGACCAGAGCTGAATAGAAAATCTGATTTTCAAATACAGGACTCAGGAGAAGCATAAGGAGGTAATCAGAAAAGGAAAATTATAAGGGATTTAATATAGATTAATTGTTTACATTTCTAAGGGGATAGGAAGATGATACTTATAATTCATAAGAACTTTCTTATTATTAGGACAATTACAAGAAGTATATATAGACAGAGGGAACAGTGGTGAGTTGAATTCTTCATTCTCATTAGAATTTGCTCAAAGTGTGAATAACATACTCAATTGGGTATAGAAATCTATATTACCCTGAAGAAAAGGAAGAGGATGAGGCAATAAAGAGAGAGGAGGGAAGGGAAATTGAGAGAAAGTAAAAGCAAAACATTTTTGAAGAAAGATAGGGTGAAAGGAAATAGAGAATAAAATAAATGGGAGGGAATCAGAGGGAAATACAGTTAAGAATTATAACCAAATATATGAATGTTATGGAATATTATTGTTCTGTAAGAAATGACCAGCAGGATGAATACAGAGAGGACTGGCGAGACTTACATGAACTAATGCTAAGTGAAATGAGCAGAACCAGGAGATCATTATACACTTTGACAACGATATTGTATGAGGACATATTTTGATGGAAGTGGATTTCTTTGACAAAGAGACCTAACTGAGTTTCAATTGATAAATGACGGACAAAAGCAGCTACACCCAAAGAAAGAATACTGGGAAACGAATGTGAACTATCTGCATTTTTGTTTTTCTTCCCGGGTTATTTATACCTTCTGAATCCAATTCTCCCTATGCAACAAGAGAACTGTTTGGTTCTGCAAACATATATTGTATCTAGGATATACTGCAACATATCCAACATATAAAGGACTGCTTGCCATCTAGGGGAGGGGGTGGAGGGAGGGAGGGGAAAAAAATCGGAACAGAAACGAGTGCAAGGGATAATGTTGTAAAAAAAAAATTACCCTGGCATGGATTCTGTCAATATAAAGTAATTATTAAATAAAAATTAAAAAAAAAGAATTGTAACCAAAAAATTTGAAGCAAGTTACTCTTATAAAGATTTCATTTATCAAACATACACAGAATTAAGTCAAATTTGTAAAAATAAGAACAACTCCCCAACTGAGAAGTCAAAATGTATAACCAGTTTTCAGACAAAATAATCAAAACTTGCTATAGCCATATAAAAATAAAATACTCTCATTCACTATTAATTGGAGAATTCCAGATGGAAGGAATCCTGGGGTACTACCTCATCCCTATTAGATTATTTCATACAATAGAAAAGAAAGGAAAATGATGAATGGTGGAAGGAATGTGGAAGAAATGAGAAACTGATTTTACTGTTGGTGGTGGTGGTGTGAACTTGTTTGACCATTCTATGGAACAATTTGGAACTATGCTTGGGGGAGAGAAGGCATTATAAAATCATACATGTACTTTGACTCAGCAATAACACTATTGGGTCTATGTCCCAAAAGAGATAAAAAGGGAAGGACCTATGTGTAAAAAATGTTTATGGTAGCTCTTTTCTGGGGAAAAGGAATTGGAAACTGAAGGGATGTCTATCAGTTGGGGAATAGGTGGGCAGATTCTGTGTGTGAATGATGGAGTGCTGTTGGGCTATGAGAGATGAATAGGATGTTCTCAGACAAATCTAAAAAGATTTACAAGATCTGATGCAAAGTGAAATGTACTATGTACAAAGAGACAGCAATATTATTGAATGATCAGCTATGAATCACAGCTATTCCCATCAATGATCAAAGAAAACTCTGAAGGACTTAAGATTAAAAATGGTATCCATATCCAGAGAAAGAACTTCTGAATATGGATTGAAACACAATTTTTAAACATTTTTTTCTTGATTTTTTTTGGTTTAAGTTTTCTTTCATAACATGACTATTATGGAAATGTTTTGCTTTGCTACCTATGCATAACCTATATTAAATTGCTTGCTTTCTTAATGTATTGTGAGGGGGGAGGGTTGAGAAGGGAGGAAAGGAGATAATTTGGCATTCAAAGTTTTCAAAACTGTTAAAATTGTTTTAACATGTAACTGGGGAAAATAAAATACTAACAAATTTAATAAAAGAGGAGAAAGACTTTTTTAAAAGGATATGTACACTTTTATAGCATTTTAAGCATAGTTCCAAATTTTTCTCCAGAAAGATTAGATCAGTTCACAACTCCATCAACACTGTATTAGTGTCCTTATTTTCCCATATCCCCTCTAACATTTGTCATCTTCCTTTTCAGTCACATTAGTCAATATGTTAAGTGTGAGATGGTGTCTCAGAGTTATTTTAATTCAATCTTCTCTAATCAATAGTGGTGGGGGAGGATTCTGGGAAAATTGTGAAGTAGATTGGTAAATTTTAAGCTCTCTAAATTTTCTCCACAAGTAGAACAAATTTGTGCCTCAGGGCAAACATAGACTGCTGAAAAATTAAGAAGATTTGGGGCAGAACAGTAGTTCTCCTGATACAACCCAACAAAATCTGAAGATAGGCTAGGATTAACCCCTGTGAAGTGGAAACACCTCCTAACTAACTCTGTAAAAACACTGGGTGAGGCTGTAGCCTAAGCAATAAGCACAGCGACTTTCACCTACTGGACAGAATAAAGAGTCAGGGTCTGAGCCCTGGAAGATTAAGAACCTCAGCTGCTTAGTAATGCCAGGCCCAGCTATCATGTGGAGATGCAGTCCTGGGCAAAATGGAATCATCAGCCATTGAGCGCAGAATCATCCAGGGAAAGACATTGTTGGTGTGAGTACTTGCAGGAGGGTAGAGCTCTTGGTTTGAGGTTTCTGGTCACAGGAGAGAGTTGAAATGAAGCTAGAGGCACCATCCCCCCACCTCAAAATTAGAGGTGCTTACATTAACAACTTTTATTTTAAAAAAATGAACCAGTTAAGACCACCCCCAAAATAGAAACTTACTTACTATGGGAACAGGGAACACCAGGGTTCATCTTCAGAGGAGGACACTGAAATAAAGAGTTCCTTTTCTTCCAGATAGTAATGTAAACTGGCTCCCTGACTAAACAGAATTTAAAGAAGAACTCAATTTTTTTTTCAAAATCAAATGAGAGACATTGAGGAAAAACTAAAAAAAATAAAAATATAAATCATCCAAGAAAAATAATATTATGAAAAAAAAGTTAACCAATTAGAAAAGGAGATACAGACTCTCAAAGATAAAAATAATTCTTTGACAATTAGAATTGGGCAAGGGGAAATCAGTGAAGCTATGAGAAACCAATAATAGTATTTAAAATGAGAAAATAGAACAGAATGGGAAAATGACAGATCTGGAGAATAGAACAAGAGAAAATATAAGAATAATTAGATGGCCTGAAAATTGTGACCAAAAAAGAACCTTGACACAATAATGCAAGAAATAATCCAAGAAAATTGTCCTGAAGTGATAGAACATGGGGGAAAAATAGAAATAGGAACTCTCCCCTTATCACCACCTCAACAAGATTCTTTGTGGAAAACACATGGGAAAGGAATAGGCAAGCAAAGCGTGAGAGAAGACAACAAGGGAAGGATCATTAGGTGGGGGCAATTTAAGGATCAGAATAAAGCAAAGAGCAAGGATAAAAAAAATATGGATGTGTATTGGGCTGTCTATGTGTGTACCGTGTTTCCCCGATAATAAGACCTATCCTGAAAATAAGCCCTCTCCTTACTGTATAAGATTCCTTTAAAATAAGCCCTCCCCTGAAAATAAACCCTATTGAGATTGCTACTGTAGTGAAGGTGATCCCCTGCGCTACACACTACATTACGGTACCCTCTGTATGCAACGTCTCCCCCACCCCGCCCAGGTGAAATGCACACCGCACTCCGAGCTGCATCCAATCAGAGCTGCAGCAGTGAGCGCGTCATCCTGTTCTTCCCCAGTGATTTGCTTGCTGGCGCCATTGAGAGCAGTGCTGCGGAGGAGAGCTGAGGCAGGACAACATAAAAACCTGGTATGTAAGCGGGAGTGAGGGGGCATGATGGAGGATAAAAGGAGAACTCAGCCAGCACTCACCGCTAAAGAAATGAAGAACTTCCTTGCAGAGAGAAGAATAGAACAAGTAATGATTCCTCCAGGAATGACTGCCTATCTCCAGACCTTGATATTGCAATAAACAAGCCATTCAAGGACCATTTGCGCATGGAAGTCAATGACTACATTGAAAATAGAATGGAAAGAAATCAGCGTGGAAACTTTGTGAAGCCCTGTCTGCAAGAAGTCGTGACTTGGGTGAAGAAGTCATGGGATAAAATTACTGACAGCTGTGTCGCCAAGGCACTACGAGCAGGTTACCTGGACAAGACATGTTCATTTAAAGAGAGCTATATTGCTGGACATGACAGATTGGGTCCACTTCTTCTGAAGGAAATAGAGGCGCAAGACATCCACGATGGAATTCAGGGTATGGACACTTATGACGATGTTGTTGAAGAAGATGACATGATCATTATTGAATAAAGGTACCTTTTTTTGTTCACATTTACCTGTTTATTAAAATTGCTGTCAATGTTCATTAAAATAAGCCCTCCCCTGAAAATAAGCCCTCTGGTGTTTTTCTGTCCAAAAAAAATAATAAGACAGTATCTCATTATCGGGGAAACACGGTATGTACGTATGTAGGTATCTACATATGTATACATAAATATCTCTTAACTATAGTTTGCTTGAAAGTGGGAAGGATGAAAAAGGGAAAAATAAAGTAAAAAAGGTGCACAGCTGAGAATAAAAGAACAATCTCTAAGGAAGTAAAGAAAAATGGATATTAATGAATATAATTTCTTCTATTAATATATGTGTATATATATATATATATACATATTTTCTTGATCTCACAATTTGCTGTTATATATTTTGAATGCTCCCTGATGTTTTGCTGGACACATGACAATGTTCTCTTTTGTTCTGTTTTTTAAGTAACTCATTATTTTTTCTTTTTTATTAAAGCTTTTTATTTTCAAAGCATTTATATGGATAATTTTTCAACATTAACCCTTGCAAAATCTTGTGTTCCAATTTCATACAATTGTCATACAATTATCTTGCTACATATTGGATTTAACGTATATTTTTATTATGTTTAACATATATTAGTTTGTTTGCCATGTAGGGGGAAAGGAGAGGAAATTGGAACACAAGATTTTGCAAGGGTTAATGTTGAATACATTACATATACATATTCATACAATTATCTTGCTACACAAGAAAAATCAAATCAAAAGGGAAAAAAAATTGAGAAAGAAAATAAAATACAAGCAAACAACAACAAAAAGAGTGAAAGAGGTATGTTGTGATCCATACAAGGTTTGCATAGTCCTCTCTCTGGATGTCGATGGCTCTCTTCATCACAAGAACACTGGAACCGATTTCAATCATCTTATTGTTGAAAAAAGCCATGTCCATCAGAATTGATTATCATATAATCTTGTTGCTGTTCACAATGATTTCCTGGTTCTGCTCATTTCACTTAGCATCAGTTCATGTCTCTCCAGGCCTTTCTGAAATCATCTTGCTGATTGTTTTTTATAGAACAATAATATTTCATAACATTCATACACCATAACTCATTCAACCATTTTCAAACTGATGGGCATCCACTCAGTTTCCAGTTTCTTTCCACTACAAAAAGGGCTGCCACAAACATTTTTGAACATATGGGTTTCTTTCCATCCTTTAAGATCTCCTTGGGATATAAGCCCAGTAGAAATGGTGCTGGATCAAAGGGTATGTACATTTTTTTTCTTTTTCTTTTTCTTTTTTTTTTTAATTTTATAATAATTTTATTGAAAGAATCCATGCCAGGGTATTTTTTTTTTTACAACATTATCGCTTGCACTTGCTTCTGTTCCAATTTTTCCCCTCCCTCCCTCTACCCCCTCCCCTAGATGGCAAGCAGTCCTATATATGTTAGATATGTTGCAGTATATCCTAGATACAATATATGTTTGCAGAACTGAACAGTTCTCTTGTTGCACAGGGAGAATTGGATTCAGAAGGTAAAAATAACCCAGGAAAAAAAACAAAAATGCAGATAGTTCACATTCATTTCCCAGTGTTCTTTCTTTGGGTGTAGCTGCTTCTGTCCATCATTTATCAATTGAAACTCAGGTCTCTTTGTCAAAGAAATTCACTTCCATCAGAATACATCCTCATACAATATCGTTGTTAAAGTGTATAATGATCTCCTGGTTCTGCTCATTTCACTTAGCATCAGTTCATGTAAGTCTCTCCAAGTCTCTCTGTATTCATCCTGCTGGTCATTTCTTACAGAACAATAATATTCCATAACATTCATATACCACAATTTACCCAGCCATTCTCCAATTGTTGGGCATCCATTCATTTTCCAGTTTCTAGCCACTACAAACAGGGCTGCCACAAACATTTTGGCACATACAGGTCCCTTTCCCTTCTTTAGTATCTCTTTGGGGTATAAGCCCAGTAGTAGCACTGCTGGACCAAAGGGTATGCACAGTTTGATAACTTTTTGGACATAATTCCAGATTGCTCTCCAGAATGGTTGGATTCGTTCACAACTCCACCAACAATGCATCAGTGTCCCAGTTTTCCCGCATCCCCTCCAACATTCATCATTATTTTTTCCTGTCATCTTAGCCAATCTGACAGGTGTGTAGTGGTATCTCAGAGTTGTCTTAATTTGCATTTCTCTGATCAATAATGATTTGGAACACTCTTTCATATGAGTAGTAATAGTTTCAATTTCATCATCTGAAAATTGTCTGTTCATATCCTTTGACCATTTATCAATTGGAGAATGGCTTGATTTCTTATAAATTCGAGTCAGTTCTCTATATATTTTAGAAATGAGGCCTTTATCAGAACCTTTAACTGTGAAGATGTTTTCCCAGTTTGTTGCTTCCCTTCTAATCTTGTTTGCATTAGTTTTGTTTGTACAAAGGCCTTTTAATTTGATATAATCAAAATTTTCTATTTTGTGATCAGTAATGGTCTCTAGTTCATCTTTGGTCACAAATTTCTTTCTCCTCCACAAGTCTGAGAGATAAACTATCCTATGTCCCTCTAATTTATTTATAATCTCGTTCTTTATGCCTAGGTCATGGACCCATTTTGATCTTATCTTGGTATATGGTGTTAAGTGTGGGTCCATGCCTAATTTCTGCCAGGGTATGCACAGTCTGATGGCACTTTGGGTGTAGTTCCAAATTGCTCTACAAAATGATTGGGTCAATTTATAACTCCATCAACAATGTATTAGTTTTTCTACATCCCTTCCAACATTCGTGATTATCTTTTCCTGTCATCTTAGCCAATCTGAGAGGAGTACAGTAGTACCTCAGAATTTTTTAATTTGCATTTCTCTGATAAATAGTGATTTAGAGCACCTTTTCATATGACTAGAAATAGTTTCACTTTCTTCATCTGAAAAAAGTCTATTCATATCCTTTGACCATTTATCAATTGGAGAATCAATTGAATTTTTAGAAATTTAAGTCAATTCTCTAAATATTTTAGAAATGAGGCCTTTATCAGAATCTTTGAATGTAAAACTGTTTTCCCAATTTATTGCTTCCCTTCTAATCTTGTCTGCATTAGTTTTGTTTGTACAAAACCTTTTTAACTTAATATAATCAAAATGATCTGTTTTGTGTTAAAAAATGAACTTCAGTTCTTTGGCCACCCATTTCTTCCTTCTCCACAGATCTAGGAAGTAAACAATATTTCTTATTAAATAATTAAACAAATATCTTCTTATTTGCTTATAATATCACTCTTTATCTAAATCATGAACCCATTTTGACCTTATCTTGGTATACTGTATTAGATATGGGTTAATGCCTAGTTTCTGCCATATTAGTTTCCAATTTTCCCAGCAGATTTTGTCAAATAGTGAATTTTTATCCCAAAAGCTGGGGTCTTTGAGTTTGTCAAACACTAAATTACTATAGTCATTGATTATTTTGTCCTTTGAACCTAACTTATTCTATTGATTGACTATTTCTTAGTCAGTATCAAATGGTCTGGCACAGATAGGCCACCTTCATTTGCATTTTTTCATTAATTCTCTTGAAATTCTTGACCTTTTGTTTTTCCAGATGAATTGTATTGTTTTTTTTCCCTAGGTCAGTAAAATAGTTTCTTGGGAAATTGATTGATTTAGCACTAAATAAATAGATTAGTTTAGGGAGGACTATCATCTTTATTATATTTGCTCGATCTACCCAAGAGCACTTGTTATTTTTCCAGTTGTTTAGATCTGACTTCATTTGTGTGGAAAGTGTTTTGTAGTTTTGTTCACATGGTTCCTGACTTTCCCTGGGCAGATATGTTCCCAAATATTTTATACTATCGACAATTATTTTAAATGGCATTTCTCTTTGTATCTCTTGCTGTTGGGTTTTGTTAGTGATGTATAAAAATGCTGATGGTTTATGTAGGTTTATTTTGTATCCTGCAACTTTGCTAAAGTTGTGCATTATTTTTAATAGTTTTCTGGTTGATTCTCTGGGGTTCTCTAAGTATACCATCATATCATTTGCAAAGAGTGATAATTTGGTTTCCTCATTACCTACTCTTAATTCCTTTAATCTCTTTTTCTTTTCTTATTGCTAAAGCTATCATTTCTAATACAATATTGAATAGTAATGGTGATAGTGGGCAGCCTTGTTTTACTCTGATCTTATTGGGAATGGTTCCAGTTTATCATGGTTATGTATGATGCTTGCTGATGGTTTTAAAATCAATGCTGCTTATCATTTTAAAGAAAAGTAGATTGATTCTTATGCTCTCTAGTGTTTTTAGAGTGTTGGATTATATCAAATGCTTTTTCTAGATCTGTTGAGATAATCATAAGATTTTTGTTAATTTGGTTATTGATATAGTCAATTATGTTAATAGTTTTCCTAATATTGAACCAGCCCTGCATTCCTGGTATAAATACCACTTGGTCATAGTGAAATTTATCCTGAGGATGACATTTTGTAATCTCTTTGCTAATATTTTATTTAAGACATTTGCACCAATATTCATTAGGGAAATTGATTTATAATTTTCTTTCTCTGTTTTCATCATACCTGGTTTAGAGATCAAAGTTCCACCAACGATGTATTAGTGTCCCATATCTATGTCATAAAAGGAATTTGGTAAGACTCCTTCTTTTCCTATTTTTTCAAACAGTTTGCATAGTATTGGAATTAATTGTTCTTTAAATGTTTGTTAGACTCGACATGTAAATTCTTTTTGCCCTGGAGACCTTTTCTTAGGGTGTTGATTAATAGCTTGTTCTACTTCTTTTTCTAAAATGGGACTACTTAAGTAATTCATTATCCCTTCTGTTAATCTGGGAAATCTATATTTTTGTAGGTATTCCTCCATTTCCCTAAGACTATCAAATTTATTAACTTATAGTTGGACAAAATAACTCCTAATTATTGCTCTAATTTCCTCTTCATTGGTAGAAAGTTCTCCCTTTTAATTTTTGAGACTAACAATTTGATTTTCTTCTTTCCTTTTTTCTAATCAAATTAACTAAAGGTTTATCTATTTTGTTTTTTTTTCATAAAACTAACTCCTAGTTTTATTTATTAATTCAATAGTTTTCTTATTTTCAATTCTATTAATCTCCCCTTTTATTTTCAGAATTTCAAATTTGGTATTTAATTAGGGGTTTTAAATTTGATTTTTTCCCTACCTTTTTTAGTTGCAAACCTAATTCATTCATCTTCTCTTTCTCTATTTTATGCAAGTAAACATCTAGATATATAAAATTTCCCCTAATAACCACTTTGGCTACATCCTACAAATTTTAGTATGTTGTCTCATTGTTGTCATTCTCTTGGATGAAATTATTGATTGTGTCTATGATTTGTTGTTTCTCCCACTCATTCTTTTTTTGTTTTTTTTTTTTGAAATGAATTAAAAAATATATTAAATCTTTTTATTTTTCAAAACATATGCATGGACAATTCTTCAACATTAGCTCTTGCAAAAACCCTGTGTTCCAATTTACCCCATCTTTCCCCATGCCCTTCCCTAGATGGCAAGAAGTTCAATATATGGTAAACATGGTAGAAATATATGTTAAACCCAACATATGCATACATATTTATACAATTATTGTGCTGCACAAGAAAAAAAGTGAAGCAAAATAAAATGTAAACAAACAACAACAAAAAGAGTGAAAATGCTATGTTGTGAACCACAACTCAGTTCCCACAGTACTCTCTTTGGATATAGATGGCTCCCTTCATCATTGAACAATTGGAACTAGTATGAATCATCTCATTTTTGAAGAGAGCTATGTCCATCATCATATAATCTTGTTGACATTTATAATGATCTCCTGGTTCTGCTCATTTCATCTAGCATCAGTTCATGTAAATCTGTCCAGGCCTCTCTGAAATCATCCTGTTGATCATTTCTTACAGAACAATAATATTCCATAATATTTATATACCACAATTTATTCAGCCATTCTCCAGCTGATGGGCATCCATTTAATTTTCAGTTTCTTGCCACAAACATTTTTGCACATGTGGATTTCTTTCCTTCCTTTAAATTCTCTTTGGGATATAAGCCAAGTAGAAATATAGCTGGATCAAAAATTATGTAACTTTTTGAGCACAGTTCCAAATTGCTCTCCAGAATGGTTGGATACATTCATAGTTCCACCAACAATGTATTAGTGTCCCAGTTTTCCACATCCCCTCCAACATTTGTGATTATCTTTTCTTGTCATATTAGCCAATCTGAGAGGTGTGTAGTTCACCCACTCATTCTTAAGGATTAAATTATTTAGTTTCCAATTAATTTTTGGTCTATTTTCCCAGCTTTTTATTGCATGTAATTTTTATTGCATCATGATCTTGGTAAAATGCATTTACTATTTCTGTCGTTCTGCATTTGTTTTTGGTGTTTTTATGCCCTGATACGTGGTCAATTTTTGCATAGGTTCCATGTACTGCCAAGAAAACATGTATATTCCTTTCTGTCTCCATTCAGTTTTCTCCAAAGGGCTTTCATTCCTTACTTTTCTAGGATTCTATTTACCTCCTTAACTTCTTTCTTATTTAGTTTGTGGTTTAATTTATCTAGTTCTGAGAGAGCAACATTGAGAACCCCCACTAGTATAGTTTTGGTGTCTAATTCTTCTTGCAGTTCTCAACTTCTTTAGGAATCTGGATGCAATACCATTTGATGCATATATGTGTAGTATTAATATTACTTCATTATCTATGGTACCTTAAAGTAAGATGTAGTTTCCTTCCTTATCTATTTGAATTCAATCTATTTTTGCTTTTGCTTGATCTGAGATCAGAACTGCTACCACTTTTTTTTAAACTTTAATTCAATCATAATAGATTCTGCTCCAGCTTTTTACCTTTCTTGTAAACAACAAATTGTAAGATTCTCACTTTTAATCCTGTCTGTTGTCCCTTTCTGTTTTATGGGAGAGTCCGTCCCATCCACATTCACAGATAAAATTACTAACTCTGTATTTCCTGCTATCTTGTTGATTCCCATATTTTTTTCCCTTTTCCCCTTTCCCTCCTCCCCAGTATTTTGTTACTGATGAGTCTCTCCCTCAAACAGCCCTCCCCCTTTTCTAGCCCCTCTTCCTTTCTTATACCTTTCCTCTTATACTTCTGTTCTCCCTTCTATTAGTCTAGCCCTTTCTTTTCCCCCTTCCCCTTCTAGTTCCCTATTGAGTGAAACCCAAGCTTCTCTGTATAGTTAAATGTGTCTGCTATTCTTTGAGCCAAATCTGATGAGAGTAGGATTCACACAATGCTCATCCCCTATCTTCTTTCCCTCAATTGCAATAGGTCTTTTTTAGTCCCCCATGAGAGGTAATTTACCTCACTTTCAACTCCATTTTCCTCTTCTTCCAGTAGAATCACCTTTCCTCCTCTAGTTTCTTTTTTAAATCATAACAATAAAATTAAATTATACCTGCACCCTCTAAGTATACTCACTACAGAGATACAGATCTCAAGATTTAAACAAGTCATCTTCCTCTATAGGGACATAAGCTTTGTAAATTTTTTTTTAAGTTATTTTTTTCTTTCCTTTTTACCTTTTTATGCTTCTCTTGAGTTCTGTATTTGAAGATCACATTTTCTATTCAGCTTTGGTCTTTTCATCAAAAATAGATGAAATTCATCTGTTTCATTGAATGTGCATCTTTTCCCCTGAAAGATGATGCTCAATTTTTCTGGATAGTAGATTCTTGGTTGCAATCCAAGTTCCTTTGCCTTTTGTAATATCAGATTTCATGCCCTATTTTTTAAAGTGGAATTTACAAAGTCCTGGGTAATCCTGTTTGTGGGTCCTTGATATTTGAATTATTTCCTTCTGGCTGCTTGCATTATTTTCTTCTTGATTTGATAATTCTGAAATTTAGCTATAATGTTCCTTGGAGTTTTCATTTTGGGGTCTCTTTCAGGAGGTGATTAGTGAATTCTTTCAATGGTTATTTTATCCTGTGGTTCTAAGATATCCGGGCAGTTTTCCTTGATGATTTCCTGAAAGATGATGATGTTTAGGTTCTTTTCTTCATTATGGTTTTCAGGAAGTCCAATAATTCTTAGATTGTCTCTCTAGATCTATTTTCCAGGTCTCTTGTTTTTCCAATAAGGAATTTATATTTTCTTCTGTTTTTTTCTTTTTTTTTTTTTTTTTGGTTTTGCAAACAAAATCAATGCAAGCAAAACAATGATTCTTTCAATCTCATTGAGCCATTTACTTCCATTTGTTCAATTCTAATTTTTAGTGAATTTTGTTCAGTTAGCTTTTTTTAAAAAATCTCCTTTTGCATTTGGCTAGTTGAGGTCTTTTGTTCATTGCATTTTTTTCCATTTCATAAATCTTTTTTTTTTTTAATTGAATAGGTTTCTTTTTCACATCTATTTTGTAAGGAGTTACATGCTTTTCCCATATCATCACATCTGTTTTGTAAGTAGTTATTTGCCTTTTCCATTTCATCAAATCTATTTTTAAAGGAATGTTCTTCAGATAATTTGTTTTTCCTTTTCCATACCCTCTTGTAAAGATCTCATTTCCTTTCCCTATTTTTCTTCTAACTCTCTTTTAAGATCCTTTTTGAATTCTTCCAAGAGAGCCTTGTGAAATGGTCCCCATTTTATCACCCTTTGGGGCTTCATCTGAAGCTATTTTGCCTGTAGGATCCTTAGAGTGTGAGGTCTGTTTTCTTTCTTGATAAAAGCTATCAGAGTTCTTTTTGCTTTTTTTGCTCATTTTTTAAAGGTTGAGGTCTGCTCTTAAGGCAAAGGTACACCAGCTGCTTTACTTTGCCCTGGGGTCAGTGTTGCTGACTGATTTCTGTTGCTGGGTAGGCATGGCCAGGTCCTGTTCTTGGGTTCAGAGGCTCACCATTTGCTGTGAGTGTTTTACAGCTAATCCACTCGCTTATAACCAGGATAGAGTAGTCTAAGAATCTCACAGTAGATTCCCTGGTGTGGGGACACCACAATACCCTGGCTCCCACCCTAGCTCTTTGCCTTGGGCTCCCTGGGCTGACATCTGGGCTTGGCAGCCTCTCCCCATGCACAATTGAAACAGACCTTTTCTGAAGTTTTTCCAAAGTATCTTCTGGTAATTTGTTGTACTCCAAATATTTGTGGGTTCTGTCACTCCAAAACCACTTCAAAGGCTGAATCTGCTGTTGATTTGAAGAAAGCTTGGAGGAGCTCAAATAGAGATGTGTCTACTCTCTGCCATCTTGTGTGTGTGTGTGTGTGTGTGTTTTAAATAAATTAATAAAACATAAAAGTCTAAATGTCTAATTAATAATGATCTCTGATATTCTGCTGGGCACATGACAATGCTATCTTTTGTTTTATTTTGTTTTCTGTTCCTTTTTTGTTTTTCTTTTGTTATTGTTTTTATGAAATAAATTAATAAAATAAAAAATAAGGAAATAAATTGCTAAATGTCTACTCAATAGTGGTTTAGAAATTTGAGAAATGTAGTCTTCAATGGAGAAACCTGCAGTATTTTAAAAAAAATTGTCAGTGGTGGTTATTTTAGTAAAATGTTTTCCCTGAATATCCCTTTTAATTAGATTTTTGCTTTTTTGTATGAAATAATGACTACTATCACTGTCTTTTTTACATAGCTGAAGCATATTTTAACTCTTTGTCTTTATCTTTCAAGTGTATTTCTTGGAAAAAACAATGTTGGGTTCTGGTTTCTAATCCATTCTGTCATCTGCTTCCCTTTTATGTAATTTATTTATGTTAATTCACCCCATTCACACTTAAAATTGTGATTACAAACGGAATTTTCCTCCAACCTACTTTTTTCTTTTTCCTTTTTTTTCTCCTGTTCCTCCTTGAAAATCTGTTTTGTCCTCCCTTTTTGTAACTTTCCTTTCTTTTTTTTCTCTTTTCCCCTTCTACTTACTGTTGATAAGATACATTTCTGTACCCTATTAATTGTGGTTATATAGTCTTCCCTTTTTGAACTAATTCAGATGAGAGAAAGGTTCCATCACTGCCTATATCACCATTCTTTTTTTTTTTTTTAAATTTTTATTTAATAATTACTTTATATTGACAGAATCCATGCCAGGGTAATTTTTTTTACAACATTATCCCTTGCACTCGTTTCTGTTCCGATTTTTCCCCTCCCTCTCTCCACCCCCTCCCCTAGATGGCAAGCAGTCCTATACTATATCACCATTCTACCATTTGCCTGTCTACTTCAAAGGCTCTTTATTGAGTAATTCTCTAATCTGAGAAAATTTTCTCCATTCTTTCTTCTCCCTCCCCTCACTGCATTCCTTTCTTCTCCTTCCATTTTTTTAGATCATTTCCAAAAAAATCTACTCACTCCTGTGTTCACTATGTAGAATTCTTCATAATAATGTTCCTAATAATGATAAAGTTCTTAGGAATCACATGTATCATTTCCCAAGAGGAATATAAGCATTTAATTTTATTGAATCCCTTATGATTTCTCTTTGCTATCTTTTTATGTTTTTCTTAGTTCTTTATTTGAAAATCCAATTTTATATTCCTCTCTGGTCTTTTCTTTAGGAATGTTTGATAATTCTCTATTTCATTAATGATACAATTTTTCTGTTGAAGTGATTATAGTCAGTTTTGCTGAATAGGTTATTCTTTTGTCTTCCAAAACATCATATTTCAAGTCCCTTGCTTTTTCTGTGATCCTGATTCTGGTTCCATGGTATGTGGAGGGTTTCTTTCTAACTTCTTGCAATATTTTTTCTTTGATCTAGGAGCTCTGGAATTTGGCTATACTATTCCTAGTAGTTTTTCCTTAGGGATTTCTTTGAGGAGATGATTAGTGTATTCTTTCAATTTCCATTTCCTCTGATTTTCCTCTAATTATAGAGGGCAATTTTCCTTTATAATTTCTTGAAAATATATTGTCTAGGTCTCCACACATTTTATTTATTTATTTTTTGGCTATGACTTTCAGATAGTCCAATAATTCTTAAATTATCTCTCCTTGATCTACTTTCCAGATCAGTTGTTTTCTCAATGAGGTATTGAACATTTTCTTCTATTTATTTTATTATTTTGTTTTATTGTGATTCTCATGGAATAAGTTTCCACTTGCCTGATTTTTAAGGGAATTTTTAAAGAATATTTTTAATTTTTAAGGACTTATTTTCTTGAGGAAGTTTTTATAACTTTTTCTTCATTTGGCCAGTTCTTTTTTTTAATGTGTTATTTTTTTCAGTATATTTTGTGCCTCTGTTTCACACTGTTAATTGTTTTTCCATATTTTTTCAATCACTTTCATTTCATTTCCCAATTTTTCCTGTCACTTCCTTATTTAAAAAAAGAAACAAATCACAAACTTATAGTAATTCTCATGGGACTTGTGTCCAATTTGCAGGGATTTTTCACTTTGTTTATAACTATTACCTCCTTTTGAATTTGTTTCTTGATCTTTCCTGTCACCATTTTAACTTTTTTATGATTATGTATTGTTTGTTAATTTTCCAAATTCTGTTGACTTTGAAGTTTATGTTGAAGTTAGGCTCTGCTTTCAACACTGTCCCAAATGTTAAACTTGTTTTGTGCTGCTGTTGTCAAAGTTAGTTCTGTCAAAATACAAAATTTCAGTCCTTTCAAGGTGGTGTTATCCTAAGAGAGGTGTAATTCCTGCTCTCTCGGTCTGTGCTCTGGTCTTTACCAAAAAAGTGCTCCTGCTCCCTTCAAGCCACAAACAATAGTGATCTTCTCTTCTCTTGAATTATGATCAGGGCCCTTGTTCTCTTATGATTGACCACAAGTGCTCCTTTCTGCCCTGCAACTATGACCCAGCACTGTGAATGGGCAATGCAGTTTCCAATTTTAAAATTGTTCAATCCATAATAAAAGAAACTGAGGCAGAGTTCTGAGGGTGCATTAATGAATTGGACTTCAGGCCTTCTTCATGATTTGAGATGCCCAGGATTTTTTAAAATAGGATTTGATACCCTAATATGCAAAAGAGGTACAACAAAATATTATTAGTTGATAGACCTTGCTATTAAGGGCCAAAAATGAAGTTTCAGTGGGAGGAGGGCCACAAGTTGGGTGAAGCAAAAGGTATCATCACTGATTTAGTGGCCATAAAATGGTCACCTGCTCATTTTGTACAAGAGAGAAAGAGATCGCAAAGAAATAAGTTGGTGAACTTTCCAAAGAATCTATGAACTTTCTAAATCATCTATTTTTAGAATCCTTACAAGGTGTTAAGTCATTAGAGTTGATAGAAACAATGCTCATGTAATTGATTCACACCTTTGGAGTTCACATTTTTGGAAGAGTTTACACATTAGAGGTCACACTTTAGAGTTCACCCCTTTAGAGAGCTTATATAAGCTTGAAGCCTCCAGGAAGAGGAGGAGACTTTGGGAGATTTACAAGTGAGAAGTCAATTGAGGAGATTCACTTAGGTGAATTTGTTTTGTTGGAGTTGAGCTAGAGGCAGAAGCTGGAAGAGCTAAAAGACAAGCTGCAAGAGCTCTTGGAACCAAAGAAGGAGATAAGCCTATAAGAAAACTAACCAGGGTATTTTGAAGAGACAATAAAGGACTGGATTTTAACTCCTGGCTGCATTTGAGGTGATTATTGATCTGAACCAAAACTAAGGCTGCCTCCAGAAACCTCCCCCAAGAAACCTGCTCCCAGAGAACGGATCATATTTTAGAGAAGAGAAAAACACCATAATCTATGCTGGGTTTGGACATGAAATTTGAGTAAAACAGAATGGAGATACTTTTGTCAGCATTTTTGTGATTGTGCAAGAGAACTTCATAACTAGTAAACAGTTAGTAAACATTGTATTAAAATGTGGGGCCTATTAGAAAGGCTTAATATAAGAACCTTTCTTTTCTAATCATCCCTACCTGATTTATGTAAAATATCAAACTTATTAATACTGATTATAGGGGTCAAAATGAATTATTTCTCATACCAAACAGAACTCAGTCTTTTCCCTGTGTCTACACAAGGTTTTCTATAGAGGGCCGGAATTTTGAAGTATACGTGAAACAAGAATACTTACCACGAGGAGTTAACTCAGTGGAATTGATGAGATGATGGTTCTTTAGTATACATATACTTAGTACTTACCATGGTGATGTAATGGTTCTCTAGTTCACACATACATAGTATGCTATAATGATGCAATCATACCAAGGTATTTAAGGGCTGAGAAGGACTGAACATGAGACATTCCATTTTTGACCATCCTCCTGTTGGCTCTCCTGCCTCTTTCACTCCTCCATTAAGACAAAGACTCGGGCTGATCTGAGAGTCCTCCAGAAAGGTAGCCCTAACTTTACAATTCTCTATAATTTTTTTCTGACCAATTGTCCAATCTCTTTACTGTCTTTGTGCTAAGAGCTTCCATGTCTGCTGCTGCAACTACTGTTGCAACCACTTCTAAGGATCACTATTGGTGTTGCTGCTGTATGCACTGAAGGTTGGTCTTCATCCCAGTGTCATAGATTTCTACTGACTTCTTAAATTGTCTTTGGCTGAAAAAATGTTTTTTCTTGACTTTTTGATGGATAGGCTGCTCCAGAATCAACTTGATGTTGGTTTAAAATTGATTAGAGAGAAATTCTGGGAGAATTAATTTGGTTTCTGCTTCTATTCTGCCATATTGACTCTTTCCCTTTCTCACACTGAAAAAAAACCAACCCTCCTGCCCCCAGCATAAACATGAAGTCCAGAAAAACAATTTTCCACCTTAGTCATTCCTAAAAATGTATGCCTCTCTATGTATTTTAAGTTCATCACATCTTTATTAAAGGTAAGTGAAGTGTTTGATCTTTAGTCCTCAGTACTCATGGTTTATTACTGCCTGTTCTAAATTCTTTCAAAGTTGCTTTTCTGTATTATGTAGCTGGGTGAATATTAACAAAGGATAAATTATTAATTATATTAACAATGAACAAATCAATTATATTATTAACATAAATTAATGATTATGTTATTGTTATATAATTGTATTATAAAATTGTATGGTACATTATTTATTATGATAAACAATATGTTAATGTTTATTAACATTATGTTATTATATTTTATATTTGTATAAATATAGAAATCTAAAATATGGAAAAATTTTAAATTCATTTATAACCATATTTTATAACAGAAAGGATTGGAATACTGTGTTCTTATCTCAAAACTGCAAAAAGTTCATATAAAATTGCAATTGTTTTTTGAATGTTTAGTAGAGGTCAATTTTGTTTTCTGATACTAGAATTTCTTCTAATGTTAATCTGCAACATTCATCAATTTCATCTAAATTATCAGTTTAATAAGAATATAATTAGATAAAAGTTTCTGAGAATTCCTTTAATTTTCCCTTCAATTGTTATTTGCTCTCCTGTAATGATCGCGTATTTAAAATCAGCCGGAGTCAGGAACTCAGGTTAAGGGGAAAATCTTCAGTCTTTATTCAAGTGAAGAGGGGAAAAAAGATTGCCATAGCAATATGGTCAGCTGTGACAGGAAGCCAGCTAGCAGAGCAAGTGAGGGCTGAGCTCTCCTCCCCTTCCTTTTTCACTCCCCTGCCTCCGCCCACCAGAATCGTCATTTCCTATACAACACATCAGGACTTGCACAAAGAGTAGAGGGGGGGGGGGGGGGGGGGGGGGCATTCTTTCTCCAAGCTTATATATTAATAGAGTATGGTCCAATTACTATTTAGCCTCATGTGCTTGGGACCTCAGTGCATCAACTCAAGCCTCAGCCCATTACATTCTCCCTTTTCACTTTTGAAATAATTTTACTTTCTTCTCAGCGTTATTAGCTGTTTGCTTTATTACATTTTAAAAAGTTGTTTTATTTATTAATTTGATATTTCTATTTTAATTTTAAAAATTTGTTCTTTAATTTTTAGAATTTCTTTAGTTGAGGATCTTTGGTTTAGTTGTTTAAGTTACATGCCCAATTCTTTGATTTTTCTCTTTTGTTAGTGAAAGCATTTAGAGATATAAAATTTCTCCTAAGAACTGCTTTAGTTTCACCTCATCTTATTATTGTAACTTTATTTGGTGAAAGTTCTATTGTTTCTATAATTTGTTTTTTGATATATCATTTCTTTAGATATCTGTCATTTATTTTCAGATTACTTGATTATTTTTTAGTCTTTCTTTTAGGGTCATTTATTTAATATAATTTTTATTGTATTGTCACCAGTAATACTAAAGTACTTCAGTTACTTCAAGTGTTTCAAATGAACTACTTAATCTTTTCTATATTATTGTAGAGTTCAAGTCTTAATACACAGTCAATTTTTGTTAAAAGTGAAATGCACAACTTAGAAGAATATAATTCTTTTTCTATTCCCATTCAATAGAAAGACATTTTTTGCTTCTAAGTAGTGCATATCAATAAAGTTCTACCTTCATTCTTAACTTTTTTATTGTTTATGTTGGCTAATTTATCATGTATGATAGGAATATATGAAGGTTCTCCCACAATTATAGTTTTACTATCTACTTCTAATTTAATTAATTTTTTCTTTAAACAGTCCGATGTTATTGTATTAAATGAATAAGTATTGATACTGCTTGAATAGCTAAAAACATTCATAGTTATTTTAAGTATATTTCTTTGCTTATCTCTTTTTATTATGCCTACACTTATTGTATCCTTATTTGAAAACATGATCCCCCCACTTTTTTTTTCAATTTACTTTAAGCATAGAAGATTTTGTTCTAGTCCCTTCTTTTCATCTTTACATTTCAGATGTGTCTTATGAACAACTTAATGTTAGATTGTATTTTCTAATCCATTCTGCTCTTTTTCCTTTTTTTGGATGAAATCATCTTATTCATAGTTTGATGCAATAAGGAAGATATCCAAGATATGTTGAGAAGACAGAAAAATAAATAATAATATTTACAAAATAATTAATCTTTTTTCTTCCTGAGCCTATCCCAGAGTACAGTGGCAGATGAGGGAAACATGGATTCCTTTCTCCTTTCCCTTATTAGTAGTAGTGTCTTAGAACAGAGCAACTCAATCAGGAGTTGCATTGCTCTGTTGAAATTATTATGGAGCAAACCCAAAGTGTTCAGCTCTTTCAAATTTCATACTCAGAAGTCAAATAGAGCCATGAAGAGGCCCAGGGATTGTAGTAGATTAAGCACAGTGAAAGCAACATGAGAAATATAGGTCTTGCAATGCAGAAGTATGGATTGGTCTGGACACATACACAAATATCCTTTATATATGTGCTTCTCTACTTATAAGCTTAAAACATATGTTCATTCTTCCCATTGATGCTCTGTGTGGAATAATGTGCCCAGATTTAATGAAAGAAATATTTTGGTACTGCTCTTTGTGTAAATGCCTCTGATTTGAAATAATTTTGTCAACTGACTAACCCTGTACCTTGGGTAGTAATCTCCTGGAGACCCAACCTGTTGAGTATGAGTTGGGGAGTAGGAAAGTAGGTTCAATGTCACATCTTTAAATAAACCTGTTTTAAAACTGGAATTTAAAAATATAAACAAAACATTTATAAAGTGCTTTCTATATGTCAAGAACTGAATTCTAACTGGAAGATAAATCATATAAAAGGGCCTAGAATATCCTAGCAAGATATTTGAACTGAGATATGTAGAGGGAGAGAATCTAAGTTACAACTGGAGAGGAGGTAGAGGTAACATGTCAATAGTAGAGTGGCATGAAGTAAACAAAGTAGGGGATTATAACCATTCTACCAATTATATCTTTAAATGACACCCCAGTGGAAAATTCTTCCCTGCTTTCAGTGATAATAATGAATGTAGGAAGGTAGCTATGAGGAAAAATCCTATTGATCTTTTGCTTGGACACAAATAATTATTTCAGACAATTTTAAAAAATTAAGCCATAACAGAAAATAATAGAAGAAATTAATAAGAAAGCATGGATAAACAGAACAACTTTGAAAGTAATTCGTAGAATTATATATATATTTTAAATCAAGGCATGTAAAATGGAGATTCATAAAAAATCATTTTTGTGTTCGGAAATAACATTTTTTGGATGTTTAAATTCAGAATAAAAAAATATATACATATATTTAAAAGGAGCAATAGGGAAAAAGCTATGATGTTAGAAATATCACCTTCATGAAGTGAAGATTATGATGAAAAAAGGAGCTTTTTGCTGAAGAGCTCAAAGAGAAGAAGCAGCATGGGTAAATGCAGTCAGGTTGGCAGAACTATGATGACCCTTAGAGCTGGTGAGGCAGTTGACAGTATCCCCAGATGAATTTACATAGGTCCAAGGTGGCTATGGAGATCCAAAAGGAGATTGGTAATGATTGTCTTATTCACTCTATCTGCGCATAAGGATATGGGCTGGTTTTCTTGGAAACTGCTAGTCCCCCACCACATAAATCTTGGCAGGGACAGAGGCACGGACAGGGTCACGGGCAAAGTCAGGAGCAGGGATAGGAGCAGAGGCAAAGGCAGGGACAGGGGCGAGAGAGAGAGAAAGTTTTGCCACGTCCTAATTGTTGTACCTGCACAAGCCCTTGACCCAGAGGTGTGCAGAATCCTGAAGCCCCACCAAGCCAATGAACAGCGCGCCTGCAGCAGACGAGTCTGTAGTCTGCATCTTCACGTCTGCGCCTGCTTCAATCAATCAAGAGCACGACGCTTAAAATAGGGATTGGTTAGTAATGGGGCTGAAGGACTCAGCAGTTTAAAACGCCCAACTAGGGGCGAAAGGGCTCCGCCAACAAACATAACTGGGGCATGAGAGTGACACGGGTGAATAGGTCAGAATCTAAAAGAGAAAAGAGACAAGACAGGAAACGACGTGATCTGCCCTACAGCTTCTTGCAGTTCTGTACAGAGCATGCGCCTCGGCAGCCATCATTTACGCTTCCTCCAAAGAACCCTGTAGTCCCAGAGTTCCCTGCGTTTGTCGAGGTTTAGATCTTGGAGCTCCCTGTAGCCACCGCCCTCTCCTTGCAGTTGCTGCAGCTGCCACTGTCGCCATCCGCGCCACTCCTTCTGCTGCCCTCACTCTTGTTTGCGCCTCCTCCCTCAGCTCCTCCTCCTGTTGCTGCTCCTCCTCCTCTTCTCGTCTCCTCGTTCTTCCTCTCCCCAGTGCTACTGAGTGAAGATCTGTAGCTGCAACCTTTACTGTCCCGGGAACCATGGTAAGGTTGACCGCGGGCGGGGCTGGAAACCAGAAGTCGAGACAGCGTGCCTGGCCTTTAGACCTCGGTCGGCCCTTTGGGTTCAGTGCCGCCATTTTAACCTAATTTTAGCCCCTCCGGGGTCGTCACCCCCGGTTCCTGGCCCTTCCCCATCCCCCACTTCTGTCTACCCTGCCTATTCTCCTGGGCCTGCCGGGCTGATGGGCCCTACATGTTCAGAACTTCTCTGGCGGGGATCTGGGGCGTCAGGGTTCCATTCCCCAAAGCCTCTATGCGGGGCTCGGGGCGCGGGGGTGAGGACTCACCTCTGGCAGAGGCTCCTAGCTGTCCCTTAGAGTTATTGCTAAAGCATCTCGATCACACCCGAGGTGGTCTCGCAACTGTTTTTCAGAGTAGGAAACTGAGACTGGTGTTCAACCCCTGGTCTGGAGCTTAGGACTTTTGTTCATGGGCCGAAGGCTGGCGCTGCAGCTTTTGGGGCCGGGGCGTGGCAGTAGGGGCTGCCTGGATGTGTTGGGGCTGGAAGCCCCTGCGTTTGTCCTTCAGTTTCACTTGGACACTATGCTCACAAAAAATGTACAACCCTCTTAGCTCAGAAATGGCTCAAAATGTATAGAATCTTCTTGATAGTACTTCTGAGGAAGACACAAGAAGGAAGAAAAAAGGATTTGAAGAAACGAAAAAAAAAAAAAAAACTGGCTGTAGCTCAGTTTAGGTTTAGGGAGGAAGCTCAGTAGTTCATAACTTGGGAAGTTTGCTCTTCATTACCTCTCCTTATGTGGAAAGTGTGCTGGATAGGATGATTCTCTCCTCTCCTCCCCTTAAAGTATGGATGCATTCATTGTAAGCCCAAAGTTTCTTTTTTAAAGGACCCCGTTGTGTTGATATGTAAATACTGAATATATTTCTGCTACTGCTTTTGAATATATTACTGCTACTGACATCACCAAGTAAAATAAGGGATATTTTAGAGTGGAACTGTAATTATTTATTGTCCTTTTACCTCATTGTTTTATTCTAAGCTCCTTTAAAAGTTGATAGAGCAGAAAATTACGGGAAATTAGTTTGGCCCTCCTGATTTATCATCTATTAAAATTTTATGATAACACTTGATTCTTTCAGACTTTTAATGAATAACTCCTCTTTGGGAAGTCCCTTCTTTTTATACTTCATTAGTCATACTCCAATAGATATTTGTTTAAAATCAAAATGCTTTCTCTAACTTAGTATTTCTTGTTTTTCAGGCTTCTGGAGTAACTGTGAATGATGAAGTAATCAAAGTTTTTAATGACATGAAAGTAAGAAAATCTTCTACACAGGAGGAAATCAAAAAAAGAAAGAAAGCTGTTCTCTTCTGTTTAAGTGATGACAAAAAACAAATAATTGTAGAGGAAGCAAAGCAGATCTTGGTGGGTGACATTGGTGAAACTGTAGAGGACCCCTACACATCTTTTGTGAAGTTGCTCCCTCTGAATGATTGCCGATATGCTTTGTATGATGCTACATACGAGACAAAAGAGTCTAAGAAAGAAGATCTAGTTTTTATATTCTGGTGTGTAAAATCAAAAGAATAAAAAGCATTTTAAAATGCAAGGATTATTATTGACAGATAGTTTTGCACTTATATCTCACATAAATGGGATTGAATAATTGTTTTTCTTCTGTAGGGCTCCTGAATGTGCACCTTTAAAAAGCAAGATGATTTATGCTAGTTCTAAAGATGCCATTAAAAAGAAATTTACAGGTACAAACAATAAATATTTTGCAAAAAGCAATTATTATTTCTTTTAACAGTAAGGTAATCGACATTGTGATTGTCTTGTTTTTTAGGTATTAAACACGAATGGCAAGTAAATGGCTTGGATGATATTAAGGATCGTTCAACGCTTGGAGAGAAATTGGGAGGCAATGTAGTAGTTTCACTTGAAGGAAGACCTTTATAAAATGACAGTGAAGTGCCATCCAGAAGTAGCTTCTATTTCTGCAGCTCTGTCAGTTGGAAAATAGTGTTAGATTTTTGTCCTTTACCATACTCTACCCAAAACCATAAAGGAGATGTCAGTAATTTAAGCAGCCTACCAGGGATTGCCATTAGGTTGTTTGATCCTGGTAGTTATATGTAGCCAAAAAGGTGGTATTATATGCATCCCTTACAGAACTAAGATAAGTATAAGTCAGTTTGAATGCTTTGAAAGTGTGATCCACTCGTCAGATGCTAAACTTTATTCAGTATTACTTAGAGTTGCACCTGATTGCAGTTCCTGAAGTTATTGTGCTTTGTACACCTAACCTGCCTTTTAACACGCCTATTGTGACATGGCAGCATTTATACATATACATATATGTGTATGTATATACACACACATATATATTTATATGTGTAACTATACATTGAAGCACTTTTATGTAATAAGGTTGTCCCCATCAAAAAGGAATGCCAATTAAGTTGTTATAACTATCATTAAATTATTGTAGTTACCTCAGTGTCCATTCCTATTATCTACATATTTTCCTAAATGAAGTAGTAGCTCATGCCTTTTTATTTTCCATGAATGTACACTACAGAACCAGGGGTAGGAGTTGTGTTTACCATGTGAGTCTTACAGTACTAAAGATATTTTGAATAATGTAGTTGTAATGCCAATTTCTGTATGAAAAGAGCCTTAAATGGAACATTGTTTTTGAGATCAAATTCCCTTCCCCCACAAAATTGGCCACGCTACAATAAAACTTGTGGCTTATTACAGAATGTTGCCTTGTTTTCCTTGAAAATATAGTTTAGTATGCTTCTGTTAAGCATATTTTGAAAACTGTTGTTTTGAAGTATTGTAAAGGTAAACATATATTTGTTCATCTCAACATGGCTAATTTGTGAATTTTCCGTGTAGTTGGCATAACTTTCATGACCAGATTTTGATTTGGTTGGAAATCCTACTTTTGTAGCATGTAGCCATTAAATTAATAGATACCTATGTTACACCACAGTAATTCTATAGTAACATTTCAGATTTTTAAGTTTGAAAATCAAATTAGTTTTTGCATTTTTACATGAATTCTTATCTGATTACTTTTATTAAAATACAGTAACTACATGTTTTGTGTAATATATTCACATTTCAAGACAGTTGGCAGTCTTTGTCTTCCTTTGTTGTGTTGGACAGAATTTGGGAAATAGTCTTTCTCTGAAGAATATAATAATACTCGTGATACAGGGTTTCTTTTATAAGCTCTTCTTAAATTCTAAAAACTAAAATGAATAAGATTTTGATAATCAAGTTTTAACATTAGTTGGGGGATTTGGTAGAGTTCCAAAGGCTACTCTTATAGAGAATTTGATCTGCCCTGTGTGAGCAGTTTACTGTTAGCCAGAGCTATTTATGGCAGACACATGCTTTTGTATCGTGTCATAGTTATTCACAAATGGCAAAACTGGACATGATTCTACTGGTATGTAAAAAGGCATGTTAATTGTAGTTTGAAACATAGCTATAAAAATACTTTTTATGAGGAAGAAACTGAGAAATACAAATTTTTTTTTTATTATTACAAAACACAAGCAAAATTGATGCTTGAATGCAATTAGATACTTGCCATATTTGGGAATTTTTTCAGAAGAAAACTATAGGTTAATTCTCAGGCAAGAAGACATCAGTTTTAAACTGTGAATGGCTTGGGACTTTTATATAGAGATTTTATTTCAGGCTTCCAGCTGTTTTGTGTATTACTCTGGTCATTTTTATTACCTTTTTGGCAAGGCCAAACTCCTAAGCAGAGCATCTGAATGATATGCTTAAGACACATCACAGTTACTGTTAGTGTGCAGATTTTTTTTCAATTATTCCCCCTTTCTGCTTCAAAATAAGGGGCTATTATGTAAGTTGTACAGAACAGCAGTATTTGACTTTATGTCTGTTTTTTTAAATTGGCCTACCACTAAGATTATATCTAAGGATTTGATCATTTCAGCTTATTTTTTTCCTTTGTTCTTTTTTGTGATTGATATGTTACAAACCAAGAAAACTGACATGTTTAAAATGACATAAACTAATTTCACTCATGAAATATACCTTTGTACATGCTATTGAAAGCAACTGAAATATGCTTATGTAAGATTCAGAGCATTAAAAATTTCTTAAATAGCTAATGTATCAAAGAGGCATAGCCTGGCCTTAATCTGTTTTGAATGATTAATGTGAAATATGACTAAGAGTAGACATTTTTTTTTGAAAAGGTATGTTGTTGAAGTTATTTGATAAATTGATAAGATCATAAATCTTGAACTTGAAGAGACCACAAAGGCCATCTAGAAAATTTACATTGAGAAAACTAATACCTCCCGAAGTTTAACTTGCCCACAGTCACAGTTGGTATTAGAAATAGGATTTGAATCTTTATTCTCTTTAATTCAAAGCCAGTACTTTTTTCACTATACTGTGCTCTCAACATCAAGCAAATACAGCTTGGCACTTATCCCAAATTGGCTGTCAGCTGTTGTTTTCTGTCTAAAACACAGTACTCTTACATTGTGATTTTGTATACTCACCATAGAGGAAATTGGTCAATAATATTGGGTTTTCCTGTCTTGTGGCCCCTTGTAAACATACATATAAACATACACATGCATAGCATCTCTTGCTTTGGTGAAACAAATTGCAGTTTTAGAGGAGGTTTTCTTGTTAACTTTGATCTTGATAGTTTGATTTAATTTCTTTTTTTTCCAATTCAATAAACCTTTATTTAAATGCCTATTATATATATGTACGTGTGTGTGTGTGTGTGTGTGTGTGTGTGTATGGCAACATGCTAGGCAATGGTAAAACAATGACAAACATTGCTATGCTCAAGGAGTTTATATATATAATGTAAGTTCCTTGAGAACAGGAGTAACTATATGTCATATGCTTTATATATCATTTGGATTACCAGTTGGGGAAGAATTGTAACTTGCATTTTAAGGGGTTTTTATTGTTTTAAAATTACATTTTATTGATGTCTTATACAAATCATTTCTTAACCCTGTCCCATTTCCACTGAATCTTCATTTATGGCAGGAGATTATGAATTCCCTCTCCACACACCAAAAAACCCTGACATTGTAACTTTATCTGACCATGTATATGACATTGTGCCATTAAGACGGAGAGACATTTTGTTTTCTATCCTCAGAGTTTGATTTTCTGTTACTAATCTCATTTATGTTGTGATAATAGTGAAACAGTGCACAATAGTGGAAAGAGCACTGACTGAAGTGAGAGGACCCAGGTTCAAATCCCTTCTCTGAAGCTAACTTTAAGACCTTAAATTCCTTAAATGGCTTTCAATGCCCCTGCCAGCTCTAAATCTATTATTTAATCATCTGAATTATTGCATTTATTATTCTTTGGTTCTAATTCTTTCCTTCTCAGCAAATTCATACAAATCATACCATACGTTTAGAGCTAAATAGTAAAGCCTTGGAGTTTGGGAGAGCTAGAGGGTGGAATTAAACCCAAGTCTTCTCAGTCCTATCTGCTGCCTCCTGTTTCTACTGCTGCTATTCTGTAAAATATTTGCTATAAATATTTTGGCATATACTATACCTTTGTTTCTGACTTTTGAGTTGGATCTCTGAGTCAGAGAATGTGATTAATTACTATTTCTTTCATAATAAATTTACATCAGATTGGTTGCACTGATTCACAATTCTAATAATGTAATGTGTTTTTATTTCCATAGTCCCTTCAATGCTGCAATTTTTTATTATTTTATGAATGCGCAGGATATTCGATATTTTAATTTATAATTCTCTTAGTAATGACTTGTAGCATATTGTCATGTGATCATTTATAGTTTGCATTTCTCTTGAAAGCTATTCATGTTCACCATGGAATGAAGGGAAAAGAAAGCAATAGCCAGTTGGATGGTGCCTACTATGTGTTAGACACTGCTGACCACTTTACAAATATCCTATTTGCCTTTCACAACAACCCTATGAAGTAACCCCATTTTACAACTGAGAAAGTTAAGACAGATATAGCTAGGAAGTGTTAAGTTGGATATGAACTATGCTCTTTCTGATTCCTGGCCCAGCACTCTATCTACTGTGAAATGAATCTGTGATATATTTCTGTTACTTCTCGATATACTTTAGGTTTCAGACTTTTATCTTTAATATTTGATATAAACATCTTTTCCTTGCTCTACAATCTCATTGATTTTCATTTATGCAGAATCTTTTGTATAACTGAAATTATCTGCTGTGTCTTTTGTAATCTATATTTGGTTGTTTCTTCACAATCATCAGATCTAGTTCTAATTTTTTAAAAACACGTAACCTTTTATATTTGAGTTATGAATCCATTTTAATGGCACAGCTTAATCTCAATCTAATTTTCACCCAATTGCTTTTCAGATTTCTTTGCAGTACTCAAATAAATAAATGAACGTTGGGGAGGAGTCCTTTCAAGGAAGTAACTTATTATATTTTAGGATTTATCAAACACTTGTCGACTATTTTAATTATTTTTCAAGTTTCAACCTTGGATTACTACTATCAACTGCTGCCTTTGTTACTACTATCCACATGCTGCTAATTTTCCTAATATGTTTAATGGTTAACCACTATGCTAATGACCTCAGGTTTTTTGAGTCCCTTCTTGGCAGCTATAATTTTTTTTTTCTTGTTAGCATATTTGCCAGTAGTTATTTTTTAAATTTATTATTTATTTATTATGAGCTTGGAAACCAGATAAATAAGCTTTTCTATAATGTATTCTTCAGCTTCCACCTCTTAGTATACGTCAAATCAGAATTCAGTGCTACTTTCTACAGGATGCCTTTCCCAATGCCTTCCAGTTGTTATAGCTCTCTCTTTGAAATAAAACTTTTTAAATATATATTTTATTTATTTAACTGGGGTTCCTACATAATCTATTCTCCCCTTTTCCAATTCCAGTGGACTATAAACTCTTGAGGGAAAGGGACTTTTGTTTTTGACTGTGTTCTCAGTGGCTAGAACCTTAATTTATAATAACAGGTATTTAATATTTATTTATCATTATTAATTACTATTTAATGATCATTAATATAATTAATATTAATAATAAATTAATATTTAATATTTCTTGAATTTAATTGTTAGGATTTTTTCCAAATGAAAAGTAAATAGACTTTGAATGAATTCAGGGCATTTACTTTTAGTACATAGACTGAAATCTTTTGTGGCTTTTTGTTTATTTCCTGATTATCTGCTTTGTTTAGATAAGTGAGCATGTTGGATATGTGAACTGAGGCATTTATTCATTTTTACTAATTACCTTGATTTGCTCAAACTCCCCTGCTATTCAAATGATGCCAGACAGACCTGGGACTCAGAATCAGCCAAGCAGGAGATAAACTAAGAATTCCTTAAGCTGAACACATTTGAAATTCTTTGCAGTATTCCCTTGCTGAACCTGGAGCTCCCTCTGTTATGCTAGGGAACCAACTCAGACTGGTTCATGTTAAATCCCAGCCCAGCAACCAAGTTGTGAAGGAATTACTTAAAAATGAATGTGTGTGTTAATCTTTCCAGTTTTCAGAGACTTAGAAGAGAAAGAGTGAAGGAGATTTATTTCTCCTGATATATTTTTGAAAGAGTAAGTTGGAATATATCTTTTCATTGATTATATGAAAAAGTATATTCATATTGTATCTCAACAGTAAAGTAGAATAACAGTGGAATTACGAAACATGTCAGCTGACTAGTTTGGATTCTTTCCCATGTGCCATCAAGTGATATGATAGTGCTCAATAAATTTAATCTATTTTACATTTTTTTCAAAGTGAATTTGACATGTGTATGCATAGTATAAAATATTTTTTTAGAAAAGCATCTATCCAGATAAAAATTAAATATTTTTTCCTCTAAATTACAGGTTACTTTAAAGAAAGGCCACCAGAAGCCAGTTTGCATCATAATTTCCCTTTTAGTATGGTTTTATATTTTTTCTCCTAGTTTAAAGAATTTTGAATGATAGATCTTCTAAGATTGCCTTTGGAACACTAATAACTAATTGATTGAAATTATTAAGCTGTTGCTAAGTGCTGGCACTGTTCTGAAACAATAACAACAACAAAAAATTGGCCCTGCTCTCAAGGAGTAATGGGGGAGAAAACAGGTAAATAACTATACACAAAATGTATATAGATTCTATGGAAGATAATGTCAGGGAAAGTGCTAGCCATAAGGTGGATTGGGAAAGACCTCCTGTACAGGGTGAAATCTGAACTGAGTCTTAAAGAAAATCAGGAAAGATAACAAGATTGCCTAATATATGTTTTTATCATTTTTTGTACCTTTTTTTTTTTTTAAGTTTATTGTGGCTTAATGCCAAATAATGTAGATAGGAGATGTACTAATTAGGATTATTATACTTAATTTACATAAATTTGTAGCAAGATTATTTTTCATAGAGAATTCAAGTCAATAAGCTTTGTTAATCATTTAACGAAATCTTAGAACTTTCTTACTTCCTAGAAATAATAGTAATCCTTTATAATAGTTGCATTTTAAATGACACCTTTGTGTAAAGAGAATAAAATGAATGTTCGTTAAAGTCATTTTTGTGTTAAATAATCAAAGCTGAGGAGTGATATATAGTGGTAGTCCCTTCAGTGTTACTCTACTGCTTCACTGATGTTTAAAAAACAGACAATAACATACCCTCTAACTAGTGGGCTGAAGTCTCTGAAAATCCATAAAATTATTAACATAATATTAAAGAAATGTATGATTTTAAACTGTTCCCATGTTCTGTTTTACCTTTATTTCTCTTGTGTGAAAGTAAAAAAAAAAAAAAATGACCTTTTAATTACAATTTAAAAATTCATCAGCATACTTATTTAGCTTCATTCTGTGAGATAAGGAAGATTAAAATAGTATTAGTGGTAAAAATCACCTGGACAAATCTTTTAATACATGGGGAAAAATAAAAACACTTCAAAAAAAAAAAAAAGATCAATTTTCTAATTAATGCAAAATTAGGATCAAATTTGATTGTTAGAAATTTGCATTAGCAAGAGCTTTTCTCCTTGAGTGTTTTTCTTTATTGGAAATCTTTTCTTTCTACAATGTTACAATAGGTCTTCAGCACTATGTAATTGAATAAGATAGTCATCTTGTGACACAGCCAAAGAAACAGGCCCGAGATTAGTTGAAATGGTTATTGAATGTCATTGCTACTCCATCAGGAAAGTTTTTCCCTCAAGATTGAATGTTTTAATTCACACAAATAGTCTCATACTTTGAAAGACAAATTATTAGTATCAAATGATAAATAGAAAAAGTTCTGAAAAGCTAGCTTTTCATGAAAGGATTCTCTGAAATGACTATAGACACAATTCATCTGTGATGACTTGCTTGTTGAATTTAAAAATTACTCCCATAAAACAGATGCACTTAAAGCCTATTAATACCATAGTCATCTGTTTTTTTGTGTGTGTTTTTTGGTTTTTTTTTTTAAAGATTAAATACCATGTCTTTTGGGGGAATTGGAGTGGAGAGCACTCAATTTTGAGCTAAATTCAAAACTCCAGAATTTCAACCTTCATTTGGATTCAACACAACAAAACATTATGGCATGTTGGCATTGAAAGTGACAGATTTTGTTCAAATCCTGACTATTACCCCATGTGACTGTGAACAAACCACTTAATTACTGAAATTATCTTATATATAAAATGTGGATAATACCTTTAATAGCTATTGTATTAGGATTTTCATGAAAATCAATTTACAAATTACTTTAGGTTTTCATGAATGAAAACATAATTAAAATAATTTGCAAACTTTAAAAGCCCTAAAACCTTTACAATTTAAATGTAATTATCTTAAAACTTTTTCTTTATGTGTAAATGTTTCTATGTAGGCTTTGAAAAGACAGATGATAGAAGGTTATTGTAGGTTAGGGGAACGTTATGGAGTTTGTGGGGAGAGATGAGGAAGTATACAAGGGATAGTGAGAAGCTTGATCAAGCACATAACTATATGTGGATGTAATGAGATAGGAATGGACAGGTGCCAAGGAGAAGGGAAGGGAAGACAATTGGTGAAGGGCCTTGGATGCTAGACTAAATTTAGCATTGATTCAGTAGGAAATTAGAAACTGTCAAATTCTACAAAGCAGTGAAGTGATATGATCAAAGTAATATTTTTTTTTTGAACTTCAGGTCTGGTGTAGGAGAAAAATAGTAATAGATTTAAGTAGGGAGATGAGACTTTAATAATCAGTTAAGTACTGAGCTAGAATGATGGCTTTTAAAATGAAAGGAAAAGTTGAATACTTTTGTGACAATAGATACTGTGTCAGAAAAGTACTCAAATCAGAAATAACTCCAGAACTTTCAGTCTGGTGGATGAGATGGTGATGTTATTCTTATACTTTTCTTATTTGTCTTATAGATCATATCCTGAAATAGTGAATTCCAAGGAAATTACACAAATTTGTTTCTATTCTATAATATTAGAATATTTATTCTTGCTTAAAATGAATGGGTCACTTCCTAAGTAGCTTAAAAAATTATTGCAGAAAAAGTGCATGGTTGTAAAGGATTTGAACTACCTTCTTTTTGAGTCACTTACTGTTCTAATCAATCATTCATGGTGTAGACTAATCTGGAACTATGGGCATGTCAGACAAGCTTTAAAAGGTTAGAGCAGGTTTTTTGTTTCCGGTGAAAACTTTTTCACATTATATGACTTTGCTTCCTCTTTTCTGCTTTAGATTTTTCATACATTCAGATTTACTGTAACTATGGTGTAATCTCCATCTTTTGAGATTCTTATCTTTGTCAAAACTTTGTGAAAATTCCCTAAAAGCATTTCCCCGAGTTGCATAGAATAAAGGAACTGATTTGCTCCCAGGTCTGTAATATGCATATAATTTATATTTGTGTGTTAGAATCCTAGTATTAGAAGCTAGTACAAGGGATAATGTTGTAAAAAAAAATTACCCTGGCATGGGTTCTGTCAATAAAAAGTTATTATAAAAAATAATAATAACAAGTAAAATAAAATATATTTTAAAAAATAAAATCCTAGTGTTAACTCAATGGAATTGATACAATGCTTATTGGTTCGTACATTAGAGCAAATCCTTACAAGGTGTTAAGTCACTAATATTGCTAGAAACAATGCTTAAGTTAACACCTTTGAGAATTCACACATTTGGGAGATTTCAGGGTTCAGTATGAGATATCCAAATTCACACCTCCTATAATCCCACTCTCAGAGGAGGATTCAACCTTTGAGTTTACACCTCTAAAAGAGCATAAAAATAGCTGAGCTCAGTCAGGAGAGTTCAGTTGAAAAGGATTGAGAGGGGAGTGTCAGTTAGAAATTGAGAAGCCACAAGTCAGAGTTGAGCTAGAGGCAGAAGCTGGAAGAGCTAAAAGACAAGCTGTAAGAGCTCTTGGAACCAAGAAGGAAGAGAGGCCTCTAAGAAAGCTAACCAGGCCCAAGGAAAGAGATAAGACTTGGAAGGAGAAAATAAATGTTTGGATTTTATCAGCTGGCTGCATTTGAAGTGATTATTACTTGGAACGGAAACTAAGGCTGCTTCCAAAAACCTCCCCAAGAAACCTGCCCACAGAGAACCATTATATTATACAAAAGAAGAGAACACCACATTTGTGTGTATGTATCTGTACTATAAATATTCAAAGCCATGAATGATAATTTTTCCCATATTCTTTGAAGCAATGATCAATTACTGGTCCTCTCCATTTTGACCATTTTTTCATTTGACTTTCACAATTCTTCCTATTCATTATTTTTAATGAAAATTCACATTAATGAAAATTTTTAAGAAAAATTCACAAAAGAAGTCATTTCAAATAATGTCCTTATTTGCCCCCTTTCTAATAATTATTTGATGAAACTAAATATATACTTGTTATCTTGTCTTATAATAATGAGCTATCCTTTGAGTAATACTTTTTTGCACTAAGCAGAGCTTATTATCATTTAAAAAGTGAGATTTCTTTAAAAAATAGAAATCATGCAGAGTGAAGTCTTCCCAATTTAAAAGCATCCATAAGAGAATATATTTTGGGGTACTCTTCCAAGGGTTTAGTTTACCCTATGTATATGAAAGGTATTTTGTTTTAGTTTCAGAGACAGATAGCTATCGTGCTATCTGTGAACCACCCAGGATATTACAAATATGCATGTAAAATATCCATAGTTTTGCATTTTAAAAAGTCTATGGGTAGCAGCAATTTTGATGGTGCAGTGGATAGAGCAATGGTCCCAGAGTCAAGAGGACCTGAATTCAAATTTGATTTCAGACACTTGACACTTTCTAGCTATGTAACTAGCTGTTTGTGCAAAACAAAATAAAAAGTTTATGGGTGCTTATCCCAGCTAAATGAAAGAGAAGCAATTATGACCCAAAGTCTTAATCAGTTTTTTTTCTTTTTGATATATTTTTGTTTGATTAGTTAAATATTTCCCAATTACATGTAAATTTAAAAAAAAAATTTTTTAATTGAATTTCACATTCTTTCCTTCTCTCTTTCCCTTTCTCTTCTTGAGAAGGCAAGAATTTGATATAGATTTTTTTTTGAAAGGCAATTGGGGTTAAGTGACTTACTCAGGGTCACACAACTAGTAAGTGTTAAGTGTCTGAGACCAGATTTGAACTCAGTTCCTCCTGATTTCAGTGCTGATGCTCTATCCACTATTTCACCTAGTTGCCCCTGATACAGATTATATATGTGAAGTCTTGCAAAACATTTCTCTATTAGCCATTAGACTAAAACCCATAATAATAATGAATTTTGAATAATGAATTTTTTTAAAGTGTATTCAATCTGCTTTCAGAGTTCACTAGTTCTTTCTCTGGAAATAGAAAGTTTTTTCATTCTGGGACCTTTGAAATTGTCTTGTATCATTGTTTTGATTAAATCAGCAAAGTCTTTTAAATTTATTTATTTAATATTTTCCTCCAGTTACATTTAAAGCATTTTTTAATATTTGTTTTTAAAAGTTTTGAGTTCCAGATTCTCTCCCTTACCCCCACTCCTCGCCCCTATTAAGAAACCACATGTGAAGTTTTGCAAAACATTTCTCTAAAAGTCATGTTGTGAAAGAAAATATAGAATTTCTATCCTAAGGAAAAAAACCCCAAAAAACAAAACCTGTTCATCTTCAAAAGTATTTTGCTACTGACCACTTCCTCTCCCAAAATGCCCTCTCTTTTATCATCCCTTCCCCGCCACTTCTTATATTCTCTTTCCCTCCTATTTCTGTGTCCATGTTGAGTATGTATTTCCTCTTTGAGCCAATTCTGATGAGAGTAAGGTTTACTCATTTACTCCTCCTTTCTCCTTCCTACTACTATACACTATAAAAAGTGTATGAAACTTCCATAAAAGCCTTTCCCCAAGTTGCATAGAATTTTCCCTCTACACTATAAAAGCTTTTTCTTGCCTCTTTTTTTATGGCAGATAATTTATACCATCCTGCTTCTCCCTTTCCCTTTCTCCCAATTCATTCCTTTCTCATTTCTTAATTTCACAATTTTTAAAATGATATTATTCTTTCATATTCAAATCACACCTGTGCTTTCTGTTTATATATACTCCTTCAAATTGCCGTAACAATGAGTTACAATTATCATCCTGTATAGGAATGTAAACTGATAAACCTTATTAAATCTCTTTTAATATTACTTTCCTGATTACTTCCTTATGCATCTACTAGTCCTATATTTGAAAATCATATTTTTTTCATTCAGCTCTGATCTTTTCATCACAAATGCTTTAAAATCCTCTATTTCATTGAATATTCACCTTTTATTCTGAAGGATTATACTCAGTTTTGCTGGGTTGTATTTCCAGCTCCATTGCTTTCTGGAATATCATATTCAAGCCCTCTTGTCCTTTAATGTAGGAGCTGCTAAATTTTGTGTTATACTGATTGTATACTTGAATTGTTTCTTTCTGGATGTTTGCAGTATTTTCTCCTGACCTGCAAGTTCCAGAATTTGGCAATAATGTTGCTAGGAGTTTTCATTTTTGGATCTCTTTCTGGAGGTGATTTATTTATTAAATTGTCCAGCATGATTATGTTGGGTATATTAACACCTGTTATGGGCCAGAACTCTGAACTTGAAACAAAGGATTCTTACAAGGTACTAAGTCAGTGAAATTGCTAGAGACAAAGTTATCTAATTTAGCATGGTTCAGTATGATTGATTTAATCCCACAAGGAGATATTATGGGCCAGAACTTGAAGCAAGGTACTAAGTGGAATTGAGGAGATAATAGTTAAATCTAGTTAGCATTGATTTAATCCTACAACAAATAATGGTTTCCTAGTGATATAATAATTGGTATATACTCCACATGTGGAGCATAGAAAATAGAAGCTAGAGCCAAAAAGACAAGCGCACTAGAAGCTCTTGGAGGCTAAGACAGATCCATTCCATCATCCACCTTTGTGGTGGCTGGAGACTGAAGCACAAACATTTAGATTGGGAGAAATTCAGAGGGCAAAGAAGGAGGCAGGAGCTCAAACTCTCAGAACCAAGGAAGAGATAGGATGGACTCCAAAAAAGCTAACCGGGCCCCAGGAAAGGAGACAGTAGACAATAAAGGATTTGGACTTTAACACATGGCTGGACTTGTGGTGATTACTGAACTGAAACCAAAGCTGCCTCCAGATATCCCAAGAAAACCTCAAGAGAACATTACATTTTAGAGGGAACATTACATTTGAAATGTAGTATTCATGAGCAACAAAATGGATGCTTTTGCCAGACTGTCTGGGCACACTATTCTAAGTTGCCAGGATCTTACATACCAATCTTCAGGTCATACCTGGATAAACTTGGAGAAAAGCCGATTGGGAGGTGCAAACAGTCTGTCTTTATTCAGTCATCCTCTCAGTGGGGGTAGCAGGAAGTAAGAGAGTGAGTTCCATTCAGAGCTGTCTATTTATGCTTTCTCTCTTCCAGGATTACCTTTGCCCACCTACTCAGCATTGCCATAGATGGAGCCACAGAAGGAAGACGTGTGGAATTAATGTTGCATCCCAGGAAAAGATCCAGCAATAGGACACACCCCTCCCCTATAACTCCTGCAAGCCCCTTTTTACCTCCTGGGCTCACCCTAAGCTGACGTGGCATACAGGCTGAGTGGCATATCTTGGAGAGAGAGGAATTTCTGTAACAGATACTTGCACCTTTATTTTTGCAATTTTATGTACAGTGATTTTTAAAATTAATTGATAGCTTTGATTAATGAGTTACAAAATTATTTTATAAATCATCTTTATAATGTAATATGCTGCTGTCTTCAAATGAATAAATTTGGATTAGTTTTATAAAACTAGGTACAGATTTAAATGCTACCTACTTCATGAACTAAATAGCTATGTTAAAATTTTGAAAACTACTTTGTAGATAATGGTATTTTGTATCATATAGTCCTCACATAACTAAAGTGGCTAATAATTTAATGGTACCAACAAAAATTGAATATTAAGGTCATCTCTTGGTGATAGAATGGTTTCAATTTTAATAAGTAATTCAACAAAGATTTAGTAAGCATTTATATGAAAGGCATTAGGCTACATGCTGGGATAAAAATAAAGTAATATAGTCCTCATTTCCAAGTACCTTAAAAGACTACAAATCCTATTTATCTTATTCCTTCCACAAAAATTCTATTTAGAATGTCATTTTCCCAAAACATTGGAAACAAGTTCATCAATTAATTTTTTGGTAAATGCATGAAACATCATATATTAGAAAGAAAACTTGATTTGGTAACAAAAGACATGAATTTAAGTCTCATGAGAACAACGTAATTTCTTTATGGTAGGGAACTATTTTGTTTTTGATTTTGTATTTCTAAGTATTAGCACAATGCCCGATATGTCATAAGCATATAATAATGAATTATCAATTATATATTATACAACTTATTAGTTATATACTACATTTATATTAATTATTAACTAATGAATCATAGAACTGCCTCTTGCTGGTCATTTCAATAATGCTTTCAATTGTTACAGTCAGATGCTCAGAGAGAGGGTAAGTGATTTCTCTTTCTCTAATTGACTAAGAAATGAGATAACATATAAGATTTGAATGTAGGGTTTTTTTTTTTGGGGGGGGGGGCTCCAGGTCCTTTCTCTGAACTACATTTACTTCTTCCTCTATGGTCCTGTTAACTCAGATGTAAAATGAAGAATTTTGAATTATATCTCCAAGGTTCCTTCCAATTCTTAACATTCTAGGATCCAATACCTGGAACTTCCCTCTTGTTAGGCAATTAATAAGTCTTGATGCTTATTGCATCTAGAATACTGTCCTTGTCTAAAGTAGCTGAAATACTTTACAAAACACATAAAATATATTTCCTCATATAAAACAACAATAAAAAAAGAAGTCTATCTAGTTTCTTGTATTGGGATGGGGAAAAGAGAGATATTCTTTTTTATTATTATTATAGGTTTTTATTTACAAGATATATGCATGGGTAATTTTTCAGTATTGACAATTGCAAAACCTTTTGTTCCAACTTTTCCCCTCCTTCCCTCCACTTTCCCCCACATGGCAGGTTGATCAATACATGTTAAAGTATAAGTTAAATACTATATGTATATGTATACATATATGTATACATATACATATAGTATTTAACTTATACTTTAACATATATATACACATGTCCATACAGTTATTTTGCTGTACAAAAAGAATCGGACTTTGAAATAGGGTACACTTAGCCCGTGAAGGAAATAAAAAATGCAGGTGGACAAAAATAGAGGGATTGGAAATTCTATGTAGTGGTTCATAGTCATCTCCCAGAGTTCTTTTGCTGGGTGTAGGTCATCTCATTGTTGAAGAGAGCCACGTCCATCAGAATTGATCATCATATAGTATTGTTGTTGAAGTATATAATGATCTCCTGGTCCTCCTCATTTCACTCAGCATCAGTTAATGTAAATCTCTTCAGGCCTTTCTGAAATCATCCTGTTGGTCATTTCTTACAGAACAATAATATTCCATAATATTCATATACCAGAATTTATTCAGCCATTCTATAATTGATGGGCATCCATTCAGTTTCCAGTTTCTGGCCACTACAAAGAGGGCTGCCACAAACATTCTTGCACAAACAGGTCCCTTTCCCTTCTTTAAGATCTTTTTGGGGTATAAGCCCAGTAGTAACACTGCTGGATCAAAGGGTGTGCACAGTTTGATAGCTTTTTGAGCACAGCTCCAAATTGCTCTCCAGAATGGCTGCATGTATTCACAATTCCACCAACAATGTATTAGTGTCCCTGTTTTCTCACATGCCTCCAACATTCTGCATTATCTTTCCCTGTCATTCTAGCCAATCTGACAGGTGTGTAGTGGTATCTCAGAATTGTCTTAATTTGCATTTCTCTGATTAATAATGACTTGGAGCATCTTTTCATATGGCTAGAAATAGTTTCATTTTCTTTGTCTGAGAATTGTCTGTTTATATCCTTTGGCCATTTATCAATTGGAGAATGGCTTGATTTCTTATAAATTAGAGTCAATTCTCTATATATTTTGGAAATGAGGCCTTTATCAGAACCTTTGATTGTAAAAATGTTTTGCCACTTTATTGCTTCCCTTCTAATCTTGTCTGCATTAGTTTTGTTTGTACAAAAACTTTTCAATTTGATATAATCAAAATTTTCTATTTTGTGATCAATAATCATCTCTAGTTCTTCTTTGGTCATAAATTCCTTCCTCTTCCACAGGTCTGAGAGGTAAACTATCCTATGTTCTAATTTATTTATAATCTCATTCTTTATGCCTAGGTCATGAACCCATTTTGACCTTATCTTGATGTATAGTGTTAAATGTGGGTCAATGCCTAGTTTCTGCCATATTAATTTCTAATTTTCCCAGCAATTTTTGTCAAACAGTGAGTTCTTATCCCAAAAGCTGAGGTCTTTGCTACCCCTGCTTTTTTGACTTTGCCTGAAGCATAGTAGATTTTGCTCCAACCTTTTGCCTTTACTCTGTATGTATCACCCTGCTTCAAGTGTGTTTCCTGTAAACAGCATATTGTAGGATTCTGGCTTTTAATCCAGTTTGCTAACCACTTCCTCTTTATAGGGGAGTTTATCCCATTCACATTTATGGTTAAAATTGCCAATTCTGTATTACTTGCCATCTTGTTAACCCTTCTTTATGCTTTTTTCTTTCCTCCTTCTCCCTCTTCCCCAGTATTAAACTTGCAAGCACCACTTGCTCCTCACAGCCCTCTCTTTTTAGTATCCCTCCCCTCCACCTTAGAGTTCCTCCCCTTATCTTACCCCTTTTCCTCACAATTTCTGTATTCCCTTCCACTTAGTTTACTCCTTCCCTGTTCACTTTTCCCCTCCTACTTTTCAATGAGGTGGGAGAAGTTTCACCATAAATCGAATATGTCTTATATTTTTCTCTTTAAGCCAATTCTGATGAGAGTAAGATACACACTATGTTCACCCCCCTCCATTCTTTCTCTCAAATATAATAAGTTTCCCTTGCCTCTTCGTGAGATGTAGTATCTCCACTTTACCCTTTTTCTGGTACAATGTCCTTTCCACCTCTAGTTTCTAGAACAAATTATACATGTGTTCTTTATATATCTTTATAACAGAAATATAATTCCCAAGATTTCTTTTTACCTTTTTAGGTTTCTCTTGAATCCTATATTTGGAGATCAAACGTTTTGTTTAGTTCCAGTTTTTTCATCAGAAATAGATGAAATTCACCTATTTCATTGAATGTCCATCTTCTTCCCTGGAAAGAATGTCCCTTCTTCCCTGCTCATTTTGTCTGGGTAGGTTATTTTTGGCTGCATACCAAGTTCCTTAACCTTTCAGAATATCAGATTCCAGGCCCTGCGATCCTTTCATGTGGACGCTACTAGATCCTGAGTAATCCTTATTGTGGCTCCTTGGTATTTGAATTGTTTCTCTCTAGATGCTTGTAATATTTTTTCCTTGGTCTGATAGTTCAGAAATTTAGCCACCATATTCCTTGGGGTATTAATTTTTTCAGGGTCTCTTTCAGTAGGTGATTGATGAATTCTTTCAATGTCTATTTTACCCTCTGTTTCCATAACATTTGGGCAGTTCTCTCTGATTATTTCCTGGAAAATAGTGTCCAGGCTCTTTTTTTCATCATATTTTTCAGGAAGTCCAATAATTCTCAGATTCTCTCTCCTAGATCTGTTTTCCAAGTTGTTTTCTTAAGAAGGTATTTGACATTTTTTCCCATTGTTTCATTTTTTTGGTTTTGCTTGACTGATTTTTGGTATCTTCTTGAGTCATTCAATTCCATTTGTTCAATTCTGATTTTTATTTTATTTTTTTTAATTTTTATTTAATAATTACTTTATATTGACAGAATCCATGCCAGGGTAAATTTTTTTCACAACATTATCCCTTGCACTCATTTCTGTTCTGATTTTTTTCCCCTCCCTCCCTCCACCCCCTCCCCTAGATGGCAAGCAGTCCTTTATAGGTTGGATATGTTGCAGTATATCCTAGATACAATATATGTTTGCAGAACCGAACAGTTCTCTTGTTGCATAGGGAGAATTGGATTCAGAAGGTATAAATAACCCGGGAAGAAAAACAAAAATGCAGATAGTTCACATTCGTTTCCCAGTGTTCTTTCTTTGGGTGTAGCTGCTTTTGTCCATCATTTATCAATTGAAACTCAGTTAGGTCTCTTTGTCAAAGAGATCCACTTCCATCAAAATATGTCCTCATACAATATCGTTGTCAAAGTGTATAATGATCTCCTGGTTCTGCTCATTTCACTTAGCATCAGTTCATGTAAGTCTCGCCAGTCCTCTCTGTATTCATCCTGCTGATCATTTCTTACAGAACAATAATATTCCATAACATTCATATACCACAATTTACCCAGCCATTCTCCAATTGATGGGCATCCATTCATTTTCCAGTTTCTAGCCACTACAAATAGGGCTGCTACAAACATTTTGGCACATACAGGTCCCTTTCCCTTCTTTAGTATTTCTTTGGGATATAAGCCCAATAGAAACACTGCTGGATCAAAGGTATGCACAATTTGATAATTTTTTGGGCATAATTCCAGATTGCTCTCCAGAATGGTTGGATTCGTTCACAACTCCACCAACAGTGCATTAGTGTCCCAGTTTTCCCGCATCCCCTCCAACATTCATCATTATTTTTTCCTGTCATCTTAGCCAATCTGACAGGTGTGTACTGGTATCTCAGAGTTGTCTTAATTTGCATTTCTCTGATCAATAATGATTTGGAACACTCTTTCATATGAGTGGTAATAGTTTCAATTTCATCCTCTGAAAATTGTCTGTTCATATCCTTTGACCATTTATCAATTGGAGAATGGCTTGATTTCTTATAAATTTGAGTCAGTTCTCTATATATTTTGGAAATGAGGCCTTTATCAGAACCTTTAACTGTGAAGATGTTTTCCCAGTTTGTTGCTTCCCTTCTAATCTTGTTTGCATTAGTTTTGTTTGTACAAAGGCTTTTTAATTTGATGTAATCAAAATTTTCTATTTTGTGATCACTAATGGTCTCTAGTTCATCTTTGGTCACAAATTTCTTTCTGCTCCACAAGTCTGAGAGATAAACTATTCTATGTTCCTCTAATTTATTTATAATCTCATTCTTTATGCCTAGGTCATGGACCCATTTTGATCTTATCTTGGTATATGGTGTTAAGTGTGGGTCCATGCCTAATTTCTGCCATACTAATTTCCATTATCCCAGCAGTTTTTATCTCAATTCTGATTTTTAAAAAATTATTTTCTTCACTCACTTTTTTATATCTTTTTCTAATTGTCCAACTGAGTTTTTAAGTGAGTTATTTTGTTCTATGGAATTTTTTTTTTCCATTTCACCAATTTTATTTTTTAGAGAGCTATTTTATTTTTCCAGTTCACTAATTCTGTTTTCCTTGGAGTTGTTTACTTTTTCCAATTCACTAATTCTGTTTTTCTAGGATTTGATTTTTTTATCCAATCTATCTTTAAATGAGTGGGATGACTTATCCAGACCCTTTTGCCATGCTTCCCTTTTCTTTTCCCATTTTTCTTCTAGCTCTCTGTGAGAGCCTTTTTAATTTCTTCTATGTGAGTCTTGTGTGTTGTGTGAATCCCATTTTGGGGATTCATCTGGAGACAGTCTGTTTTTAGTCTCCTCAGAGTTTAAAGTCTGCTCTCTATCCATATAGAAGCTATAGTTAAAGCCCGTTTAAATTTTTTGCTCATTTTGTCAAAGAAGAATCTCCATCAGATAATCCATCTGATGCTCCATCATTATAGCATACTGAGTATATATGCCAACTAGAGTGATTATATCATTATATTAAACTAGATATATGTTAACTAGAGAACCATCTCATCAAGTCCACTGAGTTAATACCTTATTGTAAGTATCCTTGTTTCAAGTAAACTTCTCCAGAGTTCTCCCTCTACAACTTTTATTTTGTCTGTTATAAATATTGCTATCCCTGCTTTTTAAAAAAAACTTCAATTGAAGCATAATAGATTCTGCTTCAATCCCTTACCTTCACTCTGTGTGTCTCTCTGCTTGAAGTGTGTTTCTTGTAAACAACATATTGTAGAATTCTGATTTTAATCCATTCTGCTACCCACTTCCATTTTATGGGAGAATTCATCCCATTCACATTCATAGTTATGAATACATGTATATTTCCCTCCATTCTAAATACCTCCTATTTGTCCTCTCTCTCCTTTCACCTTTTCTGTCTTTTAACAGTTTTGCTTCTGTCTATCACTTCCCCTGGTCTGCCCTATTTTCTGTCGGTCTCCTTTAATCTCCTCTCTATATCTATATCTATCTATCTATATTTAACTAATTGTGTGTATTATCCCTCTTTAAGCCAATGTTGATGAGAGTCAAGTTTAAAAATGCCCAACTACTCGCCCTCTTATCTTTCCCTTCATTGAATTTGGTTGATTGCTTCTTTTATTTGCTCATTTTCTCAGCCTTTTACTCAGCTTTGTTAAACTTACCCTTTGTTAAAGTAGGGTTCTGTTTCCAGGGTGGAGGATGCAGCGTTCCAAGGACTTTTATGCTAGGACCCTCTCACCCTCCTGAGATTTACTTTTCCTGCTGATCTTCCAAATCATCTTTGATGGTCTGGGGAATGAGAGGTGTGAAAACTATCAATGATACCTGTAATGGGCTGAAACTGAGTTGATGCACTGAGGTCCGAGCACTTAAGGCTAATTACAATTGGACAATACTCTATTAGCATAAGCTTGGAGAAAGAATGGCTCTGCCCACTACTCTGTGCAAGTTTATCTGTTGGCGTATAGAAAGATTGAGGCTGGATTTAGAGGGTGGAGTAGGATGAGCAAGATGGCTCAGAGTGGGAGAAGAAAGAGGAGATTCCTGTGTCCATGAGCTCTCCTCTCCCTTCGATAAAGAATAAAAATCAAGAAAAAAAATTATCCTGACTCCGGCTGATTTTAAAGTATCCATGGTGCTAACATGGTCATCACAGGTACCATTAATGAAAAGGCCACAAAGCTCACTCCTTTGCTGGTGCCCCAGCTGCACTGGCATAGCCTGAATTGGTACTGTGTGCTGGACTCCTACCCTTGTGCAACAGACCTTTCCTGCTGACCTTCTGTTTTCAGCTAGAAAATTGTTTTACACCATCTTTTTTCATGCTGTGGTCCTTTAAAATTTGTTTAGTCATTATTTAAAGGTATTTGGAAGGATCTGGGGGAGAGCCCAAGTGAGGGTCTGATTTTACTCTACCATCTTTGCTCTGATCCTGTTTGATTGATTCTTGATGTCTCACAGAGTTATTAGCTTTTACTTGACTAATTTTAACTTTTAAACTCAGATAGCTTTTATATGTCTTTTTCCATTTGGTCAATGTTTTTTTCTTTTCTTTTTCCAATTTGTTGGCTCCTTTTTAAAAAATAATTCTTTTTTTATCACTCAATTCTTTTCCCAATTTTTCTTCTACCTCTCATACATGACATATATATATATATATATGCTCCTTTTTGAGGTTTTCCATGAATTCTTTCTGGGCTTGAGAGCACTTCCTGCTTTTGTTTGGAGCTTTGCCCACAGGTGTTTTGACAGTGTTATCCTTTTCTGAATTTGTATCTTCCCAATTACTATAATAACTTTCTATGATCAGAATTTTTTTTTTCTTTTGCTCTTTTTTACTTTTTCTCTTAAATTTGAACTCTACTCCAGGAATGGAAGGGACACTTTCCCAAGCTTCTTATATCTATGGCTGCAGGCCATTTACTTAGTTCTGCACTGGTGTTGCCCTGAGGCTCTTGTGAGACCCAACTTTGGTGTTACACTGGATTGGAGGTAGTGATAGTGGTGATTGGCACAACGGGATGAGATCTGGCAGCTTACCTGGAGATAAGTTGGGGTCCTAGTGCTGGTCTCTAGCATGTGCTAAGGCCAGTAGGTTCTTTCTACATTTCTCTGGGACTGTACTGAAATATGGGTAGTCTGGCTTATGGAGATTGCCTGTTTACTAAGGCTATGCCAAAACATGTGAGGAGTTATGGTGTTATGTTTTCCTGTTGCACCCCAGTGGGACTCAGGATCTCTCACTGGTTTTTTGAGATGGAACTTGTTGCTGGCTTGCTTTTTATCCTGTACTGTGCTTCCTTTTTATCTGAGTGAGATGAACCTTTTCTCCTGATATTCCAAGTTCTTTGGATTAAAAAATTATTTTGTTCTGTCTTTTTGTTGGTTTTGTTATTCTAGAATTTGTTTGAGATGTTATTTTTGATTGTTTGGAGGTGAATATGTAATAGTTATGGGCAATTTACTGCTTACTTCATTATCTTGGTTCCTGAAAGTCTACAAATTTTATTTGTACATATAAAAGTTAAATAATTAGAGAAATATTTATCCTTCATGGATAGGCAACTCATATAATAAAAATAAAACTTTTCACCAAATTTACTTATATATTTAATACATCCCAATTAAATTAGCAAAATTTTATTTTGCCAAATTAAAAAAAAAAACCAAAATTCATTGGGAAGGACAAAAAGTCAAGAATATCAAAGGAAATTAATAAAAAAAAGTTTAGTAGTGCCAGATCTTAAACTATATTATAAGGCAGTAATTATGAAAACTGTCTAACCAAGAAACAGAAAGATAGAGGGTTCAATAGAATGAAGTAGACATATAACTTACAGCTGCACAAAAGACTTAATATTTTGGGATAACAATTCATTACTTGGTAAAAATTGTCAGGAAAGCTGGAAAACAGTATAGGAAAAACTGAATGTTTATCAAGATAAGGTCAAAATGAATACATAACCTAAATATGAAGGGAGATATTACTGGGCAGCTAGATGGTACAGTGGATAGAACACAGCCCAAGTTCAAATCTGGCCTCAGACACTTAACACTTTCTAGCTATGAGGCCCAGGGCAAGTCACTTAACCCCAATTGCCTCAGCAAAATAAATAAATAAATAAGTAAAATATAAATATTACAATAAAATTAGAAAAAACTTGGAACCATATTACTTATCAGACTTATGGATAAGTGAACAATTTATAAATAAACAAGAGTTAAGAGAGCAAAGTTAGATATAATGCATAATTTTGATTACATTAAATTAAAAAGGTTTTCTACAAATTAAACAAATGTAGCCAAAGTCAGAAGAAAAGCAAAAAATTTGGGACAAATTTTTATATACAGTTTCTTAGATAAAAATCTCATATCTCAAATATGTAAAATACTTTGTCAAATCTATAAGAATATGTCATTCTTTTATTGAAAATGGTCAAAAATATGAATGGACAATTTTTGATGAAGAAATTAAAATAATTTATAGCCATATTTAAAAAAAATATTCACTAGAGAATGTACAATCCTTAGATTATTTTATACCTACCAAGCTGGCTAAAATAGGGAAAGTGACAAATGTTGGAGGGACTGTGGAAAAATTGGGACATGAATTTATTGCTTAAATTGTGAATCGATTCAACAATTTTGGAGAGTAATCTAGAATTTTGCTCAGTTACAAAACTGCCTTTGAGTTAGCAATATCACTAATAGGTCTATTTCTAAAAAATAGGGTAAAGGATATTATTTCCTATATACCTATTTTTTAGATATTGATATTTCCTAAAATGTTTCTAGCAGCTCTCTGTGATGGCAAAGAACTGGAAATTGCAAGGGATGCCCATTGATTGAGGAATGTCTGAACAAAGTGGGGTACATAATTGTGATGAAATATTACTGCTTCATAAGATAAGCTCAATCATCTTAGAAAAACATGGAAAGACATACATGAAAATATGAAAGGCAGAATGAGCAGAACCAAGAGAACATATAGGAACGGCAATATTGTTTTAAGAATGACTTTGAAGTTATCAAACTGTGCATACCCTTTGATCCAGCAGTGCTATACTGGGGTATACTGCTTGTACCCCAAAGTGATACTAAAGAAGGAAAAGGGACCTGTATGTGCCAAAATGTTTGTGGCAGCCCTGTTCGTAGTGGCTAGAAACTGGAAAATGAATGGATGCCCATCAATTGGAGAATGGTTGAGTAAATTGTGGTATATGAATGTTATGGAATATTATTATTATTCTGTAAGAAATGACCAGCAGGATGAATACAGAGAAGCTTGGAGAGACTTACATGAACTGGTGCTAAGTGAAATGAGCAGAACCAGGACATCATTATATACTTCAACAACGATACGGTATGAGGATGTATTCTGATGGAAGTGGATTTCTTTGACAAAGAGATCTAACTCAGTTCCAACTGATCAATGATGGACAGAAGCAGCTATACCCAAAGAAAGAACACTGGGAAATGAATGTAAACTGCTTGCATTTTTGTTTTTCTTCCCGCGTTATTTCTATTTTCTGAATCCAATTCTCCCTGTGCAACAAGAGAACTGTTAAAACACACATTCTGCACACATATATTGTATCTAGGATATACTGCAACATATTTAACATATATAGGACTGCTTGTCATCTGGGGGAGGGGAAAAATCGGAACAAGGGGTAATGTTGTAAAAAATTACACTGGCATGGGTTATGTCAATAAAAAGTTATTAAAAAAAAAAAGAATGACTTTGAGTGAATAAGTGGCTATTACAAATATCCTAATTGTCCTAATTAACTTTACAGGACATGTGAAGACAGGGTATAATTTTACACACACATACACACACACACACACACCACACACACACACACACACACACACACCTATTTGTGTTTCATAAGTGTGCATCCTAATTGTGGGTGAGAGTAGGAAAGGAAAAAAAAAGGAATTTACATGATAACTTTATTATATATTTGAAAGGAATATCAAGTTGTATATAGCAGATTTGCAGTTTCATGTACAATCATCTTTTGCTTGTTCTGTTTCATAAATTAAAAATAATTTTTTTAAAGTATTATAATGCCTTAAAAAGGGTACTGCATTTTTTCTACTCCTAACTACCCATGCGATCTTGGGTAATTTATATGTGTCTGTTTCTTCACTTAAAAAATAATGGGGTTGTATGAAAGGATTTGGAAGATCCCTTCCAACTTTAAATGCTGTCATGTGACTTAAGCATAGTAATTCTCTACAAAATTCCCATAGAGATTGAATTAGGTAGCAATAGAGAGGGCTAAACTAAAATGTTTTTATCATTGTAAAAAGCATGTTGTAAGGCTCCTATTATAAAATTTATATAAAATCATATAAAATTTCTGAAACAGTGATAGGTTGGATTATGAGGCTTTGAGAAATCATATTCTTTTCATTTGGGAGTGTTTAAGAATACTAATAAAAGAATAAAGCTTCCTACTCCTGATTTGTTATGGGCCAGAACTCTGTATTTAAAACAAGGATTCTTACAAGGTGCTAACTCAGTGGAATTGATAAGACAATGGTTATCTAATTTAGTATGATGATTAATAGTTCTCTAGTTCAGTACATGTACTTAGTACTTAATATAGTGATTCCTATATTTAGTTTTCATTTCCAATTTTTAAAAAGACTTTTAACTCAATTTTCAAGGAAATTCCAGTAGGAAAATGAGAAGTGCTGAAGGGTTTAGAGAAATGATGAATTGAATTACATAGACATTTCTCTCATTCTAATTGCAGTGAATTTTGTGCTCAATTTAGACTTATGACATTAGAGGGAGCTCTTGTCTTAAGAATGTCAATAGCTGCAGGAAAAAAAAAAAAAGCTTTAGTCTTGTTACCCAGATGCAAATGTATTAATAGGTATTTTGTCAACAGCAGAAAGAATTAATCTCCTTACAAATTTCCTCAGTTGGAAACAAGATTTGGTTATATTGTTAATTGTTTTTCCCCTGATGCACTGAGACTGTTTAGCTTTTATCTTGTGAACTTTGTTAACTACATGAGTAGAATTAGGAATAGAGCCCATATATAGGACTAAAGGAGAGTGAAGTTGAGTATGGCAGAATGCGGTTATCAAAAATTATGATGATTTTCATTAATATATAGTGATTGGGTATGTGACATTCGATTGAAAATCTTGACTTAGAGAATCAAAATTGATCTCATTAAATGAAAGAGTTCAGAACATATTTTAGATTTTCTTTAAGTCAAACACAAGTCTCTCAATCATACCTGACCAACAATAAAATAGACACCTTTATGAAGTGCTATGTTCCCCATCACTGGAAGTATAAAGTAAAGAGATCAATTGTTATGAAAAGGTTCCCTCATAGATGATAAGTTAAGTTGGACAGAATGCTTAACTTAGAGGTAGGGAGATCTGAGTATAACTCTTCCTTCAGGAGTCTACTAAAATATATGACCGTAGACAAATTACTTAATCCCTCTGGGCCTTTTATTAGAACTCAAGTTCTATAATTGTAAAATGAGTACAATAGTAGCACCTATTTGATGTCATTACTGTAATCATCAAAGGAGATATTGTATTAAAGTCTTATGCAAACCTTAAAAATACTTTATAAATGACAACTGTTATTACTCTTACAAATCTTAGTCTACAAAATGTCAGTTTGTGGAACTTCTCAAAAAGGGCTTAGTCCTAGTGTAAAGGGAGAAAGGGGGAATGAATACTGTCTATAGTCAGGCATAACTCTTTTCACAGTACTCTCTAATTTACCTGAGAACAAATTACCCAGAATGGTTTTTGTTTGACCTTTACTTTTTTGTTGTACAACCATTTTGTTGTACAGTCTTTGTAACTCCATTTGGAGTTTTCTTGGCAAAGACACTGGATTAGTTTGCCATTTCCTTATTCTGCTTAATTTTATGATGAGGAAACCAAGACAAAAAGAGTTAACTGGTTTGCCCAGGGTCACAGAACTTTTAGGTATCTCTCCACTCCTGACACTCTATCTATTGTATCACCTATCCCCTTGACCTTAAAGGATAGAAAAAAGAAAAACAGAAGATATAAAGGATACTGAAAAAAAATGTGACCTGAAAGAAGATAGGAATAAAGGTTAGAGTAACATCACATCTTGAGTTTGCATGCTGAACTCTGCTATCATAGGTTGAATTGGGAATTGATAAGTATTGCTACTTTCCAGTGGCAAAAATATACTCTGAGGAATCAGGGACAAAACCCCCAAATCATTTAACAAACATCTGAAATTCAAGGAATGGTAAGACTATCCCGTAGAAAAAGAGTTTCACCTATTGCTTTCCTAGGGATCAAAACCCCTTTCCTTAATTATGCACCCTGATTCCTCACTTATTACACATTCTCATATGAAGAACTAGATGGAGAAAAAGCTAGCCATGCTTCACTTGACTATCCTTCCCTTGTCTTGCAGAGTAGGCAATGACAATGATTTCCATAAAACATTTTTGTTTTATTTTCTTACTATTTATGCATCCATTTGTGATGTGCTCTTAAAAGAAGCTAACTCTTGTACTAAGGGCAAGGCATTCAGACTTCAATAAATGTTTTGAGCTTCATAGTCCAAAGCATGAGAGAATTAATCTCAAATATTTAATAGGCAGGAAATTTAAAAAAGCAAAATGAAGAAGCTGGAGAGAACCCATTTTGGTGGTTGTGATGTTAGTGATGTTTTGCAGTGTGCATTCTTAGACAAGTAATTGAGTCTGTTAGTCCCTGCTTTGCAGTTGCCTTGAGAGTTACTGCTTTAAAGCTGCTCACATGTTTTTTCTTCTTTATCTTCTCATTCCTTCCACCATCATCCCTCTTACCCATTCTAATATAGATACTGCCTGGTCTCCAATTTGAAGTGCATTTTGGCTAGGTTTTATTTTTTTAAAATGTCATCTCTTTTTTTTCCACCAAACAAACAAACTAATCTGTTAGAGCTTGAAATGTTGGGAGTGACTTATTTCTACTTGATTGCAGTGCAGAGGCAGATTGATGAGAAATTCTGGGACCAACTGAAATCTACATTTCGGGGACAGATAGAACAATTAGCTATTTGCCCAATGATTAGAGAAATAAAATTTCTTCTCTGGCCTGGGGTTCTGAGCTTTTTAAACTTCCTGAAATAGTAAGAGAAAAGGACAAAGTAAATCTAAGAGACTATTGCCTCAGGCAATAACAGAAATTTATGCTGATAATTCCAATTATACCTACTGAGTATTAAAAGTTGTTTGGTCATTCAAATCTGTGGCAATTCTGCTTAATTAAATTGTAGCAGTGAAATTTAATGTCCTGGAGTTTATCTTCTTAGAACCCAAGTTAATATTGACAAAGCAAGATTTCTGGCTAAGAATTGAAGGAATCAAGCATTTAGAGAGGTGATAGTTTATTTGGGAGAGAAAATAAATAATCCTCAGGATTGTAGATGAAGCTAATAAAAATGGGAATAAACAAGATTAAAGTGGCCATCAAATTTTCCTTTTGCCCTGAAATCCCATGCTGGACTTGCTAAGTATGAAAGGGAAGAGTTTGAGGTGTAAAAACATACTTAAACAAAATAGTCACCTATAGCAATTTAGTGTTTGACAAACCCAAAGATCCTAACTTTTGGGATAAGAATTCATTATTTGACAAAAACTGCTGGGAAAACTGGAAATTAATATGGCAGAAATTAGGCATGGACCCACACTTAACACTGTATACCAAGATAAAATCAAAATGGATCTATGATTTAGGGATAAAAAATGAGATTATAAATAAATTAAAGGAACATAGGATAGTTTCTCTCTCAGACTTGTGGAGCAGAAAGAAATTTGTGACCAAAGATGAACTAGAGACCATTAGTGATCACAAAATAGAAAATTTTGATTACATCAAATTAAAAAGCCTTTGTACAAACAAAACTAATGCAAACAAGATTAGAAGGGAAGCAACAAACTGGGAAAACATTTTCACAGTTAAAGGTTCTGATAAAGGCCTCATTTCCAAAATATATAGAAAATTGACTCTAATTTATAAGAAATCAAGCCATTTTCCAATTGATAAATGGTCAAAGGATATAAACAGACCATTTTCAGATGATGAAATTGAAATTATTTCCACTCATATGAAAGTGTTCCAAGTCACTATTGATCAGAGAAATGCAAATTAAGACAACTCTGAGATACCACTACACACCTGTCAGATTGGCTAAGATGACAGGAAAAAACAATGACAAATGTTGGAGGGGATGCAGGAAAACTGGGACACTAATACATTGTTGGTAGAATTGTGAATACATCCAGCCATTCTGGAGAGCAATTTGGAACTTTGCTCAAAAAGTTATCAAACTGTGCATACCCTTTGTTTCAGCAGTGCTACTACTGGGCTTATACCCCAAAGAGATACTAAAGAAGGGAAAGGGACCCGTATATGCCAAAATGTTTGTGGCAGTCCTGTTTGTAGTGGCTAGAAACTGGAAAATGAATGGATGCCCATCAATCGGAGAATGGTTGGGTAAGTTGTGGTATATGAATATTATAGAATATATTGTTCTGTAAGAAATGACCAGCAGGATGAATACAGAGGCTTGAAGAGACTTACATGAACTGATGCTAAGTGAAATGAGCAGAACCAGGAGATCATTATACACTTCAACAATGACACTGTATGAGGATGTATCCTGATGGAAGTGGATTTCTTTGACAAAGAGATCTAACTCAGTTCCAACTGATCAATGATGGACAGAAGCAGCTACACCCAAAGAAAGAACACTGGGAAATGAATGTAAACTGTTTGCATTTTTGTTTTTCTTCCCGGGTTATTTTTATGTTCTGAATCCAATTCTTCCTGTACAACAAGAGAACTGTTTGGTTCTGCACACATATATTGTATCTAGGATATACTGTGACATATTTAACATGTATAGGACTGCTTGCCATCTAGGGGAGGGAATGGAGGAAGGGAGGGATAAAGTCAGAACAGAAGTGAGTGCAAAGATAATGTAAAGAAATTTTTTTAAAATAAAAAAAATTTTAAATAAAAAATAAAAACATACTTAGTTCGTAGCTTAGTGAATGACTGACTCTCAATTGGTTACTCTGGCCATACTTGCCAGTACAACCTGCAATTTCTATCAGGAAATTGTACTGGAATGATTTGTATTTTTTTTCTCTTTCTCTTTCCTAATTGTATAAACATGGTTCTCCCCTGTTATCCCACTGTTGTTTCAGTAATATTTTTACACTGGAAATTTTATTTTAAGATGCTTTTGAGAACTGAAACTTTCTCACCATTTTTAACTTTTTTTTTTTTTTTTTGGATGAGTAGGAAGGATTGCTTTTTGGACTTTAAATTTTGATATGTGATTTCTTAAAACAAATAAGCAACAATATCAAAAAACAAAATCCACCATTCCTAAGTTTTGTTATTTTCCCCTGAAGTTCAGTTGAAGTTCACTGATTTTAAAATTACTATTTACTTTTTTCTTTAATTTTAATTTTCTTTTAACATGCATATTTCTGAATTAGGAGCCTCACCTGTGAAGAATGCCGAAACAAGATTCATTTAGTCAGAAAAGAGAGTCAGACAAGATAGAGTTGTCAGAGAAAGTGATGCTGGTAGCTTTGTGCAGTCCTCCCTCACTTAGATCTAATTCACTTGCATGTTATAACATCATCTCTCTCTTATGCTCGTCTTTGAAAATAAAGGACAACAACAAAGAGAGGGATAGTTTTTCTAAATCAGACTAAGGAGTATCACCTTCAAATAAGGTCTAAATGCCCCGAATTATATAGAAAAGCCTCACTTCTGAACTGGACCAAAGTTAGATATCTCATTATAGATAGGTCAAAGATAGGAATTTTCTAAGGAAAGAATTCTTTCTGTCCTAGGAAAAAACTTATTTGTAATCTGGGCCAAAAGAACTACTACAGGGATGGTAGATCTCTGATAGAGGTACAAGATGAATTCTTTGATGGAAAGATTTCAAATATTTTTAGTCTCTGAGGGGAAAAAAGCCATCTTGGGATAATATACTAGATGAGAAGATGGTAGTGTGATTAGAATATGATTTAAAGGCCCAGATCCTCTTCAAGCATCCCTATAAGGTTTAGAAATGCATTTCAATAAAAATCATAAGAATTATCTATATACTCCTATTCTGCCCTGAGATCCACATTAAGACTTGTGGAGGCCCTGAGATATCAAGTCAAATGATAGGTGGAAAACAAAATGATAAGATAAGAAATCAAGATTTACAATCAAAGATAGCTTTTCCAACAAAACTCTAGGGGAAAAATGCATTTTAAAAATAGAATACAAGATTTCTAAGGTGGCTTAATGAAAAAGCTCCAACTGAATAGAAATTTTGTAACAGAAATGCTGCCCCAAGAAAAATGTAGAAAGGTATGTATATTTGTTTAATTGAAAAGGAATATAAGGGGAAGAATTTTAAACATATTAATAGCGGAATAAGGAAAGTAAGAATAACAGATGGGCTCTGGGTAGTTTTATTCTGTTTTAGTGGGTTAAGGAAAAGACAAAAATTAGGACAGAATATGAGAGAGTTAAGTAAGAGGAAGAGGGGGAAATCACTATAACACAACAAGTGGGATAATATGAAGAACATATATAGGTGAGAGTGGCCCTGGAATTAGGAGGACTTGAATTCAAATCTAGCTTCAGACACTTGACACTTACTAGTTCTCTGATGCTGTGCAAATGCCTCCCCAAATGCCTCATCTCTCTCTCTCTCTCTCTCTCTCTCTCTCTGTCACACACACACACACACACACACACACACACACACACACACACAGATAAAGAAACAAAGAGAGAGAAGGGAGGGAAGATAAGCATCACAAAACCTCACTTTCATCTGAACTGGATTAAGAAGACTGGACACAATGATATGGACTCACACATATACATCCAGAGATTTTTGTATTAAAATACATTTAATTCCAAAAGAAAAATTTGGATGCTCTGATGTTTAGTGAATCAATCTTTAGTACTTATATTTACTTCATTGTCTATATTTCTTTTTTATCTCTTTTAATTAGGTCTGTATTTGCTTTTGCTTTGTCTGAGATCATGATAGCTACCCCAGACTTTTTTTTTTTAACTTCAGCTGAAGCATAATAGATCTTGCTCCAGCTCCTTATTTTAACTCTCTATGTGTCTTTCTGCTTCAGATGTGTTTCTATTAAACAATACATTATTGGATTCTAGTTTTTATTCCATTCTGCTAATTGCTTCTATTTAATGAATGAGTTTATTTCATTCACATTCAGTTATAAGGTTTCTTTCTTTTTTTTGTCCCTGTTCCTCTTCAAAAGTGTGCTTTGCTTTTGACTATTGGTTTTATAATCTAGCATCTCATTTATCACTCTCCTCTCTTCTCCCCTGCTGGCCTTGACAATTCTCTTCTTCTACCTTCTTGTTGGATAAGCTAGATTTCTATAACCAACTAAGTTTCAATGTGTTTCATCTTTGAACTAATACTGAATACATGAGTTTCAAGTACTTCCAGTCTACCCCCATGTAAATGTAATGTAAAACGTCTAATGTAAATGTCTAATTCTAATGTAAAAAGTCTTTCTTGCATTCTTTTTTCATTTGAGATAATTTTCCTCACTATTCCCCTCCCTCTTTCTTCTCTCAGGGCATCCCTTGCCCACTAATTCATTTTTTAAAAACCATCCAATAAAACTGACATATATCCCAGACTTTTCTATGTAAAGTCCTCCTAAGTCCACTAAGGATAAAATTCTTAGGAGTTATATATATCATCTTCCCAAATAGGAATATCAACAACTGGACATTACTGAGGCTCTTATTTATTTTTATGTTTCTCTTGATTCTTGTTTTTGATAGTTAGATTTTCTATTCATCTCTATTCTTTTCATCTGAAAAACATGAAAGTTCTCTATTTCATTAACTATCAATTTTTTTCCTATGAAGAAATATTCTCAGTTATTCTTGGTTGTAAGTCTAGCTTCTTTGCTTTCCAGAATATTATATTCCAAGTCTTCACTCTTTTAATGTGGAAGCTGCTAAATCTTTTGTGATCTTGATTGTACCTCTATGATATTTAAATGGTTTCTTTCTGGCTGCTTGCAATATTTTCTCCTTGAACTGGGAACTCTGGATTTTGGTTATAACATTCTGGGTAACATTCGTTTAGTGATAACTTTCAGGAGGCAACCAGTGGATTCTTTTAATTTTTATTTAATCTTCTGTATCTAACATCTCAAATCAGTTTTCCTGATAATTTCTTAAAATGTATCTGTTTTTTAAAATTGATCATGACGTTCCAATAATTCTTAAATTATAAATTAATTATAAATTATCTTCAATTTTATTTTCCAGATCACTTGTTTTTTATGATGAGATATGTCACATTTTCTTCTATTTTAAAAATAGCTTGATGCTTGTGAAAATATGTATAGAAGAATTGTACATATTAAAGATATATTGGATTACTTGCTTTCTAGGGGAGGACCTGGGAGGGAAAGGGGGGAGAAAAACTTTGGAACACAAGGTTTTGCAAGGGTATATGTTGAAAATTATCTATGCATATGTTTTGAAAATAAAAAACTTTAATAAAACAAACAAACAAAAAAAGAATTATTTTTCTTCCCTGAGATTTTATACCTTTTTTCCCATTTGGCCAATTCTGCTTTTTAAGGAGTTCTTCAAATTTTTTTTAGTGCCTCTTCACTAATCTGTTAATTATCTTTTCATAGTTTTCTTGAATCACTCACTTATTTTCCTACTTTTCCCTCTACCCTTCACCACTTTCTTTAATAACTGTACCACGAATTCTTGTTGGGTTTGGGTCCAATTAACATTTTTCTTTGAGATATTGCTTGTAGCTGTATTTGCATTGTTGACTTCTAATATTGTTTTGGTTTTCCCTGCCACCATAGTAGCTTTATAAAGTTGAGGTTTTTCTTTGTTATTCTTCTGCCTATTTCTTTTTTACTTAATATTTTAATTTTTCTTCAATTACATGTAAAACAATTTTTTTACATTTGTTTTTAAAACTTTGAGTTTCAGATTCTTTCCTCCCAACTTCCACACTCCAATAAGAGGGCACATGTGAAGTTATGCAAAACATTTCCATAAAAGTTATATTGTAAAAAAAAAAAAAAAAAAAAAAAAAAACCATAGATCCCTCTCCCCCCACAAAAAACATCAACAAAAATAGAATTTAAAAAAGAGTATGCTTCAATCTGTATTCAGACACAATTAGTTTTTTCTCTGGGTATGAATAACATTTTTCATTGTAAGTCCTTCAGAGTTATCTTGAATCATTGTATTTCTGAGAATAGCAAAGTCATTCACAGCTTATCATCCCAGAACATTGCTATTCCTTTGTATATAATGCATTTTACTTTGCTTGAGTTCATGGAGAGCATTCTAGGTTTTTCTGAGAGCATCATGCTCATAATTTCCCATAAAACAAGAATATTCCTTTTTAAAAAATATGTTAAAGAATATGTTAAATCCAATATATGTATACATGTTTATATAGTTATCTTGCTGCACAACAAAAATCAGATCTAGAAAGAAAGAAAAAAACCCAAGAAGGAAAACAAAAATGCAAGCAAACAATAACAGAAAGAGTAGAAATGCTATGTTTTGTTCCACACTCATTTCCCATAGTTCTCTCTCTGAGTGTAGCTGACTTTCTTCATTACTAAACAATTGGAACAGGTTTAAATCATCTCATTGTTGAAGAGAGCCACATCCATCAGAACTGATCATCATATAATTTTGTTGTTGCCATGTATAATCTCCTAGTTCTGCTCATTTCACTTAGCATCAAGTCTCTCTGAAATCATCCTGTTAGTCATTTCTTACAGAACAATAATATTCCATAATATTCATATACCACAATTTATTCAGCTATTCTCCAGTTGATGGTCATCCATTCAGTTTCCAGTTTCTAGCCATTACAAAAAGGGCTGCCACCCCTGTTTGTAGTGGCTAGAAACTGGAAATTGAATGGATGCCCATCAATTGGAGAATGGCTGGGTAAATTGTGATATATGAATGTTATGGAATATTATTGTTCTGTAAGAAATGACCAGCAGGATGAATACAGAGAGGCTTGGAGAGACTTACATGAACTGATGCTAAGTGAAATGAGCAGAACCAGGAGATCATTATATACTTCAACTACATCCAAGTGAAAGCAGCTACATCCAAAGAAAGAACACTGGGAAATGAATGTGAACTATTTGCATTTTTGTTTTTCTTCCCGGGTTATTTTTACCTTCTGAATCCAATTCTCACTGTGCAACAAGAGAACTGTTTGGTTCTGCAAACATATATTGTATCTAGGATATACTGCAACATATCTAACATATATAGGACTGCTTGCCATCTAGGGGAGGGGGTGGAGGGAGGGAGGGGAAAAATTGGAGCAGAAGCGAGTACAAGGAATAATGTAAAAAAAATTACCCTGGCATGGATTTTGTCAATATAAAGTTATTATAAAATAAAATAAAATATATTTTTTAAAAAAAAGGGCTGCCACAAACATTTTTGCACACTTCTTTAAGATCTCTTTGGTATATAAGCCCCCAGTAGTAGCACTGCTGGATCAAAGGGTATGCACAATTTGATAACTTTTTTTTTTTTTTTAAGTTTTTTTATTTAATAATTACATTATATTGACACTCATTTCTGTTCCGATTTTTTTCCCCTCCCTCCCTCCACCCCCTCCCCTAGATGGCAAGCAGTCCTTTATATGTTGGATATGTTGCAGTATATCCTAGATACAATATATGTTTGCAGAACCGAACAGTTCTCTTGTTGCGTAGGGAGAATTGGATTCAGAAGGTATAAATAATCCGGGAAGAAAAACAAAAATGCAGATAGTTCACATTCGTTTCCCAGTGTTCTTTCTTTGGGTGTAGCTGCTTTTGTCCGTCATTTATCAATTGAAACTCAGGTCTCTTTGTCAAAGAAATCCACTTCCATCAAAATATGTCCTCATACAATATCGTTGTCGAAGTGTATAATGATCTCCTGGTTCTGCTCATTTCACTTAGCATCAGTTCATGAAGGTCTCTCCAAGCCTCTCTGTATTCATCCTGCTGGTCATTTCTTACAGAACAATAATATTCCATAACATTCATATACCACAATTTACCCAGCCATTCTCCAATTGATGGGCATCCATTCATTTTCCAGTTTCTAGCCACTACAAACAGGGCTGCTACAAACATTTTGGCACATACAGGTCCCTTTCCCTTCTTTAGTATTTCTTTGGGATATAAGCCCAATAGAAACACTGCTGGATCAAAGGATATGCACATTTTGATAATTTTTTGGGCATAATTCCAGATTGCTCTCCAGAATGGTTGGATTCGTTCACAACTCCACCAACAATGCATTAGTGTCCCAGTTTTCCCGCATCCCCTCCAACATTCATCATTATTTTTTCCTGTCATCTTAGCCAATCTGACAGGTGTGTAGTGGTATCTCAGAGTTGTCTTAATTTGCATTTCTCTGATCAATAATGATTTGGAACACTCTTTCATATGAGTGGTAATAGTTTCAATCTCTTCCTCTGAAAATTGTCTGTTCATATCCTTTGACCATTTATCAATTGGAGAATGGCTTGATTTCTTATAAATTTGAGTCAGTTCTCTATATATTTTGGAAATGAGGCCTTTATCAGAACCTTTAACTGTGAAAATGTTTTCCCAGTTTGTTGCTTCCCTTCTAATCTTGTTTGCATTAGTTTTATTTGTACAAAGGCTTTTTAATTTGATGTAATCGAAATTTTCTATTCTGTGATCAGTAATGGTCTCTAGTTCATCTTTGGTCACAAATTTCTTTCTCCTCCACAAGTCTGAGAGATAAACTATTCTATGTTCCTCTAATTTATTTATAGTCTCGTTCTTTATGCCTAGGTCATAGACCCATTTTGATCTTATCTTGGTATATGGTGTTAAGTGTGGGTCCATGCCTAATTTCTGCCATACTAATTTCCAATTATCCCAGCAGTTTTTATCAAATATTGAATTCTTTTCCCAGAAGTTAGGGGCTTTGGGTTTGTCAAACACTAGATTGCTATAATTGACTATTCTGTCTTGTGAGCCTAGCCTTTTCCACTGATCCACTAATCTATTTCTTAGCCAATACCAAATGGTTTTGGTGACTGCTGCTTTATAATATAATTTTAGATCAGGTACAGCTAGGCCACCTTCATTTGATTTTTTTTTCATTAGTTCCCTTGAGATTCTCGACTTTTTATTGTTCCATATGAATTTTGTTGTTATTTTTTCTAGATCAATAAAATATTTTCTTGGAAGTCTGATTGGTATAGCACTAAATAAATAGATTAGTTTAGGGAGTATTGTCATCTTTATTATGTTCGCTCGGCCAATCCAAGAGCACTTAATATTTTTCCAATTATTTAAGTCTGACTTTATTTGTGTGGAGACTTTTTTATAATTTTGCTCATATAATTCCTGACTTTCCTTTGGTAGATAGATTCCCAAATATTTTATGGTATCAACAGTTATTCTGAATGGAATTTCTCTTTGTATCTCTTGCTGTTGGGTTTTGTTGGTGATGTATAAAAATGCTGAGGATTTATGGGGATTTATTTTGTAGCCAGCTACTTTGCTAAAATTATGAATTATTTCCAATAGCTTTTTGGTAGAATCTCTGGGGTTCTCTAGGTATACCATCATATCATCTGCAAAGAACTTTTTGAGCATAGTTCCAAATTGCTGTCCAGAATGGTTGGATTCATTCACAATTCTATCAACAATGTATCAGTTTCCCAGTTTTCCTACATCCCTGCCAACATTCATCATTATTTTTTCCTGTCATCTTAGCCAATCTGACAGGTATGTAGTGGTATCTCAGAGTTGTCTTAATTTGCATTTCTCTGGTCAATAGTGATTTGAAGCACCTTTAAATAAGAATATTCCATCTTAATTGCATAACAGAATTTATTCAGCCATTCTCCAATTGATGGGCATCCCCTCAGTTTTCAATTTTTCGCCTGAGAAGAGAGCTACTATAACTCTCTGTACATATAGGTCCTTTTCCTTTTTAAAAAAAATCTCTTTTGGGACTCATGATCAGTCATGGTATTGTTAGGTTAAAGAATATGCATGATTTTATAGACTTTTGGGTATAGTTCATATCTTTTGATCATTTATGAATTGGGGAATGGCTTTTCTTTTCATACATTTGACTGAGTTCCTTATACATTTGAGAAATGAGGATTTCATCAAAGTAATTTGCTTCAAAATTATTTTTCCAATTACTATTGCTAACTCGAATTCCCCCATTTATTCTATTCTCTTTCTCATTCCACCTGGATCTTCCTCAAGTATTTTGCTATTAACCATTCATATGCTCTGTCTTTTATCATCCTATCTCCTTTTTGTATCTCCTTCCCCTCCTACTTTTCTGCAGGGTAATATATATTTCTCTAGCTATACTGAGTATGTATGTTATTTCCTCTTTAAGCCAATTCTGATAAGAATAAGATTCACATGCTTCTTTCCCCTTTCTTCTCCCCTTTACTGTAAAAGTTTTTTCTTCTTTTATGGCAAATAGTTTATGCCATTACACTTCTCCCTTTCTCATTCTTCCAGTACACTCCTCTCTCATTCCATAATTTTATTTCTTTTAGATATTGTTCCTTCATATTCAACTCACATAAGTGCCCTCTGTCTATATCTACTCCTTTCGACTGTTAAATGAAAAATGATGAAAAAGTTCTTAAGTGACAAGTATCATCCTTCCATGTAAGAATGTAAACAGATAAATTTTAAATCCCCTATAATACTCTTTTTTTGATTATTTCCTGTGGTTCTCCTGAGTCTTCTATTTGAAAACCAAAATTTCAATTTATCTCTGGTCTTTTCATCACAATGCTTGAAACTCCTCTATTTCATTGAATTTTCACTTTACCCCTTAGAGGATCATGCTCATTTTTTTCTGGGTAGGTGATGCTTGGTGTGATTCTAGCTCCATTGCTCTCCAGAATGTAATATTTCAAGCCCTCTGATCCTGATCCTTTAGTATATAGAAACTGCTAGATCTTGTTAAATTATTTCTTTCTAGATGCTTGCACTATTTTCTCCTTGATCTGGGAGCTCCACAATTTGGCTATAATATTTCTTGGCGTTTTCATCTTGGGATCTCTTTCAGTGATCTGTTAATTCTTTCAATTTCTATTTTACCTTCTAGTTCTAGAATATAAGAACAATTTTTCTTGATAATTTCTTGAAGATGATGTCTAGGATCTTTTTTTTTTTTTTGGATCATGGCTTTCAGGTGGACCAATAATTTTAAAATTATTTTTCCTGGATCTATTTTACCAGGTCAGTTATTTTTCCAATGAAATAATTCACAGTGTTTTCTATTTTTTCATTCTTTTGGTTTTGTTAAGATTGTTAAGATAAAACAATCTTAATTTTTCATAAAGTCATTAGCCTTCATTTGCTCAATTCTAATTTTTAAGGAATTATTTTCTTCAGTGAGCTTTTGCATCTCCTTTTCTATTTGGCCAATTTTGCTTTTTAAGACATTCTTTTTCTCATTAATTCTTTGTATTTTCTTTTGTACCACCCTCAATTCTCTTTCCATTTTTTTCTTTTATCTCACTTACTTGATTTTCAAAATCCTTTTGATCTCTTTCAAGGTCTGAGATCAATTCTTATTTTTCTTGGAGACATTAGATGTAGGATCTTGTTATCTTCTTCTGAGTATGTGTTTTGATCTTCCTTGTCACCACTGTAACTTTCTGTGGTCAGAATTTTTTTCTGTTGTTTGCTCATTTTTGTAGTCTATTACTTGGCTTTCAACTCCTTGTTAGAAGAGACCTCTGTTTCTAGGGTAAAGAGTGCACTATCTTAAACCTCAGGGATTTTATGCAGCTGATTTTAGAGATACTTCTAGGGACCTGACCAAAACATTCTTTTCTACCCTAGAACTGTGAATATCCCTACTTCCCTGTAGCTATAAGTTCTAGTGTGCTAAAAGAACGCAGTCCTTCCTCAGTGTTTGTAAAGAGGAGGCCTCTGGTAGCTACCTCTGCAACTACTACCTAAACCCACTCTTGGTTTGCTGGTTTTCAAAGGTTGCCTCATCTTACTGATAAACTTTTCCTGTTGACCTTCCAAGTGGTCAACTGATGTCTCTGTGTTAGGGCTCCCTAGGGCCCCTTGCTTACAGATAAGTGAGGCCTAATCTGACCAGCAGAAACTCAAGGCCTAATAATGCAGAGATCGTGAATAATGATGAAACAAGGAGCAGAGATGGTGCAAACTCCATTTATTCCAGCTTCTACCAGCAGTCTTAAAGTCTTAGTTACATCAGCATAGCAAAAACTATGGGGACTGTCATGCCCATCTCATGCCCATCTCAGACATGCCATGTAGTCAGCAGGGGCAAGGCTCCTTCCGCTCAACACCATCTTGTTATCCATGGGGGTTATCCTCCCAGCCCCATCTTGTTCAACCCTTAGAGCAATGCCCTCAGTTTACCTGAATGGTGTTCTGTGTGGTTGTCCAAAGATACCTGAGTGTTGGCAGCCCTTTACATCTCTGGGCTGAGAATTCTAGAAACTACTATTACTGCTGCTGATTCAGAGGTTCCTAGGATCATTCCTGCTTTGCTCATGCCCAAGCTCTGGGCATTGGGGCTGGGGCCAGAGCTGTGCTGATGTGGTCTGCATTGGGAATGCATGCTCAGTTCCTGGTGCCACAGACCTTTCCTCCTGACCTTCTAAGTTTTCAGCTGAAAATTTGTCCTACTGTCAGAATTATTACTTAAAGGAATTTGGAGTCGTTTGGGGGAGAGCTTGGAGAACTCCTGACATTTTGGCTTTTCCTCTCCAGCCTATTTCTTGACTTTGAACGTTATGTTAAAAATTTGCTCACTTTGGGATGAGGAGGCACTGTTCCAAGTTTTATGCTTTTTTTGTGCTGCTATTTTCAGAACTAGTTCTGGGGGTCTGCAAATTTTCATGCTTCCAAGTGGTGTGATCTGGGAAGCATTTTGGTCACTGCCATATTGATTTATGCTCTGGTCTTTATCCATAAAGGGCCCTGTTCCCCAGTCACAAGTACTAGCACTCCTCTTCACCTTGAAACTTAATGAGGTCTCCTGCTTGCTCTCCTACAGCTAAAAATGCTAGAGCTCCTCTTACTTCTGGAACTGTGACCATGACCTCTGCTTCCTTGTGACTGACCACAAGAACTCTTTCCCATCCTGGAACTGGGATTACTCAGAACTGCACAGATATAAGGAAAAATAGTTGCCGATCAGTACTAGTGGCACCTACACCTAGCATCACCAAAGAATCCTCTCTAATCTTTTTCTGACAAATCCACCTAATATCTCTAGATTGAGAACTCTATAATAACTATTTCTAAGGTCTTCTGCTAATGTTGCTGCCATGTGTGTTCCAGGCGTTCTCAGATCTTTGCTGTCTAACACTTAAGTTTTCTAAGACTGGAAAAATATTTTACTCTGAACTTTATTTTGTCTCTGTAGCTGCAAAATTTGATTTAAGGATAAATATTTAAGTTGTTTGGAGGACAATGTTGGGAAAGTTCAGCTGAGTTGCTGCCTGAATGCTACTATATTAATGGAGTACCTTCTATGACGTTATATCTGAAGAGATTCTTTTCATATAAAGCTTAGTTTATACATAAACTACTAAAAAACAAAGTAGCATATGCAATTGGACTTTTAAGTCCATTTATCATTTAATTTAAAGTTTGTCATTAGCCAGAGGGGAAAAATATTCCATATCATAATTAGTCATTAATTTTAATTGGTTTGGTCGTTATATCTTCCAGAGAATGTGTATATTGGTAATAGTATGTTTAGCTGTGAAAATGTCCTGGAAGAATCCATGTTTGCCTCAATTATACTGGTATAATTTTATTATTATTTAATGAGTATTTAAAATAAAAAATAAACTTCTTTTGTAGAAGTGTTTTATTTTACCTTTTAAATTATAGCAGTCCCAAGGAATTATTGGATAAAGACTGGAAATAGAAAAAAAAGAATGATTAAAAATTTGTTAATGAGTAATCTGAAAAATATTCATTCAGATTCAGTGTCTTACAATCAAGAATTTAGTAAAAGTAATTTGATAGGTCACAATTGTTGAATAGATTAATACATATTAAATTAACAATAAATAATTTTTGAGATCCTATCTATATTAGATCACACATGAAAGAGGAAATATAATAAATCATTAAATTTGATTTGTTATTCCATTTGGATATACCACATATTCAGAACTGCAGTGTATAATCTATGGTGCTCTTGCAAAAAGCTTAGAATTTTTTTATTTCAATATTTATAATAAAAATATGAAAGCTATGTTGACAAGCATGTTTTTAAAGTGGAAAGAACAAGATATTAAACAATATTATTGATTCATTTATATATGTGAATAAACAAAAAAGTAGAAAAATAATTAACTTAAATTACTAAATCAAATTACAAAAATTGAGAAAGCTCATATTAAAAAAAAATAACTCTGCAATGTGCAAAGTTGTTGAGTTGCTATGTTAAGTTGTCATTTGGAGAGGACTACATTAGAAAGTTAGAGATTCCACCTGTTTCTAACAATACTGTTGGATACATGATATTTCCAGTGATTTGAGCTCAACAAAGTGACATTTACACTTTACAGTTAGATGCAACACCTGATATTTTGTAACTTAGCTATTTTGGTTGTATTTTTAAGACATCTACATTATCGTATTGAGGATGTACTTTTTTGTCAATGTATGTATGTATATGATGTTTATCTAGGAAAGAAATTTTAAGTCAAATTAATTCATACTTTGAAGAAAAACAAATCATACTCTAGTGGAATTGTCACAGATGGGGCAAAGGCAATGCCTGGGAAAATTTTTGGGGGGGCTTTCTTTTACATATTAAAAAAAATTAACAAAAACATAATATGTGTGGTGATCTTCCCAAATGTAGCCAGGTGATAAAAGTTCAGATCTTTTATTATCTCCAATATAGCCCGGTTAGCTTAGAGGCCTATCTCTCTGCTTGGTTCCAAGAGCTCTTGCCGCTTTGTCCTTTGCTTCTGCCTCTGCTTTCTTCAGCCTCCAGAGCCAGTACCAAGTTGAATCTGTCTTGCCTTGAAGAGAGGGCTTCTGGCGTAATTCTGCTGAAATCCCGACTTGTAGCTTCTTCACTCTGAAGAACTTCTTTGATGGCCATTGGCCTATTTATGCTCCTTCCAGAGAGAGGGATTATGGGTTTTCTCCCATAGTGCTCTCTGGCCCAAAGAGCTTCAAGGGAGGTATGAACTCATTGAACTCCAATGAGTAAAGGTGTGAACACAAGCCTTGTATTAATTAGTTCTACTTAGTACCTTGTTTCAGGTTCTACCCAAAACATCTTCTTGTAAGATTAGATCAACTCTAATTAGTTAGCAGTTAGTAAGGATTCCAACAGTATGGATATACTGTAGCAACAAATTTTGGCATCAAAAAAAATTACAAGCAAAGGAGATGAATAGACAATTTTCAGATGAAGAAATTAAAACCATTTCTACTCATATGAAAAAATGATCTAAATCAGTATTGATCAGAGAAATGCAAATTAAGACAACTCCTAGGTACTACTACAGATTGGCTAAGAAGACATGAAAAAATAATAATGAATGCTGGAGGGGATGTGGGAAAACTGTGACATTAATATATTGTTGGTGGAATTGTGATCTGATCCAGCTATTCTGGAAAGCAATATGGAACTATTCCCAAAGGGCTATCAAACATATATCCAATGATCACTTGCCATATAAAGGAGGAGGTGGGAGGAAAGGAGGGAGAAAAAATTTTGAACACAAGGTTTTGCAAGGGTGAATGTTGAAAATTATGTAATTTATTTTGAAAATAAAAAACTTAAAAAAAAGTGATGTATTAAAAATATGTCATATTATGCTATCAAAAAGTTAATTTTATAACATCAAGATCCACTAATTCTTGATTCTTTATCATTTTGGGCAGAGTGATAGATAGGGAAACATGGGACATTTTTAACTCAAGAAGAATTTCCTGTGGCAGGTTTTTATGTATTTTAATTGAGAAAATATTTAGTTATTTTCTTCACTGACCATCCTTTTTACTACCGTAAGTGTACCAGAAATGTGATATAGCTACAAAAATTAACATAACAAATTTTTTTCCAAAAATCAATGTACTCAACACATCATTACAGGGTACAGAGAAGCCAAGTCTGAAATTTCTTCCTTTGGTTCCATTAGGAGGGAGACATTTTGGCTATTTTTTTTTCCATTTACCAGTACTACCTTCACCAAATATCCCCAAAGTTGATATTGTCCAATTCTTGTAATTAATGGCCCTAAGACCATTTAAATGATGATATATCTTTTAGGAGATCTTTAGGAGTTTGTCACTAAGGGATGTGATGCGGAGTTACAACATCAAATAAGACTGAAAAATCTCTGTCACGATTCTGTTCAAGACAGAAACAAATATTTTGGAACTACACAATTAAAAATAGTTTTGAGTGCTTTACGATATTTTCTATTTAGAAAATTAACTCTGAATCAAGCTGTTAAGAAAGACATTAGTAGTGACCCAAATTTTTTTACAAACAACTTTCAATGGATAATTCCTGAAAATTATAATTAATTAAATCAGATTTGCAGCCCATTTGTATATCTTTTACAATTCTAACAGATGAACTGATAGTGGCTAAAAAAGAAAATGTGATTGACATATCAGTGCATTTTATATTATTCACATCATTAAAAATAACAGCCTTATACATTCTTAGCTAAAAATAATTTTAAAATTCTGTTTTTCAGTAAAAGTGATATAAAAATATTCTTCTACCATTATCCACCACACATTTGTGAGAGCAAACATTTTCACTTCATTTTTGTCTTAATCAAAATACAGAAATAAACCCAATATGAAATCAAAATTAAATATTTGTCTGATAGTAAGCTAGATTTGGCAAATTTTGTTCAAATAAAAAAAAATTCATCAAAATTATGTGGAGCAGATGATTATGATATTATGACAGATAGCTTTCAGATTATAAAGTAGTTCATTAAAATATTATTTTTGTATCCAATAAAATTTATGAAATAAAGAAATATAAATATAAAGTCCTGAAGATAATAGTAAGCATGTGAATTCTTGATGGATTACATCTTTTTATTTTTATAGCATGTCCTACATTGCATATTCATAATCATTTGTGAATAATATATATCAATTATCTAAATGAAAAATATTTATATATAAAATAAATTTTGAATTAAGTTATGTAATGTAATTAAAGCTTTATAATTTTATATTATATATAATATAATATATATTTTATATATTATATATTATTATATGTATATATTATATGTATAGAGTGCTCAATTCAGACTCAGGAAGACCTGAGTTCAAGTACCACCTTAAAAATGAATCATGTGAACTTGGGCAAATTCTCAGGAACTCACTTTCCTCACCTGTGATCTGAAAATATGGAGTTTGATGGCCTCTGAGGTCCTTTCTAATATAAATCTATGATCCTATTAGTCTATGAGATTGCTAAAAGGACTTTATATTTATATTTCTTTATTTCATAATATATATTCATTAATATATATTATATATTAAAATATAATATATATTTTATATATTATATATTATTATATATTATTTATATAATTATATTATAATTTATATATCTGATTTTTATAATTATAGGTGGAATGATATATATTCACAATGATAATTATAGAATTTACATAATTTGAAATTTTTAAAGGCAAAAATTATTGTAAATTTTAAATGAATAAATCTAAAAGAATATTATATGTAGTATATTAAACTATCCTACAGGTTCACAACACATCTTTTTATTGTTGAAAAAGGTATATGGAATAAAAAATGTTGTGAATTGTGCCCTCAGACAAAGCACAAAGTTGTCTCAAGACTTGAGCCATTCTCACTGTGAAATAGTGTGGAACTAGAGTCAAATGCCTTTAGTCATAGTGACCTTTAAAAAGAATATCACCAATTATATAAAAAAACTACTTGATCTTCAGCCAGGAATCCACCTTGATCTCCAATGTGGGTTTTATGACCAACTACCAGGGGAAGTACTAGGCTATTCTTGCTAAAATAGAATTGAGTATAAGAACGCTGTCTGGATCACAGGTGTTGTGGTCATTTAAGGATTATCAAATTATAGTTTCTTGGATAACCTCTCAGAAGGTTAAATCCTCTAACAAGGACTCTGACAAGGACTTTTAGATACTTTCTTAGTTGATTCTCTTAGATCCTTCCTTGGCCAATCCCCTAAATGACTAAGGCTCAAGGCTTTGAAATCCTGGCTGTCTCAGCAAGTCCCATTTACCCCTGAGAAATAATTCAGATCTCCTGAAAACAAGTTTTCTTTCCTGACTATTTCTTCCCAGACAGATTTTGGGAAATCTAGCTATGGAGTTTTGGGGAAGAACCTTATTTTTTAATGCTATAATATGAAGGAGGTAAAACAATTTACTTGAAGAAAGATCTTTTAGCTTATTTGGTATCAATTTTGAGTCATTGAATGAAGGTGAAGAAAAATCCTAGCCTAGTTTCTTTGGAAGAAGGAATAATCCCTCATCAGAGGCTGCAGAGAGACCAAAAATTTGATATTAACCTTTAGATAAGACTCTAAAAAAATAAGGAGATTTTGGTTGGTGGGACAAGGGACATAGAATATGTGATAATAGAGGCAAGTCAGTAATTCCAGACACAGTGCAAGTAAATATTAATGGAGGTCCCAGGAAAGGTTGAATGTAAGAGCATTATAACCTTTTAGCAATCTCATAGACTAATAGGATCATAGATTTATATTAGAAAGGACCTCAGAGGCCATCAAACTCCATATTTTCAGATCACAGGTGAGGAAAGTGAGTTCCTGAGAATTTGCCCAAGTTCACATGATTCATTTTTAAGGTGGTATTTGAACTCAGGTCTTCCTGAGTCTGAATTGAGCACTCTATACATTGCCAACCTTACTACAGATGACTCTGAACAATGATTAGTATAATATTGGAAAGTTATCCTCTTCATTATGGTCTTGATACTTGTGATGCTGATGAGGTGCTAATAGTAGTGAAGAGATGTGAGAATTGGGGTGGGAAATCCCCTCTGGTCAAGGCAGGGCCAATGCGAAAGAATTCTCAAACTTGAAAAGTCTGTGGCAAAAGAGATTTATTGTTGGCAGGGAGAAGCCAGTTTTGCTAGGAAGACAGACTTCTTAGTGGGTAAGGTCCTGTCAGAGAAATAACAAGGGTTAACACTGAGAAGACAATATCTTCACAGTGGGCAAGAGTCCTGGCAAGCAGCTTTGCCAAGAAGAGAGTTTCAGATTTCTGCAAAGATTTGGGATTCAGAGTTGTCTTTTATTAGCCTTCTGAGGCTTGGGGCTTCAATGTTGTCAATGCCCAGGGCTTAGATCTCTAATAGGAAAGAGATCACTTATCTTAGGAGCTTCAGCTATTGGGAGTAGTCCCAGTGCAACTAGTCCCTGGCCAAGATTTCCAACTGAATGAAACCACTTAATTGCCCTGAAGGGTGGGGCCTCTTTCAAACAAAACTTTGAACAGTCTCAGGGTTCACCCCCATCAATATGCTCTTATTCATTGTAAAAGACTTATTTGGGGAGATTTCACTGCCTCTTATATCACCCACCCACTCCATAGTCAGATTATTAAGATCTGAACTATGGTATTTTTGAAGTAGAGATGCCAAGTCTGAGATTTCTTGCTTTGGTTCCATGAAGACGGAGACATGTTGGCTGTTTTTTTCCCCCCATTCTTTACCAGTAGTTCACCAAATATCCTCAAAGTTGGTATTGTCCAATACTTGTAATTAATGGTCCTAAGACCATTTAAATGATGACAGATCTTTTAGAAGATCTTTAAGAATTTGTCACTAAGGAATGTGATGTGGTAGTAGCAATATCAAATAAGAGTGGAAAATCTCTACCACAAAGGCTAATTATTTCCTGGAAAATCAATGAAAGCATTCTTGAGACTTAATTAGTCCAGGGAATTAAAGCTCTGATCTTTAAAGCTCAGAATACAAATAATTATTTTTCCTCAGGCTTGATAGACATTCCATTATCATGTAAATCAACATATTCTTCTGATCACCTAGATGCATTTCTTTCTAGAGGCAAAGAAAGTTGAATGTATTAGTATGCTTCAATTCACATTCAGACTCCATATTGGAATTGTCTTGGATCATCATATTGCTGAAAAGAGGTAAATCTAGCAATTGATCATTACACAATCTTGATGTTTCTGTGTACAATGTACAATGTACTGGTTTTGCTCAATTCATTCAACATCAGTTCGTGTAAATTTTTCTAGGCTTTTTTGAAGTCATCCTGGTCATCATTTCTTAAAGAACAATAGTATTCCATTACATTCATATGCCATAACTTATTCAGCCATTCCTCAATTAATGGTCATTTACTCAATTTCCAATTCCTTGCCACCAGAAAAAAGAACTGCCACAGAAATTTTTGTACCTGGGATACAGACCCAGTAATGGTATTGCTGGATCAATTTTTTATAGCCTGTTCAGCATATGAAGTTAAGCTGAATTATTTGGTTTTTCAAACATTAAGTTATTTTGCTCATCTGCTTCTATGTAATATATACTTAATCTGTTCCATTGATCCAATTCTTCATTTTTTAAACAGTATCAAATTGTTTTGATGATTATAGCCTTGCAGTATAGTTTGAGATCTAGTACTGCTAGGTTATTTTCCCTCCCCCACCTTCTTTTATTGATTTCCTTGATATTCTTATCTTTTTCTTCCTCTAGATGAATTTTTTTCCCTAGCTCTATAAAACATTTCTTTAGTAGTTTGAATCATGTGGGACTGAATATGTAAATTAAATTAGGTAGTATTGTCATTTTTATTGTACTGTCTTGATCTATATCAATGAGCAATTACTGTTTCTCAAATTTTTTAGATCTATAATTGTGAAGTTTTAGTAATTATATATATATATATATATATATATATATATATATATATATATATATGTTTTGACAGGTAGACTGTCAGTTTCCTCATACAGCATAAAAATTCTATTATAAATTATAATTTCAAAGTTCAGTAACAGACAAAACACTACTTTTGATCAAAGAAAAGAGAAATCACTTTAGTCAGGGATAATAGGGTAACATTTTGGATCTCAAACATGACTGGCAATAATTGGGAATCTGGGATATTTTGTCTATGTGCTATTTCATAATTGAGTCTAATTAAATAGACTTTTCATTTTGTCAGTATAGATTATGAAAATTTAGTTGTGACATTGTGTGCCAAAATTGAAAGTTTATTCAAAACCATATAATTGGTACTAAATAATAATGGCAAAGAGTGATTTGTTTAACTCTACCACTTTCCATTTTAAATTTCTTAATCAGTTATGTAAGTCTATTTTTATGTATTCATTATCACAAACTGTGAAGTCCAGGCTAGCCCCCCAATCTCAGGATCAGCCAGAGTCAGGATAAGTAAAAGTCCTTGGTTTTTAGGGAGATAAGTGAAAGAAGCAGGCAAACTGCCATGAGATATATTCAAAGATGTATTCTCGATTCTCAAGTCCAAAGTCACCAACTTCTCTGCTCCTCAAGTCCTGCAGCAAGGTGAGTCTGGCCTCTCTCATCCCCCCCACTAATCTTTGCCTATGATTATCTTAACACCAAACATGGAGCTAGTATCTACTGTGAGAAGAGCCATTTATGCAAACATATGCTAATAGAGTCATTTTCTCATATTGAATAGGTAATTAGCCTTAAGTGCTCCATTGTCTGATTCAAATACATCTATTCAGAGTTTCAGCCCTCTACAATATATTTACTATATTTAACTGTGTTCTTTCCCTTAAAATACTGGAGTTCTAATTGATAAGCTTGGCTTTTTGAGAGAAAGGGATAGAGACTTACATGAAAAAGATAAGTGTGCCAATTACTTGAAGTTTAATGTAAATTTAAGATAAAATATGATAGCACAGAGAAAGCCCATTAAGATAAAATATGACAGAGATGAAAACAAACAAGTAGAGAAAGCCTCACCATATGAAAGAGTTAAAAAGCAATTTCAGAGTTGTCAGCACATATAGGCAAGGATGCATGCCAGGAAGCCAGATGCTGCATAAAAACTATTTTCCATAGCTCAAAGAATGGGCTCTGCGATGTTAATCTTGGTCTCATGTGTGTGGGTGGGGTTGAGACGTCTGGAGAAATTAACAAAGCCTGTGGAGAAAGGAGTTGCATGCATTCTTGGGGTTGCTATAAAGTAAAAACAGATAAAAAACAGACATTTTATAATATTTATATAAAAACTAAACCAACAGCTCAAAAACTTTAAGGATTATAGCATTTGTATATACATATATACAAATATATTTCCAATTCCTTGCCACCAGAAAAAAGAACTGCCACAGAAATTTTTGTACCTGTGGGTACTCTTCTTTTATGATTTCTCTGGGATACAGACCCAGTAATGGTATTGCTGGATCAATTTTTTATAGCCTGTTCAGCATATGAAGTTAAGCTGAATTATTTGGTTTTTCAAACATTAAGTTATTTTGCTCATCTGCTTCTATGTAATATATACTTAATCTGTTCCATTGATCCAATTCTTCATTTTTTAAACAGTATCAAATTGTTTTGATGATTATAGCCTTGCAGTATAGTTTGAGTTGCATGCATTCATTGTGTGCCAAAATTGAAAGTTTATTCAAAACCATATAATTGGTACTAAATAATAATGGCAAAGAGTGATTTGTTTAACTCTACCACTTCCCATTTTAAATTTCTTAATCAGTTATGTAAGTCTATTTTTATGTATTCATTATCACAAACTGTGAAGTCCAGGCTAGCCCCCCAATCTCAGGATCAGCCAGAGTCAGGATAAGTAAAAGTCCTTGGTTTTTAGGGAGATAAGTGAAAGATATATATTGGTGAGAAGAAAGAAAGAGAGGCACGGTAGGGCTCTCAACAGAAAGAGTTAGGGAGGAAAGTTAGGTTTTGAGGGATGGGAAGACAGGCAAAAGATAATTAATTTTTTGTATATACTGAGTTTATGATGCATATGGGAGATTAAGGAAGAATTATATTACAGTCTTTTTGCTGTTGAGAGTACCAGCATACCTCCCTTCCTTCCTTCTTTCCTTTCCTACCAGTTTATATAGCAATGCCCCTGTGGTGGGGTTGATCCATGTGGTTTGGAAGGGGAAAAATGATGGTCAAAAAATTGTAAAAAAATCACAATGAGGCATTCTCCCTGCTAAAAGGTTATCTTTATTTAGGAGTAAAGGTCACAGGCAAAATCTAAAAATTTTTGCAACATGCTTTAAGGAAGGGAAAAATTATATAGGAAAAAGAAGATTATATTCTACATGTTTAACATATATTGGATTACTTGTCTAGGGGAGGGGATCAGGGGAAGGAAAGGAGAAAAATTGGCAATACAAGGTTTTGCAAGGGTGAATGTTGAAAACTATCTTTATATATATATGTATACATATATGTGTGTGTGTATATATATATAATATATCTCATGGCAGTTTGCCTGCTTCTTTCACTTATCTCCCTAAAAACCAAGGACTTTTACTTATCCTGACTCTGGCTGATCCTGAGATTGGGGGGCTAGCCTGGACTTCACAGTTTGTGATAATGAATACATAAAAATAGACTTACATAACTGATTAAGAAATTTAAAATGGGAAGTGGTAGAGTTAAACAAATCACTCTTTGCCATTATTATTTAGTACCAATTATATGGTTTTGAATAAACTTTCAATTTTGGCACACAATGAATGCATGCAACTCAAACTATACTGCAAGGCTATAATCATCAAAACAATTTGATACTGTTTAAAAAATGAAGAATTGGATCAATGGAACAGATTAAGTATATATTACATAGAAGCAGATGAGCAAAATAACTTAATGTTTGAAAAACCAAATAATTCAGCTTAACTTCATATGCTGAACAGGCTATAAAAAATTGATCCAGCAATACCATTACTGGGTCTGTATCCCAGAGAAATCATAAAAGAAGGGTACCCACAGGTACAAAAATTTCTGTGGCAGTTCTTTTTTCTGGTGGCAAGGAATTGGAAATATATTTGTATATATGTATATACAAATGCTATAATCCTTAAAGTTTTTGAGCTGTTGGTTTATATATTTTGTTGTTGTTGTTGTTTGTTTGTTTGTTTGTTTGTTTTTGCTGAGGCAATTGGGGTTAAGTGACTTGCCCAGGGTCACACAGCTAGGATGTTAAGTGTCTGAGGCTAGATTTGAATTCAGGTTCTCCTGACTTCAGGGCTGGTGCTCTGTCCATTGTGCCATCTAGCTGTCCCAACTTTGGATATATTTTGAAAATAAAAAGCTATAATATCAGGGAAGAGTTGGGAAGATAAAAGATGTGTATTTTTAACATAATAGTCTGGGTTACTTGGAGGTGGTAAATGATCTGTCTTCAAAGGGGATCTGGATAAGGAAATGGCATTGAGATAATAGTGGTTGATTAAGGTATTACGGTTGTGTAGAGATGGTAAATAGTTAAGTCTTCAGAGAGGTTTTGGACAAAAGACTTGGCACCTGAGGCTGGGTATAGGAATTTTGGTCTCTATTACTCTACAAAACCAGGATAGTCTGAAACTAGCTTCCATGTAGTTTTCCTTAGTTATGAAATCCACATTACTTACATGTAGAGCTTGAGATTTCTCTCTCTCATCTCCATCAGTCATTTGTGCAATTGTGGGACAATGTGCTGTATAGGTTTATGGGGGAGAGGGAGTGGTATTTTTTAACTACTGTTCTTGGGATACTGTTTGTGTAAATGTCTTGCTAAGAGGTAATTGGATCTAACTGTATGATTGTTACAGGGAATTACTCTTATGGGACTCCTTTAGAGTTAGGAATAAACGCATAGGGAATTCCTCTAGAACTCAAGGTAACAGCTACCTTATGGGAACCTAGTGACGAGTATTCATGAAAATTATGAAAATCCAGAGAAGGTATGTTTAATTGTGTAATGCCGGAGAAACTGAGGCTAGCTTGAGATTAGAGAGTTTTAATATTTTATTTGAAAGGGTGAGATTCTGACAGGGTGAGGAGAGACACCAATGGAATTCCTCAATTTGTTTTTGCTTCCTTTTATTTTATTCTTTCTGTTAAATGTTTTGTTTATATTTTTGGGGAGATGTACCTATAACTACCTAATAACTACTCTCTGATAATAGTAGATTAAATAATATAATTGGATTAAATACATATATGTGTAATAAATATATAAAGACATTGTAATAAATATGTAAAGTCTAACTAAAACAAATCTATATTTCTGTATACATATATATATCATACCAGTATTCCCATGTTTCTTTGAATCAATTACATTTATTACTTCTTATGGAACAATTGTATTCCATTATATGCATATATATAAAGAAAGAAAGGAAAACTAAAAATTACTGCATAAAAGATCAAATCACTGATAATTATAGAAATAGAAATTAAAACTCTGAGATTCAAATATTATAACCATCAGATTGACAAAGATGACAAAAGAGGAAAGTAGCAATTGTTGGAGGGTTTGTGGGAAGACTGGTATATTAATGTGTTAATGATGGAGTTGGGAATAGTCCATCCTGGAACACAATTTGAAATTAGATTCCTTAAGTCACTGAACTTATATTTTGACCTAACTTGTTTTACCAGGCTTAGAAGTAGAGTTGAGGAGTTGTCTGGCATCAGAAACTTTGTTATTATTGACCAGCAGATAGTTATCTGATAGCTAACATTGTGGAACTATAGTACTCCCAACTGGCCTTAAGGTTAAGGCCAGATAGCCTTAGAGTTTATTGCTCCATTCTCCCTAGGAGTTACATACCACAAGAATTTGATCCTCCCAACAACATGATGAGATTAATGTTATTAATATACTAATTTTGCATGTGAAGAAATTGTGATGGAGATTTGCCCAGAATAATATGACTATGAAGTGTCTGGGACAGAATATGAACTCAGGTCTTCCTGCTATAACTATAATTCCACCTTGATGTTCCCTTGGAATTTCAAATTCAGCTTGTCCCAGAATCAGATTGCTATCTTTTCCCTGTTGCTTCTTCTGACTTCAAATTTTCTGTCAGTGGCACCCATATTCTTAATCTTCCATGTTGAAAACCTAGTGTTAATTTTAACTTTTATTTTTCCTTCATCTCTTGTGTCTCATTATGCAAACAATTGATTGCATAATCCTGTTGATTTCACTACTCCAATATCTTTCTCATCTATATTTACTTTTATTTCTACTACTATTACTCTGAACTATTTCTTTTTACAGGTCTTTCTGACACCATTGTCTCCCTTCTCTAATTCTTCATTCATAATAATTAAAGACCTTTTGTGTGCACAGATTTATTGATATTGATGCTGTTCTAGTGCCACTGCAGAGAATTGTGGGAATCCCCTTTTTGGTCAGAGGCACAAGTCCAATGTGAAAGAATTCACGAACCTGAAATAATAGTGGCAAAAAAGAAAGTTTTATTGGCACTGAGAAGTCAGTTTTGCTAGGAAGGCAGACTTCTGAGGGGCAAGAGGTCCTAGCAGAGAAATAAAAAGGGTTATCACTGAGAAGAAAAATGTTTTCATAGCAGGCAAGAGTTCTGATAGGCAATTATGTCAAAGAGAGAGGTCCCTTGACAAAAGCATAATTCCTACTATATACTTCTGCAAAGAAATGAGTTTAAAATTGCCTTTTTTTATAAGAGATCTGAGACTAGGATTTCAATTGAATGAGAGTCTTTCAATGTTGTCACTGCCCCCAGGCCTAAAATTTCAGGTTGAATGAAACCACTTAAGTATGAGCTAAGTAGGAGTAGTCCTGGACTAATTTTCAACTCAATAGAGGGTGAAGCTAGTCACCACCAAGATAACTTATCTCAATTCCCTGAGGAGGGCCTCTCCAGAGGAGAGTTTTTCAAGAGTTCACCCCAAGGTTTCCCCACCCAAGTCAGGGAAGACAGTATCAGGTCCTCCTCCTTCTCCCCATCTTCTGCCCCCCTCCCCCCATCAATATCATTTCTCTATCTCCAGATCTATGTTTTCATATTGCCTGTTATAATGCCTAGTACATACATAAAACCAGTTTTCCATTACATATGCTTATGGATGGCTGGGTAGTTCAAGTAGATTTAGAACCTAGAAGTTCAATATGACTTCAGACACTTACTAGCTATGTGATCCCAGGGCAAGTGCCTTAAACTTCTTTGCTTCCATTGTAAAACAGTTGCCTCATGTGCTATATGAGATAAAGAAGTGGCAAACCACTGCAGTATCTTTGCCAAGAAACCCCTAAATGGGATTCCCAAAAGGTAGACATAAATGAAATGACTGAACAACAAATGCTTATTAGGACTGATGGTACGCTGATAAAACATACCCATTATACATATCATAAAACTTTATTGATACAAATACATTACATATATATTGATACAATGATACAAATAACAAATGCTCTAGGAACAAAATACCAACATGATCCTAAAAAGATCCTGATATTTTGTGCTGGTGCTCATAACTGCCAACTGAACTCTTGTTCACTCTATTCTTTCCTTAAAGCACGTATAAATTTTGATTTAAAAATTACTTTTTTTGAGAGATATCCAAGGATATGTGGCATTTTTCTAAGAAGCAAAGCAAATCAAAAGCTTGTGTTTAGAATAATTTAAAATTAATAAAAAATTGAAAAGTCTTATACTTAAATCAAGAATAAATATATTTTTTCTAAATTATGTTCCCTCCCACCTCTATGCTTTTATTCATGATGTTTTAAATTAGGGATTGGCAAACCCTATAGCTATGCCTTTTTGTGTATGGCTCATGAGCTAAGATGTAAAAGCTGTTCTTATCTTTTGGATCGTACAAAAATCAATAGTGAGCTGAATTTGGCTAGTAGACCATACTTTGCTGACCTTGGCTCTACTACTGCTTGTAACATCTTCCCTCCTCTACTTTAGTTCAGTTTCTGCTCATCCTTTATCACCACATCCTCCTTGTTACAATCTTTTATGATCTTAGCCACTTTAGACTTTATGTAGTACTTTATTTGCAGATCTCTAATGTATTGTCTGTAATTTTGCATCATAGCTATTTTACATTATTGTTTTTTTTGGCATGGATTCTAAATCCTACTAGATTTTAAATTCCATTAGAATAAATAATGTGCTTTTCCTAAACTTTTATATAATCCTGATGCTAAAGGCTTTAAAATTTACTCAGAGATTTACAGTTTATAAAATACTTTCATTATAATATTTCTTTGAATTAGATGATATGTATATTATTACTCCATTTAGGAAGTAGAAAAACTGAGGATTAGAGAGATGAAGTAATTTGTCCCTGACTACATAACTGGTAACATGTTAGAATAGTTTAGAGCCCTAATTCTTTCCCCCCTGCACCTTATGCTGCCTAGCTTTATTCTGTGTGGATCTTGAATAGTTTCAAAGACATGAATTAATCTTCTAATTTTCTTCATTTTTGTTAAGCACTATTTGTTACCATTTTGCAGATGAACAGATGACACAAAAAGTCATCCATGCAGATCATAGCCTGACCCACAAGAAGGACTTGCCAGTGCATTTATCCCTCAGTGTGAGCCTGCTAAGGGATTAATGTCTACCATTAGACATTAGGATAGAAAGTTAACACTGGGAGAGAGAATCAAGATTAAAATAGATCATGATGGACCCAAATTTAATGATGAATGTAAATGATGAATGAATTTAAATGATGAATGTAAAGTTATGAAGACATGGATTAAAGTCTTGGCTTTGACAAATACTCAATGTGTGATTTGGGGAAGTCACTTGATTTCTAGATATTCCTATCAATTTTCTAACACTGTAAGTAGCAGAACAGTATTAATTTGTTTTAGTAAAGTGATTTGCCTTTTGGGGAGTAATGAAGACACAAGATCTAATTCCTGCCCCCAAAAATGTCTTACGCTTATATTAAAAAATACCTAAGTGAATTAAAAAGAATACCCAAATATGAAATGGAGTTGTGTTCAGATAACAGTTCACATGCAAGTCATCATTGTGATAAAACAGACAAGAAATTAACGGAAACCTAGGCCAGTAACAAAGGAGTGAGTCCCAAAAATAGGAAGGAAACAGTTTTACTATACTCTGACCTGCTTAGATCACTTCTGTAATACTATGAATTCATTGCCTGAAGGGAATCCAAATAATTCCAGATTGGATCTATAAGAAACTACTGACACTTTGTCCTCAGTCTAAAAAATGAAGCCTAAAATCTGATTAGATTCTTTGAATTCTGAAGAGCTCACATTTCCTAATCTGATAATTGTAAAATGTCATATGATAAATGCGTAATTTATCACATTAACCTGCCAGTCTTCCTCTTTCTAGTGGGAACCAACCAGCACAGGTTGATTTTAGAAGTCTTGGAAAATCTAAAGCAGCAGTCGTTGGCCCTGTATCCTTATGATACTACAAGGCCAATTTTTATTTTTTGGAAGTAGAGACTAGTCTGCATGGAGGCTTTTGCAGGCAATAAGGGGTAGCCACATCAAACATCTATTAAGCTTCCAGGGTCACACATTCTCAGAAACAGCCATTTTGTAGGTGCCTTTTTTGAAAAATGATTTCCTGATTTTTTTTTTGTTTTTTTTTTCTTTTTCCATTAGATTTTTATTGATTTTTTTTTCCTATGGGGATGGGGTAGAATGGGATACTGATGCCTTTTGTTGTTGATAGCACAGTCATTTCCCAAAATACCACCTCCCACCCTAGTACTATCTCTTGTATCAAAGAAAAACAGTTGTGCAAAACTATGTGACACAGTGACCATGCCATATAGCATATACACCATTCACTGTCATCTAAGCCAAGGGGAAGGAAGTGGCTTCATCATCTGTCTTCTGGGATCAAGATTGGTGATTTGATTTTTTATTTTTATTTTTATAAAACAAAAATTTTTAATAGGCATATGTTAAAAATTAAGATAATACAAAATTGTTAATAGGCACACATTAAAATTAATATATAACATATAACACAAAGATTGTTAATAGGCACATATTAAAATTAACACATAATATATAACATAAAAGTGTTAATAGGCACATATTAAAATAAACATATATAACACAAAGGTTGCTAATAGGCATATTAATAAGGGCATTTTGGGTGGCACAGTGGCTAGAAGGCTGGTCCTGGCATCAGGAAAACTTCTCTCTGGTTGTTGCTCAGTTGTGACAGCCTTGTCCAGCCCTTGTTGTCCCCATTTGGCCTTTTCTTGGCAGAGATCTTCCCTAGTGGATCCAGTGGATCCACTTTGTCAGAGGTAAAATGACTTGTCCAGGGCTAGGCAGGATGTGAGGCTAGATTTGAATTCAGTTCTTCTTGACTCCAGGTCCTGTGCTCTATCTCTTTTTTTTTTTTTTTTTTTTTTTTTTTTTTTTTTTTTTTTTTGTGAGTGGGTTGGGGAGGAGACATTTATTTGGTCACCCCAAATACAGGATTTGGAGGCACAGGAGTCAAGGGCATGTTACAGTGTGCCTGACCATGGGAAGCACAATGGCAAGTGAAAAGAACATCGACTCTGAAGATAGAGGACTTGAATGAAACACTTGAGTCTTGCAGTGTATCCTTCAATTTCTCATCTTTGTTGAAGTAGTTGTAGGAGGAGTTGGATTGAACTGTATTCTCTTACTTTACTATGTTGTCTAGTTTCTCCTTTTTCTACTTCTCTTGATTCCTGTTGTTGGAGATCAAATTTTTTGTTCTGGTTTTTTCCTTAGAAACAGATGGAATTCCTCTGTTTCACTAAATGTCCATCTTCTTCCGTGGAAAAAAATACTCAGCTTAGCTGGGTAGTTTATTCTTGGCTGCATTCCAAGTTCTTTTGCCTTTCGGAATATCTGATTCCAGTCCCTTCGATCCTTTAATGATGAGGCAGCCAGATCTTGCGTGACCCTTATTGTGGCACCTCGGTATTTGAACTGTTTTTTCCTGGCTGCTTGTAAAATTTTTTCTTTAGTCAGAAAATTCTGAAGTTTGGCCACAATATTCCTCGGAGTCTTTATTTTAGGGTCTTTTTCAGAAGGTGTTCAATGAATTCTTTCAATGCCTATTTTCCCTTCTGGTTCTATTACTTCTGGGCAGTTCTCTTTGATGATTTCCTGTAAAATAGTATCTAGGCTCTTTTTTTCATCATAATTTTCTGGTAATCCGATGATCCTCAGGTTATCTCTCCTAGATCTATTTTCTACGTCTGTTGTTTTTCCAAGTAAATATTTGACATTTTTTTCCAATCTTTCATTTTTTTGGTTTTGCTGGACTGATTCTTGATGTCTCAATGAATCAGTCATTTCTATTTGTTCAGTTCTGATTTTTAGTGAGTTATTTTCTTCATTAGCTTTTTTTACTTCTTTTTGTATATGTCCAATTGAGTTGTTTTGTTCTATGGAATTTTTTTTCCATTTCACTAATTTTTTTTTTTTTTAGTGAGTTATTTTCTTTTTCTAATTCACAAATTCTGTTTCCCTGTACTTCTTGGGAGTTTTTTATCTTTTCCAATTCACATTTTAGGAAGTTGTTGCTCTCTTGCATAGCTTCTCTTTCCTTTCCCCATTTCTCTTCTAGTTCTCTTTTAAGGTTTTTAATAGTCTCTTCTAGGAGAGCCTTTTGTACTGGAGACCAATAATTGTCTGGAGACTGTCTGCTATTAGTCTCTTCAGGGTTGAAAAGCTGTTCTTTTTCTGTGTAGAAACTATCAATCGTTCTTTTGATTTTTTTACTCATTTTGTTAAAGACTGTAAGGTTTGCCTTCAGAGCCAGCTTCCTCTGCAGAGCAGTGAAAGGTATATGGATGGGTAGCTGTCCTGCCAGCCGGCAGTGAGGTACTGGAAAGCTCTGGGAAAGAGTTCCCCACCTGAAAGTAACTCAGGCCCGCAGGGCTGGGCTGGGAAAGTGCCCTGCAAAGAACCTCGGCTGTGTGAGATAACGACTGCCCTGGGGCTAGACACTTAGCAGTGAGAGTTTCACTGCCCCAAGCCAAACCTGCCCTGGAGCTATGGGTATTAGCAGCTGAGCAGTGAATGGATTTGCAGGGACCGGAAGTGTCTGCCCCGAAGCACAGTCAGCTGGGGGGGTTCTATTGCCCCAGGCCGAGCCCCCCACTCTGCCTATTAGAAGCTGCCCAGGCTGTGCCCCCTTGCCGTGCAGATTAGTAACTGCCCCTGCAAAAGCCCCGAACTGCAGGATGTGGCCGAAGTCTGCCTGAGTCACTTCCGGGTTTGAGGGGTTACAGCCAGATCTTGTTAGGTTCTGGCATTTTTTAGAGGACCCTTTGTTTCAAGCATTAATTTCTCTGCCAGTTTACTGCTTTGTAATCAAGGCAGAGCAGTTAGCCTATAGCAGAGTCATCTCTATAACTTCTCTAGCCACAGAGATCACCCCTGCCCCTGGTCTGCTCAGGACGCTAGTCTCTCCCTGCCTGTTCTAGTTTGTTCCTCGCCCTTCAGGACAAACCTTTCCTGGCTAGCTTCCGGATTGACTTCGGCTGGTAAGTTGTAGTGCTTCTCATCTTCATGAATTTAAGCAGTGAAGAGCTATTTTTGAGGCTGGATTAAATAGTTGGTTATGAGGGGAAGGAAAGGAGCTTAGAGAGTCATGTGTGCCTGCTCCACCATCTTGGCTCTGCCCCCAGAAGTTCCGATTTCCTGGTTTGTATTGAATCCTAGTTGTTAGAGAGGACAATTATTACATTAGTCTTCATCCAGAACTGCCTATTATGAATTTGGTGATGCAAGAAAGTTTTTCTAACAAGACATGTAAAGCACAGAAGGCTTTCATTGTTAAATGGAAATGGGAAATTCAAGCTTTGTGCCCTTGTAGGTCTCTCAGGGATTAATGATCTTCATTGTTGTGGAAAGCTGCAACCTGTTTTCTTAGTTCCAAGATTTTGTCTTCTCTTTTATTCTAATGCTAATGAGCTCTTGCCAATAAACTATTGCAGAACATTGCTTTCTCTAATGACTTTAACCTCTAATTATGAGGTAGTTATGTGCAACTGGACTTCGATAGATATTAATCCCTTAGCAGGCTCACACTGAGGGATAAATGCACTGGAAGTCCTTCTAGTGGGACAGGGTATGATCTGCATGGATGTCAACTAAGAGAGTTTTGAGGAACAGAGAAGAAAAGATTTTTATTTTATTAGAAGTAGTGATTATGGATCTAGTTGAGTGATTTGGTGTCATAGAGAATTAAAATGAAAGGATCTTCAATTTATGCTCAAGACAAATGAAGGAATTTTGTGGATGCCTCCCACTAAATATAATTTTTAAAAATAGGATTTGCTAGTGTTATTGATCATCAGAGGCATTATTTTTGTACTGAGCTGAGAATCAGATTGTTGTTTTTTCAGGAACAAGGAATTGGACATGGAAGCTGTGCTATTATGCTGCAATGGAAAACATATGATCCTCTCAATTAGGTGTGATATAGCTGCTTCTGATTAATGATATTCTTTGTGTTAACTGGAGCATTTGTTTTTGAAATATTCTTGAAGAGAGAGGATTGTGGGAAGATAGCAGGGTGGAACAGAAAATTCTAAGCTCTCCAAATTTCCCATCAAAACAGGGCAAATTTAGAGTAATACTGTGTTTCCCCCGATAATAAGACCTATCCCGAAAAAAGCCCTCCCTTTACTATGTAAGATTCCTCTAAAATAAGCCCTCCCCTGAAAATAAGCCCTATTGAGATTGCTACTGTAGTGAAGGTGATCCCCTGCGCTACACACTACATTACGGTACCCTCTGTATGCACCGTCCCCTTCTTCCCCCCATCTCCCTGGGGTGAAATGCACGACGCGCTCTGAGCCGCATCCAATCAGAGCTGCAGCAATGAGTGCATTATCCTGTTCTTCCCCAGTGATTTGCTTGCTGGCGCCATTGAGAGCAGTGCCGCGGAGGAGAGCTGAGGCAGGACAACATAAAAACCCGGTATGTAAGTGGGAGTGAGGGGGCATGATGGAGGATAAAAGGGGCATGATGGAGGATAAAAGAAGAACTCAGGGGGCATGATGGAGGATAAAAGAACTCAGTCAGCACTCACCATGCTAAAGAAATGAAGAACTTCCTTGCAGAGAGAAGAATAGATCAAGTAATGATTCCTCCAGGAATGACTGCCTATCTCCACACCCTTGATATTACAATAAACAAGCCATTCAAGGACCATTTGCGCATGGAAGTCAATGACTACATTGAAAATAGAATGGAAAGAAATCAGTGTGGAAACTTTGTGAAGCCCTGTCTGCAAGAAGTTGTGACTTGGGTGAAGAAGTCATGGGATAAAATTACTGACAGCTGTGTCGCCAAGGCACTACGAGCAGGTTACCTGGACAAGACATGTTCATTTAAAGAGAGCTATATTGCTGGACATGACAGATTGGGTCCACTTCTTCTGAAGGAAATAGAGGCGCAAGACATCCACGATGGAATTCAGGGTATGGACACTTATGACGATGTTGTTGAAGAAGATGACATGATCATTATTGAATAAAGGTACCTTTTTTTGTTCACATTTACCTGTTTATTAAAATTGCTGTCAATGTTCATTAAAATAAGCCCTCCCCTGAAAATAAGCCCTCTGGTGTTTTTCTGTCCAAAAAAAATATAATAAGACAGTGTCTTATTATCGAGGAAATATGGTAAAGACAAATAAGAGTTGGGGTAGAATAGTCATCTTCCTGAGGCAATCGGGAAGATCTGAAGAAAGATTCTAATATGAAAGCTTAGCCCTTTTGAAATGTAAATATCTCCAGGCTAGTTCTGCTGAAGTAGAAAGTGGTGAGTCCTGGCACTAGCTGGGTTGGGAGGTAGCCTCAGCTTCAGCCAATGGAATTTTCACCTTTCAGACAGTGTGAGATGAGGAGTCCACCATCAAAGTTGGGGAAGAATGAGGAAACCTCTGGAAGACCAAGCCCATATTTGCCACTGAGCTGTGGTTATGGGCTAAAAGGAGCCAGAATGCCTGGTGAGTGCAGAAGCAGACGGAAAGAAACACTGCTGGCTGTGGGCACTTACAGGAGAGTGGAGTGCTTGGTTTCTGCTTCCAGGCTAGAGGGGAGAAGTAGAGGATATGAGACCCAGAGACACCATTCCCCATATCCCAGGACTAGAGATGATTACTTTAACAATATGCTATAAATTAAAAAAAAAATGAGCAGGCAGAAGAGAAAGAACGCAAGCATGGAAAGTTTCTATGAGAATGTGGGTTCATCTTCAGAGGATGATCCTGAAGCAAAAAACCTCTCACCCCAAAGATTAATAAAAAAAATTCAAATGAGAAATATTGAAGAAAAACTAAAAAACAAAAAACAAAAAAAAAAACCAATCCAAAAAAATCCCTTCATTATCACAAAAGTAAGTCAACTAACTAGAAAAGAAGATCCAGAGTCTTAGGGAAGAAAATGACTCTTTGAAAACTAGAACTGGGCAAGGAGAAGCCAGCAAAGTTACAAGAAATAACAAAACAAAATATAAAGAATGAAAAATGGAAGAGAATATGAGATATCTCATAAGAAAAAGAATTGATCTATGGAATATATGAAGAAGAGGAAACATAAGAATAATTAGACTACCTGAAAGCTATGATCAATAAAAGAATCTTTATATAGTAATAGAAAGAATAAATAAAGAAAATTGTCCTGAAGTGTTAGAACAAGAAGGAAAAATAAAAACTCGACAGTCACCTTCTGAAAGAGATCTTATGAGGAAAATCTACAGGAACATCATATCCAAATTCTGAAATCCCCAGGTCAAGGACAAAATATTATAAGCAACAAGAAAAAAACCAATTCAGAATATGCTGGAGCTACAATTTGAATTATACAAGACTTAGCAATGGTCACATTAAAAAACTATAGCTCTTATAACACTATGTATTAAAGAACAAAAGAACTGAAGTTACAGCAAAAAATATCATATCTAGGAAAGTTAAGCATAATCCTCAACAACACTGACAACAGGAAGATATTCAATGAATCAGTAGACTTTCAGGATTTTGTCACAAGAAGACCTAAACTTATTAGAAAATTTGACATGTAAGATTCAATATAAGCTAAACATAACAAGTAATTTCAAGGAACTCAGTAAGTACAAACTTTATGTTTTATACATGAAAATGGAAATCATTTGTCACTAGTAGTCATTAGATTGTCATTAGTAATTGGACAGTTTGAAAGAAAGTTTGTGGTAGAGCAGAGTATGGTGTGAGCCTAAAAAGTAAAACTGTAGGAAAAAGCAAAAAAAAAATAATAATAATAATGGTGTTATACAAATGAGATGTGAGAGCAAGAACTGACACTTAAGAATAAATGGGAGCATCTAGGTGGTGCAGTGGATAGAGCACCAGTCTTGAAGTCAGGAAGACCTGAGTTCAAATCTCATCTCAGACACTTAACACTTCCTACTGTGTGACCCTGGGCAAGTTACTTAATCCCAATTGCCTCAACAACAACAACAACAACAACAATAACAACAAAGAAATGAAGAAGGAGGGCTGGCATTTCTGGAATCCTACTTACAATGGGAATGAGTTAAAGAGGGAATAATATATATTATATCCAGAAGGATATAAAACTCTTCTAATTTTTTTTTCAGTGGAGCAATTGGGATTAATGACTTGCCAAGGGTCACACAGCTAAGAAGTATTAAGTGTCTGAGTGTGAATTTGAACTCAGATTCTCCTGACTTCAGGGTTGGTACTTTATCCACTTCACCATTTAGTTGCCCTTTAACTTTTTTTATTTTTATTTTTATTTTGACTTCCATAGTTTCTTCCTTCCATTATTACTTATCCCTCCTTAGGATGATAAGCAATTTGATATAGTTTTTATATATTCACCATGTTAAACATATTTCCATATTAGTCATGCTATGAAAGAACAGCAGACCAAAAGAAAAAAGTCCATGAAAAAAAGTGAAAATAGTATGTATGATTCAATCTTTATTCAGACTTCATCAATTTTTTATCCTAATAGGGAAAACATTTTTCATCAGAAGTTTTTTGGAATTGCTTTGGATGATTGTATTGGTGAGAACAGCCAGGTCATTTGTGGTTGATCATTTTACAATGTTGCTGTCATTATTTACAATGTTCTCCTGGTTTTTCTCTCTTCCCTTTGCATCAGGTCATATAAGACTAAGTTTTTTTGAAATCCACTTACACATCATTTCTATCATATCTATCATCACAATAATATTACATTACATTCATATACCACAATTTGTTCAGCCATTCTCCAGTTGGTGCTCAGCAATGTAATGTCTGGGCTAGCTTCCGCTGCCATGCAGCTTGCCAAAGATGTATCCTGGATCCTGGAGTTTGGAGTCTCCAGCCTCTTTCCTCCTCATCCTGCAGCCAAATGACCCTTACCTCTTTCCCTCAGTCCTCCAATCCTTGCCTACGATTACCTTACCACCAAACATTCAGCAAGTACCAATCATGAAGAGAGCCATCACATTATCATATCATCTAAATATATACTTATAAAGCCATTATCTTGAATAGATAATTAGCCTTAAGTGCTCTGTTGATTCAAGCACACCTTTTCAGAGTTTCAGACCTCTACACATCCCCTCAATTTCCAATTTTTTGACACCACACACACAAAAAAAATGTTGCTATAAATATTTGTGTATATGTCAAAGAGTATATACATCATTTAATTGTTCTTTAGGCTTAGTTCCAAATTGTTCTCCAGAATGGTTGGATCAATTCACAACTACGTTAATACTTTAATTAGTTTTCCCATATAATTTCCAGCACTTATTATTTTCCTTTTTTGTCATATTAGCCAATATGATAGTGTGAGGTGGCATCTCAGATTTGTTTTAATTTGCTTTTCTCTAGGCAATAGTGATTTAAATCATTTTTCAATGATAGATGGCTTTAATTTTTTTGTCTAAAACTGATTAATCATATCCTTTAGCTATCAATCAAAAAATGACTTTTATTTTTCTAAATTTAACTATATATTTTAGAAATAAGACCTTTATCAAAGACTCTTACTGTAAAAATTGTTTCTCAAATTTCTGCATTCTTTTTCATTTTGGTTACATTGGTTTTGTTTGTGAAAAAAAAAGTTTAAATTTTATATAATGAAAATTAGCTATTTTACATTTTGTAGTGCTTTCTCTTTTCTTTCATACCAAGTTCTTCCCTTACCCACAAATTTCACATGCTTTCCCCATTTTGACTTCATCTTGGTATATGGTGTGAAATGTTGCTCCACACTTAGTTTCTGTCACTTTTCCAATTTTCCCAGGAGTTTTTGTTGAAATAATTAATATTTATTCCAAATTTTGAATAGGGGGGTTTATTATATACTAAATAAATATAGTCATTGACTATAATATGTCATCCAAAAACTCTTCCACCAGCTGTTTTGATAATTACTACTCGATAATACAGTTTGAGATCTTGTATGGCTAGACCATCTTCCTTCACATTAAAAAAAAATTAGTTTCCCTTTATTCTTGATATTTGGTTCTTTTAGATAACTTTTTTAATGATTTTTTCTACCTATATAAAATAAAATTTTAGTAGTTTGATTGGCATAGCACTGAATAAATAATTTAGGTAGAATGGTTATTTTTTATTATATTGGTTCTGTCTACCCATGAGCAATTAATATTTTTCCAAGTGCTGAGATCTGACTTTATTTGTGCAAGGAGTGTTTTGTAATTGCATTCATATAATTCTGGCCTTGTTTTGGTAAGTAGACTCCCAACTATTTTATATCACTTATAATTATTTTAAATGAAATTTCTATTTCCAGCTCTTGTTGCTGGACTTTATTGGTAATATATAGAAATTAATGATTTAATTGGGCTTATTTTGTACACTGTAACTTTGTTGAAATTATTAATTGTTTAAAGTGAGATCTGAAAAAGATCTTAGTTTTAAAAAGCCAAAGTCTTACTTGGCAGTATGTGGGGCCATTGCCAATTCAAGACATTAGACATTCTGAAATATGTCTTGCCACTGGATTTCAAATGACTTTGGGGAGAGTGTGAGGCTGATAATTTTGTAGGGCCCTGCCTCACTTAAGTCCAATTCAATTGCAAGCCAAGAAATCACCCTCCTGCTGTCATTGATCCTCTTCAAGAATGAAAGATGAATAAGAAAAAAAACAATTATTTCAGGAAGTTTTTAGTCAAGTCATTGGGATTCTCTAAGTATACCATCAAATCATCTGTAAAGGCAGAGTTTTGTTTCCTCATTCTCTATTTTAATTCTTTCAATTTCTTTTTCTTATTGCTAAAGCTAACATTTCTAATGAATTTTTTGAATAAAAGAGATGATAATAGGCATTCTTGCCTCATCTCTGATTAATTGGAAGGTTTCTATCTTATCCCCATTGCAGATAATGTGTGCTGATGGTTTTAGATAAATATTATTTACCAATTTATGATAAACTCCATATGTTCTCTAGTGTTTTGCATAGGAAAGAATGTTGCATTTTGTCAAAGACTTGTTCTTCATTTAATGAGATAATCATATAATTTTTGTTGATTTTGTTGGTAATTTGGTCAATAATACTGATAGGTTTCCTAATATTGAACTAGCCTTGTATTCCTGGCATAAATCCCACTTGGTGTATGATCCCTGTGATATATTGCTATTGTCTTCTTGCTAGTATTTTATTTAAAATTTTTGCTTCAATATCATTAGGGAAATTGTTCCATTATTTTCTTTCTCTGTTTTGGCTGTTCTTGATTTAGGAATCAGTATCATATTTATATCATAAAATAAATTTGCTAGGACTTCTTCACCTATTCAGATTTTTTTTTTTGGTAACATTTTCTTTCTTTTATACTTTTAGCTTTTTCTTTTCAAAATATATGCATAGATTTCAACATTTGCCCTTGCAAAACCTTGTGTTCGAATTTTTTCTCCCTCCCTTTCTTCTACCCCTTCCATTAGATGACAAATAATCCAACATATGTTAAACATGTGCAATTCTTCTATACATATTTTCACAATTATCATGCTATGCAAGAAAAATCAGATCAAAAAGAGAGGATAAATGGAAAAGAAAACAAAAAGCAAGCAAATAACAACAAAAAAGGTGAAAATACTATGTTTTGATGTACATTCAGTTCCCACAGACCTCTTTCTGGATGTAGATGACTCACTCCATTACAAGTCTATTGAAATTGGCTTGAATCACCTCAATGCTGAAAAGAGCCATGTCCATCAGAATTAATCATCTTATTATCTTGTTATTGTGTACAATGTTCTCTTGGTTCTATATACTTCATGCAGCATCAGTTCATGCAAGTATCTCCAGGACTCTCTGAAATCATACTGCTGATCATTTCTTTTTTTTTTTTTAAATAATTATAACTTTTTATTGACAGTACATATGCATGGGTAATTTTTTTTCACAACATTATTCCTAGCATTCACTTCTGTTCTGATTTTTCCCTTCCCTCTCTCCACCCCCTTCCCTAGATGTCAGGCAGTCTTATACATATTAAATATGTTATAGTATATCCTAGATACAATATATATGTGCAGAACTGAACAGTTCTCTTGTTGCACAGGAAGAATTAGATTCAGAAGGTAAAAATAACCTGGGAAGAAAAACAAAAATGCAAACAGTTAACACTCATTTCCCAGTGTTCCTTCTCTGGGTCTAGCTGATTCTGTCCATCATTGATCAATTGGAACTGAATTAGATTTTCTCTTTGTCAAAAATATCCACTTCCATCAGAATACATCCTCATACAGTATCATTGTTGAAGTGTATAGTGATCTCCTGGTTCTGCTCATTTCACTCAGTTCATGTAAGTCTCTTCAAGCCTTTCAATATCCATCCTGCTGGTCATTTCTTACAGAACAATAGTTCCATAACATTCATATACCACAATTTACCCAATCAATCTCCAATTGATGGGCATCCATTCATCTTCCAGTTTCTAGCCACTACCAAAAGGGCTGCCACAAACATTTTGGCCCCTACAGGTCCCTTTCCCTTTTTTAGTATTTATTTGGGATATAAGTCCAGTAGTAGCACTGCTGGATCAAAGGATATGCAGAGTTTGACAACTTTTTGGGCATAATTCCAGATTACTCTCCAGAATGGTTGGATTCGTTCACAACTCCACCAACAATGCATCATTGTCCCAGTTTTCCCACATCCCCTCCAACATTCATCATTATTTTTTCCTGTCATCTTAACCAATTTTGACAGGTGTGTAGTGGTATTTCAGAGTGTCTTAATTTGCATATCTTTGATCAATAGTGATTTGTGATCATTTCTTTTTTTAAAGTGTTTTTATTACAGCTTTTTATTTTCAAAACATATGCATGAATAATTTTGGAAAATTGTCTTATTCATTCCATGGCCCTCAGGGTATAGCAGGAAGTAATGATTAAAATTTGATGAGTCCCATTCCCTTTTTTTCAAAAAATCCAACACGAAGTTTCCTGGCATTTGAATTTTTGAAACAAAAACCTGATCGCAAGAAACACTGAAAAAAAGACTAAATTCAATAGAATGGCACTTAGATAGGAAAATGCAAGCATTGGAATCAAAGTTCAGAAAGGGGAAATCTGCAATAATTCCTCGAGAAAAGAGTCTTTTTGAAAAACTCTTCATGTAGCATGAAACATATAATGCCGTGTGGAAGGAGGTTCAATTTTACTCCAAAAGGATAGAATCAACATAGGTACCTAAAGTCGTTAAAAGGCCAAGAAAGAAAGGCAAAAGAGTCAATTAGTTACTTGCGTCTACAAGTTACACCAAAGCATAGCAAAGACAATGATAGATGTAAGAATATAAAAGTGAGAAAAAACCCTTAATGCTTTAGATATATGTGTCTAGAAATTTAGAATCAACTGCTTTGTGTTCTGGTTTTCCAAACATTCTTGCATTTAATTCGCTCATTCTTATGCACGGAGAAATGCTTACGTATGCTCCAAAACCTATGGTGTGCATCAACTCTTGCATTAAATTGGCTTTTTAATTCCATGCCACTCATGATATAGCAGGAAGTAATGATTAAATTTTAATGACTCCCATTCTCTTTTTTTTGAAAATCACACAAGAAGTTTCCTGGCATTTGAATTTTTGGAACAAAAACCTGATCACAAGAAACACTGAAAAAAAGACTAAATTCAATAGAATGGCACTTAGATAGGAAAGTGCAAGAATTGGAATCAATGTTTAGGAAGGGGAAAACTACAATAATTCCTTGAGAAAAGAGTCCTTGGGGAAAAGCCTTGATGTACCCTTAATTGTAATTTTACTCAACTAGGATAGAATCAACATGGATAACTAAAATCGTTAAAAGGCCAAGGAACAAAGGGAAAAGAGTCAATCAGGTCCTCTGTCTACCAAATTAAACCAAAGGATAGCAAAGACAATGATAGATGTAAGAATATAAAAGTGAGAAAAAACCCTTAATGCTTTAGATATATGTGTCTAGAAATTTGCATTAACTACTTTGAATTCAGGATTGCGCATCATTGTTGCATTCAATTCGATCATTCTTTTGCAAGGAGCTATGCTTTCTCATGCTCCAAAATCTCAATGAGATGAATCAAAATTTTGGAAAATTGTCTTATTCATTCCATGGCCCTCAGGATATAGCAGGAAGTAATGATTAAAATTTGATGAGTCCCATTCCCTTTTTTTCAAAAAATCCAACACGAAGTTTCCTGGCATTTGAATTTTTGAAACAAAAACCTGATCGCAAGAAACACTGAAAAAAAAGACTAAATTCAATAGAATGGCACTTAGATAGGAAAATGCAAGAATTGGAATCAATGTTTAGGAAGGGGAAAACTACAATAATTCCTTGAGAAAAGAGTCCTTGGGAAAAAGCCTTGATGTACCCTTAATTGTAATTTTACTCAACTAGGATAGAATCAACATGGATAACTAAAATCGTTAAAAGGCCAAGGAACAAAGGGAAAAGAGTCAATCAGGTCCTCTGTCTACCAAATTAAACCAAAGGATAGCAAAGACAATGATAGATGTAAGAACATGTAAATGGGAAAATCACTTGAGGCTTCAGATATGTGTCTAGAAATTTAGAATCAACTGCTTTGTGTTCTGGTTTTCCAAACATTCTTGCATTTAATTCGCTCATTCTTATGCACGGAGAAATGCTTACGTATGCTCCAAAACCTATGGTGTGCATCAACTCTTGCATTAAATTGGCTTTTTAATTCCATGCCACTCATGATATAGCAGGAAGTAATGATTAAATTTTAATGACTCCCATTCTCTTTTTTTTGAAAATCACACAAGAAGTTTCCTGGCATTTGAATTTTTGGAACAAAAACCTGATCGCAAGAAACACTGAAAAAAAAGACTAAATTCAATAGAATGGCAATTAGATAGGAAAATGCAAGAATTGGAATCAATGTTTAGGAAGGGGAAAACTACAATAATTCCTTGAGAAAAGAGTCCTTGGGAAAAAGCCTTGATGTACCCTTAATTGTAATTTTACTCAACTAGGATAGAATCAACATGGATAACTAAAATCGTTAAAAGGCCAAGGAACAAAGGGAAAAGAGTCAATCAGGTCCTCTGTCTACCAAATTAAACCAAAGGATAGCAAAGACAATGATAGATGTAAGAACATGTAAATGGGAAAATCACTTGAGGCTTCAGATATGTGTCTAGAAATTTAGAATCAACTGCTTTGTGTTCTGGTTTTCCAAACATTCTTGCATTTAATTCGCTCATTCTTATGCACGGAGAAATGCTTACGTATGCTCCAAAACCTATGGTGTGCATCAACTCTTGCATTAAATTGGCTTTTTAATTCCATGCCACTCATGATATAGCAGGAAGTAATGATTAAATTTTAATGACTCCCATTCTCTTTTTTTTGAAAATCACACAAGAAGTTTCCTGGCATTTGAATTTTTGGAACAAAAACCTGATCACAAGAAACACTGAAAAAAAGACTAAATTCAATAGAATGGCACTTAGATAGGAAAATGCAAGAATTGGAATCAAAGTTCAGAAAGGGGAAATCTGCAATAATTCCTCGAGAAAAGAGTCTTTTTGAAAAACTCTTCATGTAGCATGAAACATATAATGCCGTGTGGAAGGAGGTTCAATTTTACTCCAAAAGGATAGAATCAACATAGGTACCTAAAGTCGTTAAAAGGCCAAGAAAGAAAGGCAAAAGAGTCAATTAGTTACTTGCGTCTACAAGTTACACCAAAGCATAGCAAAGACAATGATAGATGTAAGAATATAAAAGTGAGAAAAAACCCTTAATGCTTTAGATATATGTGTCTAGAAATTTGCATTAACTACTTTGAATTCAGGATTGCGCATCATTGTTGCATTCAATTCGATCATTCTTTTGCAAGGAGCTATGCTTTCTCATGCTCCAAAATCTCAATGAGATGAATCAAAATTTTGGAAAATTGTCTTATTCATTCCATGGCCCTCAGGATATAGCAGGAAGTAATGATTAAAATTTAATGAGTCCCATTCCCTTTTTTTCAAAAAATCCAACACGAAGTTTCCTGGCATTTGAATTTTTGAAACAAAAACCTGATCGCAAGAAACACTGAAAAAAAAGACTAAATTCAATAGAATGGCAATTAGATAGGAAAATGCAAGAATTGGAATCAATGTTTAGGAAGGGGAAAACTACAATAATTCCTTGAGAAAAGAGTCCTTGGGAAAAAGCCTTGATGTACCCTTAATTGTAATTTTACTCAACTAGGATAGAATCAACATGGATAACTAAAATCGTTAAAAGGCCAAGGAACAAAGGGAAAAGAGTCAATCAGGTCCTCTGTCTACCAAATTAAACCAAAGGATAGCAAAGACAATGATAGATGTAAGAACATGTAAATGGGAAAATCACTTGAGGCTTCAGATATGTGTCTAGAAATTTAGAATCAACTGCTTTGTGTTCTGGTTTTCCAAACATTCTTGCATTTAATTCGCTCATTCTTATGCACGGAGAAATGCTTACGTATGCTCCAAAACCTATGGTGTGCATCAACTCTTGCATTAAATTGGCTTTTTAATTCCATGCCACTCATGATATAGCAGGAAGTAATGATTAAATTTTAATGACTCCCATTCTCTTTTTTTTGAAAATCACACAAGAAGTTTCCTGGCATTTGAATTTTTGGAACAAAAACCTGATCACAAGAAACACTGAAAAAAAGACTAAATTCAATAGAATGGCACTTAGATAGGAAAATGCAAGAATTGGAATCAAAGTTCAGAAAGGGGAAATCTGCAATAATTCCTCGAGAAAAGAGTCTTTTTGAAAAACTCTTCATGTAGCATGAAACATATAATGCCGTGTGGAAGGAGGTTCAATTTTACTCCAAAAGGATAGAATCAACATAGGTACCTAAAGTCGTTAAAAGGCCAAGAAAGAAAGGCAAAAGAGTCAATTAGTTACTTGCGTCTACAAGTTACACCAAAGCATAGCAAAGACAATGATAGATGTAAGAATATAAAAGTGAGAAAAAACCCTTAATGCTTTAGATATATGTGTCTAGAAATTTGCATTAACTACTTTGAATTCAGGATTGCGCATCATTGTTGCATTCAATTCGATCATTCTTTTGCAAGGAGCTATGCTTTCTCATGCTCCAAAATCTCAATGAGATGAATCAAAATTTTGGAAAATTGTCTTATTCATTCCATGGCCCTCAGGATATAGCAGGAAGTAATGATTAAAATTTGATGAGTCCCATTCCCTTTTTTTCAAAAAATCCAACACGAAGTTTCCTGGCATTTGAATTTTTGAAACAAAAACCTGATCGCAAGAAACACTGAAAAAAAAGACTAAATTCAATAGAATGGCAATTAGATAGGAAAATGCAAGAATTGGAATCAATGTTTAGGAAGGGGAAAACTACAATAATTCCTTGAGAAAAGAGTCCTTGGGAAAAAGCCTTGATGTACCCTTAATTGTAATTTTACTCAACTAGGATAGAATCAACATGGATAACTAAAATCGTTAAAAGGCCAAGGAACAAAGGGAAAAGAGTCAATCAGGTCCTCTGTCTACCAAATTAAACCAAAGGATAGCAAAGACAATGATAGATGTAAGAACATGTAAATGGGAAAATCACTTGAGGCTTCAGATATGTGTCTAGAAATTTAGAATCAACTGCTTTGTGTTCTGGTTTTCCAAACATTCTTGCATTTAATTCGCTCATTCTTATGCACGGAGAAATGCTTACGTATGCTCCAAAACCTATGGTGTGCATCAACTCTTGCATTAAATTGGCTTTTTAATTCCATGCCACTCATGATATAGCAGGAAGTAATGATTAAATTTTAATGACTCCCATTCTCTTTTTTTTGAAAATCACACAAGAAGTTTCCTGGCATTTGAATTTTTGGAACAAAAACCTGATCACAAGAAACACTGAAAAAAAAGACTAAATTCAATAGAATGGCACTTAGATAGGAAAATGCAAGAATTGGAATCAAAGTTCAGAAAGGGGAAATCTGCAATAATTCCTCGAGAAAAGAGTCTTTTTGAAAAACTCTTCATGTAGCATGAAACATATAATGCCGTGTGGAAGGAGGTTCAATTTTACTCCAAAAGGATAGAATCAACATAGGTATCTAAAGTCGTTAAAAGGCCAAGAAAGAAAGGCAAAAGAGTCAATTAGTTACTTGCGTCTACAAGTTACACCAAAGCATAGCAAAGACAATGATAGATGTAAGAATATAAAAGTGAGAAAAAACCCTTAATGCTTTAGATATATGTGTCTAGAAATTTGCATTAACTACTTTGAATTCAGGATTGCGCATCATTGTTGCATTCAATTCGATCATTCTTTTGCAAGGAGCTATGCTTTCTCATGCTCCAAAATCTCAATGAGATGAATCAAAATTTTGGAAAATTGTCTTATTCATTCCATGGCCCTCAGGATATAGCAGGAAGTAATGATTAAAATTTAATGAGTCCCATTCCCTTTTTTTCAAAAAATCCAACACGAAGTTTCCTGGCATTTGAATTTTTGAAACAAAAACCTGATCGCAAGAAACACTGAAAAAAAAGACTAAATTCAATAGAATGGCAATTAGATAGGAAAATGCAAGAATTGGAATCAATGTTTAGGAAGGGGAAAACTACAATAATTCCTTGAGAAAAGAGTCCTTGGGAAAAAGCCTTGATGTACCCTTAATTGTAATTTTACTCAACTAGGATAGAATCAACATGGATAACTAAAATCGTTAAAAGGCCAAGGAACAAAGGGAAAAGAGTCAATCAGGTCCTCTGTCTACCAAATTAAACCAAAGGATAGCAAAGACAATGATAGATGTAAGAACATGTAAATGGGAAAATCACTTGAGGCTTCAGATATGTGTCTAGAAATTTAGAATCAACTGCTTTGTGTTCTGGTTTTCCAAACATTCTTGCATTTAATTCGCTCATTCTTATGCACGGAGAAATGCTTACGTATGCTCCAAAACCTATGGTGTGCATCAACTCTTGCATTAAATTGGCTTTTTAATTCCATGCCACTCATGATATAGCAGGAAGTAATGATTAAATTTTAATGACTCCCATTCTCTTTTTTTTGAAAATCACACAAGAAGTTTCCTGGCATTTGAATTTTTGGAACAAAAACCTGATCACAAGAAACACTGAAAAAAAGACTAAATTCAATAGAATGGCACTTAGATAGGAAAATGCAAGCATTGGAATCAAAGTTCAGAAAGGGGAAATCTGCAATAATTCCTCGAGAAAAGAGTCTTTTTGAAAAACTCTTCATGTAGCATGAAACATATAATGCCGTGTGGAAGGAGGTTCAATTTTACTCCAAAAGGATAGAATCAACATAGGTATCTAAAGTCGTTAAAAGGCCAAGAAAGAAAGGCAAAAGAGTCAATTAGTTACTTGCGTCTACAAGTTACACCAAAGCATAGCAAAGACAATGATAGATGTAAGAATATAAAAGTGAGAAAAAACCCTTAATGCTTTAGATATATGTGTCTAGAAATTTGCATTAACTACTTTGAATTCAGGATTGCGCATCATTGTTGCATTCAATTCGATCATTCTTTTGCAAGGAGCTATGCTTTCTCATGCTCCAAAATCTCAATGAGATGAATCAAAATTTTGGAAAATTGTCTTATTCATTCCATGGCCCTCAGGATATAGCAGGAAGTAATGATTAAAATTTGATGAGTCCCATTCCCTTTTTTTCAAAAAATCCAACACGAAGTTTCCTGGCATTTGAATTTTTGAAACAAAAACCTGATCGCAAGAAACACTGAAAAAAAGACTAAATTCAATAGAATGGCAATTAGATAGGAAAATGCAAGAATTGGAATCAATGTTTAGGAAGGGGAAAACTACAATAATTCCTTGAGAAAAGAGTCCTTGGGAAAAAGCCTTGATGTACCCTTAATTGTAATTTTACTCAACTAGGATAGAATCAACATGGATAACTAAAATCGTTAAAAGGCCAAGGAACAAAGGGAAAAGAGTCAATCAGGTCCTCTGTCTACCAAATTAAACCAAAGGATAGCAAAGACAATGATAGATGTAAGAACATGTAAATGGGAAAATCACTTGAGGCTTCAGATATGTGTCTAGAAATTTAGAATCAACTGCTTTGTGTTCTGGTTTTCCAAACATTCTTGCATTTAATTCGCTCATTCTTATGCACGGAGAAATGCTTACGTATGCTCCAAAACCTATGGTGTGCATCAACTCTTGCATTAAATTGGCTTTTTAATTCCATGCCACTCATGATATAGCAGGAAGTAATGATTAAATTTTAATGACTCCCATTCTCTTTTTTTTGAAAATCACACAAGAAGTTTCCTGGCATTTGAATTTTTGGAACAAAAACCTGATCACAAGAAACACTGAAAAAAAAGACTAAATTCAATAGAATGGCACTTAGATAGGAAAATGCAAGCATTGGAATCAAAGTTCAGAAAGGGGAAATCTGCAATAATTCCTCGAGAAAAGAGTCTTTTTGAAAAACTCTTCATGTAGCATGAAACATATAATGCCGTGTGGAAGGAGGTTCAATTTTACTCCAAAAGGATAGAATCAACATAGGTACCTAAAGTCGTTAAAAGGCCAAGAAAGAAAGGCAAAAGAGTCAATTAGTTACTTGCGTCTACAAGTTACACCAAAGCATAGCAAAGACAATGATAGATGTAAGAATATAAAAGTGAGAAAAAACCCTTAATGCTTTAGATATATGTGTCTAGAAATTTGCATTAACTACTTTGAATTCAGGATTGCGCATCATTGTTGCATTCAATTCGATCATTCTTTTGCAAGGAGCTATGCTTTCTCATGCTCCAAAATCTCAATGAGATGAATCAAAATTTTGGAAAATTGTCTTATTCATTCCATGGCCCTCAGGATATAGCAGGAAGTAATGATTAAAATTTGATGAGTCCCATTCCCTTTTTTTCAAAAAATCCAACACGAAGTTTCCTGGCATTTGAATTTTTGAAACAAAAACCTGATCGCAAGAAACACTGAAAAAAAAGACTAAATTCAATAGAATGGCAATTAGATAGGAAAATGCAAGAATTGGAATCAATGTTTAGGAAGGGGAAAACTACAATAATTCCTTGAGAAAAGAGTCCTTGGGAAAAAGCCTTGATGTACCCTTAATTGTAATTTTACTCAACTAGGATAGAATCAACATGGATAACTAAAATCGTTAAAAGGCCAAGGAACAAAGGGAAAAGAGTCAATCAGGTCCTCTGTCTACCAAATTAAACCAAAGGATAGCAAAGACAATGATAGATGTAAGAACATGTAAATGGGAAAATCACTTGAGGCTCCAGATATGTGTCTAGAAATTTAGAATCAACTGCTTTGTGTTCTGGTTTTCCAAACATTCTTGCATTTAATTCGCTCATTCTTATGCACGGAGAAATGCTTACGTATGCTCCAAAACCTATGGTGTGCATCAACTCTTGCATTAAATTGGCTTTTTAATTCCATGCCACTCATGATATAGCAGGAAGTAATGATTAAATTTTAATGACTCCCATTCTCTTTTTTTTGAAAATCACACAAGAAGTTTCCTGGCATTTGAATTTTTGGAACAAAAACCTGATCACAAGAAACACTGAAAAAAAGACTAAATTCAATAGAATGGCACTTAGATAGGAAAATGCAAGCATTGGAATCAAAGTTCAGAAAGGGGAAATCTGCAATAATTCCTCGAGAAAAGAGTCTTTTTGAAAAACTCTTCATGTAGCATGAAACATATAATGCCGTGTGGAAGGAGGTTCAATTTTACTCCAAAAGGATAGAATCAACATAGGTATCTAAAGTCGTTAAAAGGCCAAGAAAGAAAGGCAAAAGAGTCAATTAGTTACTTGCGTCTACAAGTTACACCAAAGCATAGCAAAGACAATGATAGATGTAAGAATATAAAAGTGAGAAAAAACCCTTAATGCTTTAGATATATGTGTCTAGAAATTTGCATTAACTACTTTGAATTCAGGATTGCGCATCATTGTTGCATTCAATTCGATCATTCTTTTGCAAGGAGCTATGCTTTCTCATGCTCCAAAATCTCAATGAGATGAATCAAAATTTTGGAAAATTGTCTTATTCATTCCATGGCCCTCAGGATATAGCAGGAAGTAATGATTAAAATTTAATGAGTCCCATTCCCTTTTTTTCAAAAAATCCAACACGAAGTTTCCTGGCATTTGAATTTTTGAAACAAAAACCTGATCGCAAGAAACACTGAAAAAAAAGACTAAATTCAATAGAATGGCAATTAGATAGGAAAATGCAAGAATTGGAATCAATGTTTAGGAAGGGGAAAACTACAATAATTCCTTGAGAAAAGAGTCCTTGGGAAAAAGCCTTGATGTACCCTTAATTGTAATTTTACTCAACTAGGATAGAATCAACATGGATAACTAAAATCGTTAAAAGGCCAAGGAACAAAGGGAAAAGAGTCAATCAGGTCCTCTGTCTACCAAATTAAACCAAAGGATAGCAAAGACAATGATAGATGTAAGAACATGTAAATGGGAAAATCACTTGAGGCTCCAGATATGTGTCTAGAAATTTAGAATCAACTGCTTTGTGTTCTGGTTTTCCAAACATTCTTGCATTTAATTCGCTCATTCTTATGCACGGAGAAATGCTTACGTATGCTCCAAAACCTATGGTGTGCATCAACTCTTGCATTAAATTGGCTTTTTAATTCCATGCCACTCATGATATAGCAGGAAGTAATGATTAAATTTTAATGACTCCCATTCTCTTTTTTTTGAAAATCACACAAGAAGTTTCCTGGCATTTGAATTTTTGGAACAAAAACCTGATCACAAGAAACACTGAAAAAAAAGACTAAATTCAATAGAATGG